>NC_141906.1:9970000-10617500 GCF_057802395.1 Ceratotherium simum simum | reverse complement strand
AGTTGGCTGTTGTATAGAAAATAAGGCACTAGTGCGTTCGGCAACCCCAGCTCTGTCTCTTTCACCGGCTGTGTGGGCTTGCTCAGGTTACCAGTTCCTCACCAGATGGGCACATTTTGCAGATTACATAAGGTTTCTTGGCGCTGTGTGTCCAGTATACCAAATAATTCTATGTAAAGAGGGAAGTAGCTTTCACTGAGCATCTCCTCTGTGCCTTGCTTTCTCTCATTTAATCTCACAACAGCCCTAGGAAGGAAATGCTGTCATCTACATTTTACAGATCAGGTAAGTGAGGCTTCAAAAAGAAAAGAGAATAGGAAGTACCAGAAATTAAATTTAGAACCAAGTCTATCTGCCTAAAGTTGCTTCTGTTTCCCTGCAGTTTTGCTAGGAACCAAGAACTCTTGGGGAATTTTAAATACACAATCTCATATTGTGATTGATAAAACATCATTCTGTCTCCTGGAAAATATTTCTTTGGAGTGTTAGGATGGGGAGAGAAATTCCTTTGAGATGGGCAGAGCTTGTCAATACAAGGCTTTTTGGTTCATTTGTTTATCAATTTAGAACATTCTGTCATTGACCTTCACTGTGAGATTTTTATCCATTCCAAGATACCCTCAGTTATTAGTCATGTTATTTCATATGCCACCAAGAAAGACAAATTCCTGCCATTTATAATTTTAGGGTGCTATTAAATACAGTACTTATGCCTATTTAGGAGATATTAAAATGTAGAAAATTGTGCATTTTAGAATCAAATATATTTACTTGGATCTCAGCATTGTATGGCTGATGAATTTTTCCAAGTTCTTGGAAAGGCAATGACATCAATTTGCTGTTTCTCATCTCCTCAGACGCCAAGGGTCTGGGCAAATCAGTACGTGACGGGTACCGGAGCGGAGTAGACACCACATAAAGAGTAAAAGAAACAGTAAGTGAATGAATTTTCTGATGTCTTAACCTTCTACTTCTGAAGGAAAGTAGAAACTACACTTTGGTGAGGAATATTTTCTCTCCCATCCAAGTCTCCAGGTCCTTTTTTTCTATTTTCACCCAGAGATGAAGGAGGTCCGGGCCAGAGGCCCCACCTTGGTGTTCACAGGTAGAAGTCTGGCTGATCCTGGTTCCCTGGGGTCTTTGTGTGGAGTGGCCTGCTGAGTTCAGGGTGGAGGAAGGGAGAGAGACAGTCTCCCCAGCCAGGAGTCTCCATGCCCTTGTGCTCCCTAGCAGCTGAGACAAAGGAGCAATTTTATGCTATCAGCATACATGAAATGAGCATTTTTTACAAATTTTACTTCTTTCACTTGGAAACCCAGTAAAAGAGTGGAGCCTGGGCAAGGGCATTCCTCAGTGAGAGAGGCACACAGCTGGTGGGCCTGGGTCTGGAATGTGGGTGGGTAGTGGACAGCCTAACAGAACCCGCCCAGCCTGGCAATCTCTGGTCGGTTCTTCCAGCTGGGGCCCCAGAAATTTGTGGGCAGTGTTGCTGCAGGCTGTCTTTCTGGAAATGAAGCAAATATATTCACCTGTGTGAGGAGAGGGTGCTCCACGTTGGGGGTAGACAAAAATTATCTCCAGTGTCAGGGGCAAAGGACAGTAGAAAAGAGCCTGCATTAACCAGACCTATGCAGCAACCTTATAGGCAAGGTTCCAGAATAAGGCAAGTCCTTTGAAAAAGCAAATCGCTTACAGACACTCTGGTGAGCACTCTCCATCCTTTACAAAGTGGCCCCAAACTCCTTAGATCTCCTACTAGCCTCCTAGGCTCCCGTGTTCCCGCCAAGCAGGCTGTGAGCTCACCAGAATCCATGCCTTAGCCCATGTTGCTTCCATCACTGTGTGTGCCTTGTCTTTCATCTGCCTTATCTACTTCATCTCCATCTCTCAAAATCATATGCATTCTCTTCCTGTTCTCAATCAAATGCCCCTCCTCCTCCATGCAGCCTTTCCCGACATCTTATCTGTATCAGGAGGGATGTGGCCTTTCCCTCCTATTAAAAGATAAAGTGAGGGCTAGCCCCAGAGGCCTAGTGGTTAAGTTCTGCACGCTCCGCTTCAGCGGCCCTGGGCCAGTTCCGGAGCAGACCTACACCACTTGTCTGTCAGTAGCCATGCTGTGGTGGTGACCCACATACAAAGAGAGGAAGATTGGCAGCAGATATTAGCTCAGGGTGAACCTTCCTCAGCAAAAAAGAAAAGATAAACTGAGGCAAATTAAAAAATTTAGGAGTTTATTTGAGCAAAAGTCCATTTGAATAGGGTAGTGCCAAACTTGAAGTGTTTAGGAGTGCTCCACTGACAGGAGCCAAGGTAAAGCCTGTTATGGAGAAGAGGGGGAAGCAAAGTGAGGAAATCATTTGATTGGCTGTAGCTTAAAGCCTAGTTGGCTTTTCCAGTTGGTTGTCTTTAGGTTTGGATTTCATCACCTCGAGGCATTTGTAGGCTTAGATTTTGGTTTCTTTACGCAGACTGCCATGGCATCAGAGCCACCTCAATCTAACGGCCTCCTTGTTTAATTAACTTAACACTCCTTTGCACCCCAGCGGCACTATCTTAGAGCTCTCATTGTGCCTGTGTGATAGTCTTTTTGTGTCACTTCATGGGGGTAGCTTAGGACTACACAACAGCAGGTTGCCATGGCCTGCAAAGAACTGTGTCTGGGAAAAAGACCCTCCACTAGTGAGGTAGGACATGAAGAGGACAGACACAGATATAGACACTTAGAAGTACAGTTCAGGGCCAGCCCCGCTGGCCTAGTGGTTAAGTTTGGTGTGCTCCGCTTCAGCAGCCCGGGTTTGGTTCCTGGGCACAGACTTACACCACTTGTCTGTCAGTGGCCATGCTGTGGTGGTGGCTCACGTACAAAAAGAGGAAGATTGGCAGCTAATGTCAGCTCAGGGTGAATCTTCCTCAGCAAAAAAGAAAAGTAGAGTTCACCAGGCTGAACACTGAGCAATTTTTTTAACTTTCTTAAAAGGAAAAAAAGAGCATCTTTAATGTTAAAAAATACAGAAAAGCAAAAAGAAGTTTTAAACAATTGTCATAATTCTTCTACTCAGAGATGCTGAAAGTTAACATTTTGGACTTTTTCCTTTTGTTTTTTTCCCCAATGCATATATTTTTTTCTTTTAACGAAATAGTTTAAACCACTTCCCCTTTATTAAATTTTCTTCTATAGATAACTTTTTTCATTTTTTTAATTATAGAAAATTTCAAACATACACAAATATAGAGACTAGCATAATGAACTCCAATAGTATAATAAAGAGTATAATATCAGTACTATAATGAATCAACATATTCCTCTGCCCTGTGTATTTCTTGTAAATTGGCATGTATATCTCCAGGTGTGGGCCAGTAGCATTGACACCTGGGAACTTGTTATAAATGCAGATTCTTGGGCCCCCTCCAGACCTATAGAATCAGAAACTTTGGTTGGGGGTCCCAGCAATTTGTGTTTTGCCAAACCAACTTGGCGATTTGAATGCACACTAGATCACGAGAGCCACTGAGCTAGAGGTTTGATCAGACTCGGGATTGATTTTCTGGCATGACTACTCCACAGGAGGTGCTGTGTACTTCCATCAGGAGGCACAAGGTGTCTGCTTGTCTTTGTCTTTGTGATGTTTGTAACCATCAATGATCATCACCTGATCAAGGTTTCTTACCCTTGGCATGATTGACATTTTGAGCCAGATAATTCTTTGTTGTGGGGGACTGTCTTGTGCCCTTCCCTAATTGTGACAACCAAAATTGTCTCCAGACGTTGCCAGATGTTCCCTAAGGGGCAAAATTGTTCCATTTGAGAACCACTGGCCTAGACTCATTTTTTCCTTAGGAATTGCAAGATGTTGATATTCTAAATATATCAGTCAGTCTTCATTTATTAGCTCGTGTACTTTTACAAAGACAAACGCCCCCTCAGCAGCTGAGGACTTAGGGTGAGGTCCGGTCAGTCCTATGAGGAAGGCAGGATCAATACTTAATTCTTGCCCTTTATTTACCAGTTTTTAACATAGTGAGTTGGTTCCCTAGGATCTTCCAAAATCACAAATGAAGTTTTATTTTGGAGTCTTTTGATTATCACTTTGAATTATGAATTTAATCATATTTAATGTGGTCACCCCTTGATGTTATTATTCTCATTGATATTCAAATTGTCCCAACTTTGGCCAGTAGAAGACTCTTCAAGTTGGCCTAATGCAAATGGTTGCAGAAAACACGAGAATATATTTGCAAGTCAAGGCAAGTGGTGTTTGCGAGTCAGATCAGCAGTAGTAATATCAGGGAAGACTGGCCCCAGATGACACATTGTGACATAGTCTTTCATTTGCTCATTCACTCCTTCAGCAAATATGTATTGAACCCCATCTCCCTGCTGAGCCCTGTGCTAAACGCTGGGAATGTAATGCTGAAGAGGAGAAGGTTCTCCTTTCTCATAGGTAGGATGACCAGGTAATTTCTTCTGTAAGCCAGGATACTTTACGAGTGAAAGGGAATGCTATTAATAATTACACTGGGTCAATAGGCAAAAACCAGGACTGTCTTGGGCAAATTTATGGAGATCTTGCTCTCCTAGCTGGACCCCAGCCACTAGGCTGTGTTTTAAGAGGAAGACCCTAACCCTGGGTTTGATGACTGTTGAGGAGCAACCTCATCCAGACAGCCAAGTTGCTGATCAAGTTACCAAGCCCCAGGGAAGAAGGCAGAAGCCAAGTTATCAAACCCTCAGCAGCCCAAGGTCAGGACCAGACAAGCAGGAACAGCGATGATGCTCGAACCCCAGACTTTAGACTAAGGTTCCTTGAATCCCTTTGATTCAGAATTTGAAGGTCAGAATTTATCCTACAGACTGGGGCAAAGTTATGGCCAGAGGTAGGCACTAAATGACTGCTGCGGTGAGTCCAGGAGAGCCTGATGGATTGTGTACTGTCTTCTACCCCTCCTCGAAGGCAAGCTTCTCAGGGTCTTTGGACCTCTTCCCCTTTTCTCTATGGTGCCATTCTAAAAGGGTTCAAAATAGAGGCCTCGGTGGATTCTTAAACCTTGTTCATGCAAGGATGGGGAGGGACCCTAAACTATTTTAGCCCATCCCTATATCTTGGATGCCTCTCACTTCACTAATGAGAGCACATTTTCTAACATTTATACTATTTAACAAGATACTAGTTTCACTAATAACATCCTGTTTTTGACGCCCAGTACACCGATTAGCAATGTGTGAGTTATTGATCAAGAATGACTTGGCCTCCTCTGGAGAGTATCTTTTCTGAAATAACATTAGCTGACCGCTCCTGGATAGTGTGTTCCTGACAACATGTGAGCTGTCTACCACTAGACTTAACAATTGAAGCCCATCCATACTATCACACAATTACACTGATGTATTTTAAAGCACTGCAGACATTTGTAACCCCCACGCTGCACTATACTGAGCTGTCAACAGGGAGAGTCCCAGGATCATAGAAGCAGAGAGGCAAGACTACCTAGTAGTTTTATATCCTAGCCTCTCATTTCACCTCTCAGAACCTCAGTTTCCTCATCTAAAATGGGGGAAACTAACAGAAATACAACCAAAGCTAACACAATACAAGATTTTATGAGTTCAAGTGAAACCTAAATTGTCATCCTCTCATTATGTCTCTACCTACTGACCTGTCCCCAGATTCCTGGAATCAGTTATTTAAGTTAATTTGATGATTGAGTCTCTTTAAATGCTGAAGGTGAGAAAATAGGTTTAATCTCCAATTCAGACTCTCTATGATACCTGAATGTGGTGAAAATGAAATTAAACAGAATATTTGTTTTACTAGTATGGGACTTAACACCCATGTATTTCAAAACATCCTGAAGTGTTCCTGACTTTTTTCAGACTTCATGTGAATGTTGAATAGGTCTGGTCTGAGCTTTGATTTGGAAATTAAGCCCTACTAATTAACATTTGTCTAATCCCCCCTGTGGATCCAGGGTTGGGTTCTCAAAAACAGTGAAAACCAGCTAATTATTAGGGCTTTGATATGAGATTCCAGACATCCAGAGTTTTCCCCCTATTTCAGGGTCTTTGGTGGCGCAGAGACAAAGCACTTGGGAGATTAACTTAATGTTTCAATACCATGTTTTATCCTTTGTTGTGCAGAAGAGAAGATTTTGACTCTTTTTCCAAGAATGGAAACCTCTTTCCTCTTTGCAGGAACACACACAACCAAGATTGCCTCTTATTGCATTAACTTTATCATTTTCCTTTGGACAGTCTTTCTTTTGCAATTCTTTAAAAAATAGAATGAGGTCCTGCTTAAATAAATATTTCCATTTTATGCAGTTTGCTGCCTGCTCTGTGGATCCATTTCCTCATCTGTCAAAATAGACAAAACGATTCCCCATCTAACTGACCCAGAGAAGTTGTAATAACTATTTGAAGTAAGCCAGCTTTGGAAAAGGAAGTCTAAAGTAATTAAGCCAATATTTGTAAAGTATCTGTGAACTTTTCATTTGTGAATTTGTATTTTTATGTGTTTATTCAATTAATTCAACGAACAAGCATTGAATGCCTTCTATCTGCCAGGTACAAGAGTGAATAAAATAGTCCCTGCCCTTAATGAGCACTCAGTATGCTGGATACAGACTCTTCTCTTGCTTCCCACCCCCCGACCTTTTTTTTTTTTTTTTAATCACTTTTTAAAACCCTCTCTGAGTCTCAGCAGTGTCCTCTCAAGAGTAACACAAACCCAGACCGTGTTGGCTGGACTCAAGATCGAAGCAGAAAAGGTTGGCTTAAGCTGCCCGTGTGATTACTTACTATGAGGGAAAAAAGTAGCAAACATTGTTGATTCTATTAATTTCCTGATGAATGGTTTAAAAGTAAACCATTTAAGTTATTTCAGTAGTTCAAATTTTTGTCAAACAAGAATGGTATAAATTCATACACAGGTTTTTCAGTCTAATTGAACTCATAATTACTGAGTGCTACTAGCTCTCGAGTGCTGGCACTTGCATGGCTCTGTTGTTTTCTTCTTTCACAGAAGCAGTGGACAGTAGATGTTTAGTGAGACGTGTAATTCGTGACCGAATACCTGGATGTTTTGCCTACACAGTACTAATCACATGTATTTGGAAGGCATTGTGCATTTTTGATTTCATATTAGCAATATGTCTGGGCTATTAATTCAATTTCTCATCATTGATTCAGGTAAACAAAATGAAAACAAAACAACACAACAAAAATAATGGAAGGGATTTTGTGATTCAAAAACTGCAATTGTGCTCTGGAAGCCATTCTGCCCTAAGAATGCTCCTGCAAATAAGACGTTGATGATATCTTCGTTCGTTACCTGGTTTCGAGTGTTGCTAAGTTATCAGCCGCTGGGCCTCTGTTCGTTATGTAACTGATATCTGAAATCTTTCTATTGTGAAAATATATAGTTCTATTTCTGTTCAGTCATCTAGTGCAAATGAAGAACTACTCTATTGTGGAACTGTCATTTCTAAAGGAAATGTCTGAAGTGGCTATTAATACTTATTCCAGAGTCTGATCATAATTGGTTAATTTCTTCTCCTGGAGGCAATGGCTGTAGGAGAAACCGCGAGGTTTACAGTCAGCATTCCTCATCATCTAACATCTGCAGGACCTAGGAAAGTGGTTTCTCCAAGGGTTCTCAGTCTCCCCATCTAAAAGTGGTAACAATATATGGAACTTACAGAGTTTATGTGAAGATCGAGTGAGAAGATGTATGCTATTGCAATGTGTAAGGAGTAATCCAAATATTGATTGCACTAATCGCCTTATTTCTAGTTAATGACATTGATTAAGCTCTCCAGTGCTGGTTGCCACATTGCATTGCCTCAGATACTCACGGCAAGCTGATGTTATTATCACAGGATTAAAGCTTATGTTCTTGTTTTTTCTGCTTCCTCTTACTGCCTCTCTGCAAATGCCTAGAGTGTCCAGATTCCGTAAGCTTGCTTGAAACTCTTTCCACGACTAGGAATTGTATTCCCTCTTGCAATCACATCCAAGGAACATCTGCTCAGAGAAGCCAGTCAATATTGTGGAAAAGTTCAAAGAATGCAGACCATTAGTAGTGTCAGCTTTACAACGAGGAGGTAATGGCATTAAAGGGAATGGTCATAATCCCCAACAATAGTGACCTCATTAACCAGTGATTTATCATGATGAAAAGACCTGTTTAACCTTTGGTCTCCACAAGCTTTCTCCTTTTAACAAAAAGGTCTATTATTTCAAGTTGTCAGGAGATAATTTGTGAGTTGTTAAAGGACAGGTTCAATTACTCTTAAGACAATTATATGGAAACTGTACTCATTGCAAGGTGCCTACACAACAATTTTTGTTTTCCTCAGTCATTTTTCTAGGAACAAACAAAAAACAGGAGTTTGATGACTTTTGCCACAAGAATCAGTTGCAATTGTACCTTCTTATGGCCCTGTTGTAGATGTCTGATTGAAAATTGGGCTTTCTTTGAAACTAGTGTAGGGGACACTTGACTTATATGGGCTCGTTGGCATTTAAGGCGACATGTCAAGCTCCTCTGTCAATTCTATGTAACATTTATGGAGGGACTATTGTGGGATCAACCAGGTTGGACGATAGCAATGGATAAGGCTGGGCTCTGCCTTCCAGAAGATCAGAGACTTCTGGGGGGATGTTCTCTCAGCTTGTATTTTTCAGAGTCCTTCTAATGGTTCATGAAATGATTGTATCCCTGTAGGTCTCCTGCTGGTTGGGTCTGGCAATGGGTCGGGGGCTCTCATGCTAAGGAAACTGATCAGAACAACATCAGAGAGAGAGGAAAAAAGAAAGAGAAAAAGGTACATGTTTAGGGTTGTGCAAACTGCTTGGAATTATTGACTCTGCTGGGTGAGTTTTGTCCCTGTGGTCCAAACTGAGGAAAGAGAAAAACTATAACATCTGTGTCACTCCAGATCTGGGCCTCTTTAGAGCAGAGACTGTCAGTTGTGACAAATTGAGCTGAATTGTACAGAGGCTTTTGTGAGGTAAACAAATGTCCATCAGGGTCTCAAATGACCACCAAGCCCAGTTCACTTGTTCATTCTCTCTAATTTACGCCCTGGGGCCCTGAGGTGAGAGACCCCGCTATTGGATCGCCTGACCACAGTAAATAACACCAACCGAACAACTTTTAACTAAAGATGTTTAGAAAAAGTTCAACTTTCGGAATGAGATGGCAGGCATTTCAATTGCTGGCTCACATGTTTTATTACTGATGCAGGGGTGTAAGAGATATTGGAAATAGAATCATCCTTGATGAGACTTGTATTCAGGGGTAAACTTGAACCCCAGGTTTTGGTTATAGGTTAAAATTTTTGATGCTGTCTTTAAGAAAACGTTGCTTATTATTCATGTTGTCTAAATATCTCATATATTGTTTTGAATTTTTGTCCTTAAAGATTATTTTCAAATTTTTATGTTACTATTTACTTGGAAAATACTATTACCCACTACCTGGTGTTAGTTGATTGCAAAATATTTTATTTTTGTTTAAAAAATTATCTTCTTCAGAAACCTAATAAGTTATTTCTAATTTCATTAGGAGGGAAAGAATAAATAATATCCAATTTTACCTTAATAAATATTTCTACCTGATTATATCATTACATGGATTTCATTAACAGATATAAATCTACGCTCTCAAAAGCCCTCAAAATCTAAGTAATTAAACAAAGTAGTAGTGAAAAGAGAGGAAGGGACTAATAGAACTCATTCTTTTTTTTTTTTTTTTGAGGAAGATCAGCCCTGAGCTAACATCTGCCTAATCCTCCTCTTTTTTTGCTGAGGAAGACTGGCCCTGGGCTAACATCCATGCCCGTCTTCCTCCACTTTATATGGGACGCTGCCACAGTATGGCTTGACAAGTGGTGCGTTGGTGCATGCCCGGGATCTGAACTGGCACACCCCGGGCCGCCGCAGCGGAGTACGCGCACTTAACCGCTTGTGCCACAGGGCCGGCCCCTAGAACTTGTTCTTAAACTGCCATGATTAATTTAATCAGTTTAGCGTGCTGTACACCTGCTAACTTCCACAGACGTTACCTAAGGAAGAAACACAGTTGAATGTTGCCTGATAATTCTGGATCTTGCTGGCTTTGGGATCATCATTTTGAAAAGCAATTCTTATTACAAGAGAAGCTATAAATCCTTTAGGGGTGCAGACTCTACCTTGTTTGTCTTCCCTATTACAGAGCTGAGCAGGGGCCTGATAGAGAGTACGTACCTGTAACCGTTGGCTGAGTTGAAGGGAAGTGTCCAGGACTGGGAAAAAGGACGCGGGTCGCAGACTTCTTTGAGCATCGACCCTGGCAAACACCCTGAGCACTGTTTGTTTGTAGAATATTTCATCATCTCAGAAAGTTCTCTTGTGCTCTCTTGTAATTAAACCCTTCTCACTATACCCAGTCCTTGGCAATCACTGATCTGATTTCTGATTCTATGATTTTTCCTTTTCCAATATGACACATAAATGGAACCTTTTGTGATGTAGTCATTTGTGTCTAGCTTCTTTCGTTTAACATAATGCTTTTGAGATTCAGCCGTGGTGTTGCGTGTATCCATAATTCATTACTTTTCATTGCTGAGTGGTGTTCCATTTGTATGGGATATAGTACAATTTGTTTATTCACTCACCAGGTGAATGGACATCTGAGTTGTCTCCAGTTTTGGTCAATTACAGATAAAATTGCTATAAATATTTGCATACAGGTCTTTGTGTGGACACGTATTTTCATATCTCTTGAATATATACCTGGGTTGCTGAGTCTTATGGTAATTGTATATTTAACTTTATGAGAAACTGCCAAAGTTTTCCACAGTAGCTTCCCATTTTGCGTTCCCGCCAGCAATGTGTGTGGGTTCGTTGCTCATCAGCACTTCGTATTGTCACTTAAAAAATTTTTCCAGCCATTCTGATAGCTTAGAAGTGGTATATTATTGTGGTTTTAACTTATATTTCTTTAAATAACTGATGAAATTAAGCATCTTCACTCACGTTTATTTGTCACTCCAATCTCTTTTTTGGTGAAATATAAGTTCAATTATTTTTGCCCGTTTTTTTCCAATTTAAATATTTATTCATCACATATGCCGGATATGGTGTCACATATTGAAGATGAATAACTCTGAAGAACATCATGGTCTACTGGAGAAAGATATTTAACCACATAATTAGAATACAATATGATAAGAACATGTCCCAAACTCGACATACAGAATCACATACTCATGAAGATTATTATTATTGTTACTCTGCAACGTAAGAGCGACACAGGCAAGATATGGGGCTGGCCCAGTGGCGTAGTGGTTAAGTACGTGCGCTCCGCTTCGGCAACCTGGGGTTCATAGGTTCAGATCCCAGGCGCGGATATACACACCACTCATCAAGCCGTGCTATGGCGGCATCCCACATACAAAATAGAGGAAGATGGGCACAGATGTTAGCTCAGGGCCAATCTCCCTCAGCAAAAAGAGGCAGATTGGCAATGGATGTTAGCTTATGGCCAATCTTCCTCACCAAAAAAAAAAAAAAAAAAAAGAATGACACAGTCAAGATAAAACCAATTGGGTCATTTTTTTTTTTTTTTTTTATGAGGAGGACCAGCCCTGAGCTAACATCCAACGCCAATCCTCCTCTTTTTTGCTGAGGAGGACTGGCCCTGGGCTAACATCCGTGCCCATCTTCCTCTACTTTTTATGGGACGCCGCCACAGCAAGGCTTGCCAAACAGTGCGTCGGTGCGCGCCCGGGATCCAAACCGGCGAACCCTGGGCCACCGCAGCAGAGCGCACGCGCTTAACCACTTGCGCCACCGGGCCAGCCCCCCAATTGGGTCATTTTTAAATGAAATTTTTCACTTTAGAAAATTTAGATGATACAGATACAAGAAAATCACTATTAACATGTTGGCCTGTATGCTTCCACTGTTTTTTTTTTTTTTTTGTGAGGAAGCTCAGCCCTGAGCTAACATCCGTGCTAATCCTCCTTTTTTGCTGAGGAAGACCGGCTCTGAGCTAACATCTATTACCAATCCTCCTCCTTTTTTCCCCCAAAGCGCCAGTAGATAGTTGTAAGTCATAGTTGCACATCCCTCTAGTTGCTGTATGTGGGACGCGGCCTCAGCATGGCTGGAGAAGCAGTGCGTCAGTGCGCTCCTGGGATCCGAACCCAGGCCGCCAGTAGCGGAGCGCGCACGCTTAACCGCCAAGCCATGGGGCCGGCCCCTCCACTCTTTTTTATTTATAGGTATTTTTTGTTAATTTACCAAATGGGATCATACTACACCTGCTTTTTCACTTGAATATCTTTCTATGGTATTAAATATTCTTCTGCAACATCATTTTAAAGGTTGCAAAGGATGCAGTTGTACAATTGTGTGTACATTCATAAGTTTTTAAAACCAATCTCCTATTATAAGATATTTCAGCTGTTTCCAAGTTTCCCTGATTACAAACAGTGCTCTAATGAACATCCTTGCAAACTGCACACTTGAGCAATATTTTGTTTTAGATAAATTCTTTCCAGGGAAATTGCTGGGTCAAAAGATATAAATATTTCTGAGGTTTTGGTGAATGTTATCAAATTTTTTCCTGGTAAAGTTGTATAAATTCATATTTACCATCAGCATAACAAAGATGAACACTGAGGGATAACATCTTTAAAATTTTTTTAAAATTCCAATTTTAAGTTGCATTTATTTGATTACTAGTGAAGTTGAACATTTTTGTTTTTTCCTTTTTGGTGAGGAAGATCAGCCCTGAGCTAACATCCATGCCAATCCTCCTCTTTTTGCGAAGGAAGATTGGCCCTGGGCTAACATCGGTGCCCATCTTCCTCTACTTTATATGGGACGCTGCCACAGCATGGCTTGACAAGCGGTGCGTTGGTGCACGCCCGGGATCTGAACCCTCACTGTCTTTATTAGTGTAGCAGTATAGTAAGTCTTGAAATCAGTTGGTATTCTACTTTTTCAAAGTTGTTTTGGCTATTTTAGGTACTTAATTTTCCATATTAATTTTAGAATGAGCTTTCAATTTATAATTTATACAAAATATCCTACTGGGATTTTGATTGCGATTGATTTAAATCTATAGATCAATTTGAGGAGAGTTGACGTCTTCCCAGTATTGAGTCTTGCAATCCACAAATATGGTATATCTATTTATTAGATATTTAATTTCTCTCATCAGTGTTTTATAGTTTCCAGCATACAAATCTTTCACATATTGGTTAGATTTATTGATAAATATTTGTTTTTGATGCTATTGTAAATGGCATTTGAAAAATTTAATTTCTGATTGTTCATTGCTAGCATATAGAAATATAATTGATTTTTGTATATTGACTTGTATATTGCAACCTGGCTAAACTGACTTATTACTTCTAGTAGCATTTTTAAAAATAGATTCTCTGGGGTTTTCTACTTACATAATAATGTCTGCAAATAAAGATAGTTATACTTCATCTTTTCCAGTTCTCGGCCTTTTATTTCTTTTTCTTGCACCGTTGCACTGGTTACAGTCTCCAGTACAATGTTGAATAAGAGTAGTGAGAGCAAAGATCCTTGCCTTCTTCTTGGTTTTAAGCGAGGAGAGCATTCAGTTTCTTACCACTAGGTGTAATATCAGCTATAGGTTTTTCATAGGCAGCCTTTAAAGAGCTGAGGAAGTGCCCTTCTATGCCTAGCTTGCTGAAAATATTATCATGAATGAATGTTGGATTTTGTCAAATGCTTTTTTTTTGCATCTATTGATATGACCATAGGGCATTTTGTTTTTAGTCCCTGGACCTGATTGATTAGATTGATTAACTTTCAGGTGTTGAATCAACCTTGCATTTTTTTTTTATATAATTTTATTTATTTATTTTTTTCCCCCAAAGCCCCAGTAGATAGTTGTATGTCATAGCTGCACGTCCTTCTAGTTGCTGTATGTGGGACTCGGCCTCAGCATGGCCAGAGAAGCAGTGCGTCAGTGCGCGCCCGGGATCTGAACCCAGGCCGCCAGCAGGGGAGCGCGCTCACTTAACCGCTAAGCCATGGGGCCGGCCCTCAACCTTGCATTTTTGAGATAAACTCTATTTGATCATGATGTATAATCTTTTATATATTGATGGATTCGATTTGATAAAACTTTGTTAAGGATTTTGTGTTAGTATTCTTGGGGGATATTAGCTTGTTTTCTTTTCCAATGCTGTCTTCCTCTGGGTTTGCTATCAGGGTAATTCTGGCCTCATAAAATGACTTAGGAAATGTTTTCTCCTCTTCTATTTTATGTAAGAGTTTGTATAAAATTGGCATATTTCTTCCTTAAATGTTTGGTAGAATTTACCAGTGAACCCATCTAAGCCTGAAGTATTATTTGTGGGAAGGTTTTTGATAATAAGTTCAATTGCTTTAATAAATAAAGGACCATTCAGATCATCTATTTCTTCTTGAGTAGTTTGTGTCTTTCAAGGAATTTGTTCATTTTACCCAACTATCAAATTCATTGGCATAAAGAGGTTTACAGTATTATCTTATTATCCTTTTAATTTCTGTAGGGTCTATACTGATGTCCTCTCTTTTATTCCTCATGTTGGTAATTTGTGTCTTCCCTCTTTTTTTTCTTGATCAGCATGGCTAGAAGTTTATCAATTTTATTGATCTTTTCAAAGAACCACTTTTAACTTCATTGATTTTTCTCTATCGTTTTGTTTTTAATTGATTTCTGCTGTTATCTTTATTATGTCCTTTCTTCTGCTTGATTTAACTTTAACTTGATCTTCTTTTTTTAGTTTCATAAGATGGAATCTTAGATTATTGATTAAAGGACTTACTTGTTTTTCAATATAAACATTTAATGCTATATATTTTCCTCTTGCCTATACCAATATTTATAGTTTTTAATGTGAAAAATGAGCTTGCTTCATGCTTATTAATTTATCTAGTCTAGGTTGGATCAACAGATTTCTAAATGCTTATTACTAATCATGGATCGGTCGTAAACATTTTGGTCAGCAGGTCACATATGAGTATCTCTGCTTTAGAAGATGGGACCTGGGTTCTAACCCGGGTTTGCTCACCGCATTGATGAAGAGGTGAGGGCTGGAAGGAGAATATTGTACCTGTGACCTCTAGGCTAGCCAACTAGAAAGAAAGAAGGACAGGCCTTGTGGAAACAGCAGACTTTAATATCCCACACCACCCAGGAGAGAGAAGTAGCTCAAAGAATCAGACTCTAGCCTTCTGCCACCTTAGGGAGGAGTCAACGGGAGGAAGGGCTAATAGTGCTGTTCTAATACCTGAAAGAAAGTAGAAATTTCCATTCTGCAGACCTGTATAAATAAGGAGAAAAAGAGATAATGGTCCTACTTTCCTTGTCACTCCCTCCCCATTACCATTCACTTCCCGAATTTACATACCTTAGAGATAAACTTCATTTAATACAGTTTCCTAACTAATCTCACAGTGCTTGAGTGATACACCTAAATACAACCAGCTTGTTAGTATCAACAAGAGAGATTGGAAGGTTTCCTGACTTTTCATCTACTGTACTCTTTCCACAATGTTAAACTTAATCATTTTTCCCTTGCCTGTTAGCTTATAACCAAAGTGTAGGAGTGTGTGTGTGTGTGTGAATGTGTGCATAGAGAGAGAGAGAGAGAGAGATTTTAATTATTTAAAAATTTTGATTAATCAACTTCTAGTTAATAGAGATAAATGTCATATCAAAGATTTCTGTTTTAATAAATAGGAATTTTAATATACCACATTGTTAATACTGAGTTATGTCAAAGTCTCTTAACTTTGGAGCCCGAATCTGTCTGACTCAAAACTCTGTTGTCTTTTCGCTTTGTCTCATTTCTTCTCACATGTGATTACAAGCCCCAAGTCATAAAGACATTTGGCTTTTGAGTCTCAAAGGCTCAATTTTCTTGCTGTTTTCTCAGTTGTACAACACTTGCCCCCAGAGTATTGACCCCAAGACACCAGGGCTCTAACAAACTGCCCTTATTTTCACTTTACAAGAGGAATGAAGGCTTTCATGGAGTAGAGGATCTGTTTGAAGCTGAAACTAATGTTGAAAGAGCAGTTGCTCCTCTTACTAAATCCTCCCAAGAGCAAGGATTCAGCCTGCTCTCTCTCCTCCCTGCCAGCATCCCACCCCCACCCACACCCCCTTTACCAAAGCAAAGGAGTATGCATCTATCTGCATAGTCATTAAAATGCACCAAGTCTCAGAACTGGCTTTCTCTCCCCCCATTCTACGGCCTGACAAAGGGTTGTGACAAAAGACCTTCTTCCCGGTTTGTAAAACAGTTGTGTAAAACTCCGACTGTAAAGTCACAGTTGACTGCTTTAATGTGGAACAGCTGGGAGGGTGTAGACGCACTGGCAGGTTGAGACAGGGACTGGGAATGGTCCCCCATTCTGCCAAGGGTCGACTTAGTCACACCACCTGCTGCCCCTATTATTTCAGGAGCAAACCAGTCATGACAGCCTCAACAGACAGACACACGGCACCAGACGGTGCAAGGGAAGTTAAGAAAAGATAAATTAAGTGATCAATAAAGATAAGGGACCTACTCAGCAGTAAATGGTGCTGACAGACCAGACAAAACATGAAGCAAACGGGCATTCGATAACGTGAGGGTGTGCGGAGCTTAGCATCAACCTTCATGGTATTGACTTTTGGAGACCACTGGGACATTAGCAGTGGATTTTCCTGGCTGGGCTGACTTGAGTTGGAGGTGGTTGCCTTTATCTTTCAATTGTACATGTAGAAGGGTCCAGGGCCCATTTAAGAAGTGTAGTAAGCAACATACATGGAGGAGGTCACTACTGTCATTGACCCAGGCCAAACTAGACAGAGCATGTGGGTGAAATCTAAGGGCAAGGTCCACAAAATTGCCTGTTTCTTTCGATTTATTTGTTGAACATTCATTCATTTATTCATTCTATCTAATCTTTAACGAACGTCTATTATGGACTAGGCACAGGGATGGAGATATTGTGGTTGTAGTAGTGACGACGGCACGAAATTGTAGTCATTTCCCCGGAGGATATTGCAGACTAATAAAAGAGACAGCCCACCCCACTTCCAACACCCCTCCCCCCCAAACCAGTGTAGCTATAATCTCTTAAGTACTATTGTGGAGGTATATACAACACACAGAGAGTGACTACGTCTGCTTGAAGGAATGAAGAACGTTTTTACAGAGGAGACTAAGAGGGAGAACGTTCAAGGAAAGATACTTCTGGCAGGAGAAACAGCACAAAAAAGCACAGATGTGACAAATTTGGCCTTTCTTCCCAGTTCGGGATCTGGGGAGTTCTCAAAGCCACAGGCTACCAAGGGTGAGTGATTTAAACAGTATAGTCTCATTAATGTAAATAGGAGTATATAGTGGCAGAGGATAAAACTTCAAGTTAATTTTTTGAGATAAAATCTAATACTTCCAAGAAGTTTGGAGCTTTTCCATAAGGCTGCTTCAGGCTTTGTCCCCAGCTATTCCTGGGATTTGTGCTTATACTTCTCTGCCATCTGTAGAAAAGTTTGAGACTTGTGTGTGATGAGGTACTCAGTTTGGTGTAGCTGGAAAATGTGTAAGGAAGGAGAGATTGGGCTGGGCCAGAGAAGAGAGCAATAACAAGGCTGGTCAGAGAGGGTGTGACCATAGCGGCAAGGATCTTGACGCCTCCCATTTAGATAGAGTTTTCCAACGTACAAAGTACTTTTACCAAATTATTGCATTTGACCTTCATCGTAACTCCATCAATGACTTTGAAATGGGGGTAACGTGAGCACATCTGTGGAATTTATTGTTTAATATTTGAATTTAAGAAAGGCTGTCTGACTATAGTAAGAGGAGTAGACTTGATGGGAAGAAGAGGGAAAGAAACTAAAACTATTGAGTGCCTGCAATGTGCCAAGCACTTGAACATTCATTATCTTATGTAAGTTTGGCTGCAGGTGATGGGAAAGTCAAAATAAGATTAGTTTACAGAGGTCGATTATTAATCATTCATAAGAGGTGTTCAGGGGTAGTCATTATAGGGCTGCTACGGGGACCTCACCATCTCAGGATTTAGGCTCCTTCAGCTCTCTGTTCAATCATCCCTAGGGGCTAAGTAGTTTGTTGAGTTCCAGCCATCATGTCTTTGTTCCAAGAAATAAGAAAGGTTAAAGAAGGGCCATGAAACTCCTAATTAGATCTCACTGGCCAAAATTCAGTCATGTGACCACAGCTAGCTGCAAAGGACGCTGGGAAATGTAGTCTTCTAACTAGGCAGCAATATGCCCAGATAAAAAGAAAGTGAATGGATCCTGGGGTCAAGAACTAGAAGTTTGCCACAGAATTATTATCTAGGTGAGGAAAAAGTTTGGAGAAGGTGAATGATTTGTCCCAAGTCACAAAACTAGAAAACTGCAGAACCCAGGTTTAATCTTGCTTCTTCTTGAACCTGAAGCTGATGCTACTTCTATTGCAGTGCTCCACCTGGACGTGTGGGCTATGGTGTGGTGGTAGTAGGAGGTGGTGGGTAGGGAACGACAGACTTAAAGCCGAAAAAATGAGAGTACATTGATTAGCATAATAAAGATCAGAAGTGATGATAAAATAAAGAATCTTATACCATATATTTGATAATAATAAACTACCATTTCCTGAACCTTAACACATGCAAACTTTATTCTGCATTAGCTCATTAATTCTCCCAAACTTGGGAGATAGTTATCATTAGTTCTTATTTACAGATGAGAAAACTCAGACTCAGAGGGTTAAATAATACACCCAAGTACATCTCTCTCTTTGTGCTTTATTTTTATGCCACATGATCTCCCACTATATCATTAGAAAACAATGAATTTTGATTTATAAGTTTTTATTTATCTACAGTTTTTCTGAAATAGCATTATCATTAATTCAGAGCTGAAAGGAACCTTAGTCCTCACTATTCAATTTCCTTTTCAGTACTTTTCAGCAGGGACGCTGGAGCACAGGAATGTAACAACAGCAGCAATGACAATGACAATAATTCTAGTTACAGTGTATTGAGTGCTTCAGGGTAGGCGAGGATTCAGCCCTGGCTTCCAAAGCCAGGCCTACCTCCACTCACCTTCCACCACCCGTGTCAGGGAAGAAGAGATGCTAATCTGAATACCAAGAATCTAAAACATGGAATGGGCTATAGTTGTCAATAGACAGAGTCACTGTGTTAAAAAGCCCCTGCCATCTCCTCCTACCTCTGTGTGGTGAGCAGACAGGGCCCACACATCAAGGAGGGCCCAATTGTCTCTCTTCTTCTTTTTCTTCCTCGCCCATCCCCGCTCCTCCTCCTTCTGCTGCTTCTTCCTCTCTCTCTTTCCAAACCTGGCCAACTTTTTTTCCCTCTTTTTGTTGACTTCCTTCCCACATGAATTCACCAGAGGGTAGATGATTCTAAGATTTACATTTGGGAGGAGAATGCAAAGGCTCTGCCTAGTCCTCAAGCTAAAACCATGTGCTCCCCCACGGCTTATCCAGAACTCAGGACAAGGGTGTGCAAGTTGCTAACACCAAAATGGGACCTTGATTTCCATTCTGCTTTTGTTCCTCATGTGTTTAGCTCCCTCAAGAGGAAGGAGATTGCAGGCAGGATTTGGGCATGCCTGGGTTCCTGACTCTGATACATTCAATTCATCCTTCACCAAAAGAAGAGTTTCCTGAGCCAGCCCTGATGGTTTAGTGGTTAAAGTTCAGTGCTCTCACCGCTTCAGCAGCCCAGGTTCATTTCCCGGTTGCGGAACCACACCACCTGTCTGTCAGTTGCTGTGCTGTGGTGGCGGCTCATGTAAAAGAACTAGAAGGACTTACAACTAGGATATACAACTGTGCACTGGGGCTTTGGGGACAAAAAAAAAGAAGATTGGCAACAGATGTTAGCTCAGGGCAAATATTTCCCTGCAAAAAAAAAGTTTCCCATGTGCTAGTCACCATGCTCAAACTTGATGTGCAGGACCTCACACGGTCCACACAACAATCATCTAAAGCTGCTGTTCTTACCGATGAGGACCAAAGAGTGAAAGAGAAGGACTTGCCCAGGGCATGGCAGTGTCACTAGGATCAAAATCCAGGTCTGTCTGACTCCAACCCCTGCTCTTGCTGATAGCTTATGTTGGTCCCCTCCAATGTGCAGAAGGAGCCACATGTGCCAATCTTAAATTAGGTGGCAGATCCCCAGTTTTTCTAAAGCTGTTCCAGTAGTGACCATCCTCGTCTTTGACTAATGCTTTGCATCCGTGAGCTGATTACAAGCCAAGCCGGCTATGGAACTGTTTCCTTTTATGAACGGGCTCTGTGATCCTAGTCCTGAGAAGGCCATGGTACGTCAGTGTTACCACATCTGCTTAATAGACATGCCACATCCAAAAATGATTTCAGCAAACAACTGGAAGCATTCTGACAAGGTGCACACGTGGTAGCCAGCCTAGGCTTCATTTGGTTGTTGTGCCTTCATCTAGTCAAGTTTTTCTTAGCAATTTCTGGAGATCTTTTTCCTCCCCAAATGACGATCGCTGATTTAAATAAGTGAGACATTGGGGGCATCATGGAAAAGCCGATAGCAGAATGGCTGAAGACACTGGTCCTAATCCAGGCTCTTCTCCATACCAGCTGTGCAGCTCTCTGAGGCTTAACTTCTCCGCACACCTGTGTCTTCAGCTACTTAATAGGGACGGCAAAATGCTCTTGAGCTCCAAGGAGTTAATAACGTACACGAGTGTGTTGTGAAATAGCCAAACAAATGTCATTTTTTGGTAGTGTTTTCCACACTAGAGTGTGAGCTGTCTGAGAAAAGAGACCGTGTCCTAGTCACCTTAGTTCACCTGTAACCAGGGAGAATAACACCTACCCTACTGGATTCTTGTAAGAATTAAACGAAATACTCTACGTAGAGCACCCAGCATGAGGCCTACAAAAATAGGTGGGAAATAAATACAAAATCTTTCCCACCCAACCTCTTTGTTTTATGTCCCCAGGTCTTAGTACACACAAGACAGTAATAAATATTAAGATAGGCAGTACAACGTATAGGTCAATATCAACAACAGTAATAATAATAGTCACTAATACTTATATTGTGCAGACTTTGTACCAGGCAGTCTTCTAGGTGCTTTATATATATGCATTCACTTAATCCTCATAAGGATTAATCCTCACCCTTTGAGTAGGCTCCTGTAATTATCTTTGTTTTACTGATGAGGAAATAGGCAAGAGGAGGTTTGTTAACTCTTCCCAAGGCATCGTAGCTAACACCTAGCAAAGCCAAGATGTGAACACAGACTGTCTGGCTCCAGAGTCAAGAGCATAGATCACAGACATGTGTTCAATTGAAAATGGCTGCAAATTCTTTACAGCTCCTCCCATCAAGAGGCAGAATCTATTTTCCCCTCCTGTGGAGCCCCGGCTGACCTTGTGACTTGCTTTGGTCAACAGAATGCAGGGAAGTACGAGTCTGAGACTGGACCTCAGTAAGCTGTGTAGCTTTCGTTCTCACTCTCTTGAAAGGCGGCCACCATCTGAACAAGTCTGCATTAGCCCCCTTAAGGACGACATGGAGAAAGGGCCAGCTGTCTAGCCATCCCAGCTCAGGCCCAGGTCTGTGAGTGAGGCCATTCTGGACCATCCAGCCCCAGCCACACCAGCCCAGACCAGCATAACCTCCCAGCCAAACCACAGAGTCATGAGAAATAATCAAATGGCTGTTGTCTTAAACCACGAGGTTTGGAATGGTTTGTTTTGAAACAAGAGATCAGAGCAGGAGGCTGATCTGCTTCGAGCTGTGTGTCCTGGCGTAGGCTACTTAGGTTCCCTGAGCCTCAGCATCCTTATCTATAAATGAGAATAATTATTCCCACTTCACGAGATCCTGCATGTTTGGCACCTGGTGAATGGTAAGTAGGTGCTCAAAAAATGTTAAATTCCTTCCCCCTTAAAAATGTATTATGCTAAGATAAGCCTGAGAGAAATGCAAAAGGGCTAGAGGATCAACTTGTAGATCACGCTTACAAAAATGTAAGAACATGGTGGGTCACAAATGCTTGGACCAGGTAAGGGGATATATTGAATTTTTGCTAAGAGAGGATTTACATGTTGGTCGATGGCTGGATCTGAGGACCTTTAACGTTCATTCTACTCTTGAGATTCGATGAATTTCTGGCTCCAAAAATCATTGTATGAGCCAGGATAAAACTTGCTCATATTCTCTTTTCCTCACTATCTTTCTAACCAGATTTCCCTTAATGCCCCCCGGCAATGCCGGGTTGGGGCTGAAATCTTGCAGGCTGTGTTGGGTAAGCCTCTTTCTGACCCTAGCTTAAACCCAGCAGAGAGCAGGAGCTCAAAAATGTTAGCTGAATTGAGCATCAAGCACAGGGGATCCAATTGCTTTTATTAACAATGTTACTAGGAGTGGAAAAAATAATTAAAATAATAGAGGGAGATAGAAATGGAAAAGTTTTGTTTTATTGATCTTAAAACACACAGAAATGTGCCCACAGGATGGTTAGTGTGCAGTGTTTTATTTACTTATTCATTTTTCTGGCTGGCTTGCTTGGCTTTTTGTGTGTTTGTTTTGTTTTTTTTTAAATTTTTTTTTTCAAAGTTTTATTTATTTATTTTTTTAGTGAGAAAGATCAGCCCTGAGCTAACATCCATGCTAATCCTCCTCTTTTTGCTGAGGAAGACCAGCTCTGAGCTAACATCTATTGCCAATCCTCCTCCTTTTTTTTCCCCCCCGAAGCCCCAGTAGATAGTTGTATGTCATAGTTGCACATCCTTCTAGTTGCTGTATGTGGGACACAGCCTCAGCATGGCCGGACAAGCGGTGCGTCGGTGCGCCCCCGGGCTCCGAACCTGGGCCGCCAGTAGCGGAGCGCGCGGACTTAACCGCTAAACCAGGGGGCCGGCCCTGTTTGTTTTGTTTTTAAAGGTTTGATTTTCTGTGGGAAGCCTTATATAATGACTGGTATGGCTGTATCTCTGTTGCCTATGGGGGTCTCATTTGAATCCCCTAATCTCACTAAATGATTTCACTAAAAACCCTGCAAATAACCTAACTCAGATGCTCACCTGCATTTGGTGGATGCTTTAATTTGTCCCTTCATTAAAGACATTTAAACACATAACCCCAATTGAATTGGAATATATCAGCAGGGGATAAATCTACTTGCACAGTAAGTTTCACATCAGAATTTTGGGGGTAGGGGCTGGGGGCTGTGGCTTTTAATAAAGAAAACTGAAAATATAAAATAAATCTTCCCAGAATCTAAGTGAGTTGAAATATTCTCCTATACTTCTGTAATATCTCTAGGGAAGAAATATAAAATTCCCAAATCTACATTTTTTCCCCTATATTCTCTGGCTTCAAACTCTGGCCTGTGACCAGTCCACATTTCCCTTCTTCACTCTTTGCTGGTGCGAGTCTTCATCTCCGGGCTTTGCAAACCCCAGCACTGCTGATGAATAAACATCGTTCTGTCTGTGGTGCCCCATACACTTTGGAGACAACGTTCAGCTTCAAAGTTTTCAGAATTGCCTGGTCTGGTTTTGTTCACAACATTAGTGGGACTGCATTGTCGAGGTGAGGGGTGAGACAATGGCGCATCTCTCACATCATCAAGCGCCAGGAGCTCTGTCTCCAGCTGTACAAACAGCACAGGAAATGGACTTTTTCTTCGTGTTATTTTTCTTCTATTAAAATTATGCAAACCCGGCAAACACAACAATGGCCTTGTGAAGTCTCTGAGATGTCTAACCATTCATTTCCCAAACAAGGAGGCTGCGGTGCATTTGATGCTGAGGATTGTTAATCCCAAATGTGGAGAACTAATAAAATAATCAGAAAAGGGCCCCAGAAGTGCTGATAAATTCCAATGATCTCTTGCTCTCTCTCCCAGGATTGGACCAGGCGGGAGGGGGCTGCCTTCAAGTGGTGCTTGAGTCAGGCTGCATTTTCTCCTCGTGAGCCCCTAGTCGCCAACGTCTCTCCTCTGTGGCTGAATCGCCTTAGCAGGGCTGGAGTTTGGAGGTGCTCAGGGCCAGAGGAGACAAAGCGGGCCGCTTCACAAAGGCGAGGGAGCCAAAGAAAGCAAAATGGAATCTCTAGCACCCTGCTCCTGAGTAAACACGCAAAACTAATGGGTCTGCCATTTCTCCTCCCATCCAATTACTGGGCTCCAGTAGAAAGAATATGGCAACATCAGCTCACACAAATTCTAATACTCTTAATCCCTTCCATACATATAAACCTCACATCCACCCACATGACTTCATTACCGAAACCACCCAGGCGGGCGGTGTGAAGGAATGGGCCCACCAGCTGCAGAAACCTGCCCTCTTCAAGTTTTAATCAGCTAATGAGGGATATGCAAATGAAAAGCTTATGGGATTATGGCTTGTCCGACAGCAGTTCACCCCTAGTGATGGAGGACTAATACAGGTGTTAGTAGACGGGTTATTAGGCCCTGCCTAATTTAGGCTATTCATGCTGTGCTTGCCCTCTTGGCCTACCCATTTGTCCTCAGATTGCGGGCCCAGCAGGAGCCATCTTTAGGCCTGTGGTAGGTCTGACATGAACCCTTCGCTAGAGATATGAAGTTAATAAATCCGGCCATTGGGTGTTCAGGCATACACAGCAACATGAGAGTGGCCTCTGGTACGGGCTTTTCTTCTCTCCCCATTGGGGGAAGGGCCTGAGAAACCGCTATGCAGCAGTGAGAGGGAATTTTACTCAACATTATTCCCCACTTACTTCTGCCTTTCCAGGCTCCATCAGGCTGACGCTATCTGGGAGTTGCTCCTAGCCCATCTTTTTTTTTCTTGTGGCCTGAGGCAATTATGGGGTATCTCACCTACAGAGGATGAGCCCTGTCCAGCCCATCTGTAGGATGTGCAGCTGAGGAGAGGTGTCAGAGGCCAACTGGCTTCAACTGGGCAGTTTCCTTGGAGAGGTCACTAGCAGATAGGGTCAGATTCCCAGCTCTGCCAGGCCAAAGCCTGATATGGGTCCACACTCCTTCTCAACAATTCTGAAATCTCCAGAGCTCAGAAAACCAAAGGGTTTCTTCTCATAATTCGTTTGGCAACAAAACCTGGCATGAACTGATGTGAGGCTTCTTATAAACTTTATATCCCACTGAGGTGCTATTGTAGACAATGCTGAGGGTTTTATGTAATGTGTGTTGTATGTTCCATATTATCATTCTCAGATTTTTAAAAAATCTGAATCCTGAAACATATGTGGCTCGAGGGTTTCAGAAAAGGAGTTATGGAACTGAATAATCCATTAACCCAGAGGCAATCAACCATTAGGGGAATATCTCACAAAAAATTAGTTTATAAAACTCTGCCAAAAGGAAGAAGCATTATCCAATGACTAGAATACTGCTAAACAGTACAAGTTAACCCCTTCCTAGTCATCAAGATACCTGAAAAAGCAAAATAGAACCAGAATTTAAAAGATAAGCACAGAGTAATTCAAACAAACAACAATAGCTAATACTCATAAAGTATTTATATGTGCTAGACTTTGCAAACTCAGCGTCATTTGGCACACGCAAAATCTTTGAAGAAGGTGCTATTATGATTCCCATTTTACAAATGGAGAGACTAAGACTCAAAGAGATAATCTCCCGATACCCTGCAAGTATCTTGAGAGAGATTCCATCCAGGCTCAGGAAAGACGTGATCAGTTATAACCGCTTCACAATGGGATTCTCTGCTCTTGTACCCGGAAAACTTTCCTCTCTCTCTTGGATGACAGAGCAGAAACATCGACCAAGTGTAACTATAACTTCTGTTTCTGAAAGTCATTTTAGCTCACTATTTCCTCAGGCAGTCAATTGATTACTTTCATTTTCTTTTCACTATTCTCACTTTCCTAAGAAAACATCATTTCAATTTTACCACCCTGCGGAGCTTTCCATCCTTTTTCATTGTTATTGAGATTAGAATTCCAGGATTAGTTTATTCTCATGTCTCTAATAGCAACTAGTACAATGCTTGAAACATGGAATTCATTCACAAAATACTTAATGAACATCTACTCTATGCCAGATGCTAGGAAGACAGACAGCATGGATGAAGAAATAGATGAGGTAGAATAGTAACATTTATTGAGCCTTTACTGTTCTCATTAATAGACATATTCTAACCTGTTTAATTCTCCCAAAAATCCCTGGAAGAAGAATGAATGTGATCTCTACTCTGACCGTAAACCCCAAAGAGACTAAATGAATTGCCCCAGGTCATACAGTTAGCGTGTGCGAAATTGGGATTAGAACTCAGGCAATTTAGCACCAAAGTACCTATGTCGAAAAATTTTGCTATCTTGCCACTCCACAAGAAATAGTCTCTTGAGATGCTCTCAGACTGATGGGGAAAACTGACCTGTAAAATAGTTACAATTCACTATAACCAGCGTTAGGATATTAAATAGTGAGAATATAAAGAGGGAGAGATTGACTCTGCCTGGACTGCTGGGAAGACCGTCTGCAGGAGGCAGCATCAATAGATTGATTTAGTCATTTACTCTTGTTTATTTAACAAATTTTCCTTAAATATCTGTTTTCTGACAGGCACAATGCAAGATACTGATTCACAAAGAAGTAGGGACGAGACAGTGGTATGTTGGTAGGTATTTAACAACCAGCTCTCCAGAAGAAAAAAAACTCTGATTTGTAATGTTTGCTGATTTCTGAGGAGTAAATATTCCTACCCTTGCTGATATCAAACACCCAATGTCACGTCAACCACCTAGCAAAAATTCCTGGGGCCGGCCTGGTGGCCTAGTGGTTAAAGTTCTACACGCTATGCTTCAGTGGCCCAGGTTTGCAGGTTTGGATCCCGGGCGTGGACCTACACCACTTGTCAGTCATGCTGTGGCGGCGACCCACATACAAAATAGAGAAAGATTAGCACAGATGTTAGCTCAGGGCTAATCTTCCTCAAGCAAAAAAAAGAGGAAGATTGGCAGTGGATGTTAGCTTGGGGCAAATCTTCCTTAGCAAAAAAATAAAATAAAATAAAAATTCCCGAAAAGTTAGCAATCAACTCTTGCAAGCCAGTATGAGCTGGCTCCAGCATGCTGGACATAGGCCTGGCCTTCATGTTACTTACAGTTGGGCACAGGAGTTGTCAAAGGGGGTCTGTGAGGTCAAAACTATTTTCACTTTATACTAAGATGGTATTTGCCTTTTTTCACTATGTTGACATTTGCACTGATGGTGCATAAGCAATGGTGGTAAAACTGGAAGCTTAGCGCAAATCGAGGGATGGCGCTGCTGCTACAATCTTTGTGTTCTTCACCACCACGCACTTGCAGGGAAGCAAAAATTCCAGGATCTCTTAAGAGTTTCCTTGATGAAGCAGTGAAAGTTATTAATTTTATTAAATCTTGACCCTTGAATATATGTCTTTTTAACATTCTGTGCGATGACCTGGGAGGTACATATAAAGTACTTCTTCACACCAGAGCATGATGATTCCCTCAAGGCAGCTCACTGTGGGATCATTCAAGCTGTGAGCTGAACTAGCTGCTTTTTCATGAAATGCTGTTTTTACTTAAAAGGGCAATTGATGGACAAACTAAGCTTATTCAGACTTGGTATCTGACAGACATTTTCTTACAGATGAATGAGGTGGGCCTGTCACTTCAAGGAGAACAACTGACAGTATTTGTTGCTAATGATAAAATTTGAGATTTCAAGCAAAAATTAAAATTTCAGAAAACAGTATCTCCAACCTCTGTCATGAATTTGACACATTCCAATATAAAGACTTTTTCAGTGAGATTAGTGGTGATATTATTGAAAGTATTGTTTCAATATTGTGTAACGAAATGTGTCGACATTTGGAAGATCTGCTTAACTTAGTGAACTAATATTTTCCAAATGACCAATGCATGATATTACCAAATCAGGCATGGATATAAGATCCACTCAGAGCACCAGATAGACCAATGGATTTTAATTTAACAAAGTATGAAAATTTCATTGAAATGTTTTTCAAATTCCACATTAAAACTAACCTTTAAGAAATCACCACTTATCTAGTTTGGGTATAATGTCAAAGAATAAAATCCATAGTTATGTGAAACAGTTATTAAAATACTCATTTTTTTTCAACTATGTATCTACAAGGCCAGATTTTCTTCATACAGTTCAACCAAAACAACGTACCCAAATAAACCAACATATCCAGAAACAAACAAATCCAAAACAATATTAACTGCAGAGGCAGATATGAGAATTCAGCTGTCTTCTGCTAAGCTAGACACTAAAGGGATTTACAAAAATGTAAAACAAAGCCACTCTCCTTACCAAATTGTTTTGTTTTGTAAAATAGGTATTTTTCATAAAAACATGGTATTTGTGTTGTTGTTTTTAATGAGCTAATAAATATTTTTTAAACTTTTCAGTTTTATTTTTTAATACTGCAAATGTCAAGAGATATAACCCTCATAAACAAAAATCTTTGGAGTTCTCGATAATTTTTAAGAGTGAGACCAAAGGATTTGAGAACCATTGGTCTAAGAGAACATTATTCTTCATCTTGAAGAATGAGTAAGAGTTTGCTTGATGAAGATGATGGGAAGGGGATGCCAAACATGGTGTGTGAAGCCAAGAGAGCATGTGCTTGGGTTACCATCAGAGGGTCAGCGTGGCTGGACTTGGGATGTGTGGGACAAGAGGGGAGTGAGCGGGGGCAAGGGACAGCTTGTGAAGCTGCAGAGTGGGCAGGAGCCTTATTCACCTGCCTAGGAGTTTGTATTTATTTTGTGGGCATCAGGGAGCCCCAGGGAGTCTTTAAGCAGGGTCAGGATCTAATCTGATCTGCAATTTAGAAAGATCACTCTGGCCACTAGGGTCTGCAGCATATTTATCCAGGAGCCAAAGGATGATGAGTGAGAGCCCAGTGCCAGGATTTCTGCTTAGCTGGCAATGTGTTTTCAAAGTTTGGAATTTGACAGCCGGATTGTTCCAGGCCTCACCATTCCCTTTTGTCTTACACTCCCTCTACTCGCACATTTATGCTGTCTTCCTAGTCCTTATGATGGTGTGAACTTGAGAACACTGCCAAAACGGGGCCTCCTCGGTGCCTTTGTGAAGGTCCACTTTGGCCTAAGTGCCTTTAAAATGCAAGCGATCTTTGGCACAAAGAGGAAGAAAAGACGGGTTTGTGTAATGAGCAAAAGGCTTGGAAAATTTTAGATCTCTCTAATTTTTAGACTTCTCTAATTTTCTTTTATTGAAAAAGGGCTATTACATGTTATGACTTGATTTTGTACAGCTTTCTCTTCTTGAAAATAGCAAATTTACATGTCCATTATCGTAAGGGGTATCTCTTATCCTCTATGGGACAATCTTACAATAAGTTGGACTTTTAAAACTTCTAACTCATTTATTCTCCAAGGAATATTGTGATGTAATCAAAAGCCTAAAAGAAAAAAAAAGAAGAAAGAAAAAAATCACCTCCAATCCCTCCTCCACACAAACAGTTTTTATTATTTTTTCGTGGTCCCTCTCACTGTTGGCCCCCAAGCACACATAATTATTACACAGTTGTTATCACCGCCTAGAAATAACTTTATATTCTACTCTTGCTTTTCATTAAGGCAAGGAGAAAAATGGACATAGCTGAGTTCCTGCTGAGTGCCAGGGATTGCTAGATGCTGTAACATACTTAATCTTACTAATTCCTAAAATTACCTACTAAAGTGGGTATTATTCTGAATTTTACATGGAGGTTAAGTGACATAATAAGAGGTTGGACTAATACTAATTGATTATCAAGTTAACCCAGCTTGTGAATGACAGAGGAAGGATTCAGACCAGCTCTCTCTGGCTACAAACTCCCTTCCTCTTTTCGTCATCTTTTCCCCATGTGTTTCATCGTTTCCATTGCTATAATTTGTGTTGGCTTCTCTGTAATCTGGTAGATTATAAACTGCCTGAAGCCCAGACTGGGTGTTACTTGTCTTTATCCCCAGCATTTAGCACAGTATCTGGCAAGGCACAGGGATTCAATAAATATTTGGTAAATAAACACACCCCCTGCACCCACCCTTTCCCCAAACTCTTGAAGAGCTCAGGGCTCATGAGGACCTCCTCCTGGGTTTCCTCCTTCTTTCTCCTTGCTTGCGATAGATGACAAAATTTAATCAAACTTCTACTACATGCTGAGGCCTGGGAAACAGACCAAAATCCCGCTGCATAGAGGCAGGCAGGATAGTGGGAAGGAAGTGCTCCATGGAGGTACACGTGCCTGGAGCAAGGGAATCACAGGGAGGAGCAGCTAACACCCGCCAGGAGCGTTGGATCATCTGGGACAGCTTTCCAGGAGAGATGGCTTTGTTCTTTCTACAGATAGCACCTAAACCTCAGCTAGCTGTCTTTTGAATACATACTCTTGGTCACAAGAGGCGTGAGATGAGAAGGATTTCATGGAGCTAAGGATTGGGGTTTCAGGTTCGTCATTGGTTTTGCGGCATTTTATTTTATCTTGCACAGAAGGTGAGTGACTCACATTTTTGTTTTCTTTATACCGTATCATTTAAACCCATTAAGGCATCTTGCTATCTGAAAGAATTCTATTTGCAATTCCTTCTGTAAATTGAATAATTGCCACCACCACTACCCCAGCTCCCAATTGACCTTTTATCCATACTCTTAATTTTCTAAATTTTGTAGTTTATAGTTTGGAGTTAATTTCATGTACAGTAGCTTTGGTTTTTAAGTTTTTCTAGCCTGTCATTGCAAAATCAAGGTAATTGATTGGTGCCAATTTCATATGGATTTGCTAATGTGATCCTTTGCATTCTCTCTATGCCAACGTCTTCAGAATCTGGAAAGGTGATAGAGTTCCGGCGCTAGATAAACTTGACAGGCTCCTTTTCAGAGTATGTTGTACAAATGTCTAAAGAAATGCTTTTCTCTCACTTCAAAATGCCATTTTCCAGGTCCATGATCTCACTGCTATAGAATTCCATCTTTGGATACCAACTTAGCCAGAGCCAGTGCTTAAGTATTTTGCAGGATGACTGAAGAAAATTTTTCTGGCCTTGGAGTGGGGGGGAGGGGGGGTGCCAGGGTGGGGGCAGGTGTCCAATTATACTTCTTTCCTCAAACTCTAAAATTCTCTCCTTCTTCCTGCCCTTGCCCCAAGCCTAGATTTCACTGGAGAATTCATTGCCTTAAAAAGTAAAAAAGATATTGGAAGTATCTAGATGCCAGAGAGCCAGGGAACCATATGTACTTCTTGGTGGTTCTGCGTGGTCTCAGTTGGAGAGTAATTCTAAATGAAGGTTACTGAGCAAGGAGTCTGACGATATGATGCTGGTTCTCAGAACACAAAAGAAGCCAGTGTTTTTTATCTGTAATTGTCTCCTTGAAATAGGGGGGAAATTTTTAACCTTTTTGGTTCCCTTGGAGAAGAGAGGACCCAACTAAATTTCTTGAATTCTTCTACACAAAACTCTTTTTTTGTTCCCTAAATACTTTTGCTGTTGGAAATAAAGAACTCAGCAGACTAAGTCCTTCAGCAAATGTTCTAAACACCTAATTTGGGCCAACACCTTGTCCTGGGATTGGTCTGTTAACCTTTCACCCTTTACCCAGCCTGCCATGGGGCAATGATCCTCTTAGAATCCTCCCCAGGCAAGGCCACAACGCAGGATGCTTAAGTCTGTTTAACCTGGGGATTTGGGGAGGCAGCTTTTCTACACGGCATTGTTCATCATCACCATTTGTTTTCTATAGTTCCTCCCAATTAGTTGGCCACAGCTTTGAAAACACATGTGATCTTGCTGCCTTGTAGACCATTCCTCTATTCTGAGTGGGAGAAACAAGGGCAGGCTCATGACACTTGATAAGATGTCATCATGCTTACATATTCAGACATAGCCATAAAGAAATAGGTGTCCCACATATTACAACATATGTGAATAATAAAAACTGACGTTTGTGACACCCTTTAGAATTTATAAACTATTTTCTATGTCTAATTTCCTTAGTTCCTTACAACAAACCTGTGAAGTTGGCGGCAATTATAAATGCCCATTTTACAGATGAGCAAACTGAAGTTGGGGGAAGTAAAGGACGTTTCCAAAGTTAGTTAGAACTGATCTATTGCCTGTTTCCCTTTTGTTTTATCTGAATAATAAGCTTTTTAAATTTAAATAATTGGCTTTTTCACTTGATTAATTAACTTTTGTTAATAAACAACTAACCAAGGAAAGTAAGATTTACCATAAGTCTACTATTCTCACAATATAGGATTGGCAAGAGCATAGAAAAATAAAGCGTTGCAGCAAAATAGAAAATAAAAAAAAAAAGATTTTGAAAACATTTGGGAACTTAAAATATGAGGTGTGGCATTCTATTTCAGTAAAAATAGATGCTTCATTTTATAAATGGTATTGGCTATCCTCCTAGAAGAAAAAGACCCTTTAACTCACATCTTATGTAAATATTACAGTTGGTTTGCATATTTAAATGTTTTAAAATAAAATTGAAAATTTAGATAATTTAGAAAAATAGTTGTAGAAACCTGTTATGTAGGACACCTTCCTAATCAGAGGAAGCCCAAAAGCCATGAAGGAAAAGAGATGTTTTTTAATATGGCACAATATACCATGACAAAATCAAAAAGCAAGTGATAGCCTAGAAAAAAATATGAAATACATGGCAAACAAAAACTTAATATTTTTACTGTACTAAATGCTCCTACAAATTTTAAAAGGCAAACTTTAGAATTGGGCAAATAGTATAAACGGGAAATTCACGTAAGAAGAAGTCCATAAGTCCTAAAATACAAGAAAAAAGGCTTAACCTCAGTAGTCAGGGTGATGCCAAATATAGTAACAATGATGTGCCATTTTGACCCATCAAACTGGCAAAACATAAAAAGAGCCATACTGTTGTGAATTGGAGGGGATAATAGAAAACTGGCATTCCCATAAATTAATGGGATGTGGGAAATGTCAATTACTACAACCTTTTTGGAAAGTAATCTGGCAATATATATTAAAATATGCTTCATTTTAATGTATTAAACTTCCATTTGGCCTAGCAATCCTACTTTAGAAAAAGACATTCCCCAGAAATAAAAACATCAATAATAGTTTAAGGGTGCTTATTATAGGAATGCTTATAGCCATAAAAACAAAAATAAAATAAAACTAGAAGTATTCATTAATAGTGGTGTATAGTGAATGGTAAAATCAATGAGTGTGCTCTGTAGAATATTCTTCAGCCTCTAAACAAACTAAGCTATATCTTTACCTCTTAACCCAGATGGACCATGATGTATGTATTACATGAAAAAAATAAAGAGATGAGTCTGGTATGATACATTTTTACTTTTGTAAACTTTACAAAGGTGTGTGTGTATGCGCGTGTGTGTATGTACTGTGAACTGATCTAAGCCACATGCACCACTCTGAGGGTCGTATTGGTAGATAATATTAACCTCTTCGGTTTTAGGTAGGTGAAGTTAGCTACTCCCCTACAATCTCACCACTGGGCTATAATAAAAGCAAGTATCTGACTCAATTCTGCTGCATGTATGAACATTTACTAGCGAACAAGCACAAACAGGTCACATCGCCAGTTCTGGAAGCTCAGCTAAGTCCAGCTCTGTCCTTTAGTTGCTTAGTCACTATCTTGCATGACTAGTTCCCTTGAGCCAGATGTGACAATACTGCAGAGGCAAGGTTCTATTTCCTTTGTGGTCTATATCAGACCATCAGAAATCCCCTGAAACAAACGAGACCAGTACCCTTTAGGATCAAGCCTCAGACACCATCCCTAAGGAAGCAGGCTATAGAACTTCTAGAGTCTTAAACCCTGTCCATGCAGAGAAGTGGAGTGTCTCTAAAAGAGTTTAGATAAAAGTACCTAATTGAATACCACCAATTTCACCAATGAAAGCCCATTTTTAACATCTATTATGCTAACAAGCCACTAATTTCACCTATGAAAAACCCATTTCTGACATTCACTCTACAAATTAGCAAAATGTCCTTGTGCCGATCAAAGATGAAGATTGCTGAAGCAGTTATAGTAGCCACATCTGGATTCGGGTAACTGACTGGTCTTGACTTGTGACTTAAACAACTAACACACACATAATATCACTCTGGGTCCAAGCACTTTAAAACAAATCAGCTACATGGTAACAGTATAATAGGGAGGAAGAGGAAGACTCTACACAAAAGCAATTCATATTGCTTGGGTAGAAATGGAATGAGAATGAAGATAAAGAGAATATTAACTTATTCTTTTTGGACTTTTATACTATTTCATATGACAGAACACATCCTATTACTTTTGTACTTTAAAAATCTGAGAAACAAATTTTAAAAAGAGGCACTAACTTTACAAAAGTAGAAACAGGACTGCCTTTGCACTGCTCTGCTTTCTGCCTGGAACATCTCCCCCTCCTTCCATGTTACCAGTGATGTCCTCTTCCTCCAGTTCTCAGCTGAGGCCCGATGTCCTTTGGGAAGGCTTTTCTAACTGCTCCAGATAGTCCCATGCTTGTTCTCCATGCTCCTCTAGCACACTAAGCACTTCCTAGAAGAACACTCATACCAACACCTATTTGTCTATTTTTCCTGTTAGATTATACATTTCATGAGAGCAGGAACTTTGTCTTATTCAGTGCTGTATTTCCTAACACCGTGCCTAGAAATAGTAGGCACTTGACGAATTGGTGCTGAATTCATGAATGAATGGATGGATGGATGGATGGATGAGTGAATGTTGAGATATAGCATTTAATTTTTTTGTGGGACTTTTGCCTTCACAATGCTTATGAAACAGGCCCATTATGCTTTCAAACTTTCCTGCTCAACCAGTTTCTTACTGTCATTTCGTGAAGAATATGTGGTGCACCAGCATAATTTTCAGCACCATCGTCTGCAATCCATAAGGTGGGAGTGAAAATCTCCTCCTGTAATATAAGTTGTCAGGCATCATGGAGGAGTGGAAATTACACTGTTCCAAACCTATAGTTTGAGTCTTGGACACACCATTCGTTAAATGTGGAATTTTGGAAGAGACATTTAACCACTCACTCTGAGTTTCAATTCCATCATCTGTAAAATAGAATAAAAATCGCTACTTCAAAGATTTATAGGAGAGATCAAATGAAATAATATATGTGAAAATACTCTGTTAACTATAAAGTGAGAGGTATATATTTTCAATTATAATGAAGGTAGATGAAGTCACACATTTCCTTCTAGAGCATTAAGCTTTATTTATTGTTAGGGCCTAGGTGCATTTAATCTTTTGGGCACCTCAGAATGGAAGAATTATAGAATCAAAATATTAGAGTCTGAAGGGATCACAAAATCCTAGTCCACCCTCCCCATTTTTTAGCTGGGAAAACTGAGGTCCAGAAAAATTTTATGGCTTACTCAGGCCACAGAGCAAGTTGATCCAACTGAGGTCATCATATCCAAAGGATCGTTTTAGCATCTTTTTCCAACTCACTTTTTTTGTGCTGCCAAGAGAAACTCATTTCAGGCAGAATTTGCCTTGCTTTGACAGAAAGAAATTCTCTTAATCCCAAGCACAACACAAAGACTTCTTTGAGGAATTTACTCATGTGCTGAGCAGTGAATTCAATTATTGGAATGACAAATGCAAATTTCCCTGAAGAAAATATGTCATCTGTTGGCCAATTTATAAATAATCTTACTGCACAGTCCTCATGAGCTTGTGCAAGTCTTGTGCAACCCCAGTGAAATAAATATTAACAAAGACAAAAAACCCCCACAAAAACTCTAAAGTCTGACACAACAAAAAGAAAGACTGTTAACCACAAGCCCTGCCTTCCCATTGATTTTGTGTTCTGGGGAATTGTTTTGGGAAGAGAGCTTGGGGTTTGGTTTTAGTATGGTGACAATCACGATCCCTTACATCTCTGAAGGCCTTCAGAGTTTTCAAAGCGACATCACGTACATTCTCACTTTGATCTCACAACAGCCCTGTGATGGAAGCATGCAATTTTCTAAGAAAATCCACTCATGTTTTTCAATGGATCTCCCTTTTTGTTTCAGGCATATTGCAACTCAAGGAGCTACAAGTCTCAAGTGCAAAGAGTCGGAATAATTCAGAAAGACAAACACAATGGTTGAGTTTTTCTAAAGGAGCTGTGTGTGTGTGTGTGTGTCTGTGTATTTATGTGAATGATAAAAAAATAATAACAAGAAAATGTGGGAGTGGAGTGGTGGAGAATAAGAGTTTCTGTAGCCTATGGGAATAGAATACCCAAGGCAACTGAATTTACTGTTTTAAATTCTCTATTTATATGTTTCTCTTAAGATAAGGCTAAAGAATTTTTAGCTCTATTCTGGGGAGTTTTTAAGTTTGTCATGGCAGTGTTAGTTGTGGTTGGATCACTTCTTCAGGAACTGACGTCACCAGCTATGTGACAGCAACATTTGGGACAATATAGTAGGTGGATGGGAGCATGGACTCCGGAGTCAGACTACCTGAGTTCAAATCCCAGATCCAACACTTACTAGTTATGTGTAATGTTGGGGAAGTCACTAAACCTCTCTGCCTAGTTTCCTCTTCTGAAAAAACAGGTATAATAGTAGTCCCTACCTCATTGGGTTAATGTGAAAATTGAATGAGTTAGTATATATAAACTGCTTAGAACAATGTTTGATAGGAAGTAAGTACTATATGTGTTTGCTATCATCACCACTATTATCACTATTCTGAATCTACGTCCCAACCTCTTTTTTCACCAGGTATTAGAGATATAGGTGTGTGTCTTATGATGTACAAGGCTTCATAGCTTTGGTTCAATATTTGTGGAATCTTTTCACACAATAAATTGGTGTGAAAGTATTTTGCAACTCGTTTTGGAATTTTTTTACACAATGATTAAGAGTCCTGGCTCTAAAGCCAGACTATGTGCACAAAATCTCTCCTCTGCTACTTGCAAGCTGTGTGATCTTGGTCAAGTTATTTCATCTTCCTGGAGCTTGGCCTAATAATGGTACCTACCTCACTGGGTTGTTTTGAGGCTTAAATGAGATCATGTATACCTTCTGGTAAATAGAGTGCTTACCAAAAGGGCTGCCACATAGTTGTGGAATTACTACTAGGCAGCATAGGAGGAGAAGGAAGAGAAGCACACGTGCACTCAGAAACTAAACTTCTGTCTCTGAAAAAAAGGAATCAAAAGAATAGCTAAAGTGTAACAGGGACTTACTGTTTGTGCCAAGTCTTATACTAAGCTCTATATGTTCTTTATCTCATTTATTTATATCATTATACTAATATTATATATCATATACATAATATATATTATTTATATATACCATCCCTAGTATATTTTTCTCATCTTTTATTCTATGACACAACTTAGAGATCATTTTTTTCCTCTGTCTTTTTCTCTACCAATCACTGTCAGCAGGCCTGGACTTATGACACTTTAGTATGAACGCTAAAAAAGTGAGAACTGTGTCAGCTTCTTTGACAGTTCTCATCAAGACATCAAAGGCTCCATCCTGCCATCCTCTAGAGAGAAAGGACATTATGCATGGGACAGCTAGGATTTGCCTTCCATAATCAGCGATGTGTTTACTTAGTATCCTTCCCTCTTTCACTGGTTCTGTGGAAAGAATACACACAGGGAATAAAAATATAGAAGAATTTCTCATTTTAGGTGGTAATATATCTTGGACTGAATTCTTGAGAATTTTCTGAGTTATAATCTCTGGTCCCCTTTGAGAGCTAAAACTGACTTAAGTAAGGGCTGGCTGGCCTTGTGGCCTGGTGGTTAAGTTCAGCACGCTCCACTTCGGTGGCCCCGGTTCATGGGTTCGGATGTGGGGCACGGACCTACACCACTCATCTGCCATGCTGTGCCAGTGACCCACATACAAAATAGAGGAAGATTGGCACAGATATTAGCTCAGGGCTAATCTTCCTCAAGCAAAAAAAAAAGAGGAAGATCGTCAATGGATGTTAGCTCAGGGCAAACCTTCCTCAACAAAAAAACACAAAAACTGACAAGTAGATACACTGCTATCCAAGAAAGCAATTTGATTGTTTGAATTGAAGGTATCGATCATCCTTTTGCTCCAAAGCACATCCTGGATTGTATGTATGCCTGTTATGGGTGATGTTGTGTATTTAATTTAATAAATAGATATTATGAAAAATTTGACGTAGGCTTTATGCTTCATTTTCACAAGCAAAGTAATACAGATAATGCAGGCATCTTTTGGCTGAAAATATCTAGATAAGCACTACAATGATAGAAATGTTTCATATCTGCAGTGTCCTGTATGGCTGTCACTAGCCACATGTGGCTCTTGAGCACTTGAAATGTGGCTAGTGCAAATGAGGTTTCGAATTTTTACTTTTATTTATTTTAAACTTAAATGTAAATGGCACCACGGCTGCTTCTTTTAAGGTCTGACCAATGAGAGGACCTGAGAGCAGTGAAAGGATCTGGAAGAAGCAAAACCCCAGAGCAGTAGCAACAGCAGATAGCAATCTAGTGTCCAGATCCTGGCTCCTAAATACCCTGCTCTACCAAAAGGAACCGGAGCTCCTTTGAGAAATGACTGACTCCAGGGCTGGGGCAAGGAAAAGATTAGATGAGCCTGGAGCATCTTGTTGAATCAGAAAGCAAGGAAGTGTTCAAAGAGTAATGGAGACGTTAAAAAGACACGGAAGAGCTCTGGTTTTGGTCAAGATGGAAAAAGCATACTATACTCTATTGCTCCCGCTGACTACAACTAAAAACCCTGGAAAGAATGTGTACAGCAACTATCAGAGGACTTGGGGTGGGGGACAAGCAGGGGACAGGGTAGGGCATCTAGCAGTTGAAGGACAACCCCGCAGTGGACCTCCTGCGTTGCTTCTCTTTTTCTCTCCTAGATATCCTGTCTCCAGCTCTGGGACAGCCTGAAACCTAGAACTACAAGTGGGTACAAACAGAAAAGGCTTTGAGAAGAGTGCATGCTTTCTAGCCAGAGGACTTGGCAGGGAGAATCCTGTGAGATAGAGGTCTTTTAATTTTCTCTGGCCCACTCCAGATGAGAGCCAGCAAGGAAACAGCAGACCTTCTCTCCCCATCAGTGGCAGCAGCAGCGGTAGAAGAGGCCCCTGTACTGTGAAGCTCTTGGGATTCTCCCCACCCTATATCAGGTGAGCTCCAGCAACGGAGGGGCGTCCCTCCCCCAACATGGGCCTGGTGGAGGTGGCCACTGCAGGGCTGAGCCCTTGTGAATTTCCGACATACACCAGGTAAGCACCGTCAACAAAGGGCATTACTGAGATACTCCTTCTGCTGTGGTCAACAACACAAAATGGTTGTATCTACCTGAGTTGAGAAAGCTGAATCCTTTATCAAACCTATAGATAATACAAACAAAGAAAGGAGACAGAATATAGAACAGAAAATAATAGTGCAATCTGGGTATAACCGTGGAACAGGGAAGCCTGACCCTCTCTGTTCCTCCCAAACACCCACTGCTGTGGACTCCCTATCTGGCTCTGTTGTAGACAGCCATCCACCGGGATGCAGCAGGAGGCAAGAGAGGATCAACTGTTTCCCACCTCGGGCTGTTACTTTGCTTAGCAGAGGCCAAGGTGGCACCTAATGATCAGAGTGGGAAATAGAGTGGCAAGACTGTTGCTGAAAGGCAGAAACCACGAGGGTGGTGTCTACATTCAAGGATCATGAACAAGATTTCTAGCTTTGGAACCTCAGTCCTTGTCACTGACAGCATACTAACAGCCCAGCAGCCTGCTGCAGTTTTAAGATTGTTATTGCCAGAGAGGTGCCAAGCTTGCAAAATAACATCTTGAAATTGATCAGTTCCCTTTGCAGTCTCTAGATGCCAGAACTCAAACCAATAGAAGAGAACTGCTAAAGCAGTATAGCCTTCAGAGTAGGAATTCCCCTAGAATATACCTTCCAGAGTAGCCATGAAGGCAAAGGACAATGGGGTTTGTGTCACTTGCAACCTAAAAAACCTTCACTAATACAAACAGAACTTTGGTTCTCTCTGTTCCTGGCTAGGCTGTCTCAAGGTGCCTTGTGAATATACTCCTCCTATGTCTTCCCAGCCCCAAGATGCCCTCCATGGGTCATCCTTCCAGGTTCATCCTAGCCCTGGGATTAGAACTGAAAGCCGAGTAGGAGACACCATATTCCCTTTAGACCCAGCTGCCATATTGATGTTCCAAGCCTGGCCTGGCACCTTGCTCCCACTCTAAGAAATACCCCAGCTTTGATAAACTTCATCACTACTGATTGCAATTGCCTTATTATCTGTGAAAATGAGAGTTTGAACTAGATAAGTATTCAAGTTTTTTCCAGATTCCTCTGGGGCATGGGACTAAGGCATCTCCTTAACTTAAGTGCACTCTGTTTAAGGAGCCCTGGCATATGAATGGGTCCCTCTAATTCCCTGGCACAATGCCACGTTTGTAGTAGGTTTCTTAGTGACTATTCCGTGCATTACTAATCTGGGGCAAAGCCAACACAGCTAAACCTTTCTCCATATAGGCTCATTTTGCCTTACTCTTCTTGCCTTGGGCTGTTGTAGTCTTTTGAAGGTCTTAAATTAACAAGCTCGTTTTGCATCTAGAACTAAGACAACCCTTTCTGTTCTCCTCATTCCAAATGAGAACAATTTCATCCCTATCACTCCAAGATCCATCGCCCCCAATACCAATTAGCCTCCACTGGAGATTAATAAACAATACAATAATGACAGATAAAAAGACTAATTCTTTGGCCAAGAGAATCACTTTAATTAATTTAATCCCGGCTGAATGATCAGCTGTGCACAGGCCTGCTCACCAGCAGGGCCCATTTATTCCAGTCTGTCCCTTCCTTGAAAGCCAGGGTGTGCTGGGGAGCTGGCACTTAAGCAACAATGAGAAACAGATTGTACTGTCAGGCTTCATTACAGGTCATCATTAGTATTCCAATTTGAAGACCGTGGCTCGAGCTCAACCTTTTACCAATTCTTCCCTGGCGCATTGTGAAGTTTGGTTCAGCTGTGAAACGTAAAAACTCTCCCTGGGCTCCCAGCGTCGAGGATGGGTATCATTTGATGCCTGTCGCTCTGCAGATTAAAGGGCAAATCCCCAGGGAAGTGACGGTTCTGGGACCCTATTTTGAAAATCAAGTCATGTGCAGCTGCCTGGGATCCGGACATTTCAAGGAATGGAACTTTCTAGGACTCAGCTGTAGCAATCAGAAATAGGGTGGCTTTGTCATCTTCCCCAGGAGCCTATTCCAACTGTTCTCTTGCAAAAGAGCAGACAAAGATTTTTGAGTGGAACTGGAGCTGGTGACAAAAAAGAACCACCATCAAAGTGGGAAATTGCTCTGGGCCAAGGCTCGACGGAAGGGCAGGAAACCACTCGGGCTGGCCTTCAAAGCCTGCGGCCCTCAGAGCACAGTCTCAGCCAGTTCTGGGGAGACAATTTCCAGCCTGCTCACTTCACACGGGATGTGAAATTGTAATTTTCTTTCTCTACAAACTGCCAATTTTTAACTACTTTCCCTCTGCTGAAGCAATTGTCATTTTTAGGTGATTGTGTGTACAGGGGTAAAATTTTACATGCCTTTTACCCTTTTTCCTGGTAAGTAGAACAACAGCCTGGTCTCTGCCTGTTTGTGGAGTTAGGTCATCTCTGCCGGCGCTGTTCCCTTCACCTTTCTTTGCTGACTTATCCCTCTCAGCGTTTTCCAGCCGCTTACATGGTTGTTATGCTTTTGACTCTTTCAACATGCGTGCCTCACACCTCATTTGGTGCAGGGCCATACTGTTTCTTTCTAGAGCTAGTGTCTCTTTTGCACTGGGTTTGAATCTCCAAATGAGTGTGCCCCGGAATCAATCTCTATCCCTTCCTTCTCTCTTTACTTCCATCCCTCCTTGCCTGCCTGCCTGCCTTCCTTCCTTCCTTCCTTCCTTCCTTCCTTCCTTTCTTCCTTCTCTCTCTCCTCTCCCTCCCCCTCCTCCCTCTCCTTCTTCTTTCACTTGGTCATTGTTCAGCTTGGTAAACAGTGTCTCGAAGAGATAAAGTTAAAATGGGGAAATAAGTGGAAAAGTCTGTGCATCAGCCACGTGCGTCAATAATCACCTCATGTCCAGTGTGGTATGTTACTTATGACGAGGTCTCACTGGGGACATTTTAACAAAATCAGGGAGAAAACTAATTTTTAAATAACTGCGCTTGTAAATGAGCCAAATTAAGTCGGAACCTACTTTGCTGCAGTTGTTTCTGTTTCTGCTTGAGTGCTTTCCGAGACTATATATTCTGAAAGATCCAGTGTTAACCATAAGGATGAAATCTTAACCCAACATTCACAGATCCATCTGGTGACCTCCACTCAGTCCTTCCAAGCTCAGCCCATGCCGGTGTTTCCTTGTGGCTTTCTCTAACTCCTTCCTCCCCAGTTAGAAGTGATAGCAGCCTCGTCTGTGCCCTGGAGCTCTACAAGTACATCTTGGATGATAACCATTTTAACGTGTCACTCTGGCTGCTTGTTTGTGTGTCTGTGAGTTCCCTACAGGCAAGGATGGGTTGTTGTTCTTCTTCTTTGTTTTTTAATCCTTGGATCCCTAGTACAGTCCTGGCACAGAAAGAACATTCAGTAAAGATTGACTCAAAGAAATGGTAATCACCACATGGCCCTCAGCCCTCAGTCCACTGGATCATAAGTTCCATGAGGACACAGAAGGTGTCCCTCTTGTTCACAGCTGTATCCTCAGCACCTGCCAGTGCCTGGGGATATAATAAACGATCAAAAAATCATTTTGGAGTTCTTTCCTCATCCCACAAGCCTCCATCGTCCTGGAACTTGAAGCAGTGATCATATTTTAAGTCCCTCATCCCTGATCTGTAGCAATTGTGATAATAATGGAAATCCCTGATGTTTGCACGACATTCTATAGTTCACAGATCCTGGCCCTATAACCTCTCCTGTTGGATCTATGGTACCAATGCCTTTCGGAAGTAGTGAGTGCAGAAAAATGATGACGATCTCTAGGAGTTGCTGTTTTGCTAGACCCATCAATCAGTTGACAAGTACCTGCTGCCTGGGAAATAGCAGGTGTGTGAATATTTACTGAATGAACAAATTAATGAAGTATTTACTGAGCATGGACTGAATATACAGCTCTATGTTAGGGGTCTTTGGAAGTAAGTTTTTAAAAAGTATAAGATATAGATCTTTGCAAAATAGGCTGAGGTAGCCCTCAGCAACCCTAGTTGTGTCCTGCTCTTCTGCCCTACTGCTTCCATCCACCTGGACATCTGTGCTCTCTGTGGTTACAAGTCCTACTAGTCATGCAGAGAACAGATCCAATAAGTCATTCATACTTTAGTGTAAATTAGTGCCCAAAGCTCCCACCATAGGTTGATTTCTGCTTTTCAAGTGCCCAGGGTAGGGTTGAGCACTGAGTAGGCATCTATAAATGTGTAGAATTTGATTGAAATAGGAGTGGAGGAAGAGGACCAAAGGAGGGTATCATCAATGGAAGGATTTCCTGTATATATTAAGGCAGCAGGGCCTGCTTGGCTCCCTTAAACTCTAAACAGCTACCCTTCTTTCACCTAATCCATGCAAGACCCCCGGAGTTCTGCAGAACCATAGAGATAAAATAAATGCTCTTTGTTAAAACCATTGGGTCTGAGAGTGGTTTATTATGCAGCTTCATTGCAGTAATAGGTGACTAACATAGTGTTGCACAGGTGTCTCAGGGGCTTGTCTGGGGGTTAGGATGGTGTGGATGAAGTGGGGGAAGCTCAACAGGTAGCTCAGGTCTGAGCCCCACTTAACCAGAGCAGCGATTCTTTTATCTGCTTTACATATTGGGCTTTGAAGAAGGGTATCAGAAGCAAAAACACTTTCAAACCAGTATACTACTTGATTTCTAATGATTTTTATAGATTGGAGTTTCTAGGATTCTATGGAAACTCCCAAGTTCTGATTTTAAGTCTCACTGGAAATAAATGTGAATCCAGAAATAAATACTATAGGGAAGTACAGACACCCCCACCCACTGGACCTTTCCTGAACTACTCAACAGAGACCCTGCGTATTATATAAATGAGACAAACGAGAATTTGGAACTTCACTTGGCTCCTTCCTGGTACTCATTGATGGTGCTGCCTGGCTGCCCATAGCATGCTGCCTTTCAGACCCAGGGGGGCCTTTTCCAGATGGCAGGCTCAGTTTTCCTTGGAAAACACTTTAGTGCAGAACGCCCTGCAGTTGGCATTTGGCATTATTTGGCTCCCAGCATCTAGTCCCACTACTTTTTTTTAAATGAATTTATTGAGATATAATTGAGATACAAAAAAAACTGCACATATTTAATGTATACAATTTGATGAGCTTGGACATAAGTGGACACCCATGATGTTATCTATCACCACAATCAAGGCAAAAAACGTATCCTTCACCTTCAAAAGCTTCCTTGTGTCCCCGTTTTTTTGTGGTAAGAATGCTTAACATGAGATGTACCCTCTTAGTAAATTTTTAAGTGCACAATACCATGTTGTTAACTACAGGCTCTATGTTGTACAGCAGATCTCTAGAATTTATTCATCTTGCATAACTGAAACTTTATACCCATTGAACAACTTCCTATTTCCAGTTCCTGGCAACCACCATTCTACTCTCTGCTTTTGTAAGTTTGACTCTAAGTTTGACTATTCAGATAAGCAGAGTCCTACAGTATTCGTCTCTCTGAGATTGGCTTATTTCAGCCAATGGCAGAAATTGGCTGATTAGCATAATGTCTTCCAAATTCATCCATATTGTCGCAAATGGTAGGATTTTCTTCTTTTTTTAAGGCTAATACTTCATTGTATGTATATACCACATTTTCTTTATCCATTCACCTGTTGATGTACATTTGGGTTGTTTCCACATCTTGGCTATTGTAAATAATGCTGCAACAAACATGGGAGTGCAGATATCTCTCTGAGATCCCGATTTCAATTCTTTTGGATATATACCCAGAAGTAAGATTGCTGAATGATATGGGAGTTCTATTTTTAATTTTTTGAGGAACCTTCATACTGTTTTCCATAGGAGCTCAACCATTTTACATTCCCACCAACGGTACACAAAGGTTCCAATTTCTCCATATCCTCACCAACACTTATCTTTTAATTTTTTGATAATAGACATCCTAACTGGTGTGAGGTGATATCTCATTGTGGTTTTTATTTGCATTTCCCTGATGATTAGTGACGCTGAGGACATTTTCATGTACCTGGTGGCCATTCATATGTCTTCTTTGGAGAAATATTTTCCCATGTTTTTGTCATGTTATTTGTTTTTTTGCTATTGAATTGTAGGTAGTCCCACTTCTTATTTCTTTTCTGGATACTTCCCTGTCGTGTGTAGTCTTGGTAGGAGGTAGTAGCTAGCTCTTATCCCAGAAGCCCAAAGTACCAGATTTCTCTCTACATCCATCCCATGTGCAACAGAACAGACATGTGACTTTCACTTGATCAATCAGACACCCTCTCCCAGGACTTTAAATCTTGAGCAAGCAATGCAAAGATTTGGGAGTGCTGGAAGACATCTGCACTGCAGAGCGGACTTTGGGCTAAACTGTTGGTGTGGCCGGGCCTGTGCAGTGCTTCCTGATGCTTAACCTTCCAGATCTCTCATGCTTCCTTCACTGTCTCCAAACCTGGTCCCTCAGCCTCCTGTCAATTCTGTGAGTACCTAATATCTATCTAATCAACTTCTTTTTTTCCTAATATAGCCAGAGTCTGCTTTTGTTGCTGCAATAAAAAGTCCTAATGATACTCTTGGCAAGTTCACATTCTGTCTGCCTCTCCCTCTGTAGATTCCCCCGTGAAGACAACGGTGTTTGTGTCAATGTCTGAAGGGAAGGACACAGGCAAAAGATACCTGGGCTAAATGCCATGTTTATAGAGTCTCAGACCTCAGTTTCTCTCTGAGTGCCTTCGGAATAAGAATAAATGGACTTGTGCTTTACCAAGTAGTTAGCTAAAGCCCTATAATCGTTACAGGCTGTGACTGGAAGATCTGGAATAGACTATGTCCTTTCAACCTTCTTCTTTCAGGGCTATCCAATGGTTCTCAATCTTTAGTGGGCCTAAGAGTTACTTGGAATATGGTTAAAACATAAGATTCCTGGCCACCCTCCCCGCTACCCCAAGATTCCAGCTTAGTGGGAGATTCTGACAAGGGTAGTCTCAGGACCATACACTGTAAGCCAGCCTGCAGATAAAGCCATGACACAAAGAAGGAAAAATTAGAGAAATTCAGAGATAAACAAAAGTAGAGCCCTAATCAAGCCTTGCCTGAATCTTGATCCACCTATGGATTTAAGAAAGAGAATACATTCCTTGTGTTATTTAAGCCAAAATTCAAAAAAACACAATTTTCTGTTACTTACAACTGAAAACATCCTGACATATAAAAATACTTTCATCTCATATATCATGTGATTGGATAATCACAACCACCCTGTGAATAAAGTTTTAGTTTTATTCCTACTTTATGAATGATGACACCAGCTAAAAAAGCTGGAATCTTTACTTAAATCAAGCATAATTTAGATCCAGATGCATGAGGGTAGGTCTTATTGAAGTATAGTCACTCTCTATTAAGGAAAACAGGATTTTTGCCCCTTTCTTTGTTACTTTGCTTGTCAATATGGTCCTTTGACTTTGGGGATGCTGACCAGCATGGTAGGATCGTATGATTCTCTGGATAGTTAAGTTCCATGAAAACTAGATTTATTCATAAAGGATATGCCTTATAGGTTCCAAGAAAAACTCAGCCCAGCCCTTATAGACAATCTAGCCTCAGGCTTTGCTGAAATAGGTGGTTCACTGGCTCTTAGTATAAAAGCACTAGTCATTTTTGTAACAGCTTAATTTGTATAATGATTTACAGTTCACAAGCTGCTTGAAAAGAGTCTAAGAGCAATGGATGGATGTTGAAATTTCATAGATTTTATGCCTAGGGGTCGGACCCCTGAGTGAGTGGTATGTCTAGTGTAGACTGAAAACAATCATAACCAAAATTCCTAGTAGCATAATTATTTAAGATCTAAACATTAAATCTTTATTTCTTTCTAAACTTCCTAAATATCATAAGGCTTATGGTAAAAGTCTGCAGCTTTATAATTATTGCATGTTTTCACGTACCTCAGCTCATTTGATTCTCACAACCTCCTTTGAAATAGGTAAGGTTTATTAGCTTTACTTTACAGAAGAGGAAACTGAACCCCAGAAAGGATAAAGGACTTGCCCAAGGTCAAGTAGGAAGCGTCAAGTCCAGGTCTTTTGGTTCCAAGTTCAGTGCTCTTTCTATACATTTGGAAATTTATGGAGACCACTACAAAAATATCAGATTCACTTTGGACTCCAGGAAAGCACTTAAGACATCTGTGTTAGTAAGTGCTTAGAATCAATTAGTAAGATAGGAATAGAATCTTCTTCCTTGGTGGTTTTACAAGGTCAGGAGAGTCTCCAGCTTAGTCCGAATAAAGGCTCCAGGAAGAGCTAAATGACTTAAAGGCTGCTCTGGCTCCTAAAGTCTGGAATCCTGGAATGTATCTTCAAGGCCAGATCATCACTGCGAGATCTTTGATTACATTGTCAGGAATGACTTACTCATATTAAAGCATCTGTTTCTGACAATTAGCATGTTTTACTAACAATTAGGTCCATTTTTGAACCATGACCACAGAAGGAGCTAATGTTCTCTGGCAGTCCACCTTATCACGGGAAAGAGAGTAATACCAGCCAAGTGAATTCACGTTGGCCTTGTGGAAAGTGTGTGATGTCCTCCAGGCAGTTCCAAGGTCCAATTTTAAATTGAGGAATTTGGTTTGCCAATGAAGTCATTCATGTGACCACTAACCACAGTTATCCGGTTGATAACCGTTCCTCTCTTTGAATTAGAGTGGGTTTGATTTAAATCACTAGTTTTTCTACAAAGAACACATTTTTGTTTTTTGTTGTATAGTCCTATATACATAGTCCTTGCAACTCAGAGAGTTGCAGTGCGCATTTCACTACAAAAGCACAATACAGTTAAGATAGTAATTTTGATATCCATTTTTGTAGCATATTAGAAAACCGAATGATTTTGTAATAAGCAGAACTAATTAAAGCAGATGCTTTTGAAGTTACTGGGAAAGATGGTGAATCATTTCCAATATGACATGGATATATGGGATTATTTTCTGTTGTATTAGCATAACAAAACTATTGCCAAAATTACATTATCTTCAAATAAATGCTTGCGTTTTGGATGTTTTTTCTTAATAAACATAGGCAATTATTTTAACACAACAAGCACATGTTTAAAAATTTAATTACTATGTTTTCATTTCATTTCATTCATTTACAATTTGGGAATAAACTTAAGTCGTTCTGCTTTTCAATTCAAGAACTCTCGATTCAGACTGGATTTGTCTATGCTATTAGTGGTGGTAGAAATCTTTCTGAACTTGCAAAATGTTTACTGCTATTAACTGTTAGATTCTCACGCAATAATCTCTAGTGGACTGGGGAGCTTCAGTGACTCCTTCCAGTCTTTGGTGCTCCTTTCTTTAAACTCTCACCAGCCAACACTTAGTTGCTGAGTGATTTATCCATAGCACAGCGATTTAGTATGATTGACATCATGGCAGGATGAGTATTGGAGGCCCAGGTGAATTCTTTTCCTCAATTCAGCCTTGGCAGTCTTGTCAATTGGAAAAATAAGCACGGCAATTATTATCATTACCATTGTTATTGGATCAGGTATTGAGATTTGACAAGAAAAATGGGATTATGAATTCTTGGCTTGCTAGGCCCTACTCATAAACCTTTCTTGAACATCATCTTAACACATAATAGGACATTTCCATCTGCTGTGGCTCTGCAGGAACTCTAATTTCTGTATTTGAATGAGTTACATTATACTGATCTCCCTAGTCATTAAGGGGTTTTTCAGCATGAGAATGAATGTGGCAGGGCTAAACTAATTACACTTTTCACCCATGATAATGATGAAAATGAACCGTCTGCTGTTGTCATCAGATTGTATATTACTTGTCTTGTTTGGAAATGGTAAGTGTTGTGAAAACAAAATTTGATGGTAATAATAGTTATCAGTTATGCTGCAGCTATTATGTCCCTGGCTCTTTGCATACATCCTCTCATTTCATCCTCCCAAGAATCCTGTCCCAAGGCATCCATTTTACAGAAAGTTTCTATCCTTTTACCATCCTTCCCCATGCCCCCATTTCCCAGCCCCAGACAAACACCATTCTACTGTTTCTCTGAGTTTCACCTTTTTCCTTTTCTTAGTCATGTTTAGATGCGCCTCAAGTGTATAAGATTTTGAGCAGTCGGTGCTGAGATATTTAGCGCTGCACTGCCCTCTGGTGTTTGTCACCGCATTTACAGCATCAAGATTATTAAAATCCCCTCCTGCCGTCCTCCCACCCAGTCTTTCCTCTTCTACTTCAACAGCGGAGTTTGCCACTAGTTTTACATTTAAATTGAGGTTTTAGAAGGCTCTTAGCAGATAATGGTGTCTTTGTCCGCGCTGGAATCCTGAATGCTTCCTCTCCTGCACTCAACATTTTCTCCCCTTTGCTCTTCTCTTAACAGTAAATTGCATAAAAGTGGTAAAAAGACCCAAAAGCAGCCAGTCTCCAAGAGCTCAAATGTTTGAAAGGGAAACTGCAATATTTATCAAGCTGAGAAGTTGACTGTGTTCTGGTAATTCATTTTTATAATTACTCAATTATGAATTCCCAGTTATAAATAATTAATCAATGTTAATCAGATCTCCTGAGAGGAAGTGCATTTGACAAATGTCCAAACTGATGAAAAACCCAACTCAAAGGTGTCCTCAAGACGACTTCAACAAGAAAAAGAAAAGAAACTCTGAGAAATTATTTAAAATAACGAAAATGCTAAAATATAAAAAAACTCTCTCCCCAAAGCAAACCAAAATAACCAATTTCTGTAAAATCAATAACAAGTGAAGAAAATTAAGTTTTCTTCACTAAACTTTTTTTTTTTTTTGGTGAGGAAGACTGGCCCTGAGCTAACATCTCTCACCAATCCTCCTCTTTTTGCTTGAGGAAGATTGGCCCTGAGCTAACATCTGTGCCAATCTTCCTCTATTTTGTATGTGGGATGCCGCCACAGCATGGCTTGACGAGCCGTGTAGGTCTATGCCCAGGATCCAAACCCACGAACCCTGGGCTGCTGAAGTGGAACGTGCAAACTTAACCCTATGCCACCAGGCTGGCCCCCCAAGCTATTATTGTGACCAAATTGTCCTATGAACCAACTTAATTTCAATCAAATTACTTTTTTCCAAATCATATTTTGCTAAATTGTTTCCAATTTGCATTCGGCCAAATCCTATCCTACCTACACAAGCCAGTCAATGTAAGGAATTCAGTCATCAAAATGAGATTTTTAAACCTCTTTTACCCAGGAATGTTTATGAATTCAATTTATGTCTTCCCTTATATGTCTTGCTTCATTTTTCAGTCTTTTTTTTACTGTATAATTTTATCCTCACAAAAAGCTAGGAAATTATTTCTATTTTACACCTGAGGAAATGGAGGTTCAGTGAGGCTAAAGGATTTGTCCAAGGCCGCATGGCCGGCAAGTGGCAAAGTGAGGACAAGACCCTAGATCTTCTAGGCTCCATGCTGGGGCCAATCCCATCACAACAGTGACAAGACTGTAGACCCTGCCTTGCCCTTAGGGATGGAGCCTAGAGCAGAGTTTGGGCACAGTCACACTCAGTTTCCATGTGCTAACTAGGCACAAGAGCCTGCTGTGGAACCTGAGGGAAATGAGCTCATTTTAAGGGTAGAGTTGATGTATTTATCAGTGTGTGTGTGTGTGTGTGTGTGTGTGTGTTTAGCTCCTACAATGCGACGATATTGAAGAAACAAACAAAAAAGGATTTTTACCCATGTTATCAAGTGCGTAACGTTCTCAAGTGTTCTGCTCTCCAAGTTGTGCAATGTAGTCAAGGAAAGCTAACCCACATTTGTTCATTCATTCATTCAACAAATATTTACTTAGCGCCTATACTGTGTCAGGCTTCATCCTAGGTGTCACGGATATAACAGGGAGCAAAACAAAGTCCTACCTTCATGGAACATTCATTCTAGAAGGCAGTTAGTAAATAGGATAGCACAGTCATTGAAGGATAATCAGAGAGAGGGTGGCTCTGATTATAGTGACCTTGGCCAATACTCAGAGAGGAGAAATCAGTGAAGGTTTGAGTGCTGTGGAAATATGCCACTGGAGCCACAAATGGAGCCACAAATGACTGAGGTCATGCTTTCTCAACATGTGTTATACCAAGGAATATCTGTGTCATTTCTGGGAATATCAATTTTATAATAAGGGTAAGACTAGAAATGGATTCAGATCTTGATTCTTTCCTTTATTGGTTGTGTGATCTTAGATGAGTTACTTAAAAAACTTAATGGTTTTTACTCTCAGTTTCCTCATCTGTAAAATGGGAATACTATTAGTATCTATCTCATCTCTACCTCATAGAGCTATTATGAGGATTAAAAGACAGATAAGATAGGGAAAGCACTGAGCACAGTAACTGACACAAATTAGAAATTAATCAATATAGCTGCTGTATCAGTCAGGATTCTTTTAGTTGCAAGTGATTGAAACAAATAATCTATTGGCCTGCATAATTATATTAAACGATGCCTTGGGACCCCATCTCTCAATCTCTGATTTCAGCTGGACTCCCAAGGCTGGTAGTGTCTGAATAAGAATTAATAGACACTGAGCTCTTAAATATGACACAGCTCCAAGCACCTTGCATGGATTATCTCATTTAATCTTCACTACACTTAATGGGGTTGGTACTATAATCATCCCATTTTACAAATGAGGAAACTAGGGCACAAGGAGGTTAATACTAGAAATGGTAGAACTGGGAATTGAGTCCAGCTGCCTTACTCCAAAGCCTTTGTGCTTAACCATTACACAGACGTCCTCTGAAGACAATAATGAGGGAACAGGTGAAGAGGATAAGGAGAGTTTCAAAGGAGAAAAAATGAAGTATTATGAAAATTTTGACTTCTGATGTTACGAATGGATTCAATGGAAAATTGTAGGTTCATTTATCGTTGTACCCACAGCATCTAACACACTACCAGGCACACAGAAACCAACTAATAAGCGTTTGACAAATGAATTAGTTCATCACTAGCAGTCTCTTTTACCCTCTGCATTCTCCAACATTACTTCCTTATTTCAGCTTTTCCATTTATGAGCTACCCACCTTGCCTGAACGTACTAGCCAATAAACTTACGCACAGTCATTTCATTTTTAAAAATCAAGAGAACTAATAGGAAGCATCCTTGTATATCAAGATCAGAGGGATTTTCTAACACTGAGTGGTTCCCAGGAAAACAAAAATTTCCACCTTCTCTGGCGCCCTCTTGTGCTTTGTGGTGGAAATTTATCAAGAGTGCTGGTGCTTCCAGGGGTTGAGAGATGTGAAACTGAATGTGGATTTATTTCCTACATTGTACACACACGGAACACACACACACACACGGAGCACATACAACACACTCTTACAGGTTAAACTTCTGTTTTCCCTCTCTGCATATTACTCTAATTAGTGCTTGTGTCAGGAATTGTAAAATATTATGTCACCTGGGTTTCCCTAGTCCCACTAGGCTGTAATTTACCTTAGTTTGAATTTCCTTCATCTCCTATTCCTAGAGACTCATACAGCCTATAGAATGCGTGTATGTGTTTTTTGGAAGTATGTGTTACCAGTGTTATATGGCAAGATTGCTCTCTCTCTCTTTTTCTCAGGCCATGGCTCTGAATTCCTTGAGAAGTTACAGCCGCAGGAAGTTCTCTTGGGAAGAAGAAAGCTTACCCTCTCCTTTCACTTTTCCTTTCCTTAAAGGGGCCCTCGAAGCCCTGCTGCTCGTTCTTCTTCAATGTCTCACAGAGCTTTTCGTTTGTCCACTAGAGAAGTAGGCCTTTTAGCTTTCAAGTCCCCCCGTGCAGCATCAGACTCTCACACGCGACCGCCGGAAACAGACAGAGGCTCAGGAGGGAAACGCAGTGGCAGATCCCACGCTGCCTTGAATCGGGAGTCCGGCCCCAGAAGCTGCAGAAACAGGCTCAGAGAGTTCAGATTCGCGGTTAGACTTAAGCTGGAAGCTGCGTTATACTTCCACGAAGCTGGATAATTCCTGATAATGTTTAAATTATCAATAATAATGACCAACTTTCATTTAGGGCTTAGTGGGTACTAAATACATCGCTGAGGCTTTCCCTGCTGCATCTCGCTTCATTTCCACCAGTCCCCTATGTGGTAAGTAGTGTCATGATCCTCATTTAACAGATAAGGAAACAGATTTAGGGAGGTTACATGCTGTAAGAGACACTGTAGCTTTGAGAGAATCTGTTTGGTGTAGTTGTTCGAGCCAGCAGACTGTTCCAATGCCGGCTCTGCCACTTTCTCACGGGGTGACTTTTGACGAGCTGCCTAACCTCTCCGTGCCTCAGTTTGCTTGTCTGTAATAACAATAATTCCTGCTTCACAAAGATGCTGCCAGTACTAAATGAGTCAATACATACAAAGTGCTGAATGGTACTTGACATATATTAAGTGCTATACAAGTACTTTTTTTAAAAAAAAGGAGAAGTGAAGCCCAGGTTGCTTTAGGCCGCTATATAGTCTCCCTAAGGTGTAGACCCTGTTAGTTCTCCTCATGGACATTGTTAGGAAAGGGATGCCAATAACATATCCTGCCACGGTGAACTTCTCTTTGTTCAGAATCTCTTTGCAGCAGAATCATCTGAGAAGCTTTAAAAACTATGGATCCTGATTTAGTAGGTCTGGGGCAGCGTCCAGGCATCTTTATTTTTCTAAAGTTTCGAGAGATGCCCGTGTGTGGTCAGAACTGCGAGTCACTGCCATAGTACTTAGACATTTACCAAGTTCTTTCCCGCAATAGGATAATATTTACTCAGTGCTTACTGTGTGCTTGATACTAAGTACTTTATTGGGATCATCTCATTTAACCCTCCAACAAAAACTCCGTGAGTTAGGTAATTATGATCATTCACACTTTACACGTGGGAAAACCAAGGAATAGAAGGTCTGAGGAACTTGGCCAAACTCACTTAGCTAACTCGTGGCAGATAAACCGAGTGGACTGATGTCGTGGCCTGGACATTCAACTACCAGCCTATATACTGCTTTCGCATGTGGTGTCTAATTTGAACTTTGCCATAAATCTGTGCAGTAAGCTGGTTTTGCCATTATCCCCCATATATAGATGAGGAGACTAAAACTAAGGACTTGACCAAATGTACACAGCTAGTCAATATACAAGCTGGAGTTTATACTTGGGTCTTATAACTTAAAATCCTATGCTCTTCCCATATTGTTCCAGAGAACTTCAAATAACCAACAATGATAGTTATTCACGTTTTTCACGTGCATTATCTTCTCTTCTTTCCTGCAGTGAATGCTTTGGTCCATGCCTTCATCCCCCATAGGTTACTCTGGCAAGAGCTTCAATCACAAGCCCTCTTCTTTCTTTATCCCTTCTCTGCACACTGCTTCCAGCTTCATTGTCATCCAGTGAATGTAGAGCTCAACAAACAACTCTTTTGCTTAAAATCGGACTAACATTTGTCCTGTTTGCTATCTGTAATGGGTTGAATGGCGGCCCCCAAAAGACATGTCCACATCGTAACCCCTGGAACCTGTGAATGTGACCTTATTTGGAAAAGGGACCTTTACAAATGTAATTAAGTTAAGAATCTCCAGGAGAGATCATCCTGGATTATCTGGGTGGGCCCTAAATCCAATGACAAGTGTCCTTATTAGAGACAGAAGAGAAGATAGACACACCGAGGAGAAGGCCTTGGAAAGACAGAGGCAGAGACTGGAGTTCTGTAGCCACAGCCAAGGAACTCCGGGAGCCACCAGAAGCTGGAAGAAGCAAGGAAAGATTCTCCCCCAGAGCCTCCAGGGGGAACATGGCCCTACCAACACCTTGATTTCAGACTTCTGGCCTCCAGAACTGTGAGAGAATCTATTTCTGTTGTTGTGAGCCACCCAGTATGTAGTAATTTGTTACGGCAGCTCCAGGACTCCAATACAGCATCTCATCACCTCTTCCTGACTTTCAGGGCTCATGACATCTGTGGCTTCTCTGCTCATCCAGCCCTGTCCCAAATAAACCCTCTCCCCACGTGGCACTCCTTCACTGTCTTCTGCACAGGACGCCCAGGTCCTTTCTGTGCCTTCCCTCGTGTTGCCTCCTCTTTATTGGGAAGAAGGCATGCTATCTCAACAGAACTCCCCCTCGGAAGGGAACTGTCTTTTGAGGTGGGGTGATACGGGGAGGAGATGGGCTCTGATAGAACCGGGAGTAGTGGGGGCAGGGCACCCTTGGCTGGTGAGTTCCTTGCCCTGTTTTCTCCTTTTTTACCTTCCCTGTGTTTCCTACACTAAAAAGCACATCTGAGCCTCACCGCTTGCACACATCATGCCTCGTCCTTGGGCACCATCTGTAAAGAAAGAACGTTGACAAGTTGACCTCTTGCTCTCCATCTAGGTCTCATTTATAAGGTAGGGAGAAATACATCTATGCAAACGTTTTTCTTGAGCACCTACTAAGTGCTAAACCCTGCCCCAAGAGCCGGGGCTACAGAGGTGAGATAGATGTGCCTGACTTCACAGGGTAGAGTCCTCCTGAGTTGATGAATACTGTGCTTATCTACTTGGACTTGTCCCAGTCACACAGCTAGTAAGTGGCTGGCCAGGATTCAAATCTACTTCTGTCTGACTTCAAAACTCATGCTTTCCGCCACATCAGGTATATGGGTCAGAGTCCTGGCAGAAAATGATAGCATATTCAAACGGTATAACTGAGGAGAATTTAGTAAGGGAAGATTTACAAGGGTGTGGGCAAGGTTAAGGAAAACCCAACAAGAAATGGTGCTATGTCTCAACGCTAGCAGCAGTGGGGAGGCATTACCACACCTGGGTCTGGGAGGTGAGGTGAGGAGGTGGTTACTGGAACATGGAGAGAGCACCTGTAGCTGTGAGGGAGGGCTGTCAGAGGGAGTTGTGCCCTTTGGACTGCGGGCCAACCCACAGCAATGCTGTAGGGAGGGATGTGGGGGAATAAAGTCCCTACTCTCACACTCCTCCCCCTTTCAACCTCCTGCTGGTGCCTGCCGTTGGCCAAATCCAACCAGAAGCCAGAGGACAAGGGACACTGGGTGATGCAAGCCTTCGAGGTCAGCTCTGGGGTCACAGAGGAAGCTGCAGAGGGTGGAAAGTGGATCTGAAGGGGCAAGTGAAAAATGCCCAGTGCACCGGTGTTTCCCTAACTGTACTCATTCAAATTCTACCTCCATGAATTTGTCACGTCCCATGTATACTATACACGCACCTGTACTTAATTTTTTTTTGCTGAGGAAGAGTCACCCTGAGCTAACACCTGTTGCCAATCTGCCTGCCTTTTTTGCTTGAGGAAGATTAGCCCTGAGCTAACATCTTTGCCAGTCTCCCTCTACTTTGAATGTGGGATGCCGCCACAGCATGGCTGGTGAGTGAGTAGGTCTGCACCCGGGTTCTGAACCCGTGAACCTGGGCCACCAACGCAGAGCGTGAGGAACTTCAACCTCTCAGCCACGGGACCAGCCCCTGTACTTAATTTAAAAAAAATTTTTTTAATAAATTAAAAAAATTTCCTCACTTTTACACATTTTATTAAATATATTAATAGTGATAGGTACTAATAAATGTAGTAATAGTAATTAAGGTAATATGCTGCTACCTTATATTGAAGAAAACCATTAAAAACACAATGAAAAGAAATCAAGTTTACAAAATTAAAAATTAAATAATAATTACACATGATAATTTATAAGGTCCTATATAGTCTGGCCCCTAATTTCGTCTCTACTGTCCTCTCCCGCACCCCTGCCCCATGCCTTCATCCCTCCATTTCAACCATCTTGTTCTTCTGGCCCCCCAAAACCAGCCCTACTCCCACCCGCCACAGTGCCTTTGCAGAGCTTATTCCCTCAGCACAGATCAGTGAGAGAACACACTCAAAAATGTTAGGGAACCTGGATAATGCCACAAATACAGCATAATCAGCTAAAACCAAGAGGAACTACGTTTTCCTGAAAAAGATTCTAGAATTGCACTGTAATCACAAAATATTTTGTGATTGATCTGGATATCCAGGTTCTTATCCTGGCATCAAAGTTTAACTCCATGATCTTAGATCAAATATTTGACAGATATGTGACTCAGTTTCTCCATCTATAAAATGAAAAAAAATTAGCACGGAGGCAGGAGACATGTGGGCACATATGCCAGCAGCTCTCCACTCCCACCACTTTCAAAAGGGAAAAAAATTACTGTCAAGAACCTGATAGTTATCCTAAACCAGCTACCTAAATTGTTGAATGCAATTCATGATTTTATTTGCTCTGTGACAGGGAAATATTGCAAAATTTTCTTCCAAACACCTCCCTCTACCAAATCCAAAATCTCTGTGCCCAACCAGGTATCTTAGTCATGCTACATTTATTTATAGCTCTCCTGTGCAAAACAATTATCCAGCATACATATTTATGAATAAATGAGAAATAAATGGGGAGGAATTACGGCCAGTTTAGATACCATTTAACACCCATTCTTCTTGCTTTTTATAATAGTGACCTCTACTTTCCTTGGGGCACTACTTCCTCCCCTACTCTCAGACAGGTGGGAAGAGTTGGCTCCACCCGGGCTTCATTCCCTTGGCCACAGTGATGGCCAGGAGATGCAATCAGGACCAGAGAGACACTGCTGGGGACTTTCGCTTACAATCGTGCTCTTTTCTGCTGGACTTGACTTTCGGAGGGTGCACTTGATATCTTGCGTAATCCACTCTCCCCATTTCTCCTCCCTGCTCTATGCCCTGAAGAAAACTACTGAAGATCCCACCTCCTGTGAGACAGCGCTCTTTGTCTAAGATCTGGTAACTTATCACCTCCCCACCCTTTGCTCTTTTAAACTTCATCCATTTAGTCCACTTTTCTTAGATCATGCACTTTGGGTGCCGTATCTTTCCTGTCTTTGACCCTGCCTGAAACAGTGGGTGAAGGGCTGGAGCTGTTCACAGCCTTTGGGTCATCTTGTGAGAGGCAGAGGGACTGGGTCCTGGCCGAGGGACTGGGTCCTGACCTCCACTGGCTAACCGCCTGACTCTGGTTATGCCCAAGGCTGTCACACACACTGATTTTTCAGTACATGAGCCAGTATATTTTCTTTTTGCTCAAAACATTTTGAGTTGGTGTTTCAATTGCTTGAAACAGAATGAGTCTTTTTTTGTTGTTGTTTAATTAAAAAAACATTTATTGAGTGCATCCTCCACGCCAGGCACATGCTAGGTACAAGGGTTAAAATAGTGCAGTCATTCTCAAAGTGTGGTTCTTGGACCAGCCACATCCACATTATCTGGTGTATTAGTTGTCTATCGCTGCCTAACACATCACCCCAAAACTTAGTGGCCTAAAACAATAACCATTTATTATCCCTCAGAGTTTCTGTAGGTTCTGGCTTAGGGTTTATCTCGATCAAAACATTGGCTGGGGCCGCAGGCATCTGAAAGCTTGACCAACTCCACTAGAGGATTCACTTCCAAGGTGGCTCATTCACATGGCTGGCAAGTTGGTGTTGATTAGAAAGAGTCTCAACTGAGGTGTAACTAAAATATGGCTCTAAAGTGAAGATCATGAATCCCTGATCCTAAAGACCCTAAAGTTGACCTAAATATAGAATTACCTTTCAGTTCCAGTCTCCATGAGGCCTGATCCTACAGCAGATGCTATTTTCAGGTTTCTCTGAGATCCTGTCTCCCTTACACATTATGTGCATCCTTAACAATAGTCACTATCTCTACTCAAGTTAGCATGAGTGAGTCTGTTCCTTGGAGCTAAATGAACATAATAAAACAGTTCCCATTTTACAGATAAGCAAATGGAGGCAAGAGAAATGAAGAGACTTCATCTAAATCGCAGGTAACCTCAAACCTGGACTTGGCAGCAGGTCTTCTGGCCCAGGGTCTTTCCATGCTACCCCAGCTTCCTTGTGTTCATTTTCCCTTCTTCCTTTATGCTTTTCCCTTCCCATTTGCCCTGAATTATTGTGGCCCTATTGCCCTAGTAGCCGAGGAGGCATCACATTGTCTCAGGGCCTTGCTGCCAGCCAACTGTCAGAGAAGAAAAGCCATGGGCTTGTCTTTCTCTGAGTTCCATCACTGTCTGCTCACTCACTTGGCATTTAGCATGTGCTGCCCTATGGAAGTTTTGGGCCTGTTTGATAATGCTAACTTGTGCTTTTATTTAGCTCCCCAAGTATTCATGACTTGCCTTCTCAGATGAGAGTAAATTTATCTGGTATCTGATTCATCTTGGAAAAATCTATAGTGCCTAGCGCAGTATTTAGCTGACATTAGACACTCAGTAAGTATCCATTAACAAGATTGACTAAAAGGAGCTTATATCAGGCAAAATGCTGGCTAAGCTGCTGTAACAACACCACAGTGGTTCCAACAAGACAGAAGTTTACTTCCCTCCCACCGCCCAGCGGCGGGCAGGCAGTCCTGGGTGGGTAGGGGCTCTGTTCTATGAAGTCATCCAGGGACTCAGGTTCCAACTTCTTGCTCTACCTCCTCTAGGGTGTTTTTCTCCTCTTGGTCAGAGCTGTCTCCCTAGTACCACATTCACATTCTGGCCTAAAGAAAGGAGGAAAGGGAAAGTGAAGGGGAAGCAAGCAGCTTCCTTATTAAAATGTGATTCAAATATGCATGTTATCTCTGCTTGCAGCTCATTGGCTAAAACATTGTCACATGGTCACACTGGCTTGCAAATGATGCTGGGAAATCTAGACTCTAAATAGACAGCCATGTGATCTGATAAAACCCAGGACTCTATTGCTAAAAGAAAGACGAGGAGCCATTTGACCATTTCACATCCACGAGAATGACTAAAATTAAAAAGATTGATGATTCAAAGTGGTGAGAGAATAAAATGGTACATCCACCTTAGCAAACTCTTTGGTCATTCTCCCCCTAGGTATTTACCTAAGAGTAATGAAAACATGCGTCCACAGGAAGACTGGTAGAAGAATGTTCATAGGAGCCTTATCCATAATAGCTCAAAACAGGAGACAAACCAAATGCCCATCACAGGAGAATGATTAAACATGTGGTGGGATACTCATACAATGCAATGCTACTAAGCCATAAAAAGGAGCAAACCACTGATACACGAAACAACCAGGGCTGACTTAGCCCTTTGGCAAGGTAGGCACAGTGCCCAGGCCCACGAAAATGCTTTAATTTCTTTTAAAATCAGAAGGAAAAAGTGAAATTTTAGGTTGAAGAAAATGTTTTATGGGGGTCAGCCTGGTGGCATAGTGGTTAAGTTTGCATGCTCCACTTTGGTGGCCTGGGATTCTCAGGCTCAGATTCCAGGCTCTGACCTATACACTGCTCATCAAGCCATGCTGTGGTGGTGTCACATATAAAGTAGAGGGCCAATCTTCCTCAGCAAAAAGAAGAAGATTGGCACACGTTAGCTCAGGGACAATCTTCATCAGCAAAAAGAGGAAGATTAGCAACAGATGTTAGCTCAGGGCCAATGTTCCTCACCGGAAAAAAAAAAAGTGGCTGGCCCAGTGGTGTAGTGGTTAAATTCACACGCTTTGTTTCAGCGGCCCAGAGTTTGCAGGTTCAGATCCTGGGCGTGGGCCTACGCACTGCTTATCAAGCCATGCTGTGGCAGGAGTCCCACATATAAGTAGAGAAAGATGGGCACAGATTTTAGCCCAGGGCCAATCTTCCTTAGCAAAAAGAGGAGGATTGGCAGTGGATGTTACCTCAGGGCTAATCTTCCTCACCAAAAACAAACAAAAAAAGAATTAAAAAAAAAGAAAATGTCTTATATAATATGTATATATTTGTCTTTATAGTAACACAGTTATGAGATATAATTTTTAAATTTTATTTTCTATGAAGGAAGGGGCCCATGAAGTCCCTAGGGCCCACAAAGGTCATAACACAGCCCTAAAAATAATGGAGATGAATCTTAGAAACACTATGTTGAGCAAAAAAACTTGAGACACAAAAAAGTACATGCTGCATGATTCTATTTAATGAAGTTCTATAACAGCAAGACTAATCTACACTGATAGAGATGAGAAAGTGGTTGCCTCTGGGATGGGGAGGGATTACCTGGAAAGAGAGGGGAAGGCCGTTTCTGGGATGACAGAAATGGTCAGTATCTTGTTTTAGGTGGTGGTTACCTACATCATGGAACTGAATTTTTAGGATCTTGCATTTTATTGTATATGAATTATGCCACAATTTTAAAAAAAGAAAGAAGGGGACAATGGACACTAGAGTACAATTGATAATCTCTGCCACAGATTTGATGAAGGAATTCTTGAGACAGTGTTAGCTGAGAAGATTTTAAGGTGCATTTTAGTGGAAAACCTTTAGAAACTCAAAGGGAAGAGTCCAACCACTGTAACAGGCCAGTGGAGAATGAACCACTCTGCTCTGTGTCAGTCAAGAGTTTTTATTGCAAGCAACAGAGAGTAGCTCTGGTTAGCTTAAGCAGAAAACGCAATTAGAAGAAGAATAATAGGAAGTATAACGAACAGGCTCTGACAACAGGCAGGAATTAAAGGAGGCAAAACACAGAAACAATCGCATCAGATCTCTGGCAGATCATAGGATGCCATATCTAACACCTTTGCCCCACCCAGCCAGACTCTATCTCAGGCTTCCACTGCATTTTTATTACTCCCCTAAAGTGAAAACCAGGATGGGAGTGTCTGATTGGCTGAGACTAGGTCTCCCTACATATAATCATTCCTAAGGAGTTGGGAGAAGGAACATATGTTTCACTTGGCTTCTAGAGTGGGAGGTGGGTCCCTGTCTCCCACTTATTTTGGAATTCCCTAAAATAAGACTAGTGTTTGAATGCTGGGCAGCCAAAAATGAGCAACGTTCCCAATACAATCTATCTCTGTTGTTCGGATTCCTGCTTGTGATTCTACCTCCTGCCGGGACTTTCGAGATCCAGGACAGACCCAGTGTAGACAGTTATGTTCTAAAACACTGATCCGGGCTACTGAGAGTGAACCACAGGATCGGGTGTGGAAAGTCACCCCGGCTCAAGCATCTAGCACCTGGGAGGGGAAACTAGTTATACTGGTGAGATATGGTGCGAGCTTGAATTACACAACAGAAATATTTGAAAGGCAGATAGCATGACAGGACTTGATTAATCTGGAACGTGGAAAGACCAAGAGAAAGGAGTCAAAAGGAACACCCGAATTTCTGCCTTGAGAGGCGAGGGGTGAGGAGTGTGCGAATATATAGGGACAGTGACACCCAAGAGAGGCAAAGAGTAGGTCTGTTTTATTCCTCTTTGGGGTGGTTTAATGCGAAGGGTTAAGTTTTTGACGTGGTGAATTCGAGATGAAGATGTTCAATACACAATTGAAATTACAGGTTTTAGAAAGGGACAAGGTCAAGTCTATGGGTTGAGGCCTCGGATATGAGCGCGCTCAGCCCTGGTGGAGAGGAAGAACGCCGGGGAGAGGGCCCTGGAGATTGCCCACGTCTCCGACCTTCATCCCCAACCGGCGCTGCGCACCTGCTCTCGGGCCGCCTCGCCCGCGCCCAGCCCCCGCCGCCGCGCGCCCTGCCGCGGGGCCACCTCTCTGGGCGGGGCGAGGCCGCGGCGCCGCCAAGTCACCCGGAAGACAAAGTCGGGGTCAGGCGGACCTGGGAGGGCGCTCGCCGAAAGGGGCGAGGGGCCGAGGAGCCGCAGGGAAGGAGGGATGCCGGATGCCCGGGCCTGCGGCGCAGAGCGCGGCTGCGGCGGTGGCGGCGCTGGTGGCCGCCCTGCTCCTGCTGCGGCCTGAGGACGCGGGGCCGAGGGCCGGCTCCAGGTGACCCCACCGCGGGGGGACCGAGCTGGGCCCCCGCACCCCTGTGGGCGGAGGAAAGAGGGGTCGGAACCGGGGATACCGTGGGGGAGCGAGGCCCTTGGTGCCAGCAGTGTGTGGCACCTGGGCGCATTCTCCTGTTCCGGCCCCTTCCGAGGTGTGGTCAGGTGAGGGGACGGGCCAGGGCGCCCAGCTCTGCAGGTGACTCTGCACTTTCCCCAGGGCCCAGACTGCGGAGAATAACAATACCTCCCTCCAGAAGAAATGAAAAACACTTGTTCCCTGGGGTGAGCACGGGCGGCCCTTCAACATCCCTGACCAGCGCCTGTCGGTGTTATTTCTGTAGCATGGCCGAGGCAGAGGCGCTGCCCAAGCTTCGGGAAGACTTCAGGATGCAGAATAAATCTGTCTTTATTCTGGGCGCCAGCGGGGAAACCGGCAGAGTGCTCCTAAAAGAAATCCTGGAGCAGGGCCTGTTTTCCAAAGTCACGCTCATTGGCCGCAGGAAGCTCACCTTCGACGAGGAAGCGTATAAAAATGTGGTGGGTATCTGAGCTGGGACTCAAAAATGTCCTGGCAGTGATTCCGCGGGGTGAATTTATTTCAGGCCTAAGGCTGAGCATTGCCCGGGCAGTGGTGGAGGCCGGGAGAGGTGATCAGAATGTGGCCAAAATTGGTGTCTGAGAGCCCCTCCTGGAAGCTGGATTGTAGGCCCGGGTCGACCTCCTCCTCACCGTGTGGCTTTGGGCAAAGCCCTTCTCTCAATAGAGATCCCTCTAAGGCCAGGCCTAGGTTTTAATGGGGCTGGGGAGACAGAGAAGGGTACTGTTTTCAGGGTCGTTCAAGCTGGGTTCTAGAGACAGCCCTGGGACTTGGGGCAATTTTCTCAAGCACTTTGCTTCTTTTGTCTACCTGTCCACTCCACACTAACGTGTCAGTGAATAGGAAAATGCTTTGCAGAGCGGGGAAAGGTCTATGGCAGTGAAGGGTGGGGTTATTCCCTTTCCAGAATTTCCCCTGCCTGACTTCGCAGGGCTGCAGGCTTGTGTCTGTAAGTGGAATATTCCCTTCGCTGTCACTTACACTTCTAAGGTTAACCAAATGATACACCGGACTTCAGTCTGGTGCTCATCACCTAAATATTTGAAGTCTGAGTGTCGTGGAGTTTCCTTTCCCCAGTTAACCTGAGTTATCTGTGAGCTGCAGTAAAGTCAACTAGAGTGTAATCCTGAGACCCACAACTGTAGAACTGGGTCCCACAGGTTTCACAGGTGGAACGTTCCAGATAACAAACAGTCACAAATACATGTTCTTGACTCCTGTAGGTCCATGTCCAGGTCATTTTGCGTATGTCTTTGGTCCATCAGGACTTTTCTGTTTAAAATGCACATCTTTGCTCAGACTTAGGCAGGTAATATGTGGTCTCCATCGTCTGGCTTCATGGGACCTGTCAGACACTTCTGGTAATTAGAAACTGAAGCTGAGCTCTGTGCTTTGATGGTTGAGTTTTGGTGGCACATCTTTTGGTCAGCACTTTATGCAAACATATGTTTTGTTTTGTTTTTTTGTGAGGAAGATCAGCCCTGAGCTAACATCCATGCCAATCCTCCTCCTTTTTTCCCCCCCTTTTTCTCCCCAAAACTCCAGCAGATAGTTGCACATCCTTCTAGTTGCTGTATGTGGGACGCCGTCTCAGCGTGGCCGGACACGCCGTGCGGCAGTTCGCGCCCAGGATCCAAACCTGGGCCGCCAGCAGTGGAGTGCTTGCACTTAACCGCTAAGCCACGGGGCCAGCCCTATGCAAACATAGTTTTTGTCAACATTGTGTATGGTGCCACGAAGATTATTTTGAAAGAGTTGATGGTTGGGAAGCAAAGCAACATTTTTTTGAACTCTTGGATGATGGGAACTTCAACTTTGTTTTTTGTTTCACACCGAACTTATGAGATTCCAGACATCATTCCCTGCACCCACATTATACCTCATTGGTATTCTGCCTGGTAAGATACAGACAAGTCTTTTATTTTTGCAGAGAGAAAATTATTATTCAACCTGACTTTGGAGATCTGGATCACCCCTAGTCCAATTATGTGTACTGTGAACATTTAAAGGCATTGTTGATTTTGAATTCAGATTAATTGCTCTTTGGTGGGAGAAAATGAACTTGCAAAATTTGATGTTAAGTGGCTGACTCTTCAGTAATGTTCTGTAATTTATTCTTTAAATCTAGAGGGGTATTTTTGTCTGTTTTATTTTTTTTAATATCAAGTTATATATAGCTGTGTCCTTGTGTCTAGAATCAAGAAGTAGTGGACTTTGAAAAGTTGGATGACTACGCCTCTGCCTTTCAAGGTCATGATGTTGGATTCTGTTGCCTGGGTACCACTAGAAGAAAAGCCGGGGCGGTAAGGGAGAAATAGACCCTTTTTTCTTTTCGATGGCCAGTAATGTCAAAGATTCCTTTCTTGCTCACTTTTTTCCTTTACATTTGCAGTGCTTAAACGTAAATACGCTCTTATCATTTAAGATTCCATATGCTGCCCTAGCCTTTGCTATACTGTACTTTGAATAGTACTGATAAATTCATCTTTCCTTCAAAGTAATCTGTGAGTTCAGGCCTGCATGCTGATGTGTAAGTCACGAATATACATGGCCTTGCCTTTTGTAAATATTGCTGTCACTACATTCCCTAAGGCAAACAATTATGTCTGAGTAAAAGTAACTGGCTCATGCTGTTAGCTGTAAGCTTTTTTTTTTTCTTTATAAATGTTTTAAACTTAAAGCGTTCTTTCTTACTTGAGTGATTTGCTTCAACTAGTTTTCATGCCAAGCTTTAAACTTTTGGGATAGAACATCAGAACAGAGGCACAGTTCAGCTAGCCTCCAGTGATGACTCAGCCTCCAGCAGTGATTCAACCCGTGGTGATTCAGCCCTAATTGACGCAGAGCTGTTCTAACACACATTTTATATTCTCTTTAATGGTCTTCTAAATTGCATCGGCCCCTGTCCAGAAATCGTAGTTTACTGTATAGTTAGAGGTTGTAGCTTACTACGTAGATCCTGGGCAAGTGTTAATACGTCTTATTTAATTTATACCTAGACTATAGTTTATCTCTCTGGCAGAATTTACTTGGTGGAGCTAAACAGGTCTATTAAATATGCAGGACCACGATGCTGCCCTGGGGGCTTACCATAGGTTTATAAACAGGCCCATGCATCAGAATCACTAGGAGACCACATGGTTAAGAACTATTGGTTTATGCCAACCAAGGAGTTAGGTTCAGATATATTTCTCTGGGCTTCTTGGTAATCTAAAGAATAATTCTGTTTATGTTTTCAGTGGGGATATATTTCCAGATCTTCTGCAGTTCTACTGTGTCCACTTTGGATCACAGCCAGGTTTTGAGCTCTGTGCTGGGAAGTATGGATGATAGAGACGTTTGACTCTCCCAGGAACTGGCACATTCTCTCTCCTAGAATAGGTCATGTTCCTGCTCAGTAGCAAGTGCAGTCTTTCCTGTCCCAGGCACAGTCATACGCAGTGTGCCCTCTAAAAGCGCTTAAAAACTTTTGTCCTAGTACACTGCAGGTTGCACTGTCTCAGTGCCAACGTGGTTTTGGTGGTGACTCAGCAAAATAAAAAACACTGCATTAGGCATAGAGCAGTTGATTTTCGTGACGTAAGGCAAATCTCATTATAGGGTGCTCCAGGGAAAAGTAAATTGCTTTGTGGCATTCACATTGTATAATGCAATTTTAATCAGAGGAATTGGGTGTCTTCCCTATCCAGGATATTTTTTAGATGGAGTTGGTTCCATACCCCTTGGGCTACTCAATACCTTTTGTTCTCCAAAATCAATTTGAAAAGATAAAAGTAATTAATGAGTAAGCAAGAGAAAAGACTAGTAAGCCAAATATAGTCTCAGAAATGAGTTAGGGCTTAAATGATTTAAGAGGATGGTGACAGAAAGTAAGGTGACATTTCCTCCAGAAAGTCTTTTTTTTTTTTTTTTTGAAACTAATTTAGATTGGATGCAATATAAAGTTGGGAGGTCGTGATAACTTTAGACAATTCAAAAGAGGGGACAGTTCACAAGCCGCTAGGTAATAAAAGTTGTTTCATGGGGGTTGTGGATTTCCAAGCTCACCCCACTGGGTCAGCAGCCCTCTCTGTAGAAAAAGAGTTCATCAGATATATACTGCAAAGCTGGTGGCAAGCCTAGTGTCATTCTGTAGCTGTTTTGTAACTGGAACATCCCACATTTTGCCTTAGCAATCTGAGTTTCCATTAGAGAAACTTCAAGAAATTTAGAGTTTCTGTCTCAGTGTTGAAATCCTCTGCGTTGCCAGCCTATTTCCCTATGATCTTTAGTGTATTCGTTTGCTAGGGCTGTTATAAAAAGTTCCATAACCAGGGTGGCTTAAACAACAGAAATTTACTGTCTCCCAGTTCTGGTGGCTGGAAGTCTGGGATCAAGGTGTTATCAGGATTGGTTCCTTCTGAGGCTGTGAGGGAAGATCTTTTCCAGGCTTCTCTCCTTGACTTGTAGATGAATGCCTTCTCCCTGTGTCCCTTCACATGGCATTTTTCCTGTGTCTATGTGCGTGTGGTGTGTATGTGTGGTTATGTCCAAATTTCTCCTTTTTATTAGGACACTAGTCGAATTGGATTAAGAACCCCTCTACTCAGTATGACCTCATCTTAACTGATTACATCTGCAACAACCTTAGGCTCCTTGAGAGATTCTGATGCAGCCAATCTCCTTTTTTGTTGGCCCCGCTTCAGGAGGCATTGGGATGTATTAGTTCTCCTTGCTTGCTGGTTTTCCAGGTACTATAATCCCGGATGGCCTTCACCTTGCTTTAGTGAGTAACTTGTGTGCTAGTGAAGGTTGAGATACCTTTTGAAAACTAGATCTACATTGGCTTTGAGTGAAGAGCAAAAATTCCCAGATGCCACCGAGAATAGTGCTTTCCCGTTATTTGTATAAAGAGGACTTGGTTAGTGAGTTTGCAGTGATGTGATGTGGTTCCACCTCTTCATTTGTCTCCTCACCTAGTGAGCATAGGCTCCAGCAGTCTAGGTTCTTGGATTCTATTGAATGGGTGATGCCGTTAATGTGATGAATGCAGCCGTTATAACATTCATTAGGCATCGTTAGTGTCACAGCGTCTGATTCTAATGATATACTCTTCTAATCCAGGGGCTTGCAAACTGCAGCTTCTGAGCCAAATACAGCCTGTTTGTTTTTATACAGCCTGTGAGCTAAGAATGTTTTTTTTTTTTTTGTGAGGAGATCAGCCCTGTGCTAACATCTGCCAATCCTCCTCTTTTTTTGCTGAGAAAGACTAGCCCTGGGCTAACATCCGTGCCCATCTTCCTCCACTTTATATGGGACGCCGCCACAGCATGGCCTGACAAGTGGTGAGTTGGTGCACGCCCGGGATCCGAACTGGCGAACCCCGTTCCGCTGCAGCGGAGCGCACGCACTTAACCGCTTGCGCCACCGGGCCAGCCCCATGTTTTTATGTTTTTAAATGGTTAAAAAATTCAAAAGAGGAATAATATGTCATGACACATGAAAATATAAGAAATTCAAATTTCAGTATCCATAAATAAAGTTTATTGGAACACAGCTATTCTCATTACTTTATATATATTATCTATGGCTGCTGTTGTTCTGTGATGGCAGAGCTGTGTAATTGCAACAGAGGCCTGCAAATCTGAAAATATTTACTCTTTTATCCTTTATAGGAAAAGTGCTGGCCCCTGTTGAAATCTGTACTGTTTTATTTGATGTGAAGTGACGAAGTCTTAGATGGCCCGAGGGACCCAGATGATAGGCTCTATTTGGATACCAAGTAGCTATGGGACCTTGGGTGTGCCAGTTAGGTATGCCTCTGCCTCCCTGTCTGTACTGAGAGGGAGGTGACCACTGAAGCCCCTTGGCTGCAGAATTCTTTGACTTTCATAACACAGAGAAAATGCCCCAAATGGAAAAATGTTGTGAGAACACAGATTGACTCAGGAATCCTCAGCATTGTTTGATTTTATTTTTCTATCCAGAGCTCTTTCGCTAACCAAGATCATGGTCCCAACACAGTACATCAAATATAGAGATGCCCTCCAGGACACAAACAAATGGGGTCTCAGGTTATACCATTTGTGGTTCGTCAGCATCTCTGTTTTCTAGTCTAATTTATGGGGTTGGATTGAGAAGCGAGTGAGGGAGAAAGAATCTGAAGCAGAAATATGGCTAAGTGGGACCCTTGGCAGAAAGACAGATCGTCCCTCTTTGGAAAAGGATCCCGCGACCTTGAGTGATTCTGGCACGCTCGCGTGTCATGGTGGTCAGCGCTGAAATACCCTGTTAGGATGCGTTGTTCTAAGAAAAAGCCAGAGTGTTGCCAGTTTTCAGGCATTGGTAAAGAAAATCAGAAGAAATACTTAGGAGCTTTGGATTTTAATAAGACTTAAAGACTACTTGGAGAATTTGTCTCCCTTGCTGTTGGTGGAGCCTATGAGGACATCTCTGCTGAATTGTATTACGTTGTGTTTATTCTTTCGAGCAGGTGTTGGAAAGGAAATTTATAGTGGGAATTTACTGAATCAATTCGTTTTTCTAGAAGGAACTCTTAATTCCTAGCTTGGAGTAGGACACACCGACTATGGAATAACAAAGACACAATAACATATGGACTTAATGCTCTCAGAAGAGATGTCTTTTCTCCTGCCATATGGTTAGGGAAACTAAATACGGTTTTTCTGAAAATATTCTTTCCGGGATGTGGAGTAGCTTGTTTTAGTTTGTTTTTCTCTTGTTTTTTTATTTGAGCCGTTAGAAAACAAGAAAGGGTGTCAATAATAAGACTTTAAAGATAGCTCCCTTCTATCTATAAATGGAATCTTCCTCACTCCAAAGAAAATTGGTGTGTGTTGATGTCTCCGGGTCAGTCACCAGGATCCACATTTAAGTTTGGTTTCTAAGTCCTTGAAAGCCGTTGACCCCTTTGCTTTTGAGTTCCATTCACCATCTAAAAGGCCACGCATCAGGGTGGGAGAAGTGAAATTCAAAATTTGTGGGCTTTGGAAAAATGGGTATTTATAATGAGCTTGAGGGCTCAGAGGATTTGTGAAATCGTTTCGGATTAACAGCCATTGATTGCTCATAAAACAATATTTAGCTTTGTGCGGAGAACAGCAATGGAGAAAGGTGTGGGCACCTTGTCAGCAGGGCCCATTGAGCATGGATGATGGGCTGAGCGTGGGGGTCTCCGCAGCGGCGTGGTGCTCGTCCTTCCAGGCGCGCTTGTCAGTTGTTAGCGAGGCGGGTGAAAGGAAGGACGCCAGAGTCTGATGGCTAGGCTTGTATTGATGTGCCTTGGCTGACTAATCAGATTGAAAAAGTCTCATGGTATTTATGTCACTTTAATTTTCGTCAAACAATTGGAGACGACAGCACTCTATTAAGGAGAGGGTGATCCAGAACTAAAGCCAAATAAATTAGGGTCTCAGTTTAATCAAATTATCCCTTTCCTGGCCCTGGATAAAGTGAGAGAGAGCGTCGGTCTAGAGACTTGTGATTGGCTGAATCTTTCCCTTATTTTTAAAGAAGCTGATGAAAGAAAAAGCATTTTAACAGAGACAACTATAATAATCCTTCCAAGAAATGGTGCTAAAACAACAACGATGAAAAGGAATTTATTCCACTAGTCACCTATGTAATATTATTGTGAGTAACGTACCTGTTATTAAAATCAGAGTTCTGGTGAATTGGAGTGAGGGGAAGAAATAGACGTGGGAGAGAAATTGAGTGTTTTAGGATTTTTCTATGTAGTGTTGGACTGTTTTTCTTGGCACACTTTCAACACATGTAAAATCTCAATTTGGAGAATGGCTCTGCGGAGAATCACATCCCTCTCTCAGGATGTGCTGAGTATTAAAATTGGTTTGCTTCACACAGATTTAAAAAGCAACAACACGAGTTTGAATCAGTGTGTAGGACAGGTCGGTGAGTTGGCTGTTGGGATTGAATGTCAAAGTATACAACACAGAAGGAGATGGTGAAGTGTTAAGTTTATATTACCTGAAGTAAGGTGGACAAATAGGACTGCCCTGCAGGTAGTGGATGTAGTTAAAAATGTGCTGTGAGCCATGAGAAAGGAGGACCGGGGAGGCTTTTGGGGTAATGGTAATGTTCTGTTTCTTGATCTGGGAGCTGGTTGCAGAGGATGTTCAGTTTGTGAAAATCTATTGAGCTCTATACTTATAATATGTTTACTTTTCTTTGATGATCTACTTCAATACAAAGTTTAAAAAGTGTGCTTGGGCCTGTCATTTTAAAATTGAATTCTGTATTAGTTTCTTCTTATTGCTGTAACAAATTGCCTCAAATTTAGTGGTTTAGTAAAAACAACATAAATTTGTTATCTTCCAGTTCTGTAGGTTAGAAGTCCAACATGAATTCTGCTGAGATAAAATCAAGATGCTGACTGGGCTGTGTTCCCTTTTGGAGGGTCTAGGGGAGAATCCATTTTCCTACCTTTTCCAGCTCCTAGAGGCCACCATGTACCTTGGTTCATGGTCCTCTTCCTCCATCTTTAAGGCCAGCAATGGGAGGTCAAGTGCTCCTCGCATTGCATAACTCTAACCTCCTCTTCTGCTTCCCTTTTGCACCTGTAAGGACTCCTGTGATTACATTGGGCCCAGTTGGATAACACAGAATAATCTTAAGTTCAGCTGATTAGCAACCTTATTTCCACCTGCAACTTTAATTCCCCTTTGCTGTGTAACCTGACTTATTCACAGGTATGGGGATTAGGACGTGGACATCTTTGAGGGGCCATTATTCTGCCTACCACAATTATGAATTAGTCATTTTCATTATCTAGAGATACTGTGAGATAAGAAGGAACGTGGGTGCAGCAGAGAGCGCTGCTCAGAGAGTCAAGAGCCTGTACTCTGCTCTCAGCTCCCCCACTTATTAGCCAGCAGTTCACCGGACCGCTGGACCTCGTTTTCACATCTTCATAATGAGAGGGTGCTCAAAGATACACATCTCCATATAAAATAAAACATTTAGGATCAATAACTACTGTAGGGCCAATTTTTAATTAAAAAAAATCATTGGGGCAGTTATCCAGTCTTCAGATTTGCAATTCTCATTATATAAAACTTCATTATTTAGTTGTGGGTACCTATCAAGTTCAGCTTCAGTAGACTTGAGACTTCCCTTCAGCTGTCTCGAGTTTGAGGATACCAGAATTTGTGGTGGTCTCGAGTTTGAGGATACCAGAATTTGTGGTGGTCCCAAAAAGCTGTTACTATGTGGAATTCCCTTTTCTGGGTGCAGGCCCGTGTCCTTCAGGTAGGCCCTGGAAATGAGTCTGTATTCTCTTGTTTGCACCAGGCTCTCCCCTCCTCCTTTTATTGCCCCTTAGTTCTTTTTTTCTAACTGGATTTGCCTTTTCTCTGCTTTCATTGGACTTTTATTCATTGATTCATATATTTTTGGAGCACCTACCCTGTGCTGGGCATGTGCTGATGGTGAGGCGTGAATTAAGAAGGACTGAACCACTCTGCTTACTGGACTGAGTCTAGACTAGGGGTCTCCAACATTCTTGATTATACACCTGTCAGTAAAGAAATTAGAGGATGCACTCTTTACTAATACGTAAAGTATGTTGTAAAACATACACAAAAATTGGACATCAAATAGACTTTGTTCTCATAGTGCCTGGACAGTGTTCTCAGCCAGGCTTTGAGACCCTACCATGTTAGAATTGACACAGAAAAAACAAAAGAAATCAGAGAGAGGGTTGTAAGGTTGTAAAGTTATCAAAAGACAAGGAAATGTATGATTAAATGCAATTTGTCAGCCTATCTTATTGTTCCTATTGCTTCTCGCAGATTTGTTTGCTGTCTGTTTCAATGTCATCGTCCTTGTTTTTTTATTGCTTCTGGCCTTGCTACAGCTGGTACATCCGTCCTGAGGATCAGACTTGGAGCCTTTCCCAGCGTCTCAGCCTTGACATTCGTGTATTGCTTGGATGCATTTTCTTTAGATCCCCATTCCTCCCAGGCCTCCTGGCTGGCCACCCAAGCTGAGTAGTAATCTTTAAGATGAACTCATGGCTTTTTGGAAATAACTCTCATCCTTTCCCCCTCAGGAGGGATTTGTTCGTGTCGATCGAGATTATGTCCTGAAGTCTGCAGAGCTGGCCAAAGCTGGAGGCTGCAAGCATTTCAACTTGCTGTCCTCCAAAGGAGCTGATAAGTCGAGCAATTTTTTATATCTGCAAGTTAAGGTTTGTGCACATTTCTATCTTTCATATACTATGGAGAACTCTGGCTAATTGGCAAAACTAAATCATATCAAATGCTAAATAATACAAAAATATATTAAAGGCATTATGTTATGCATTTTTTATCACTACAGGGACTATTTCTTGCAGGGATATATTTAATAAACAGGAGTGATTTGAAAGATAATTTCCAATGTCTTCCCCCCTGTTGATTATCTAGTGATCATGAAATGAGATGTGGCAGCTCTGGTCTTGAACATCAGCCTGGAATCTTAACATAAGAAGAGACTTTGAGGCAGTGATTCTTAAACTTTTCCAGGGTAGATGATATTTTATTATTAGGTATGGTACTTACCCTCAAGGAATTTATAATCTGCTTGTTTGGGGGGATCCCCAAGGCCGGCCCTAACTAGGTAATTTGCTAGAAGGTCTCACAGGACTCAGCATATAGTCATACTCACAGCTATGATTTATTACAGTGAACGGATATAAAGCAAAGTCAGTAAAGGGAAGAAGTGCATGCAGTGAAGTCCGGAGGAAACTGGGTAAAGGTTTCCCCGAGTCCTCTCCCAGGGGAGTTGCATGTGCTTAATTTCTCCAGCAATGAGTATTGTCTACCAGAGAAATTTGCCTGAGCCCAGGAGTCCAGGGTTTTTACGGGGGTCAGACAAGTAGGCACCCTCAGCCTAGAAAAAATTATAGAATTCAAGAAAGAAAGCCAAGTGTTCAGCATAAACCACGTTACCAATAGTTGAGACACAGCAAGCTCCCCTTTTCAGTTAGGTAATGACGGGAACACTCCTGAAATCCAAGTTCCCAGACCCTTGCGAGCAGGCCTGCCTCAGGACAGCTGTCAGAGCCTGCTGTGTTAACTCTTTTATGCACACTGCTAATAGAGACAAAACACATCTTTGTAAGAAGCTAACGAAGAAATGTGTCCACATAAAAACTTGTATGTGAATGTTCACAGAAGCATTATTTGTAACAGCCAAAGAGTGGAAACAGCCCAAATATCAACTGATGCATGGAAGAATAAAATGTGGTATAAACATACAAAAGAACATTATTCAACTATAAAAAGGAATGATACGTGCTACAACATAGGTGAACCTTGAAAACATTATGCTAAATGAGCGAGGCCAGTCACAAAAGGCCACGACTTATGTGATTCCATTTACGTGAAATGTCCAGAACAGGCCAATCTATGGAGACAGAAAGATTAGTGGTTGGCTAGGGCTTGTGGGGTAGGGATGGAAGTGAGTGCTAATTGGTACAGGGTTTCTTTTTGGGGTGATGAAATATTCTAAACTTAGATTGTAGTGAAGGGGGCACAACTTGTGAATATCCTAAAAAACGTTAATTAAAAAATGTTTTAACAAAAGCTACCTAAGATTACATGATGTGACAGGTTAAGTGTCGAATGACTGATGCGCACCAGCCAAGAAGGTGAAGGAGAGTATGCCGCTTAATTCACCGGGCCTTCGGAGGTGCCCGTGGCCTGAGATCCTCTGGCATTTCTGTTTATAGAGATGCCGGGGTTGGGGGGAGGAGGATGGGGCATGAAAATTCATAGTTTAACAAATTTTATTTAGAGCATCATCTAGATACATTCTCTCTCTTGAAATTTGGTGGGGTTTGTTAGGAAGTGAGTAGTATAGGAGGGTCTGTGAGTCTTCTGACCTCGGAACTACCTGGAAACCAAAAAGTTAATGTCTGCCAGCCTGCAACATTGAGTCTGGACTAACGGGAGGTTATTTTTTTATGGCCGAAATCCTAACGTGTCACTTACTCTCTCTGGATCTGTTTTAATATCGGTCAGATGAGAGGCTGGACTGACTGTGCCACCATTCACTCACTCGGTGCACCTTTTTTAACTCTCTACTACATATCAGGATTAAATGATCTCTTCCTTAACTTCCCAAACTCTTCAGGACCTGTAGAAGCAGATTATCTTCAAAACCCAGATTATTCTCTCAAGCATTACAGTAACTTGGTCTTGATTAAATACTGAAAATGTGTTTTTTGTTAACAGGGAGAAGTGGAAGCCAGGGTTGAAGAATTAAAATTTGATCGTTACTCCATATTTAGGCCTGGGTAAGTATTCATACTGCCACAGAGTACCCTAGAAGCTAGTTTTTCATTCGAAGAGGCTGATAACTAAGATATCTAAGATCTGACAGAAGTTGGCTGAAGGTGGACTGCTTTTCTGAAGGACCCACCTTTTGGCTTTAAAGGACGGGGTAGACAGTTGGTGGTGCCAGGTTCAGAATAGTCTGGAACTTACTGGGTAGCATGTGCTGCCTTTTTTTTAATAAAACCTTTTACCTCTGTAGTAGTCAGTTCAGGCTGCCATAACAGAATAATACCACAGACTGGGGGGCTTAAACAACAGAAATTTGTTTTCACACATTTCTGGAGGCTAGAAGTCCCAGATCAAGGTGCCATCAGGGCTGGTGTCTGTTGAGACCTCTCTTCCTGGCTTGCAGACGGCCACCTTCTCACTGTGTGCTCACAAGGCTTTTCTTCTGTGCATGTGGAGAGAGAGAGATCTCTGATATCTCTTCCTCTTCTGTAAAGATACCAGTCTTATTGGATTAGGGTCCCACCCTTATGAAATATTTAACCTTAATTACCTCCCTAAAGGCACTGTCCTCAAATACAGTTTCATTGTGGTTTAGGGATTTTCAACCTGAGTTTTGGGAGGACACAGTTCAGTCCATAACTCCTTCTATGGTCTGAATGCAATTAACCATCTCTTCCTCGGCTTTTCTTTTTCTCTTTAGAGTTCTACTATGTGATAGGCAAGAATCTCGCCCAGGTGAATGGATGATTAGGAAATTCTTTGGCTCCTTACCAGTATCTTGGGCCAGTGGGCACTCTGTGCCAGTGGTGACTGTGGTTAGAGCAATGCTGAACAACGCAGTGAGACCAAGCAACGAGAAGAAAGAACTGCTAGATAACAAGGCCATCCACGACCTCGGGAAAGCCGATGGCTCTCTCAAGCCATGATCACACTGGAGAAATGCTTTTTACTGTAAACTGCAACACCCACCACCTAACTGGTAACTTCTGGATCTGAAAAAAGTCAGCGTGCTTTAACTTTGTGGTTCTCGGCCTCCCAGATCCAATCAAAAAATGGTTGTGCTCTGCATCAGCGGGTCAGAGCCTGGCTGTACATATACATACATCACCCAGGAAGCTTTTCAAAAAATTAGAGCTTCATAGGCCCTACCTCAAACCTTCTGAACCAGAACTTTTGGGTGCAGGCACAGAAATCTGTTGTTCTGTTTAGGCTGCCTGTGGTGGTTCTGATACCACAGGTGGGGAGGCCAGCTTTGAAATGCCTATCTGTAGAGTCACAGCAGCAGTGCAAACCTTATGTATCATGCAGATGAGTTCTGTTCTAAAATTGTTGACATTTGTGTCTCTGAGTTACCCTATGCTGACTGCATGTAACCGTGTAAGTGAACATTGTGCCTTACTGCTTCTTTAGAATATACAGTAAAAGTTATTATATACCTGAGCTTAAATAATTCATGGGAGAACTAAGTAGGAGAATTAAAAATAAATGGACAAGTCCTGGGTGCCTCTTAGATTGTTAGAAAATGCCCAACTATCAGTGGTAATGTGCAGCATTTTGGCCAATGAGATGACATAATAGCAGCTAGTATTTATCAAGTGCTTGCTAAGTGCCAGCCTTTATGTATGCTATCTGTCCTTTAACACTCCAAACAATCCTTATAAGGTGATACTATCATCCTCATATCTTAGATGGGGAAACTGAGGCTCTCTGTGGTAAAGTGCCGTGCCCAAGGGCCCAAAGCTGAACCCATGAAGCTAGGAAAAGGCAGAGCCAGGACTCTAACCCAAGCCAGCCTGATCCCATAGTTGTATTTTTAAGCACTCTGTGAGAACATCCTATATTTGTATATATCCAGGGAGTTCCAGCTAATTGTTACTGGATCAGTACATTCTGTGGTTGAATAAAACTGAAATATTTGGGTTTCTCCATTTTTCCTTATAAGGATTAACTACAGAATGTTCACATAGTCATTAAAAGTGCAGCTCAAGGTGCTGCCCTTTACAAACCCTGGAAAGGAAAGGAAGATGCAGAAGGAAGGGTTAAAGCCAAGAGGAGCACACGCTGTTAATTTCTATCATGGAACAAAGGATGGTGGTGAAAGGTGTCTTAACTTTTGAGCTGGGGGAAACAAAGTGATTTGAGTGATTCAGTCAATGTTTTACAGGCAGTAGGGCCGGCACATTTCAAGCTTCAGTGGATGCTGGAGGATAAAGGCCATCCCTCTTAATAGGGGGTATATGTCCTTAGAAGGGAGTGGACATTCCCAGTGTCAGTCACCCAGGAAAGAGGCATATTCCAGGGTGAGGTGGGATCTTGGAATGTGGGCTTTAGGAAGGAGATGGAACATCTTCCTCCTGTCAGGTAGGGTTCCCTTGGGGCTGGACTCGGAAAAGCCTCAGCCTATTTCAGTGGTAACAAGCATGGGCTCCAAGAAGTGAGGAAGCTCTTGGGAAGGGGGAGGCCTGTAGGTTCTGAAAGCAGCTAAACCCAGTAGACAGTTTTAAGTTATTCTCTCTCTGTTATTTCCTTGCCTACAAACCTTTAGGCAAGTCTTGTTGAACATTCTATTCTGCTTTCAATAGTGAAGTGGGATGATGGGGCCAGGTCTGTGTTCATCTTTAGAACAGAGAGAAAAACAGCCTCCTCCCAAGCCCAGCATTGTGGTGAAATGTGAACTTCAAGGGATAGGATTCTGGCCCCATCACCCCTCCAGAGCAGATGTTACTTCTTTTACTGTCAACATTGAATGATTGAGTGTTACTAAGAGATTCAGCAGGTTTCCCTCCAAATGTTATACAGACAGGGAGAAGATGGGCCTTGCTGAAGAGAGTCTATGTTGGAAGGATGAAGAAAAAGTTGGGTGGGCCCAGCTAATGAAAGGCCTTGAATTCATTAATTCATTCAGCTTACTGAATGCCTCTTATGTGCCACTGGGCAGTAGGCACTGGGAATACATCAGTGAACAACAAGTCTAACCCACTGGGGCCAGCAGATATTCTGGCAATGTCCTAGAATGTAAGGGGCCTTCAAAACTCATATCTGATGGGTCCTGTCCTCTAGGGGTTTACAGTTAAGGAAGGAGGTTACATTCTGAAGAGTTTAGCAATAATACCAGGCATCATTTTCACTCAGCAAATTTATTGAGTACATGAGCTAGGCCATGTATTATGTGCCAGAGAAATGAAACTAAAGAGACATGGCCCTTACCCTCATGGCACAGTGTTGTGGGAGAGACCAAAAAAAGAAATAAAAAAGCAAGTGAGCACATGGTAAATGCTAAGAAAGAAACTAATGAGGGCTGCTGGAAGGACAGTGGAACCTACTTTCGAGATGGTGGTCTGAGGAAAGCCTTTCCATTTGTAGCACATTCTTAGCAAAGGCCTTGAGGTGGGAAAATGATTAGCACCAAATAAAAGGCTGGAGGGGAACCCAGGGCAAGGGGTTGGGTTGACATGGATGTTAGGCAGGATTATGCAGAGCCTACTAGTCCGTGGTCATCTATGTAATTGGATAAACACGTGCCAGGTGCAGTACTAGCTTCTGGGACTAGAGCTGCCGACATTACCTACTGAAATGACTGATGCCCACTCCTACCCAACAAAGTATTCCATGGTTTGAATATATATTAGGAAAGGAAAAAAGGCATGAGGCATGGGAACGTTTGTGTTCTTCCCCACACAACAGCCAGGATGTTCCTTTCTAAACACATCTGGAAAAAACATAAAAAATCTGAAGCCATAGTAAGCCGACCTAGTTAAAAAAATAAAAGACACGTGACAGCATCACTCCCTTGGTTAACCAAATAAGTCAACTGCTTCCCATTGTTTAGGGTAAGTAAAATGAACACTTGTGTCCAAGCACCTTGCACGTATTAACTCATTTTATCCGTTAGTGCCGTCGTTCTCCCGGTTTTGCAGTGAGTAGGTGGAGGCGGAGAGAGGTCAGGCGACCTGCTCGAGATCGCAGTGAGAAAGTGACAGTAGGATTCTAACGCAGTGGGCCGGCTCCAGAGTCCACGCTCTCACCCAACCACCTACCTGACAGACTAAAGTCGCTACAACAGCCGGCGGGGCTCTGGCCCTAGGTGGCCTCTGCCCCACACCGGCTCCTGCGGGCCCCTCGCCCGGCTGCAGCCCGCGGGCACGGGGAGAGAGGAACGGTCGCGTCCCAGGCTCTCGTCTGCGTTCCGCCTCCTCCGCCACCGGAGGGCGCCGCGGGAGGTCGCCCCTCCGCTAACCCCTCATCCCTCGAGTAAGGGACGCACTGAGAGCGCGATGCCGACAGCGAAACCGCTGCGGCGCCTCCGCCTCCGCCTCCGCCTCTGGACTCAGGGCCGCGCGGCGGGCCTCCCGCCAAGGCCCCGCAGCCGGAGGAGCAGACGACAGTCACGTCCACGCTCGCAACGCTCAGAGAACTTACGGCGCTCACCCAGCGCGCCCTGCGTCAACCCCGCGGCAGGGGGAGGCGGAGCCCGGGCTGTCGCCCCGCCCACCTAGCTCACGTGACGGACGCCGCGGCCTCGAGGCCGGAAGCGCTCAGCAGCCGGCGCGCGCTGTGGCGTTCCCGGCGTCCGCGGCCATCCCCACGCCCGGCCCTGCCGCGCGCTCCTGCTCGTGCTCGTCCCCGCGGTCCGGAGAGCCCGGCGGCGGCCGCGCGCGCGCTGCCCGGCCCCGTCCCCGCCTCCAACCGCGCCGGCTCCCGGGTACCACCGCCATGTGCTCGCTAGCGTCGGGCGCTCCCGGTGGGTACCCCGGGCGCCGCAGCACGGCCTGCCCAGCCCCAGGCCGCGCCGCCGGGGGTCCGGGGACAGGCCGCCCCTCCCCTTGCGCCCCCGGGACGGGGAGGCGGGCGGGGGGCCCGCGGGAGAGCGGGGGTGGTCGTGAGGGCGGCGGCGAGGGGGCGCCGCCCCTCCCCGGTGTCGGGCAGCCCTGACCGTGTGCGTGTGCTAGGCGGCCGGGGCGCCGTGGAGGAGGACGACGACCCGCCAGAGCTGTCAGACAGCGGCGACGAGGCCGCCTGGGAGGACGCGGACGAGGACGAGGCGGGCCCGCCCCACGACAAGCAGCCGACCCCCTGCCTGTTCTGTGACAGGTGCGTCCGCGCGGCGCCGGGCCGCGTGCCCGTGTGGAGTGGAGTCGCCCCGGCGGCCTGCCCTCGAATCCTGGCCCAGCGGCCGAGCGAGGGTTGTAGGGGAGGAAGACCCCCCAGTCACAGAGGGAGGAGCCGCGCCGTGAAGCCCCCTGATACTACTGCCCTTCGACGGGCCTCAGGCTCCCCGCGTGTAAAGCGAGAGGGTTTGGGACTGGATCTGTGGTTCCCAACTCTGGTTGTGCGCCTTTGCCACCTGAGACACTTCAACAAGCCAGCAGGTGCTGAGCTCTGCCCCTCAGCCCTCCTAAATCAGGGATGGGGTCCAGGCGTCCTGTCTTCTTATAGAGACGCTATCAGAGGTGACTCCAGTGAATCACGAGTTTGGGAGTCAGGAAACTAGAGGATCCCTCGGGACCCTTGCAGCTTTACCATTATGTGCTTTTTTGACAAGCAGAGGGCTTCTCAGGTGTAATGTTTCCAGTGAGCCGTTGAAAGAAGCACTTTTCTTAGGTAACGGCCTCCCACCTATTGAAGGGAAAGCAATTGATGCCTTTTTCACTTAGGGAAAAAGAGACTATAATATCAATAACTTGTTCGAGGTCACTAAGCTCTGGTTTGTCATATCCAAATCTGTGTTCTTTCCACTTAGCATTCTGCCTCTTCGTCTCAACAAGCTTTGACTTGGGCCCTCTCCTGGCCAAGTGGGCAAGAAGGAGGCCTGGTTAGCATTGGCAGGTGTTACTTTAATACACATTTTCCAGTTTCCCCTAAATCTGGACCTGGTGCTCATTGGCGGTGTGTTAGTTCCTCTTGATTGGTCATTGTTCTCACGTGTAGCCTCATTTGGGTAGATATGGAACATCTACATATACTCTAGTCATGAAATATTTATTGAGCATTGGGGATGTCCTTCTTTATGATAGGCTGCATAAATACGGCGAAAATAACTTGTCTCGTAAACGTTCGTTGAAAGCTAACTGCTGCATATATGCTGGGCGTGTAGAAGAGGGATGCAGCTTCTCTGGTGTTCCTGTCTCTTGTGTCCTTCAGTTTTGCAGGTCACATAGTAAAGAGGCTTGGTCCTCGAAGTGTCTGTAGTGCAAGTACTTTGGGAACACTGCAAGATCACTTTTGAAATATAGCACTTTGGGAATATGCCAGCTGTAAAATGACATTTTATGCTTTATTTCTAAAAGCAGTTTGAGCTGTGCCACTTCAAAGCCTCTGAAAGCAGAGTTGATGCTTAAAGGACAGAAGAATCTTGTGTGGGGAATTTTCATGTCTTGAGGGAAACAGAATCTATCAAGGGGAGTTCTCTTTCTTAAAAGCCTTTTGATAAATTCATTGCTATCATTTGGCAAATAAATCAGCTTCGACATTTAAAGGGTAGTAGTTAGTTTGGTTTAGATGTAAAGTGGAACTCAGAAATACCAATTCCCTTTAGAAGTTCTGGGTTCCTCTCATTTACAGGCATGTTGTTTTCTCTTAATTGGAAATAAAACTAGAAACCAGCAGAGTTGGGGGGAAAAGTATATATTTAACATGAAATCAATGTTTAGACTTCTTGGGGGACTATTACATGAAGCTATTCCTTGATTTTTCAGGTTGTTTACATCTGCTGAAGAAACATTTTCACACTGTAAGTCTGAGCATCAATTTAGTATTGATAACATGGTCCATAAACATGGTGAGTATTTTTTAGAACAAAGAAAATTTTACTTGTGAAATTTAAGTTCAAACTTTATATTTTTCCAGACCTTTCCTTTTCTATATAAATCCAATATAATGAAACATATAGCAACAACCTATCTTATGAAAATAAAGTCTTTTTGACTAGTGGCTTTTAAGGAGAGATTAATTATAAGTCATTCTTCTAGCTAAGATTTACTGTATTAAAGCTTATATTGGCTTCACAACTAAAAAGGAAAAAAAAACCTTGGTATGTGATTGCATTTTTATCATATTAGAATTAAAGACATCAAGAGAGTAAATGGAATTAGAGCAAGGGTAGAGGTGGACTTTGGAGAAGGAGGTGGGTCATTATGAAAAAAAGGCAACTTATCAGGTCAAAGCTATATAACATGAACTTCAAGGCATACAAGGTTGAGTTTTATAAGGAGTTTGGCAAGAGAGTATGGAGAAAGGGGTGATGAAGTTAAGGATATTTAGATGATTCTTTTGAATCTTGTTTAAACATACTTGCCTTACAATTAAAGCCTTCTACTTCCTTAAACGGATCTAGAAGAGCTGCACTGTTCCACTAAAATTAACTAAATACAGAATGGGTTTTTTGATCCCTGTATTTACTAACAACTAGAAAGGATGTTAGATAAACATCTGGTGTAATGTTTATAAGCCATAAATTTAACTGCAACTACTTTTTAAGACGTGAATAACTTAGTCTCATTGGGTTTTTTTTTTCATGTTTTTAATGTGCATTTTTAAACTGAATTGGAATCATACTTTAAATATAATTTTGTATTTTTTTCACTTGCCAAATAGGGGTTTTTGTATACTATTATGCATATAAAATATTTTGTATGCTAACATTTCTCATGACAAATAATAACCAGGTGGTAGGATATGCTATTGTTTTCTCTTGTTTTAAATGCTGCTTCATTTCTTGAAAGATATGATAACCAGATAATAAGCCTTGTTGTTTTTTAGTTTGCATCATTTAACTTAATGTAAAAGCTAGTATATTTTGTATACTCCATGTCCTGGCGCCATAAATTTGGTGTGCACCATACTTTGGTAGGCACCAAAAAATTGGGGATTTAGAAACTTGCAGCTCTAAAATCAATTGCCAAATACTTGGTAAAATCCAGGACCTAATTTTCCTGATTTGTGTTGTTCTGACAAATGGGAGTAGAATTCTAAAAATTAATTTCTAATTTTCCAAAAAGTAAGAAAAGCATTTAAAAATTTGTCATCTATGGCTGTTTCTCAATTAAAATATTCAGAAGCATCAAAGTTACTGTTTCTAGTTCTTAAGAAATTCAAAATATTATAAGTGGTAGTTATAGGACAGAAATATTTTATTGTTTAACCAGAGAAGCATCTATAGAGCAGGTCAGTTAAACAAAACTCATATTATTTTAAAATAAGTCAATTATCTTTTTTGTCCCCTTTAGGACTTGAATTTTATGGATACATTAAACTAATAAATTTTATTAGACTTAAGGTAAGTTGGTAGCTTAATTTACAATTTTGTTTAAAAACTAAAGAAATACCGCAATGACTGTCAATGCCCTGATTTTTAAAAGAACATGAGGAGCTGCTATATAAGGAACTGTTTTAAATTTAGCACTCATCATATTGTGGAAATCATGCACATTAGGAACTAGTGCAACATACAGCACCAAGTAAATGGACACACACCATACTTAACAAGTGTCGTTTTTAATTGCGTATAAGAGATGAATCAGTGTTATGTGAAAAAGTAACTCAGTGTCAGATAAAGGGAAATACTGATAGATGGTATTTCTGGAAAATCAGAAATAATTTTTAGTGTGGTTTTAAGTACTTTGGTGGTTCTTTTTTCTATTTCTATTTAAATGTTTATATTTCCATTTCCCCCAAATTCAAACAATATCAAACTGTGCATTGAAACCATTAATTAAGCAATTATCCAATCAAGTTAATGAAATGACAGATGAACATAGACTCCTTAAATAGAGATTTTGTGTAATGTAGACATGATTTCCTTTTTTGTTTAATTTTCCTAGTTTTTGCTAGAGGGCTTTTGTGATTATATGCAGTGAAAAAACATGTAATTAATTTTATATCCAGAATCCTACAGTTGAGTATATGAATTCTATATACAACCCAGTGCCTTGGGAGAAAGAAGAGTATTTGAAGCCAGTATTAGAAGATGACCTTTTACTTCAATTTGGTAAGATGAACATATTGTATCTACTTTAATGTATTATGGCAAAATAGTGGTTAGATGTTCTAGGAAAATTATCATCTCGTTAATTCTCTAAAGATCTCATCAGGTAGTTTCAATAGGAAAGTTAAGTCACTTAAAAACTGATAGTCACACTAACAGTGATGAGGGAGGAATTTGGAAATATGAGCTTGTTTAAACGTTGTGTACAGATGTTTTGAAGTGTAGGGAGACTGGAGAGAATAATTTTTAGTTGTTAGGTTGATTTTTAGTCTAATTAAAATTGACTAAAATTTTCATTTAAATTAACTGACATTTTTAAATCAGTAGATTTAATATTTAATAGATTTAATAATATTTGCTGCTTTTATCTCATATATTCAGATCAGATAATTGACTTTTCTTAAGACATCTACTTTACTGAGATTTTGTTTTGGTGTATCTCAGATTCTACTCAAATTTCCATTTGCTTGTCCCGGTACACTAACTTAAGCCTCCCTTTTGGCAGGATCACTCTCATTTCTTGACTATAGCTTTTTTCCTTAGTTACTTGCTCTGTGCTTTGGTTCGTTCCTTATTGAACAGGGATCTTGTGAAAATTCTCTTGGCCTCTTATAAATACTTTATAGGTCCGATATTTTTTCTTATTTATACCTTCTTTCAAGTTTCTTGTGTCAGTCAGATGAGATAAAGGGCTTGCTCTCTTCAGATTAACAAGACTATTCTAAACAGATATGTACCTTCACAGATAGTAGTTTGACAGTGTCTATTTGAGCAGTTCTTTGATTAGCGGGAACTGTGGAAAACCACTCATTTCCTTGAAAAGTACCATCATTAAGTTGTGTGGCAGTGTGATGTAGTACAATAGTAAGAACTTTAATTTCCACCTGCCGCCACTGTCTGGTGGTAAAGGGCTGTGTAGTCTAAGCCCCTTGCGCTCTGCCCCGGTTTTTCTGCTGCGATCCACAGTTTTTTTTTTTTTACCCCTGCTGTGATCCACGGGTCCAGTCATTTGATCAGGTCTGCCTCGGATCGCTAGGTCTGGTCTGGTCGGTTGAGCTGCAGAGTCCGGGTTGCGGGGAGGGGGGAGCTCTCTCTTTTGCCCTCTGGGTCCCTGACGTGGGAGGCTTCTCGTTTGCCCCTCTTTATCCGCTCTCTGGGATGCTCAGATGTTGATGGTAGCCCTGTGGCTCCTCTGAGTCCTCTGTGCGGGAGTTTCCCACTGGCTGAGAGAGTCCGAAGAGCCACGGTTTCCCCGCCGAGGGCCGCCCCTCCCCCCTCTCTGGGAGCTGCGCGGACCGGGATCGCTGATCTGATGGGGAGGGAGAGGAGTTCTCCTTACCTCTCCCCACTTCCTCCAGGGGCCCAGCACGTTCCGCTCTCAGATGTGCGGCAGTGTGGATCCCTCCGCTCTAGGTTTTCACTGTCTGGGATTCCCTTGTTGGTCTGTGACTGTTGCTTTTGTTGTATCTTGTCGGGGGAAGAGTTCACGGGAAAGCTCACTCCGCCATGATGCTCAATAGTAAGAACTTTAATGTGGGATTCAGGAGCTGTGTGACCTTGGGCAAAGCACTTAAGTTTTCTGGTTTTAAGTCTTCATTTATAAAATGAGGAATTAGGGCCAGATTTCTGAGATTCTTTCTAGCTCTAAAATTTGGTGAGTTCCAGGTTGATTCTGTCCCTTTTTTACCACTTCTCTTTAATCTCATGTCTTCTCAGAGTGACCAAAGTGATCTCTTTGATAAATGACAAAGGACCCACTAGGTGCTCTTTATGACTTCTTCCTGAATTCAAAATCATTTATTGAACACTCACAGGATGCAAGTAGGATGTTAAATGCTTTAGGAACATGAAGAAATGAATGTCACAGTCCTTCCATAGAAAGCCCACAGTCTAATAATAGGAGTGCTTTGTTTTTAAATGTCTATTCTGTATTATAAGGTCAAATATGGTAAGTTTCATGAGAAGTAGAAAAGGTAGTGCAGTTCAGAAGAGGAAGAGATTACTCAGATCAGCAGATACTGAGTGCTGTGTGCTGATCACTGTGGATACAGGTCAGTATTGACCTCTAACTCTCCAACGGTATAGAAACTTAATTTCTTTCAGCCTTAATTTTAATTTGTAAAAAGGTGATAATGACATCTGCGTTATAAGATTGTTACAAAGATAATACACATTAGCATAGTATCTGTCAGAGGGTAAGTGCTTAGAAAGGGGAATTAGTAAATAAATAAGTTCTACAGGAGTTTAGGTGAAGAAGTTATAACTGAGATCTGGGACAAAGAGGCCTCGTAAAGGAAGTGGAACTTGAACTGGGCATGCTCTTGAGTGCACTGCCCACACTCTCTCAGTCTGTACTCCTGGCCATTGGTGGGGAGAGGTGGAAGATAAGGTCATCTTTCTCCTGGCTCCAGGCTTGATTACTGACCATTTCACCTCCACTGTCTTTCAGTAAATATTTATCAAGCATCTGCTAAGTATTAGGCATTGAGGATATAAAGATGACTAAACTAGTAAAGGAGATAACTAAGAAAATAGGCAATGAAGTACAATATAAGGAGAAAAAAGTAATTTTAGAGAAAAGGTTGTCATCAGTGATAAATCATGTTGATAGTAGGTACCTTTGATGTGACGTGATGAGATTGGCATTTCACCTCTGTGGTCTTCATTCCAAAACACGTAACCTCAGTCTAACTGTGAAAAAGCATCAGACTCAAAGTGAGGGACATTCTACAAACTACCTGACCAGTACTCCTCAAAACTGTCAAGGTCATCAAAAACAAAGAAGGCCTGAGAATCTCATGGCCAAGAGGGGCTTAAGGAGACATCACTACTAAATGAATTGTGGTGTCGTGGGTGGGATCTTGGAACAGAAAGGGAGCATGAGGGACAAATTAAAGAAATCGAAGTGAATAAAATGGAGTTTGGTTAATTTTTTTTAAAAGTATGGTATAATATTTGGAATATATTCCATAAAGGGTTAATATCCTTTTATACATAAAGACTTCTTAGAAATTGAAGGACAGAGGATCAAGCACTTGTTAGAACAGTGGGAAAAAATAAATGATTAGACAGTTTACCAGAAAAGGTATAAAAATAGCCCAACATCAAGATACCATTTCTCACCTATCAGACTGGTAAAACTTTTTTAAACGTGACAGCATGTTCTGTTGAAAGGCTGTGGAGAGACGAGCACTGTCATACATTGCTAGTGGAATGCATATTTGGCAATACCTAACAAGACTATATATCCACTCACTTTTTAACCCAGCAGTCTCACTCATAAGAATCTATCTCGAAGATACACCTCCAACATTCTGAAAATACGTGTACACAAGGTTATTCATTGTTCCATTGTAATTTCAAAATATTGAAAACAACCTAAATGCCTATACATAGGAGAGTTCTTGAATAAGCTGTGGTTCATCCACACAGTCGAGTCGTCTACATCTATTAAAAAGAATGAAGATGATCTCTGAACTGATACAAAGTGATATCCAGGACATACTATTAAACGAAAAAAGGCAAAGCCCAAAAGAATGTCTGTAGTATTATACTCCTCATGTAAGAAAGAAAGGGATTTGAGAAAATGCACACGTGTCTGCTCATTTGTGCAAAAGAAATACAGGAAGGACAACCCAGAAACTAAAGAGATTAGCTACTGACGGGGATTAATGGGACCAGGAAGGAAAGAAGAGCGCAATGGAACGAGGTACCAGGGGTAAGGAGCGAGGACACTTCTTGGAGTGTGTCCTTTTGTCTAGCTCCGACTCTTAGCACTATAGTAATGTTTCTCTTAGTCTTCATATAATCAAAAAATCAACAGTTGAAACAACCAGGATGTGTGAGAGTGGTGGTGCAGAATGGAATACAAACACTAACAAATGAACCTAACTCTATTACCAAGGAGTGGTATAACCACATTGAAGGGGGGGGGGAAGAAGAGAACTACCTGAGTGACCGGAATGTGACTGGATATTGTGCTGAGGCTATAGATAAAAAGAACTGCATAAGTGCTGTAATCTAATAAGGAAAGGTGTTTCTCTCAGCGTATAGATTAGCAATTCTGACACTATTTTTTGTGTATACTAGAATTGAACAAGCAAGTAAATATACTACGGATAATAAGAGCCAGGTTTCTCACTGTTGGAGGAGGTTTCAAATAAGGAAATGGGGAAGGATGAAATGAGTCCTGTGGTGATAGATCAGAATCAGAAGTATCAGTATAAATTCACGATTTTTAATATATATATTTATATATATACATACACACACAGAAATACAGATTTTTGTGCACATGTGGGTGAGTATACATATGTATATTTCCTAGCTCTTTGCTGAGAGGGCCTAGAAAAACCCCAGTAGCAATGAGCATAACTAGTGCCCAGATCTTGATTTATAACACCATTCTCCAGTAAAAGGAACCAAGGCTCCTTAGAGAGGTGATTGATTCCATGGACAGGGCAGGGAAAAATACAAGATGAGTCTGGGACATCTTGTGCCAGAAAATAAGAAAGTACTTAAAAAGAAAAAGTGGAGGAGGAAAGGACTTAGCAAAAGAACACAGGAGCCCACCTGAAGGAGCTCCTAGTGGCCAAAGCTGGGGTAATTTGAGCAACACAGAAAATGATAGTATTGGGTTTTAACCCACAGGATAAAATAAATATCCATGAGTCCATACTGACATAAATAATCAACCAAATAAATCAATGGAGAGGGAGCAGCTTAGCCTTAGAGTAGAATTCCTATCAATAAATGTTGAGGAATAAAGAAATAGAAAATTACCATTAGGCAAACACCACAGTAATAACTTGCAGAAAAGGTCTACCAATGGATGCTAAGATTAGTGGGCAAAAATCTAAGGTGAAACAGGATTTGTGTAGTTCAAGGTATGTCCTCCTAGAAATTTATTAAGTAGAGAGGAAATGTTACCTGTTCAGTGGAGAAATCCAACAGACACCATCACAACCAGCATCACCAGTAATGAGGCATATTGACACCATGAGCCCCTTGGTATAATGCACTGAGGACATATCATTTCTCTGCTGTTCTTGCCAAAAATGTGCAGCCTCGTTCCAATCATGAAAAAACATCAGACAAACCCAGGTTGTGAGACATTCTGCGAAATCACTGGTCAGTACTCTTGAAAAGTGTCAAGATACAGTTACTGGGTGCAGTATTCTCTAAATAATCAGTTCAAGGTACTGAATGTTTTGTTTAGATCTTTTATGTCTTTTTGGATTTTTTAAAATCTAGTTCTCTCAGTTGTTGGTAGGGGTGTGTTTAAATCTCTGTGATTGAAGGATTGTCTGTTTTTGCCTTTAATTCTGTCAGTTTTTGCTTCATGTATTTTGGAGCTCTTTTGTGAGGTTTATACTCATTTATAATTGTTACGTCTTTCTGATAAATTGGCCGTCTTTTGTAGTTCTCAGCTGCCAAAGTGAAGTATCCAGGTGATTTGAACCTCCTGAGACAGAATGTAGATGTGGAAATTCGTCTTTCTGAATATGGTTTAGGACTTTGAGTTGGACTGTTTTGATAAATTACAGTTATGAATCTTAATGTTTACTGAATCCTTTCTCCTTTTCAAATCTATACATTTAACCTTTAGCATATGATTATCTACATATTAATGCTAAAAGTTTTTATTCTAACTTTTCTTAGAGCAGAAAGCAAAACAGAAACTTGCCAAAACAAAGAAACCAATTTCTTTGTTCAGTTCTAATCCATAACTTAAACTAACAAGGTGGTTTGCAAACAGTCTGAAGAATTTTGAAGACAAGATACACAATGATAGTTGTAGTAGGAAGTAGAAGCTATGGTACACCATCCTGAAATAGTTTGGAAATATTTTGTTGCTCTCATTTTCAGTGAATTAAATAGTGAATGAATCTGTAGCTTTTAAAAATGACTCAGTATTCTGCGAGACTGACTAGAGATCAGTGGCGCCCTGCACTGCTTTTATAACAAGAAGTTCACCTTAGGCTCTGATCTCTAAGTTATAATATTATCTTGTGTGTTAAGCTTAGTTGTTTTGTCCCAACTCAAAAGAAGTGTCTCAACTGAAAACTGAGTAGGAAAAATAAAGTCATATTTCCGCCAGTGCTGTGACTTGAGGAGAAAATAAAATCTGTGTAGTTTTGATTGCTTTAAGTTGATCAGATAGTTAATTAGACTGGTAAATGGACATTGAGATTTTATAAAACTCACTAACTCCATATGTTAACTTCCATTTGCAGAGTTCTGCAGTAGAAGTTAAAGATTTATATATAGTGAAATTAAATTTAAATCAAAAAATTTTAATAATATTAGGAATTAGGATATTTAGTAATGTCAGAAATAAGATGTTGGTGTATAGGTTGCACTCCTCCTTACCCAGGGTGAAAAAGTTATTGAATGTATAGAATTCTTTATCTACATACTGTCCTTAAGGAATATCTAAATTTCATACCTGTTACTCTACAGATAAGGACCCAGAGGCTGAGAGCTGGCCTTCCGGAGTGGCAAGAACATGGGCTAGGAGGCAGGCAAGGGCTCCAGTCTTAGTTCCTTCATTACACAGTGTATGACTTTGAGCTAGTCACTTAATTTCTCTGAAGTTTATTTTTCCCATACCTTGAAATAGGGATAAATAGGTTTGTTTTGAGGATAAAATGAGATGTAATGTATGTACTTGAAAGATACCTGGTGATCAATAAATATTAGGGTTTTTTCTTCTACTTTTTTGTTTCTTCCTGGGTTTGGTTCAGTATAATTAATGTTTATATATGTGTTCAATTTAGCCAATTAATGAAAAACTTAGACTAACAGCATGCTCTTTAAATTCAAAATGAAACAGTTTCGATAGTAAATATTTAATTAAAAGTACTTTTACTAATTTTTCTCAGTTGGTAGCATAATAGGCTCTTAGTATATACTTATTCTTAGCATATACTTATTCCTAACTTACATGTGCTTCATTGTTATAAGATGGCCTGATAATAATGTCCATTTATTTCTTTAGATGTAGAAGATCTTTATGAACCGGTGTCAGTCCAGTTCTCGTACCCCAATGGACTCAGTGATAACACATGTGCTGTTGAAAAATTGAAACATATGGAAGCCAGGGCACTGTCTGCTGAAGCTGCGTTAGCTAGAGCACGTGAGGATCTACAAAAAATGAAGTAATTAATCAATCTTATAGAAAATTAATTGTTTAGATTCCTAAAATAATACAGCTAATAACAAGGTAGAATATGGGAAGACATTTCATGTGCTGGAAAGCATAATGCAAGTATTTAATTTTAGTAATACTAAAGATATGTAGCATTTTTATATGTTGTGGGTATAGTTGATTAACATAAACTTCTGTAGTTTTATTTGTTTCCCATAGACTTCTTTATAATTACTTTTGTACTAGTGGTAATTGTTCCGAGGAGTGTTGTCTTCTTGAGTGTTCTTGTTTTTGATATTGCCTTCCTTTGAATTAACCATGTTTCTAATAGATTTCTCCATTTTACTTTTCCTCTCCTAGGCTTTTAAAGTGGAGAGATTAATATTTTTTAGGTTTGGGAAAATATGTGGTTGCAATTTTTGTTTTCAAAGAATCAAAATATAATCATGATGTAGTATTTAATCAGAAAACCAGATACATAGGACTATTTTCTCCAGTGAGTAAATTGGCATTCTACTGGCTTAGTACTTCTCGGAATTTAATGTGCACATGAATCACCTGGGGATCTTGTTAAACTGTAGATTCTGATTCAGGAGGTCTGGAGTAGGGCCTGAGATTCTGCATTTCTACCAAGTATACCTCTAGCTTTACCGATTAGATTTGTAAGTTGGTTGCTATTGCCTGAGTACCCACTTGATGGTTTGCCAGGACGTCCAGCAGGAAAGATAGTATAGCTGATTGTAGGTCCCCTTCCCTGTTTCTGAGATTCTATGCTGGGTAACCTATTAACCAACAACAACTCTATCTGCCTTTTTGCACTTTTCTCCAGTGCATATCGTATAGGTTTGTTTGTTTGTTTGTTTGTGAGGAAGATTAGCCCTGAACTAACATCCAATGCCAATCCTCCTCTTTTTGCTGAGGAAGACTGGCCCTGGGCTAACATCTGTGCCCATCTTCCTCTACTTTATATGGGACACCACCACAGCGTGGCTTGACAAATGGTGCGTCGGTGTGTGCCCAGGATCTGAACCTGCGAACCCTGTGGTTCGCTGTGGTGGAGCGTGTGCACTTAACCACTAAGCCGCTGGGCCGGCCCCCTGTCATTCTTAATGTGTCGTTATCAGAGAGGGAACTGAATTTTAGAGATGGAGTGGATGATGTTGGTGTATGTAAATAATTCTCAATTTGGTTCCACTTTCTGCTCAGATAACCCTTCCATGAAATAATATGGTTTTAAAGAATATTAGTAGCACTGAAATATACTACATTGACTCACTGCTAAAATAGGATTTTGGGAAAATAGAAGTAATATAATTGAATAAAGATAATGTGCTTATTTTGTTCAGTTGCAAGATGTAAACAGCTATAATCCGTAGTTGACAGTGTTTTGTGGTTTGCAGAAGGAATGCTTACCACTGGGTTTGAATATACCATTGCTTAAGATCCAGCAGGGGGAGCTTTCAGTTACTTAGGATAGAATGTGATTTAGAAGCTCATCGCACTCCACTCCCTCCCCCTTCTCTTCTCAGCCTCTAGCCTTTGGTTTTTTCATGGTCCAATAAACCTGTCTCAAGGGTGTATTTCAAATTGATTACAGACAATTTGCTCAGGATTTTGTGATGAACGCAGATGTCAGAAGCTGCTCGTCATCTACTACTGCCATTGCAGACCTCCAGGAGGATGAGGATGGTGTTTATTTCAGCTCATACGGGCATTATGGGATACATGAAGAAATGCTAAAGGTTAGAAAAGAGCACAAATACACCAAATCCATCCTAAAGGAAAAATAGAATAAAACAGGTTCTTAATACTTATGCTGTAGGAGAACTGCTTTTTTTTAAGAACTGCTTTTTAAATCTCTTTGGTACTTGATAGCTCATCTTGTGTTGAAAAGATTGTAGAAGTATCTTAGTCTTTATTATGAAATTACTTTTGCTTGAAATAGAACGTTGGAAAAAAACAACTGCTGAAAAAAACAACTGCTGACAATTTTAGTCTTCTCAAGAACAGCTATTAAAGAGGAACAAATTATATATTTGCCTTTTAATGTACGAAGGAAATGATTTATTTTAGTGTTTTAAATAGCCATACTGACTTCAGTGTGGGCAGATAATTCGTTGTTACAAAGTTTAATTATAAATAATTCTCACAATTGTTATGGCATAACTTTTTTATATTTGAAATCATTGATAGAGGAATTTCTTCAATTGATCGCATCAGATATTTAAATTTGGTTTTAATCTTTATGATGATAGTGTTCATATAAAATATAAAGTAGGTTTCTAGCTATAACCAATAGTTATACACCTTTTCAGGTATTATATTGTAGATTGTAAAATAGCAAGTTGTTATTTTTTAATTGAGTAAAACTGAAAATATCTAACTAGAGTGAAGCAAATGTTAGAATGGGAAAATTATTGAAAATTTTAGATGTTTATCTCTGAATTTTAAATGCCAGTGCCTTTTCTTCTCTTAAAACCAATAAACAAAAAATCCTTCCTAAATCCTTCCTCAAAAGATTGTTTTATTTTGTGGAAGCCCTAAGACTATGTTCCTTTGAAGCATGTGCATTTAAAATAACCAGGGATATTTAATAACGTGTATACATTTTATTGAGTCAGTTTTGTAGGATCACAGAGTGGAAGTTTGCTGATTAATAATAGTTGTGGTTACTTGGGATCTTTTAAAACAGTGTCATGTCATTTCTTTGATAATGACATGTCATGGTTGTGCTTTTTGTTGTCACTTGGGTAATGGCATAGCATTACAAATAGCAGTTATCTTATTATAAGTAATAAATTATTTTATTTTAAGTCCAGAGTGAATTTGTTTAAAAGAAATTGAATTACTCCGTTTTCTTTGTCAAAATTTTATTGTTTCTAGAATATTTTCTTCAAAGGAGTTTAATCTAAGCCCATGTTTGTCATTTTAAATTACCCCATCAATTTAAATGCATGAACCTTTAATGCCTTTGGTATGGAAATTGTTTTGGGTTTTTCAGACAGATAGGTGAAAGACTCCCAGTAGATAGTACATACGAGTGTACCCAGTACATCATCAGGGCAATCCAGTTTGAGTACTTATTTGCACACCTGGACACGGGTAGCTGTATATCAGTAGCTAGAGGATCTTCATACCTGATGGGATATCTTTAAGTCTTTTTGAGGTACATACAGATTTAAGAAGTTCCAGCTTGAAGTTTCCAGTGCTATCTTTTCCTTCCTAGGGAATCACTTGAGAATACTTATTAATATAATTCTCCATGCCTTAGTTCCCCTTAGTTGTTATACAGTGTAATTACGTCTCCTTGGAAATGACTTAGGTGTTCATAGGAAATATGGATATATTCCGTTCAAAGAGAACTATGTATCCATTTTTTATTTTGCTAAGTGGATGAATATGAAATGTGTCTTATATCAAGCAATATTTCTTCTGTTTCTTATCAAAACAATGCTATCAGAATCTCACCTGATCTTTATAAATAGTTTAAAATTGAGCAACCATATATACAGGACTTATTTTTATGCTTAGAATTGGTCTTGCTTTTATAGGAATATTATTTGGATTTTTTGTTGCTTAGTCTCATATTTTAATGGCACCATTTTGGCATATGTTGTGATTATAGTTATAAATAAAGGTAGTTCATGATTTTATTTTCTGAAGTTAAGATGACGATAACTTTTTTGAATTCCAGAGATATAGCTGATAGAGGGCTAGATTACAAGAACTTTGAAAAATCCTTTACCACTTTATCTTTCTGAAGAAGAGTCATTGTTATCTAATGTTATAAATCTGAGATGCATCACCCTCTCTTTCCAAGAAAAAAACTGTTCATCCTGGTGAACATTTATTACAGATTGTGTTACCATTAAATAATTTTTCTTTACTGCATTCTCCTCATTGACTCTGCAGCTGACTCATGCATTCTGTCCACCTTCCTGAGCCTATGCATTTAAAACTTACTGTTATTTATATATGTAAAATTTATAGTAGATAACTTTTTGGTTGTCTTTAGTCTCATTCTTAAAATTTTTTTTATATTTGTAGGAATAATTCCGTGATACTTTGCTAGTCTTAAAAGATTATCTTGCTTCTTAGTATTGGAGCTCTAATTTTATTCTTCTTTTGTATTTTTTAGTTTTAATAGGTTGGTGCAAAAGATAAATTTTTAATTTCTGTTTATTACCTTATTTTGTATTGAAGCATTAATCTTTTGTTAGAGTAAATATTTTTAAATGGTTATGACGGCTAGTCTTTTATTGGGTTGCATTTTCATGTTTAGTCAATTTTTCTTTAAAAAATTCAGTTATTAAATTGAAGCTCTGCTATGTCTGAGGCACTATGTTTGGTATACTTTGGATTTCATTGTTCTAGGGTGAGCCTATGAACAAAAGCAGGTGGATACGTAGAAAGCCTGGATGAAGGATAGAAGTTGAGCCAGCAGTGCGTGGACTTAGAACAGGAGTTGGGATGCTAGTGGTTAAGTGGGAGCTGTGGTGAGGCAGTGGCATTGGTGGGAGCTCTCCGAGGGATGGCCTCCTTGATGCTCACCCTTTGTAGGTTCTGCTGCGTCAGCAAAAATCACTGGTTATGGTGTAAGAAGAATATAGAAATGGTAAAAATGTATGAAATGGTATTTTTTTTTAAAAAAGATAGCTTTAAAATTAATTATATGTGTAAATTTACTTAAACATTAGATTCTTTCAGTAATTCTTAAAATAACTTTCAGGGGAAGATTTAATAAGGCTGATTTAAAATTTTGTTTGTGAAGCATTTAAAAATAATTTTATTAGAAAGCCTGGAATTAATTATGGAATTCCCCTTTTTTAGATCCCGTAATTAAGTAAAACAACTTGCTCTTTAATTTAAGACCTCCTGTATATGTTTTTTGTAAATCCCAATATTGGCATAAAAATGTTTTTTGAGGGGTATGGATTGTATAAATTTTGATATTGTAGCATTTGTGTAACTGCTTTCTTTGTACCCGGCGTGAAACACAAAACTAGAATTCCCAGTCTGAGGTCTTTGTATCATACTCATTTTACTCATTTGGCAGCAGAGCCCCTTACTGCTAAATTTGCTATCAGTATGTGTGTCTCAACTGAGGTAATTTAAAAGGGAATCAGCTCTGTTCATGAACCAACATGAATGTTAGCGTTCAGTGCCTGCGTTGGTCACAGGTCACGTGAGGCTCCAGGGTGTAGACATCTCATAATGTGGGCTGCAGGGCTCAAATGATGTAGGCTTATAAGCATTGTTTCCTACTACAGACATTTCTAAGAACAAAACAGGATTATAAGTCAGATAGGTGCTGATCAATGACTTTCTTAGAAAACCCGTGCTCAATTGAGCTTCATTGTGCATATGTAACTATAACACACATTTATCAATTTTGGGTTTTTTCTCGTGTATTTTAACATAGCTGTACTATATGGAGTCAGATTCTAGATTCCAGGCCCTTTTTAATTTTTTGTTTATTGCAGTAACATTGGTTTATGACATTGTAAAAATTTCAGGTGTACATCATTGTACTTCTATTTCTGCATAGATTACATCATGTTTCCAGGCCCTTTTTAAAGGAGCAAAGCATCATGTTCATCTTCTTTTAGCTTTAATTATCAGTTGAAGTCTTATAATGATAATGCATGTCAAGACCAAAATGTATACATTTTTAAGAACTTAGATACTTGACTTTCAGTGATGTTCTTAAATGTTTTCTTTGTGTTATTGCTACTTCTATTATTTACTGTGTTCTTTTAGGAAAAAAAAATTAAGCTTGGTTTTCAGGCAAAAAGTAGTTATGGAAGCTAGCAATGTGTGATAAAATAGCAAATATCTTCCTAAAAAGTTTTGTTTGTTCAGACTAGCTTGTAAACACAATGTTTTCCTCTCTCCACCCTAGGACAAAGTACGAACAGAAAGTTACCGAGATTTTATATACCAAAACCCACATATCTTCAAAGACAAGGTGAGTAGCATAGGCTGCAGAATTATACATTTCAGTTGTGCATCATGGGGATCTTGGGCGGTAGACGTGCTCTCTTGGGTCATCATTGTGATAGCAGTTAATGTAATGTACTCTGGCTTTATTTCATGGAAGACTTTTGTGATGCTGTTCTGTGGTGCAGAGTACTGATAACAGAAATGCTGGTTGGTGCTGTCATTCAGTATACTCTTTTTAAATTGAAATTCATTAATTACAATGACATAGCTTAGTTAAATTTGGCTTATCCAAGATATTTTGCTTAAATCATATTTTTGATTTACTGTGATTCCTGTGAGTTTCAAATGTATCAGATAAGCCCCAGACCAAAGCACACTTTTAATTATTATTCTCATCTGTGTTAGTTAAAAATTAATAATTTTAAGAAGTTATTATTGATAAGTAGGGTCAGATATTGTAAGGTATAATTTATTTTGTGCTTTCTTTTTAATACCTCCTTTATTTACCCCTTTATGAGACATTTTATATTTTACAATTCATCTTAATACTGTCTCAGGTTATTTCAAAGATGATCTTTGACACTGTGTGTGTGTTTGTGTGTTTGAAATTTGTGTCATTTGTTTTTCTTCCCTTGTGAATTTTTTGCATTTTTTTCTTCACTTCCTCCTCTTCTCCCTCTCTGTGTTGGAATGGTTGCCTAAAAGTTCAGGTTTTCTGTTTGTTCTTCCTTATTGGAAATTAGTCTATTAATTGAGTCAGGAATATTATCATCTCTGCCATTTATATATCTTTGGGAATTTTCCCTTACTCTTTCCCCTTCAAGAACGCGTATATTGATAGCATATCAGGTTTTTGTAATTTCCCTTTCACCTCCATTTTACCAAGCTTTTTGTTTGCTGAGGAAGATTCACCCTGAACTAACATCTGTTGCCAATCTTCCTGTTTTTATATGTGAGCTGCCACCACAGCATGGCCAGTGACAAGTGAGTGGTGTAGGTCCATGCCCAGGGACCGAACCTGGGCCGCCAAAACCGAGTGCACCGAACTTAACCACTAGGCCACCGGGGCTGCCATCTTAAAAGATACTTCTCTAAGATTATTTCGTGAGCTTTACATGATATTGCAGCAGTGACCATTTTGAAAAATCTCTTTTCCTGATTTTTATATTGTTTGGAATTTAATATAGATTGGCTTTTCATTTTCCATATCTATTTCCTAAGAGCAGTGTTTTACTTGTGACTAGCTGAGTTGGACAATTGAAATTTATATGGTGCTCTGCTATCTTTTGGCTAAAGCATTATCTATCATGAAAGGTTTATGATGGTGTCTGTTCCTTTGTTTTTGCTGATTCCCGCTGTAGACATATAGATGATTTCATTTTTAAAATCTTAGTTTTTATCAGTTCTTTGTACTTAGCTTTTTTGTGTGCTTTTTATATGTTATTGCAGTAGAGACTAAGAATTTTTTTTATATTAGGTTTTATATTTGCACCCAAGTACTGGAAACAATTTATTTAATATGTGTGTCTAGAAAATGACTTTGTTTCCAGTGAAACAAATATGTTACTATTAAAAATTTTGCTTTATATTTTTAATTAGATTATGCCCAGGTTTTTATTTTTATTTTTCCTTAATATGTTGTATAGCAAATAAGCATGTACTGCTCTGGGAATCACTAGTCCTGCCTTGATTCTTAGGAACCAGCCATATAATTTTAGGCAAGTGGTGAATCTTTTTGGGCCTCATCTGTAAAATGATTTTTTAAGCCCTTCTGGTTCTAAAATTTATGATTTTTGTTATTATAGAAACACCGTCATTGTCTTTCTTTGAGTCATCTTTTCTTAATACTTTTTGATACGAGTATGATAAGAATTTGTTAAGTGAAAGTAGGTTAGAAGTTGCTTTTTAGTAGGCTCCTGAATAGACTTTTGTCTTATAATATGTAAGAAAATACTGAAAAGTCACTTAATAATCATAAGATTAAACGTTGAGAAATTATGTATGGTCATGTGCTGCATAACGACATTTTAGTCAATGGCAGACCACGTATAAATGGTGGTCCCATAAGATTAGTACCCTACTGCCTAGGTGTGTAGTAGGCTATACCATTCAGGCTTGTGTAGGTGCACTCTATGATGTTCACACAGTGACAGAATCGCCTAGCGACGAGTTTCTCAGAACGTATCCCGTTGTTAAGTGGCACATGACTATAATTGTGAATATTTCTATGTATGTGGAGTACATCTTACTGGCTTCATAGACCTATACACAGTCACTTTCTGTTTCTAGTTTTTTAATTTATAACAGTATTATCGAAATGCTGTATGTATTATATTATACATTTTTTGACAAATACATGACCATGGAAAGTACAATCTTTCATTATTTTGTGTTCCGGTCCCTGCTCTTCCTGAAGAGGTTAAATCTGCCAAAGTCAGAACAGGGCTTATTAGTAAATCGGGAGTATTTTTCCTTAGTACTTTGCCTAAGGTGTTTTCATTTAACATATTAACGTGTAATTAGCTTTGCTTGGCATTTATGGTTTCTCAAAAATATGCAGTCATGCATCACTTAACGGTAGGGGTAAGTCCTGAGAAATGTGTCCTTAGGAGATTTTGTTGCTGTGCGAACATGATTGAGTGTGTTTACACAAACCTGGATGGTGTAGCCTCCTACACACCTAGGCTCCATGGTACTGATCTTATGGGTGGTGTAACCTCCTACACACCTGGGCTGTATGGTGCTGATCTTACGGGACCACCATCGTATGTGCAGTCTGTGGTTGACCCGAACCTCATTATGTGGCACGTGACTACTGTAATGTAAAATATTATATGTATCAATTTTTAACTCCTTAGAGCACACTCAAGGTACAATTTTCTGTAATTAGCAATATTAAATAATCTAGAGCTTTCATATTTTTAAATGATTTGGGATGCTTTTCTTCATTATACTATGGCTGCAGATTGAGAAAATATATTACTATATATTAAATAGCATTTGATAGTTTGTAGATTACTTTCAGTCATGTTGTCTCATTGTTACTATACAATATACCTATAACTAGGCAGGACCACTATTCATCTCCATTTTACACATGAGGAGACTTGAAACCAATAAGTTAATTGACTTGTCCTAAAACAGGCAACTAAAAAAAAAAAAACCTGACGGTTTTTCCTGTTAGTCCAGTGCCCTTAACTGTGCCACTACACTTTGAACACCATATGTTAAAATAGAATGAGTCAGTAATTAGGGTGGGGTCCATTAGTTGCATTTTAATTCACACTATTTTTCATGTATAGGTCATATAATTTCTGTCTGCCATGACAGAATATGTTCATGAAATTATTTAAGTATAATTTTTAAAAAATCTATGAAATAACATGTTTTCCTAAGTTTTATTACCATTGTTTTTGTTTGCTTTATCTCCATTAGGTAGACGACCTTCATATCACAACACTAGCTCCTGTATCCTATTATGTAGCGCAGAGTAGAGATGTATTTTTGAAAAAGGTGCTTATAATTGAAATGTGTTTCTTCTCCCTTCCTTCCCTTTTCCCCATTGCTCCCTTCCTGCCTCCTTTCCTTCATTCCTTAATGTTTCAGTTCACAGAGCCCCTGTGGAGGCCATATGGTTTCTCAGATTTAATTTAACTTTGGGTGGCATTTAATCGTGTTATCACCCACTCATAATTAATTTCTATTTGTAGTCCGTTGAAGAAATTCACAGTTAGGGGCCTTGTTTATGCTTTTGATTATTATCTACAGTTAAATTGTATTCACTTTTTTCCTTAGAAAAAGTGAATCAAATTCCTTCATCATTTTATAAAATAATGTTAGTTTATTTGGTTATCATTTCTACCTCTTTCTTTGATTCTATCAAGTTTTAGTTTATTTGCCCAGTTACCTAATTCTGAGCTAGATGTAATAAATAATTAACATACAATTTAAAATATAATTTAAATATAGGCTTTAAAAGCAGATTGACCTGCGTTTGAATGCTGGCTTTACAAATGACCAGCTGTTACTTTCCTTATCTGAAGCTACCTGCACCTGTTACTTTCCTTATCTGAAGCTCACTTTCCTCATTTGCAAAATGAGGGTTAAATAAGAATTATATATATATGCATATGTGTATAAGATATAAATATGTGTGTGTGTATGTATAGTCTTACAAAAGAACCCATACTCTAATTGTAGTATATGATATGTATCCTTCTGTACTTAGCTTTCTTCACTCAGCAGTTTTTCTTAGAGATAATTCCTTATTAACATTCTTTTAATGGCTCATACATCCAATGTAAGAATGTCCATAAGTTGTTTTGTTGTCTATAAGTTAGAACAATGCTGCATATAAAATATTAAAAATCTTTGTATATATGTAAGAGTACAATAATAAGATAAATTCCTAGCAGTGGACTCCCAGGGTCAAAAAGGTTATACCCTGCATGGTGGTAGTGCTGCCAACTTGTCTTTTCATCAGCCGTGTGTGAGTGTTGATGTTCCCAAACACCATTACCAAAGCACTGTGTAATTCCACACCAACCTTTTATTTATAGTTTTTTAGTTTTGAAAATATCTTATTTCAATGAAAGTTTTTGGGAACTTATCACTTAGTGTTGTGTTGTATATATTTTTCCATTTCATTATCATTTTATGCTGTATAATATTTCAAATTGATATACTGTAATCATACTATAAACATGCTATGCATTATAGTATTTTCTTGCTGATGTAGTTTATACATTTTATTTGTAACTTTAAAAAATGTTTATTTTTCTTTGCAGTGATGTTATATAGCTTGCATCCTAAAATTCTTAACTTTCTTGTGTGTACAAGTAGTTATGTTAAAATGTGCTGACTCACTCGGACAGGCCACATGTGTAGGAACAGTCACATTCTCCCTATGAAACCATCTGGGCTTCATCCTTCTTGGAGGGGCAGAGAATAGGAGACACAAGGTAGTAGCCTTGGACAACTTTATTTCTTCAGTGGAAATCAGACTGCCAGGTTCTCTCTTCCGGAGTCAGTTCTGGTAAATTATATTTTCAAGATATAGTGGAACAAAGGACTCCACTTCTAATAGTGAACAATACAAAAGATAAAATGCATAGGAACAGACTTAACTAACAGTGTGCAGGACTTATATGAAAAAAGATTTAAAAAAAATAACTCCTGAAGAATGGAACAGGTGATTTCAGCAAATTGAAAGTCATATCATGTTCTTGAATAAGAAAACTCAAAATAAAATTGTCCATTTTCCCTAAATTAATTTATAATTTTAGCTCAATCCCCATAAAAATGCTAAGACTTTTTAAAAAATCTAAACAAGCTGATTCTCTTGTTCTTATGGAAGAATAAACCTACAAAATTATCCAGAAACGTTGTGAAAAAAATTTTGCAGTGAGGATGGACCAGCCTTAGTAGATATTAAAACGTTCTGTAGAGCTTCTGTAATTAGAGTAATTAGTGATGCATGATTGTATAGATTAATGGAATATACAGAGAACTTTTAGTGAATGTTTAATGTCTTAGTCCATTCAGCTTGCTGTAACAAAAATACCATACACTGAGTGGCTTATAAACAACAGAAATTTCTTCCTCACAGTTCTAGAGTCAGGGAAGTTCAAGATCAAGGCACTGGCTGATTCTGGTGAGGGCCTGCTTTGTGCTTCATAGATATGCTTTCTTGCTGTTTCCTCACATGCTGGAGGAGAGCAAGGGCTCTCTCTGGAGCCTCTTTTATTAGAGTCCTAATCCCACTCATGAGGCAGAGCCCTCATGACCTAACCAATTCCCAAAGGCCCCAGCTTCTAATGCCATCATCTTGGGGGTTAGAATTTCAACATGTGAATTTGGGGGGGGACACAAACATTCAGACCATAGCAGTCGCATATCAAATCAGTGGGGGAAACGCAGACTGTTTAATAACGTGTTGGGACAGTTGATTAGCCATCTGAACAGAAGTAAAGTTGGAACCATACCTCTTAGTGTATACCAAGATTAAAAAAAAGCAAACTGTATTAATGAAACCATAAATGTACTAGAAGGAAATATATGAGCATGAAATAAGGAAGAATAGGGAAGGTCAATCTAATTATAATCAAAATCCAGAAAAGATTGATGAGTTTGACTGTATGTAAAGAATTTCTGCATAGCAAAATCACTGTAAGCAGAATCAAAAGACAAAAATACATGCTGAGAGAAAATATTACATACAAGTCATATTATAGAGATCTAATCTCCTTAACTTACAAAGAACTCTTAGAAGATTTGATAAGAAAAAGACTAAACAACTCAGTGGAAAAATAGAGAAAGGCTATAAGTAGTCAGTTCACATAAAAAGAACTACAGGTGGCTCCACAACATAGGGAATGATGCTAAACCTCATGATAATGGAAATGCGTGTTAAAATTAGACCAATATATCATCATTTTGCACTTGCCAGATTGGCAGAAATCCAAAAGTTTGATTATATGTTCCATGGGCTTGTCTCGTCTGTGAGGAAATTGGCTCTTACACCTTGGTTAGGGTTTTCGTGAGTAGGATTACTCTATGGAGGGTAATTTGGTTGTCTAGCGGAATTATAAATATGTATATTCTCTCTGACCCAGTGTTTTCACTACTAGGAATATATTCTGTAGATTTTCTCATGTGTGAATGGGGTTAGATATGAAGTTATTTACAGGCTTGGTTGTCATAGTAGAATTTCAGAAGCTACCTAAATGTTCATCAGTGTATCACAGTGTGTATAATATGCTTCCATTTGTGTATAAAGGGGAAGGAAAAACATATTGTATTGCATTGCATAGGCATAAAAATTCTCTTGAAGGATAAATAAGAAATATACTTTTTGATGCTTAGACTATATGAATATATTAGCTAGGGACAAATTAAATTATTGTCGAATAATATAATAGATTCTTAATTCTAGTTCTGTTTTTCTTACAGTAGCTTCTCATTACTCAGAATAAAATCCAAAGGCTCTGTGTAATCTGGCACCTGCCTCATCCTGACCTTACCTCCAAGCAGCCTCTTTCTCACCCAGCTCAGCCAGTGGCCTTCTTGCTTTGCCTGGAATCTTATATTCTTTGTTTATTCTTTGTCTCCCCTACAAGATTGTGAGCTCCTTTTAGGACGGGGACTTGGTCCTGTTTGTGCTGTACCCCATCACCATGATCAATGCCTATACTTAGTAATGCTCAGTGAATACTTACAGTAGAAGAGTACTGACATAATTTCATATTTAGGGACAAGTATATAGCATTTTAGGCCATTGATAGTGAAAGACTTAAGGCACTACAGTATTTAGTAATTTCAGAGAGTAGTGTACCTCTGAGTATTTTAACTTAATGTGTTTCCTTGGTAATTTGTCTTGGTTTTTTACCGTGAACCAAGTAGGTTTCGCTGTAAAATTCTGAGAAGAACCATATGAAATTCTTGACTTAGAAATAATTGTTCCCTACCTGTCCCCAATATCATCTTAAAATTTGTTTTTCTTATTACACTCACCAATGATAATATCATTTTTAAAACTTAAATTCTCAAGTTGCTGAGTTCTAGAATGTAACTTGTTTTTGAGAAAGTTTATTTCTGTTAAAATATAGAATTACTAAGCCTAAATTAGAGCATGTGTACAACAGGGAAATTAAAAACAGAGACTTCCCTATCAAGAAGTCTATGGAAATTGCTTATTTCATATAAAACATCTCTTAAATTTACATTGTTGCACCTGATTGCCACAGACTATGACCAAATATACTGTTATGAATTTAAAACAACCCTTTGTATATCTTCAGTTTCCCCAAATAGAAATTATTACCATATTTGATCAATAAAGTTTTAAAATTTTGTGATCTGTTCCTGGCCAGAAACAACATAATATATGATTAGAATTTAAAATATTAGACCTTTTTGATAACATCTGTTTTTTTTTTATTACACCAGGTAGTTTTGGATGTTGGTTGTGGAACTGGAATTCTTTCTCTGTTTGCTGCTAAAGCTGGGGCAAAGAAGGTTCTTGGAGTTGATCAATCTGAAATACTTTACCAGGCAATGGATATCATAAGGTAGATGCATTTTAAGGCTTGATTTCAGATTATTTTTAAATTTGATGATTAACATAACAGGTTTTCTTGTCTTTAATAGCTGTCTGATGCAAACTCAAGACATGTCTTTTAGTAAAAATTCATTCCAGAATAATAAGATTTTAGGTTGGATTGAGCTAGACATGTTTGAGCTATGAATCATCTTTTCAAAGTTCTCATTGATGGGAATTATTTTTATATACTTTTCTGTCTTTCCAATTATGACTATAAATATGCAATTTTAATAATATAAAATTAGAAATCATTGACATACAAGGTAATATTGTTGGAGGACTCTACAAAACTAAATATTTATATCAGTGATATTTCCTTTAACAAATAACAGTTAGACTAAAGACTAAGAGTTATCTATCTTTTTTTCCACTGAGGAAGATTCGCCCTGAGCTAACATCTGTTGCCAATCTTTCTCTTTTTGTATGTGAGCCACTGCTACGGCATGGCCACTGACAGATGAATGGTGTGGGTCTGTGCCTGGGAACGGAACCCGGGCTGCCAATCAGAAGTGTACCGAACTTAACCGATAGGCCACCAGGGCTGGCCATATCTTTTTCATTTTTGACAACACTAGCCCTTGTGCCTCCTTCAAATTAAAATAAGTAAATTCGAAAATGGCTACAAACAAGGCAGAGTGAATTTAATTTTAATTGTCTAAAAATATCTCCTCTCTTTGAGGAGTTAATTAGGTTAATTGATCAGTGATTGGTTTTACGATGGCTTATGTCCTAGTGAGATGGCCTTTATTTGAACTATAGCTTATAGAACTAGATTTCGTTAGCTGTGTACTTACCAAAAGCACCTTATATTTGGAACTTAGGAGTAATTTCTAGAATAAATAATTAATAGGAAGCTTCTCAATGATTCTTTTTTTTCCAGCTTTGTTGAGATACTGTTGACATATAACTTCGTATAAGTTTAAGGTGTATAGTGTCTTGCTTTGATATATTTATATATTGCAAAATGATTACCTCCATAGCCTTAGCTAACACCTTTATTGCTTCACATAATTACCATTTCTTTTTGTGGTGAGAACGTTTAAGATCTACTCTCTTAGCAACTTTCAGGTATATAATTATTAGTTATAATCACCATGTTGTACATTAGATCCCCAGCGATTCTTAAATGGTCCTCCTGTGGATACTTATGTTCTGTTCTTAAAATTGATTAATGTTGATTTTTTCTGATTAGTATAAAATTTAAATATAATTGTGTAAAATGTTTAAATTTTTAGATTTTATTGCATAATGTAGAAGTATAATGTTGTGGTTAAGAGCACAAGGCTTGAGTCAGGCTTGGGTTTGAGTCCTTGCTCAACCACTTACCAGTTATTTGAACTTGAGTTAAATTATATCTAACCTCTTTGAAACCTCAGTTGTTTCACTGTCAGAATGAAAATAATAATGACTATCTCATATGGTTATGAATAAGATAAATGAGTTATAAGTAACATATGCATTTAAATCTCTTTGGGAAATTTCCTGGCACGTGTTAGATATTCAAAAGTTAGCTACTATTATTATTAACAAATACCAAATTAATGTTAATGAGAAAATTACATTGATCTTGCTTGGATTTTTCATAGATGTAGGTTTGCTTATGATTTTCATATTGGAAAACATCCATAATCTAGTAAAGTTTTTTTTCTAGTTCTTATGATACCATTAAGTACAACATCATCATTTTGGGGGTTCCATAAAGGAGCGCCCTTGCTTGTGCATTGCCATCCAAACAAATGTGAGAACTGTCCCAAAGAAGAGATTGTTTTAGAAGAATTATCAAAAATTTATTGTTGATAGTAAGATTATGGTAAAATATTTCTATTAGAAGTTCTAATCTTATGAAAGACCATGTCCATTTATGTATCAGTTTGTCATTTTTGATTTCTACAAATCTAGACTAGATATGCTCTCAGTTTAATTTCTTTATGGAAGAAAAGGAAAAGGATAGGGATAACACTCATTTTATTTTGTGTTGTTTCATTTTATTTCACAGAAGCCCTGATTCCCAGTGACTTTTTAGAAACATATTTATACAATGATTATCTTTAAATTCGTTGTGTATAAAATTTAGTGCTAGAGTGTATGGAACTTTTGCATGAGTGCATTTATTGAAAATGACTTAGCACTCAATTTTAGGTACTTCGATTTATCCATAAAATTACTAACATTAATTTAGTACTTTCTATTGCATTTCCTTTGAGGTAGGTCAATTATAGTATGTTATTATCCTTATTTTAGAGATTAAGAACTTGAGGCACAGAGATTAAGTAACTCTCCTTATTTGTGGTGGAGCCAGCATTAGATGCCAGGCAGCCTGACTCCATAGTCCATCCTCACAGCCGATTTGCTATGCTGTATCTCCATTTAAACACTTACAGGCCATCAATTGGTTGTGTCCAATAGTTTGCTTTACTTAGAACCTATATAGAGTTTGAAAAGCAGGCCTTTTTATTTTGGATAAGTTTTATTTTGGTTAAGCCAACATTGTACTGTTTCTTTAGAAATATTCTCCTTTGCCTTTTTAATATTCTGAAAAGATAGCTATTTCCATAGTGTTCATATATATCTCTCCTTTGTCTTCCTTTTGAAAATTTGAAATTTACACCGTGGGGTGAAATAACTTCCGTTCTTCTGTTTGTGAATGTATGTATAAAAGAATATGTAAGAAATAGTTCGTTGTTAATTTCCCCACAGTTTTCTGGCTCCTTATTCTACCAAATGAGGAAGGAATATAGCATCTTCTCTCAGCATCTGGAGTCACGTGACTTGATTTCTGTTTTTGGCTTTTTGACTGATTAGCTTTATAATAATGGACAGATTACTTAAGTTCTTTAAGCCCTGGTTTCTTCATTTATAAAATGAGGTTGATGGTAGTATCTGTATCATAAGATTGTTGTAAGGATTGAATCCATTTATGGTGCTTTGCAAAGTGGCTAGCATGTAACTGCTTACTAAATACTGGCAGTAATTACGATCATATTAATTGGTAGTAGTAGTGGTATGTTTGGCTTAGCACCAAATAATACTTTATATTTGGTTGGTTATGTTTCTAAAACGATCATTTACTGCAGCTATCCCATCAAAATATGATGACTCTCTTTTCTGTATTCTATTTCATAATCTCTATTCTCTTACACCGTAAAACTGCAAACATTTGCCGGTTTTATTCTGTACTCACTCTCCACCCTTGAAACCTACTCTTCTCTTCATTTGTCTGTCGTTGTGTACTGGAGCTTTCTAGAACTATCACCAGTCAATGAAAACAACTCTTCCGATTAGCAGGCTGTGAGTGGTCTCTAATAACTTCTGAGGCTTCTTTCTCTGTCAGAAATCTGTACACAGCAGGATTTCTGTAACACTCCGTAAGCTTACATCTGTAAAAAACACTTTAAGTTCTAAAAGATGGATACTTTTTAAATGTTTCATTTTTCTTTTAAATATAGTCAACTTACAACCCTTGAATTATGTTCAAAATGATGGTAAAATAATTTTTATCCCTTCTTTATTTAAAAAAGAGACCTAGGGCCAGGCCCCGTGGCCAGGTGGTTCAAGTTCCACGCACTCCGCTTTGGCAGTCCAGGTTTGCGGTTCAGATCCCGAGTGCGGACCTACTCTACTCACCAGCCATGCTGTGGTGGCAACCCATGTACAGAGTGGAGGAAGATTGGCACAGATGTTAACTCAGGGTGAATCTTCCTCAGCAAAAAAAATAAATAAATAAATACAAGATCTAACATTTCTAAAGAAATGAGTTTAGAATGGAGTAAGTTTTGGTTTTAATGTAAACTGACATATATATATATATATATATATATGTATAAGGGCTTAAAAAGAAGGTCAGGCTTGTGGTTCTGAGATTGCAGACACGAATGAAGTAAAATAGAGATTTTTGAAGATGTTATATTAGCAGGAGCAAATAGAACTCAAAGTGGTCTATGGAAGGAATGAGAAATTGTTTCTTGTTCTTGCTGTCCTACTTGGAACTCTGCAGTGAATGATCATTTCAGAAACAAACTTACCTAAGGATAGTAAAGCTCTTCAATTGCGAGACAATTGTGTACTGTGTTTACCCTCAGGAAGCAGAGGTAGCTTCTGGTAATATTTTCACCATTACTTTGGCTGCCTTTGGTTTCTCATTGACTCAGCCGTGAGATAGCTCATTATTCAGACTTTTGGATGTTATTGCAGAGGAGGTTTCATGAGAAGGTTGATCCATCGTACAGCTACAATGCACCACTTTCAATCTCAGAATGACATTAAAGATGCAATCTTTTATATTGCCTGTGTCTAGAATATTGTTAGAAATGAAACATTAAGAAAAGCCTAGAGAATATTTTGTTCTCTTGTCGTGTTTATGTAAGTATCCTTCTCTAGATTCTAGGACAGGAGCTTTATCTTCTTAATCTTTTTATCCCTAACACCTAGCAAAGTGTCTGATACATGGTAGCTGCTTAGTAAAGATTTTTGAGCAGAATAAAGTAACTTAACATAATGATTTTAAAGATAGTGGTGATACTATATAAGATTTGGAACAAGATCACAAAATACACCAGGACAGATTCTTGAACTAAGGGGTGTTCCTTCATATTTTGTCTCTAAATTTAATAGAAATAACACAGAAGAGTGAATTAAAGCGGAAGAGAATTTTGAACTGCTGATGAGGCTAAATGGTAAAAAAATATTTTGCTACTCAAAAGCCATAGAATTCTAATGAAGGTAATGAAGGTGATCAAGACAAGGAAACTAATTTCATTTCTTCTCCCACCCCGCTGACCCCTTAATTTCCTGTCCACACAGTGATTCTGTCTTGGGGGAGTCCCATGACTACCCGCTAGTTCGGTGGTTCGCTAGAAGAACTCACATGACTCAATATAAAGTTGTAGTCACAGCTAAGATTTATTGCTGCAAAGGGGACAGTCCAGGAACAGCAAGAAAAAGATACCCTTCAGTAGAGAGGTCGTTTACAGGCTCCCAGGTAATCCCTTTTTCTCTGCAAGAGTCACACAAGATGTACTTTTCTCTCCAGCTGCAAACCTCAGAGACACATTTGAAATGTCTCTACCTAAGGAAGTTTTCTTATTCTTAGAGTCCATAGTTCTCAAAAAGAACTGATGACATAGGCACATACCTCTATGTGACCAGCCATGGTGCAAGCCCATGTCAGCAGTCTTCATGTTTGCTTTAAATATGCTGTCAACCTGGTTTATCTTGGTCCACGGCTTCAGGGATATAGGAAAGCATCATTACCCAGTGACTGTGTGAGTGTTCAGGAGTTTTATTGTTAGAGTTTTATCCAGAGTTATTGCCATGGTTACAGAGATAAGTAAGAACTGAGTAGAACAGACCTACTGTGTTAACTCTTTTCTCACAGGTCAAAATTGGAAACCTGGGATTCATACTTGACCTTTCCTTCTCCTTTGCCAACATACCTGTTGTAGATGGAGTCCTGTTAGTTGAGTATCTTTAATGTTTCTCAGATCCACCTGTCTTCTATCATTGATGTTTCTCAAGTCCTACCTTAATTCACTTTCTTGTTTCTCTCACCTGAATTAACGCGTCTGCACGTAGCCGGCCCAGTCATTTGTGCTTTGTCTTCGCCTCCCACTGCTCTGTCATCCATTTTCTGTAGTGCAGCCAGATTGATTTTCCTACCCAATTCTCCTCTCCTTTAAATAAAGAAGGAAGGGGGCAAAAAAGATGTTTTTGTGTTGGGAAGACACAGGAGAGGATAAAGAAGAAACTAAGAATTACCTGTGATCCTGCTATGAGAGATCACTGACATTTTGCTAAGGCTTTGCAAAGCCTTAGGTCCCAGGAGGTGAAATCCATAGAAGCGTAAGCTCTGCCAGAGTATCAGCTCTCCAGGATTAGACAGAGATTTTTCTCTCTTTCATTCACTGATGTGCCCCAGCTACCTGGATGGGTACCTGGCGCATAGTAGGTAATCGATATAGATACTTAATGAATGAATGAGTCAATTAATGAATTTTCAAGATCTGGGATATCAAATGTTGGAAGCCAAGTAAATCATCATCACCAAAGCCTGAAAACTCGTTGTCTCTGCTTGAATCCAGATGATTCTTTTCACCATTTTTTCGCTGTATTAGAAGCTGAGTTATTGCTAATTTTAAACAATAAATGTCCTCAGTGTTAAGTAATTCCACAGCTACACGTTTGTAAACACAAATGATACATTTGGGAGGGAAGCAGTTCATGGATAGCCTGGTTCTGATTCCAAGATTCTGAGCCCTGCGTTTGAAATTATCTGCCTGGTAGTACTGTTTATCTTTTCTGGGATGTGCATACATCTGGCTCCTGTCTCAGATGGTTAAGGATCCTTGATTTTAGTTTACATTTATGAATGGAGGGCTGGATTCTTTAATAAGGGTAACTGCTGTGGGTTTTCCCGCTGAGGGGAGGAAAGGAAGACCAGGTCTGGACACCATTCCTCCAGGAATTCTTCAGTCCCTTTGTCCCTTCCGCTTTGTATCCCTCTCGACTCCAGGGGGTTGTGTCCACTATGATCTTCTCTGGTGTGTGCACGGAGCGCTCGATCCTTCTTCACAGGTTTACCAGTATGAGTTAATTCCCCCTTTTCCTCCACTAAATTATCAGAATCTTTGGTTCTTAGATATCACCTTCTAAAATCTCCATGCATTTATCAGTTTATTATATTTTGTATTACTTTATTGTCATTTCAGTGTGCTTGGGAAACAAAAGAGAAATACGTGTACTTGGATTCCATATTGAACTGAAAGCAAAGTAATATTATTTGTTATTAGTGCCGTAGAGTGGATTCCGACTCCTAGCAACCCTGTGGACAGCAGAGCAGAACCCTGCCCGGTCCTTTTGCACCATCCTCTCCCCTTCTGGGGCTGTCTCAGACAACGCTCCGCTGCTGTTCACAGGGTTTTCATGGCCAATTTTTTCAGAAGTGGGTGGCCATGTCCTTCTAGTCTGTCTTAGTCTGGAAGCTCCGCTGAAACCTGTCCACCATGGGTGACCCTTCTGGTATTTGAAATACCAGAAATAATGGTGACATAGCTTTCAGCATCACAGCAACACACAGCCACCACAGTATGACAACCCACAGATGGGTGGTGTGGCTCCCTCATGGGGAAACGAACGTGGGCCGTGGTGGTGAGAGTGCCTAATATTAACCACAAGACCACCAAAAGTAATACTGTACCTTGTATATTTTTATATCAATTAGAGAATTCCCTCCCTGCCCCTCCCCCATGTGCTTTTTAAAAGAAGTGGCTGTCACCGACATATTCTTCTAGGTGAACTTTATAATCATTTTGTCACTAACTTGAAATGCCGCTTACTTGATTAGGTGTTCATTGTAAGAGCTCCCATGGTACTCTATGCTGTTTGCACATTTATCTTCCTACTATGCCATGTTCTTCCTTAGGACATAGACCATGTCTTTTATCTAAATCACATTGGGCAGGGCCCGCCCCGTGGCTTAGCGGTTAAGTGCGCGAGCTCCGCTGCTGGCGGCCCAGGGTTCGGATCCCGGGCGCGCACCGACGCACCGCTTCTCCGGCCATGCTGAGGCTGCGTCCCACATACAGCAACTAGAAGGATGTGCAGCTATGACACACAACTATCTACTGGAGCTTTGGGGGAAAAATAAATAAATAAAATTAAAAAAAAATAAAAATAAAAAAAATAAATCACATTGGGCAGAAGTATGTTACAAGTTTGATCCTATGTTTTCTATTCTAAATATCCTGAAATGGCTCTTCATTGTCTTTGAGTAACATCTAGACTCCTTAGCATCACCTCTGTCTACCTCCCAGCTTCCCATGACCTCTCTCTACCTCACTATATAATACCTCTTGTTGCTCTAATCATACTACACTATTTATAGTTCTTCAAATTTGCCATTTCTCTTCCATACACACACACAGGCAGTTTGTGCACACAGAAATGACCCTCCCTTACCCGTACTCATATACATCTTTGCCATGCTCTGTTGTTTCCTGGCTAAGCTCCAATGGCACTCGCTTAGTTAAGGGCTTATCGTATGTACCCTATGCTGTTTATCCTTCTGTCTCCCTTAGAGCATGCTCTTAAGTGCATGGACTGTCTTTTATCTCTATATGCCCAGTGCAAGATAATTAATCACGATGATGTCCCTGTATCATGAAATAAATGTTAATTTGCTACTTTCAAGATAAGGAAAGTGCTTGTTGTTCTAACAAAATTTCCACACAGCAAAATAGATAACTTGAGTGTTTATTGGATTAAGAGACTTACTTAAAATATTCTTTTTATTGCAATGTCATGTTTTTATAGATTAAAGCTATGCTAGTTTTTGAGCAGGTTTTTCCAGAGATAGAATTCATTTGGAATGCTCTCATGCTAAAGTAAGGTTTAGTGAGTAGCCACTTGAGGAAAGTCAGTAAAATCTATGGTGGTTTTCGTGAGTGGAAAATCAGGTGGTGATTAAGATGAGCAGTCTCATGAAAGAGGTTATCTATGTGAACGATATCTGTGTTGAGCTGTTTTAATACAGAATTACTGGGAGTTATGGCCTTTGTCTTTTTTCTGTGTATTCCCTGAAATCATAATCTTTTATGTTATATTCATATTTGAACAACAAGTAATTACTGATACAAGTAGGATTATGACGCGTAGCAGACAATAAACAGCCTGAGCAGATGGCCTCTTACAGAACACCTCTTGTTTTCGCATAAGCATTCTGAAGATAGTTTCAGGCAATGGGAACTTTTTGCTCTTTTATAAGCTTTTTTATTTTCTTTGGAGTGTTTGTAATTGTTAACACCTTAATAAATATTTCAGTAAATAGTAAGCAACTACAGCAATTTCATCAGAAAGAATTTTATTAAGTACCTACTTAAAAAAACTCAAATATGATGTAAGCATTCTTTTCTAACTTTTGTGTGAAATATAACATACATATTTTAAAGTGCATAAAATATAAATAATAGGTTCTAATATGCATAAGTATGTATGAATAACAAGAAGTAGAACATTGCCAGCACTTCGAAGCCCGCCCATCTCCATTTCTCCTTTCTCAGTCCAGTGCTGCCCCTGCCTGGTTGAGGTAACTACCATCCTTACTTGCATGGTAATCACTTCCTTGCTTTGTTTTATATTTTAACCACTTGAATGGGCATTCATTTAAGATAATTTAGTTTACTCAATTTGATATTTAAATAAATGAAATCATACATTGTGCATTCTTTTGTCTAGCTTGTTTTGCTCAACATTATTTTTAGCGTTCATTCATGTTGTGTATAGCTGTAGTTCATTCATGGTTATTGTTGTATAGAATGCCATTGATGAATATATCACAATTTGTCTTTTCTGTTCTTGATGGACATTTTCATGTTTTCTAGTTTAGGGCTATTATGAACAGTTCTGTTCTGAACTTCTTGTACGTGTGTCTGGTATACACGTCTTTGGGGATACATGCTTACAAATAGATTGCAGGCTTTAGGGTATACATATCTTCAAATTTTCTAGGTATTGCCAGACTATTTTCCAAAGTGGTTATACCAATTTATACTTCCACCAATAGTGTATAACAGTTCTGGTTGATATTGTCTACCTTTAGAAAATTTTTTCAATTGGTTGTATAGCAGTATCTCATTGCAACTTAAATTTGCATTTCTGTGATTGTTAATGAGGCTGAGCACCCTTTCACGTGATTGTTGACCATTTGAATTTTCTTTTCTGTGAAATATCTGTTCACATCTGTTGCTCAGGTTTTCATTAAGTTGGATCTTTTTCTTATTTATTTGTAGGCAATCTTTATATTTTTTAGATTTGAGTTGTTTATAGGTTTTATATAATGCAAAAGTCTTCTCTCATTCTTGCTTGCCTTTTTGCTGTCTTTGCAGTGACTTCTGATGTACTGAAATTCTTAATTTTCATGTAGCAACGTTCTTGGTTATCGTTGCCCCTAGTTGTGAGTTGAGTATGAAATCTTATGGAGATATTCTCCTATATTCTCTTATAAATTCTTTATAGTTGTTCTTTTTACATTTAGGTCTCTAATCCACTGGGCATTGTTTTGCTATGAAGGCATATATATGCTATGAAGTAGTGGTCCGGTTTTCTTCTTTTTTTTTTAAATCTGTTTAAATGACCTAGTTTTCCCAGTCGCACTTATTGCGAAGACAGTTTTTTCCTCTTTACTTTGCGGTGTCGTCTTTGTCAAGATTCAAGCATCCGTATGTGAAACCAGTATACTCTTTATACTAAAAGTCTACTAAGTCAGTAGAACAGAAAATTACAGGTCACTCATTCATGAATGTATATGCAAAAATTCTAATCAAAATATTAGAAAACTAATTGAGCAATATATTGGAAGGTAAGGTTTATCCCAGGAATACAAGATTGGTTAAATGTGAGAAATCAACCAGAAGAATCTATTGAGATTATCTCAATAGATGCAGAAAAAAAAGTTTGATAAAATTCCATATCCATTCAATATATCTATCTATTAAAACCTTTAGCAAACTAGAACTAGAAAGGAGTGTCCTAACATGATATAGAGCATCTACAAAAACAAAACCTACAGCCCACATCTTGATGAAGCTTTGAGAGCATTCACTTTAAGATCAGGGACGGGAGAAGGATCCTTGCCATCACCTCTTCTATTCAACGCTGTGAAGGAGATCCCAGACAGTACAGCAAGGCAATAAAAAGAGATGGATAAGAACTGGAAATGAGGAAACAAAACTATTCTTGTTCACTAATGAGATGTTTATGAAAAAAATGAACATGATACTATATGGAAAAATTAAATCAAAATGGAAACAAAATCAGTTGTAGAAGAAAATAGGTGAAAATATTTGATGTAGGTAAAGATGTCTTAGATATGACACCAAAAGCATGAACCACAAAAGAAAAAAATGATATTGATCTGTATCAAAATTAAAAACTTTAGCTGTTCAAAACATACCATTAAAAAAATGAAAAAGCGTGGCCGGCCTGGTGGCGTAGCGGTTAAGTTCGTGCACTCCGCTTCAGTGGCCCGGGGTTTGCAGGTTTGGATCCTGGGCACGGACTGACCTACCACTTGTCAAGCCATGCTGTGGCGGCATCCCATATAAAGTGGAGGAAGATGGGCACGGATGTTAGCCCAGGGCCAATCTTCCTCAGGATAAAAAAGAAAAAGAAAAAGCTGAGGGCTGGCCCTGTGGTGTAGTGGTTAAGTTCACATGCTCCACTTCAGTGGCCCGGGGTTCATGGGTTCGGATCCTACGTGCAAACCCACACACTGCTCATCAAGCCATGCTGAGGCTGTGTCCCGTAAACAGAAGAGGGGAAGACTGACACAGATGTTACTTGGGGAAAATCTCCCTCAGCAAAAAGAGGAAGATTGGCAACAGATGTTAGCTCAGGGCCAATCTTCCTCACCGGAAAAAAAAAAAAAAAGAAAAAAGCCACAGTATGGTAGAAAATATTCACAATACATAAATGTGACACGGTTTTTATCCAGAATATGTAAAGAACTCAAAATTCAATTGTAAAAATGCAATTAACCGATTTTTAAAATGGGCAAAAAGTTTGAACAAAAGATAGTGTGAGAATATGCCAGATAAGCACATGGAAAAAAATGCTGGTCATTAGGAAAATGCAACTTATAACCATAATGAAATCTCATTACACAGTTAAAATTTAAAAGATCAGCAATACTAAGTGTTGACGAGGATGTGAAGCAGCAGGAATGCACGTGTGTTGCTGGTGGGAATGTGAAGTTGTATAGGCACTTTGTAAACAAATTGACAGTTTCTTAAAAAGTTAGATATACACTGCCATTTGACCAAGCAATTCTGCTTGTATGCAAATGTTTATAGCAGCTTTATTCATTATAGCCCAAAGCTGTAACCAATTCAGAATTTCTTCCACAGGTATGTGGATAAACAAAATTATGTTTTATCCATGGAGTGGACTACTACTCAGCAGTAACAAGGAACAAATTACTGATACAAAAACATGCATGAATCTAAAAAGTATGCTTATCAAAAGAAACCAGACACAAAAGGATACATTTCGGTATGATTCCATTTATATGAAACTCTACCCAGTACAATCTAAAAGTAGTGAAAGAAAACTGCCTGTCGATGGAAAGATTTTTGGGAAGGAGCACTAATGAATCTTTTGGAGGAGATAGAAATGTTCTATATATTGATGATTATGGCGGTCACTCAAGTATCTGTTTTTTAAAATTCAACAAAATTTACTCTTAAAATGAATGCATTTAACTGTATATAAATAATACCTCAGTGAAGCTGGGGGAAAAAAATCCCTTTGTTATCAGAAAAAATCCTCTGTATTTCAGATGTGCATTCTCTGAAGATTGAGAATTTATTTATTTAACTAAATATAAACTTAGCAGCTTGCTTTTAGCTTTTTGAAATCATTTCTTTAACTCTGTTGTTTATTTCAAATTGCAAAAGAGGGGGGTTTAAAAATATTTGCTAGTCTTATGATCAAACATGTAAAATACATACTGAATGCTATTGGTCAAGTATAATTTGTGATTGGAGTAGAATTTCAAGTTTTCTACAACATACAGTATTTTGTTATTCGTGATGATATCATTACCACTATATAGTGCTTGAGGGTGTATTCAAAGCTTTCACAAATATATGGTCCTCATAATAGGCTGTGAAGTGGACAGGGCAGGTATCATCATTCTCTTTTACACATGAGCACACAGGCTCAGTGAGATTATTATATAATTTGGTGAAGCTCACATAGCAAACAAGTGGGAGAGGATCTGGGATTCATAGTAAGAGCTTCTGGCTTCTACTTCTCTCTCCACTATGACATACCACTTCCCTTTAAAACATACCTTTGTTGGCGGGTCTGTCTCCACTCCTGTGTTTTTTTAAAGATGCAGTAATTTTATTGACATGTATTCTTGATAAAATTCGGATTTCTTTTCAGGCTGAAGTTTTAAATATTGGTTCAGTGTATTGCCATATTAACCAGAAACATTCTTGGGCATTCATCGAGTGACCAAAAAGTAATTATCGTGCCCAGGGCATAAATCAACTTTGAACATACTTTTGGATTCCACAAAACAATACAAACAGTTGCCAAGAAATTATGTAATTTGACGAGCTTTCAGAATCTGTTTAGCTTACTAATTTAATTCTTTATGATAATTTTCAGACTAAATAAACTTGAAGATACTATTATACTAATTAAAGGAAAGATTGAAGAAGTTCGTCTTCCTGTAGAAAAAGTGGATGTTATTATATCCGAGTGGATGGTAAGTGTTTGCAGAAAAAAGTACTTTTATTGGTTAAAAAAAAAAAAGAAAACAATGAATAAGGTAGCAGTGTTTCTGCATTTAATTATACTTGATAAATGGCAGAATGGTGGCATTATTTTAAAAACAGCTACAATCTTTTTATGGTAGTTTATTATGAAATGGCACTTATTTACTTATTCTCTTTTTAGAAAGAGAATAAATTAGCTTTTTTACTTTTAAAGTGATAGTAAAGAATTATTATTTTTCTACTTTCTAAATTTGTAGAGACCTAAATATGTTTGCCTAGAAGCCTCCTAGGAGTAGTAAGGACTAATTAGGACTGTTTGGTTAAAACTAACATGATGCTGTCACTATTGCTATAAAACTGAATATACTGTCTTTCTGATATGTTAGGTCATGTAATCAGTGTCCTTTATCACATAAAATAGAATTTATTGGCATTATTAAAATAAAAAAATAAAGTATGCTATATAGCTTTATAATTTGCTGTTGAAATCATGAGTCAAAGCAGAATATGTATTTAAAATATATATAAAGTAAAATTAATGGTATTTGATAATTTGACGTATTGATTTGTCAATTTGATGAAGATAAGGTAGATAGTATTTCTAGATAGACAAAGATTTCTTGACCATTTGGAATGTTTTAAGCTTTTTGTGGTGTTGAGGAAGATTAGCTCTGAGCTAACATCTGTTGCCAATCTTCATTTCTTGCTTGGGGAAAATTAGCCCTGAGCTAACATCTGTTACCAATCTTTGTTTTTTGCTTGAGGAAGATTAGCCCTGAGCTAATGTCTGTGCCAATCTTCCTCTGCTTTTATATGTGGGTCACCACCACAGTGTGGCTGATGAGTGGTGTAGGGCTGAGCCTGGGATCCTAACCTGTAAACCCAGGCCACTGGTGCAGAACATGCCAAACTTAACCCCTATGCCACGGGGCTGTCCCCAAGGCTTTTTTTTAAAGAAATTATATTTGAGACATATTTTTATTAAATGAATTTATCAAAAAATTTGAAAGGCATGAGATTTGCTTTATAATTACCTATAGAATTTGAATAAACATAGTAATAATTCTAGCACAATAGCAGAAATTTCAGGGAGCTTTTGAAATGTTCACATTTAATGTAGCAGTAAATTCCGACCTAGAGCCAATGACAGTCGCTGTTTTTGGCAGTTACTCTTTTGTATGCGAAACGATATGTTGATTTTTTTTATGCTAGGATTGGCTTTTAACAATTCTTAATCACAATATCATTATTTTTCTTATACCAAGGAATTTGTATCAGCACTCTGATTTCTCTTATGAATTGAGTGAGAAGGTATGAATTTAGTTATCTATAATTAAAAATCCAACATCTCTTTAAAGACTACAAAACGGTGCTTTGGAGAAAGCACATTTGAGGCATTTCCTTGACAACAGTTTTAAATATTTATACTAAATGTTGGTTGACAGGATCCTCATTTCTCTAGGGACTATTTTATTTTTTTTAGACTTTATAGACAAACTCAAGACAGACTTGACTGAACTTCCTGTCACCTCAGTTGAATATTTTTACATATCTGATTATAACTAGTTGGATAGTTCTTGCCCTGCCTATCAGAATTATACTCCTGGATATTGGTGTCATAGGAATTTAATTTTAAAATTTGAAAGATGATCTAGAAGTATTAATATGCGATTGAAATCTTAGAGCCAGTTGCTATAACAAATAAAAAATCAGCTGGATTGAGTAAATTTATGAATTTGTCACATTTAAGATGTGAACTTTATTGAAAGATGTGCTGCTGGTCTTGGGCTCATTGCCCTCAGATCCATGTTACACCCATCTCCTTTCTTCTGCACTGAAGGAGGGCTAACTGCAGGCCGCTTTTCCCACTCTAGTCACAGCTGATGTCCACTGGGTTTGAGAAACCCAATGGGAAGCACCAATGGGGAAGACCTAAGGGAGCAGCCAGGACATTTCTTCCCTTCTCACTTTGCCTGTAGTGGTGTCGCAGGCAGAGACTGTTTCTTATGTGGCTCCAGTTCCCCCTGGACAGGCCTGTCATGATTCCACTGTGCCACCCCAGCCCTGGGCTGTTGCAGCGGTGCCTCTTCCTTTTGTCTCTCTAGCCTAGGAGGCTAGTTCCTTTCTGATGTTGCTTATGTCCAGTTGTCTCACTCTCCTCTTGATGACTTCTCATATCTTTTACCCTTTGTGTAACCAACTGTCTACATTAATTTTCCTAGCCTGTGGTTTCTGCTCTCCTAGTTAGATTCTAGTTGATGTAAAGGGCACCTTTTCATTTTGGAGGATTGGTCAGATATGATCTCTGCCTTTATCAGGCAGGCATTGTAACATAAACAATACTGAGTTACTGGAACCTGAGATGAAAGGAGGCGTTGTTTGGAACCACAGTGCTTTTAGAAGCCCTTTGCCAGGAGAAAGAAAGTAGTGTGTCCAGGAAGTGATAACCGAGTACTTTCCTTCTTCCTCTTCACAAAGGTATAACTTAAGAGTTTGTGTTATCTTACTGTCTGCCTTTCCTTGTAAGCATCAGTGGAGTTGAAGTCTAGCAGATTGTGTTAAATGCTTTTAGGTGGAGCATTAGACACTGTAATTTATGGCAGTTGTTCTAAGACAGTCAACTCTGGATGAGCTTATTTCTCTAATGAAATTTGCATTTAAGCCATTAAGTAGGCTTGTGATAAAAAAATTTGAGTCATCTTTGTGGATTGGCATTATCATTTATATTACCTTCTTAATCCTGTTAAGTCCTGTCCTAACTTTGGTACTTCCACTAGGATTTCTGAGTTGAGAAACTGGAAAATTCCCATTATATAATTAAAAAAAGAGCAGGTATGCTTTCTAAAATACATCCAACATTTTTCAGACATTCCCAATTTGGCTGAAACAATGGGCAGGTGGTAAATAACTGACTGTTTTAAAGCCGCATTTTCATGAAACCAGCATTTTTTTTTCTTTATTTTAATTTTTTGTTTATTGCAGTAACATTGGTTTATAACATTGTATAAATTTCAGGTGTACATCATTGTACTTCTATTTCTGCATAGATTACATCATGTTCACCACTCATATGCCAATTACAACCCATCACCACACACATGTGCCGAATTATCCCTTTTGCCCTCCTCCCTCCCCCCTTCCCCTCTGGTAACCACCAATCCAATCTCTGTCTCTATGTGTTTGTTTATTGTTGTTATTATCTACTACTTAATGAAGGAAATCACATGGTATTTGACCTTCTCCCTCTGACTTATTTCACTTTGCATAATACCCTCAATGTCCATCCATGTCGTCGCAAATGGCTGGATTCATGAACCAGCATTTTAAAATTAAAATATATTACATAGAATTCTCTGTCTTTGAATGAATTTTTTTTTACATACAGCATAGTAAGGATGCAGAAATGTAGAATAACCAATTTTAAGCTATGGCATATATTTTTTCTTTTTTTTTTTTTTTAAGTATTTTCAACAAGGAAGGACAAAAAAAGAATATAGCCTACAGAATTGGACACAGATGTTTAATGGACTTGTAATCCAGTATAGCAATGTAGGCATCATATATTGCAGAGACATACATCTGTTTTTGTCTACTATGGTCCACTGTTCCGTGGTTTAATTTAGATATGTTTTTTGTCTACAGCTGTTTATGAACTTTGCCTTTATTTTGAAAGATGTCCTCAGATAAGAATGTAATTTTAAAAGCCAAATCATTGCTGTTAGCATGTTATTTAATAAATTTTCACTTGCCTCTTAGATTTATAAATTTCCAGATTTAGGTTTGCCTTTAATTTTACATTTTCATTTTTATTGAATGGAATTTCTATTTGATAAAATTATCAGTTAAATATAAACAGTTTAATCTCTACAAGATGTTAATATTTATGTCTGAGTATCTGTTCTCATTTTTCACATTTTACTCTACCAATAGAACCATTTTTTATGACTTATTTCTGATTGCCTAATAGTACTATTCATGGTAGGCATCCATAATTCTTGTGCTATAAGCCAGGTTGACTCATCTGGTGTTGCTGTTTTCTGTCTATGTTTTCAGCATGACCTTACAAATGCGTAGATAAGATCCTGGCGTTGTATGATACAGAAGCCAGAGATGATTCTTGTTTGCACCTATGTTATTTTCTGTCATCAGAACCATCAGCAGAATTACACTTAGATGAATTTTGTGTTTCATTGTCATGATCATTCATGATATATGTTCAAATTGTCCAGAGTCCCTTATAATTTTTCTGTATAGGCTTGTGTTTCGCAGAAGTCGCCTAAAATTTTCTCTTTACTCAAATATTCTTGGCTTTGTCCTTAAAACTTAACTTTCCCTTCCCATCTTCACCAGCACAGGTGTATCTGTGTAATGTGCGTACACACTTATACCCATACCCACAATGATGGGATATTCTTGGTTCATGTTTAATACTCTTTATTGTTCATAAATAGCTTTTTAGGATGTGATAGCCTTTATCACGTAGAAAACATGCCTTGTGATTTGGCTTATCAACAATCGAGAAACTCACCTCATTGAGGCCTGTCACAGGTAACTTTGTACACTGGTGGATGTTAAAATGTTTCTGTTTTTAGTGAAGCCATGCCATTTCAGCCAACTGCCGTGAGGATAGGTGACCTTTCCTGGTCTCTTTTGCCTTAAATGATAGAATAATAATTATATAAGTAGTTTAATAAGTTAGATGAGCTGAATTAATCTTAGAGGCAGGGAAAGTATAGGAGATTAACATAAATTTTCAATTGTACAGGTGCATTTTTGCCTTTTCTCTCTTGGACAAGAAATATGCTTATGACTCAAATTTAAGTTTTTTTTAAACTTTTATAATTTTCCTCTTTTATATATATTACTCTGAAAATTTTAAGCTCGATAAAATTGCACATGTTTAATGTATATTGTTTGTTTACTTAAAAATATTTTCTGAAATAATTTCATGTGTCCAGTGGTTCAAGATAAGGACATAGTCCCCCTAACTCTATACCTCTTGCCATTTTTTTCTTGCATTTTTTATTCCTTTGTGGTTCTGTTAGAGAAAGACATCTTTTGACTGCAGGATTTCTTGTATCTTAAAAAAATCAAGAAATAAAAATAAAAATCAATAAAAAAATTTAAAAATTAAAAAGATTACAAAATTACCTAAAATTAACTATAAAAATTGTTCTTTTGGTGGCAAAGATTACTATTATTTTAATGTCTTTTATTTCTGTTTGTATAGTAATGTTTCATTTGTATATTTTTGGCAGAAATAGTTTGCCCCTTAATGGAAGTTACTGATGATTAGTGAGAGCAAAGTGTGTTTGAGCAAATTGCCTTATTTCTCTTAATGTGTTTTACCTTCTCTGTCTGGCAAACTTAGTAGTTCTGTAAGACTCATCTCAGACATCACCTCCTCTATGAAGCTTTCCTTTTCTGCCCCTTGAACACATATAAAATCTCTCTTTTCCCTGAGTACCTTTTGCACTTTAGTTTAAGCTTCTATTATAGCTTTTTACAGTATATTATAATTAGTTGTTTATGTACCTTTTTGCATTCTCCCAAGACTGGGAACCAGGATTTACTTGGTATGGCCAGATTCTCTCACAGGGCTTAGCATTAGTAAATGATGAGGGAATATGCATCATAAGAGGACTTTCCCAGATAGGAATTCACTGACTGTGGATGTGATCTTATTTATAGTTTTCTGTACAGCACATGAAGGCAGGGAGGTAGCATATGACAGGGTTAAGAACGTTGCTCCGGAGTCATACCACCTGAATTCTCAGCCCTATTTTGCCACTCCTGGGTTTGTTACCTTGGGTATGTTACTGAACTTCTCTCTGCCTCAGTTTTCTTGTCTCTAAAATGATGATAACAGTGGTGCCTACTTCATAGGGTTTTTGTGAGGTTTAAATGCATTAATACATTTGAATTTCTTAGAACAGTTTCTGGCACATGATAGGATCTCAGTAATTAGCTATTCAGTTCTGAAAGTTGTATAAACTTTTAAGCACACTGTAACTAGTGAAGGAGCTGCTAAACTAGGTTATTGAATAAATGAAAGTTGAAAATGATAATATACATGAAGTAAAGAATATTAATGCTCGGAGGAAGAGCATTCTTAGGGCCTCTCCCTTGGCTTATGAGCCCTTTGTAAAAGCAGAAGAACCTCTGTTTCCATGGCTAGCATTTGCTAATTGACCCTGCCCATAATTCATGCAAAGAACTGTGAAAATCAGCTGATGGATGTGGATTATTGGGGTTGGGGATATTTTTAGTATTTTTCTTAACATTAACTGAATTAAAATGTATTATATGTATGTTTTAAGAAAAATTCTCAGTTTGTTGCCTTGTAAACAATTTTTAGGAAATGTTGATAATGCCTAATTATTTTAGACAAACTGTAAAATACACATTTCACAATAATATTTTTGAGTACTGTGAATATTAACAGGAAGATAGTTACGGTAATTGAACAATGAAAGGAAATTGTGGTTTATAAGAGTATTTTTTTCCAAAGATGTGCTGACATCTGAATTAGGAATAAGATGAAAACAAAGAGAATAAAAATGTAATTGAGAATAGGCCCCTTATATAACTTTTTCAGTTTTATGATCTTTAGATTTCTTCTTATCTGCACTCTTAACTGCTCCCCAGCCTCTCCTTTATTTAATCCTAATATGTGTTTAAATTAGAATTCAGATCACACTCTGCAGCTGTTTTATTTCTTACTTTAGCAAGAGGAATGCTTTGTAAGAGTAGGATCTTGGTATCTATAGGAAAAATTTAACCCTTTTAGAAATCCTTAAAGTGGATCTTAGGCTGTTTTATAGGTTGCAGGTACATTAAAAAGTATAGTAACATGTATCTTATTCAAGTGTATGCTTTTTCTTCTATGCTGGAAACCAAATCTAAGTGAAAATATTTAGTCCTTTAAGGAAAGTTGTTTACATTGAAACAATTATGTGTTATGGGTAAATTTTTGCTTTTGAAATACAATATTTTAGGTGTTTTATATATTTTTCATCAAATTTCTTGAAGTTGCCTTTGCCAAGAGATTCAGTGCATGGTGTGGGATTGATTGATTGGGTTTGTTTGCTTTTTGGCCTCCATAATTCCCTTTGCTATATTACCTTCCAGTTTTGTTTTTATTAAGTCCTGTATGAATTGCTTTTTTAAAAAATCATTTTGTTCAGTAAGTTCTAAATTATTCTAATTATGAAGATAAAAGGAATAAGTTATTCAGAATATGAATCAATTGCCCTTACAGAAATTTTTCAATTAAACTAGCCAGAGAACATGAAATATTTTTTTTTTGTGAGGAGGACCAGCCCTGAGCTAACATCCAATGCCAATCCTCCCCTTTTTTGCTGAGGAAGACTGGCCCTGGGCTAACATCCGTGCCCATCTTCCTCTACTTTATATGGGACGCCGCCACAGCATGGCTTAACAAGCGGTGCGTCGGTGCGCACCCGGGATCCGAACCGGCGAACCCCGGGCCGCCGCAGCGGAACGTGCGCACTTAACCGCTTGCGCCACCGGGCTGGCCCCCGAAATATTTTGATTTCAAACTCTAAAATTATGTAGCAATTTATAAATATTTTTTTAGTAATACTGTTTATACTTCTACCTGGAAGTGAAAGTAAGTTCCTAAAATTTAGAGTTTGTGTTTGCAGACAGAGGGATATTTATTACAAGCACAATTAGATTGTCCTTTGTAACTGAGTTGGCTCAGTCATAATTATTATAATAATTAGTATGAGATGGTTCTACTTAAGAATTATCCATGGACAGATATTTGATTCACAAACCTTGAGTAGTAATATAAATACCACCAATCTGGAATAAATAATACCTGCTCCTATCCTCCCCAGCCTAGATTTAGGGACCCCTCGCCCAAATCATATGTTTGAGAAATAACAAATTAGATACCATGTGAAGATTTGGGAGGCAAAAGGCATTATTAATACTTTTATGGAGTGGAATGCAAAATTCTCACAGATTTTTGAGAATGAAACATTAGCCTTCATGCTTTTTTGAGCCCTGAGGGCTGATTTAAGTTCTTCTCAGTGCCTTGGGAATTCCAGTTCATTCTCTTATGCCATTAGAGGTACTTCAGGGGACAAGTTTAAGAAGCCATGATGTACACTGCTTTTTGAAACTAATTTGTAGGACTTGATGAAGACAATTGACTTCTTAGTTTTTCTTCCCTTTGAGTATCTATCTTTCATACGTTATATTATCTTTAATAGATTCTTCAAATTGGCAAAATTTAGATGGCAAGACTCTGAAATCATTTATTTAGATGAAGATTTTAGGGCAGGAGTCATTAAATGTTGACATGTTCTTATGAATGGCTTTCTTGACCTTTCAGTAGGTTACTTATTTTGAGTACATTTTTCAAAAGTAGTGATACGTTGATTTCATCTGCTCCATTTTCATTCTTGTCCCTTTATCCTTTTTTATTTTTTATTATAATTTTTTTTGTGAAGAAGATTAGCTCTGCTAGTTCTGCTCTCTTTGCTGAGGAAGACTGGCCCTGGGCTAACATCCGTGCCCATCTTCCTCTACTTTGTATGGGACGCTGCCACAGCATGGCTTGATAAGCGCTGTGTGGGTCCATACCCGGGATCCGAACCCGCAAACCCCGGGCCACTGAAGCAGAGCCTGCAAACTTAACCACTATGCCGCCGGGCCGGCCCCCCTTTATCCTTTGTTAGTACTAGAATATTTATATGGGAATACCCAATTTAAAGTAATTTAAAGTTGAAGCTGAATGAAGGTGAGGCTAACTGACCTTTTTAGAAATTATCTCCAGCCTTACTTTTCTTAATTTGTGCTTCTATCCAGTAAAAGTCATTAGGAAATGACATGTGATTCGCCTTGATCAGTTTTGTTAAGGGTTTGCCACTTATTACTCTTTTCAAAGAACCAAGATTTTGACTTTGTTGATTTTTCTCTATCAACACTTGTTTTCTATTGTATTGATTTCTGATTTAATCTTTATTATTTCCTGCTGCTCTTTTTCTAGATTCTTGAAACAGAAGCTTAGATCATTGATTTTCAGTGTTTTTCTAATATTTGGCATTTTAGGCCAATATTTCTCTCTAAGTACTGATTTAGCTGAATCCTACATTCAAATGATTTTTAAAAATAGTTCTAAGTATTACTCTTTTTTCTGAAATATTTTTTATGCTGTTATTAAAAGAGAAAAACCCAACTACTGTCATATTTTAGAATTAATTTACCATTAAAAAAAACAAAGGCATGGCACTTACGTTCCCCACATTAAGGCTGACTAGGTACTCTAAGGGGCCCTCTTACTGCAGAACCAGTAAATCCTGAAGAACACACATTTTACATTTTTTTCGTATTATGGATGTCAGTTTTGATGTTATTTCCTCTTTCCTTGTTTAGTTCTATTGTGACTACTTTTTTTTAGTAGAGAAAGAACACAATTTTATAAGCATTAAACCAGAATGTAATGCACATTACAGGTTATTACTAAGAGATTGCGAAGACAAAAAGAAATCTCACCCTTTTATATAGCCAAGAAGATACAACCCATTACCTGTATGTTCTCGAGATAAAAAGTTATATTGTGACTGTTTTTAATTGCTAGCTTTTGCTCATTTCTGTTTTTTTTTTGCGAGGAAGATCAGCCCTGAGCTAACATCCATGCCAGTCCTCCTCTTTTTGCTGAGGAAGACTGGCCCTGAGCTAACATCTATTGCCAATCCTTTCTTTTTTTCCCTTTTTCTCTCCAAATCCCCAGTAGACAGTTGTATGTCATAGTTGCACATCCTTCTAGTTGGTGTATGTCAGACGCCGCCTCAGCATGGCCAGACAAGTGGTGCGTTGGTGCGCGCCCGGGATCCCAACCCGGGCCACCAGTAGCGGAGTGTGTGCACTTAACCGCTAAGCCACTGGGCCAGCCCCTGCTCGTTTCTTTATGTAGTCAGAGAGGGAAATTCTGCAGTGCAATTATATAAGAATTTGAAAGACAATACCTAATCCAAATACTTAGTAATGTTTAAGAACTAACAGTTCTGACTTTTAATATGCCTATAGCTCATTTCAGCATTCTTTTCTGTGATGTTGCTGTTAATTTCTTTTACCTATCATTCTATTTGGGATTTTTATCTTTTTATTATTTTTCTGAAAGAGTTCCTTATCTATTCTAGTTACCAATCTGTTATTGGGACTCCTCTCCAATCTTCTGCTTCTCCTTGTTTCTGAGCACATAATAGAATTTCACTCTCTCTCCCCCTTGAAGCCAGATGTGGCCCTGTGACTTGCTTTGGCCAGTGTAAGTCACTGGAAACGGCATGCTATATCCAGTCAGAATGTTTACGAGCCAGTGCACAGTTTGCCACATCCCTTTTCTATGCATCAGTCATTGTGGAAGCGTGTATTAATATGAACCCTCCGTCAGCCTGCCTCCCTGGGTAATTATAATAGACAATGCCTCTTGTCAAACTGTAATATAAAAAGGAAATCTTTTTTGTTTTAAGTCATGATTTGGGTGTTGTTTTTTAATGCAGGATAACCGGCTTGTCTTGACGGATGCATAATTCTCTGTTATGTTTGTTGGCAGTGCATGGCTTATAATTTCAGTGTTTTTTGGTGTAATTTGATAAATAGACATTCTTCATTATTAGTGTATCAAATTGATCAAACTTCCTTTATGGTTTGAGTTTTTGTATCTTGTTTAATCTTTCTAGAATTACCATTACATCCTTATTAGACTTCTCCATCTTGCTTTAACCTCCTTCACATTTTCTGTTGTTATGGCTTTCTAGCCTGCATCCTGCATAATTTTTTCAGTTCAGTCTACCAATTCACTAATTCTTTCTTAAGCTGTGTCTAATAATCTGTTCAACTCATCCAGTGAGTTTTTTTTATTTCAATTACTTTTATTTTTTTAACTTCTAGGAATTCTCTTTGGTTCTTTTAAAACTTTGCTTGCTTGTTACTATTATTTCCAAGTCTCTTTTAATTTCTAGAATCATAGAATACTTATTCTGTATTTTGTGTTTTTAATTACAATATCTGACCGTTTACAGGTCTGCTTTGGCTGCTGTTGTTTCTCCTGGCCCTCACTCATGGTGCTTGGTGCTTGTTTATTTGAGTGTTAATACTGTTTGATGTTGTGCTATATATCTTCCAAGGAACTTTATCTGTGGAAAATTCTTTGATGCCTGGGTCTTACCCCAAATGATTTCCATTTCTTTTTGCCATGTACCTGGGATAATTACAAATGCAGACCACTGTATTTATTGTTTTTAATTTTAAAAAACACTTTATTAGGGAATGTTTCCAGTGTAAAAAACTTAGAATGAGTGTTTCAGTGAAACCCACGCACCTGTCACTCACCTTCAACAATACCAACATTTTACCATTTTTATTTTATTTGTCTTTGTAGTAGTATACTTTTTTTGCTGTTTCTAAGTGATAAGGACTTTTAAAAATGTATATTCATTATGCCGTTGTGGAGCCTAACAAAATTATCGATGTAGCCACAATTCCATATTACAAAAAAATAGTAATTCCTTAATATCTAGTCCCTGTGCATATTTCCCTAATTGTTTCCCTAATTTTTTACATTTGATTTGTTTGAATCAGAATCTGAGATATGTCCACGTATTGCATTTGATTAATTTGTTTTATAAATCTTTTTTTGATTAAGCTCTTTATTTTGAGATAATTGTAGATTATTACATGCAATTGTAAGAAATGATACAGAGATCCCTTATACTCTTTATCTAGTTTCTCTCAATGATAACATCTTGAAAAACTATAGTGCAGTAGCACAACCAGGATATTGGTATTGATATCATCAAGATACAGGACAGATCCATTACTACAAGGAGCCCTCCTGCTGTTCTTTTATGGCCACACTCACCTCCCTCTTATCCAGTCCCCAGCCTTGACCTCTGGCAACCACTAATCTGTTCTCAATTTCTATATTTTGTTATTTCGAGAATGCTGTGTAAATGGAATTATACTGTATATGACCTTTTGAGATTCACTTTTTTCACTTAGCATAATTCTGTGGAGATTCATCCAAATCATTGCACATAGCAATGGTCTGTCCCTTATTTCTACCATGGTATGGATGTACTACAGTTGGTTTAACCATTTGACTTTTGAAGGGTATCCAGTTTGGGGCTATTACAAATAAAGCTGTATGAACATTTGTGTATAGGTTTTTTGCATAACATAAGCTTTCATTTCTCTCAGATAAATACCCAAGGGTACAATTGCTAGTCATATGGTAATTGCATGTTTAGTTTTAAGAAACTGCCAAACTGTTTTCCAGAGGGGCTGTACCATTTTATATTCTTACCAGCAATATGTGAGTGATTCAGTGGCCAACATCCATCCTTATCCTTGCCAACATTTTGTATTGTCACTATTTTTTAAAGTGACACTACACGATAGATGTGCAGTGATATGTCATTGTGGTTTTAATTTGCATTTCCCTAATGGCTAATGATGTTAAATATCTTTTCATAGGCTTATTTGCCATCTGTATCTCCTCTTCAGTTAAATGTCTGTTTGTGTCTTTTGTTCATTTTCTAGTTGTTTTTTTTTATTGTCCAGTTTGATAGTTCTTTTTACTAGTTCTTTATTGGATATGTGGTTTGCAAATATTTTCTCCCGCTTCGTAGCTAGTCCTCTTAACAGGGTCTTTCACAGAGCAAAAGCTTTTAGTTTTGTTGAAGTTTAATTTATCGCTTTTTATCTTTATGGATCATGCTTTCGGTATCAGGTCTAAAATCTGTAATTTATAGGTTCACCTTCCCCCCTTTTTGTCTTGCCGTTCTTTAAAGAAACCAGGTCATTTGTCCTGTAGAATTTTCCACATTCTGGATTTTGATGATTACATCCTCATGGTATCATTTAACATGTTTTTCTGTCGGTTGTATTTCTTGTAAACTGAAAATACATGGTCCAGAAATAGTGGCTTCACAAATTCAAGTTGATTTTTTTCCCCAGAATACTTCATGGGCGGCGGTGGTGGTTAGTTTCTAGCACATCAAATCAAGTTATGTCTGGTTAATGTCTCTAAATTAATGTGTGCTTGTCTTTTTCTATTATGTTAAGATTGATCAGTGGCTTTTGGAGTCGTCAGCCTAATCTATTCATTAAAGTTCTGTATCGGTCTTTGACCTACTGGTTTTAGAAGCCATTGAAAATGATTTCTTAGATTTATTATTTCATTAGAAGTTGCAAAATTGTGATATTTTATCATTTATTCTCTGTTAGCTGAAATTATCCTATAAGTCCTTCCCCTCGTCAAATATTTGGTTACAAACTACAGTTTATATAGGAAAAATAGGATAAATGCTTGAGATTCTCTATTTCTTTTCCATTTTCAGAATAATGAGTTGTTTCTCTAGCATTTTCTAAAGGTTTTGTTGTTTTTAGTAGCATTATAAACTCTTGGATTTTTAATGTACTAGATATATTTTGAACTATTGTCATTATTATTTTTGATGTTTAAATCGGCCCATTTTTGGCTAATGGCAAACATTTGAACTTGCCTCTTATATCCCTTTAACAAACCCCACTGGTCCTCAATATAACATCTGAACTACAAGTTCATATATTGTAATGAAAAACAGAAAATAGAAACTAAATATGTTTATGATTCAGACTTTCCTTTCTGGTACTGTAAGATATTTTATGGTCATTTTATACTGCCTAAACTTGGAACCAAAGAATCCTGGTTCTTTCGTTAGAAAATGGTATATAGGGGCCGGCCCCGTGGTTAGCGGTTAAGTGCGCGTGCTCTGCTACTGGCGGCCCGGGTTTGGATCCCAGGCGCGCACCGACGCACCGCTTCTTCAGCCATGCTGAGGCCGCATCCCACATACAGCAACTAGAAGGATGTGCAACTATGACATACAACTATCTACTGGGGCTTTGGGGAGAAAAAGGGAAAAAAAGGAGGAGGATTGGCAATATATGTTAGCTCAGGGCCGGTCTTCCTCAGCAAAAAGAGGAAGATTGGCATGGATATTAGCTCAGGGCTGATCGTCTTCACAAAAAGAAAAGAAAGAAAAAAAAAGAAAAAGGTATATAAAAGTCACAAGGCGGGCTCTAGGAGTGCTCATTACTAGACGGTCGTTGCTTGTGTGTTTCTTAGAGGACAGATGTAGCTATTTTTTAATATAAAAAAATCATGAGTTTACACTGATATTTCCTATTTAACATTACGGAATTTTTACTTAAAGTCTTTTTTTTTTCTTTGGTGAGGAGATCAGCCCTGTGCTAACATCTGCCAATCCTCCTCTTTTTTTTGCTGAGGAAGACTGGCCCTGTGCTAACATCCATGCACATCTTCCTCCATTTTATATGGGATGCCGCCACAGCATGGCTTGCCAAGCTGTGCATCGGTGCGCACCCGGGATCCGAACCAGCGGACCCCGGGCCACCGCAGCGGAGCGCATGCACTTAACCACTTGCGCCACCAGGCCAGCCCCAATTTACTTAAAGTCTTAATTTTATGCTTATATCTCTTTTCTTCTACGTGGAAATTCTTTTAGTATTTATTTTTTTTTTGGTGAGGAAGATTGTCCCTGAGCTAACATCTGTGCCGGTCTTCCTCTATTTTGTATGTGGATCACTGCCACAGCATGGCTTAATGAGCAGTGTGTTGGTCCATGCCCCGGATCCGAACCCACGAACTGGGGCTGCTGAAGTGGAGCATGCCAAACTTAACCACTACACCACTGGGCCCACCCTCTATGCAGAAATTCTTGATTCATAAGATAATAATAATTACTTGTTTGTTTTATCATGTAACTTACCTACAATAGTTTCAAAATTTTTATACCAACTTTACTAATAATGACTTCCAAATGCAGTTTAAGCTTGCTTTATGTTTTCTTTTGTCCTAGAATATATCTCATGAGAAATGTACAGTCTAAATACTGTGTTTTTAAGTCACTTAAAATAATTATCTTTTCTGGTTATGTAACCAGCTTCACATAGAATGAGATTTATTTGCTTTTTGTTCCTTCAGTTTGGGGGAATTCCTTCTTCTTTTTGTTTTTTTAGCTTAATTTTGTTTTAATTATGAAAAAAATTGTGATTCCATTTCTTCTGTCCCTTAGTGAATAGGTGACTTTTTCTTTGGCTTTTGGTTTGTTTCAAAAATATTAGGTATGTATATATTTATGTTTTCACTCTTGTGTTATGTAAAAGTTAGCATACTCTATACATTGTTCTATACTTTGCTTTTTTTAAATTTAAAATTATGTCTTGGCCATCACTTTGGATCATTATATAGAGGTACTCTTCATTCCTTTCTAGGCTATATGATACTCCATTGTGTAGGCAAATGTCGTGTACACAGCTAACGCTCAGAATTTCTTCCATTCTTTTGTTATTACAAATAATACTATTGGATATTGAATATTCTTGTGCATATGTCATTTCATTTTGCATTCTTAGAGGTGGGATTGATGAGTCAAAGAGTTAATGCATATACAGTGTTATTGCCAAATTCTCCTCAATACTCATCTTACCTTTGGCTTTCTTACCAAAAACAATGGTATGAGAATGCCTGTTTTTTCAGTCTTACCAATAGAGTATGTTGCAGAATCATGTTAAAATTATTGGGTTGAGGTTTTTCCTGCTACATAGACATTAGGGTTGTAAATTTACATGAAGCCTGGTTTATGCTTAAAAATTATTGAAAGTGGCAAGAAAGTGTGTGATGACGACTCAGCACCAAGGTTCTGAACTGAGTTGGCAGGGAGTGGGTGAGGTGGCAGCAGTGAGATTTTAAATTCACATTTACTCTGTAGATACCTTTGGTTGTGTCTGCTTTGTTATTTGGGAAAGTTTCCTCTTGTATTCCTCACCTTGGCTGGACCGTGGGCTTTGTCTCCTGTTTCCCCGTTTTCCTTCCCTAGGTTTAGCAGATGCTCTCAAGGTGAAAGCCTGCTTACTGATGCATCTAACAAGATGTTCTTTTTTTTTCCCCCTAGCATATTTGTTGTATTTAGAGGGTCGGTAACTCCTAAAATGCATTGTTGCTGGAAACAGAATGAAATCTTCTTCTTTAAGGCATGAATCATACTGTTAGTAGAGTTCTTCTTTTCTATCGCGTCAAAAATCTAATTTATAAGTATTATAGAATCACTGTTTTATTTATAAATATATATAATATAAATAATTCTCTTTATATAATACATAATGTAATTCTCTTTAATAAAAGTAACTTGCTAACTAATACTTTAGTTGTATTTTTAAGAGCAGAGTATTCGGTTATAATTAATTTCTTTTTCAATCAGCATGGGGGATTGGGAATATTGTTTTAGAAATACACATGCCCCCTCTACCCTCATCCTTAGAAACTGACACTGTAAGTCTGGGAGTAAGACCCACATGTGAGTTTGGAAAGATCTTGAGATGATTCACTTTTTTCTTTGATAGACTTGCTTATTGGACTTTTGCTGCAGTTTGAGGAAAAGGGCCAATTTGTCCGTCTTTTGTTGATTAAGTGAGAGTGCCATCTAGTGGGGGAAATACTTTTAAACTAATAAAAGTTTTTCAAACTTCAGAAGAGGAAATTAGCTCCTGTGCTGAGTTAAGTTCTCCAGATGTGCACAACACTAGAAAGTGAGAGCTGTGTGTCGTAAGGTATGAGAAGAGGAAGGAAGTAGTCATGCAGGACAGTAGCAAGCATTTAATAGGTACATAATAAATGGTAGTTATCACCATCATTCTCATTCTTGCATGGAAGGTAGAAATCAAGTGAAATAATAATGAAATAGAGCTGCTCTGACAAATATTTGTGATATACATGTAAAATTTTGTTACTGTTTTTTGGCCATGTAATAATACATACAAGTTAACAGATTTCATCCCTCCCTTGTCTTTACCGCTCAGAACCTACCCCTAATTCCCCAACAAAATCTGTTGCCAATTTCTAGTGTATCCTTCCTGAAATATTTTAATCTATTATAAAGATGTATATATCCCTACCCCTTAGCACACTCATTCATTGAACAAATATTGGGTGGCTGCTCTGTGCCTGGCACTATTCTAGGCAGGATGAAGCAATGAATGAAATAGGTTACAAACCCCACCCTGAAGCATCTTCTACACTTTGCTTTTTTCATCTCTTTTAAACCTTTAAATTTCCCCTTATGACTGCTGTAGCTACATCCCACATGTTTTTTATTCAATTCAAAATATTACCCTTGTGATTTCTGCTTTGATTCGTGAGTTATTTAGAAGCATGTTGTTTAATTTCCACGTGTTTGGGAATTTTTTAGATATCTCTCTGTTAATTTCTAATTTAATTTGGTTGATATCAGAGGACATACTATTTATGTTATCATTACATTAAATTTGCTCAGACTTGTCTTATGGCCCAGCATATGGTCTGTCTTGTTGAATGTTCCACATTCATTTAGAATGAATGTATATTCTACTGTTGTTGGATGGAGTGTTGCATAGGTGTGAATTGGGTCAAACTGGTTGATAGTATCATTCAAGTCTTGTAAGTACTTTTTTTTTTTTGATGTTTTAATAGTTTTTTTAACATTGTGAAATTTTGGGTTGTACATTTTTGTTTGTCCATCACCATATATGTGACTCCCTTCACCCCTTGTACCCACCCCCCCACCCCCATAGCCCCTGGTAACCACAATACAGTTTTCTCTGTCCATGTGTTGGTTTATATTCCACATATGAGTGAGATCATACAGTGTTTGTCTTTCTCCTTCTGGCTTACTTCACTTAACATAATACCCTCCAGGCCCATCCATGTTGTTGCAAATGGGACAATTTTGTCTTTTTTTTATGGCTGAGTAGTATTCCATTGTATATATATACCACATTTTCTTAATCCAGTCGTCAGTCGAGGGACTCTTAGGTTGCTTCCACTTCTTGGCTATAGTAAACAATGCTGCAATGAACATAGGGGTGCATAAGCCTCCTTGGATTGTTGATTTCAGGTTCGTTGGATAGATTCCCAGTAGTGGGATGGCTGGGTCATAGGGCATCTCTATTTTTAATTCTTTGAGGAATCTCCATACCGTTTTCCATAGAGGCTGCACCAGTTTGCATTCCCACCAGCTGTGTATGAGGGTTCCTGTTTATCCACATCCTCTCCAACATTTGTTGTTTTTTGTCTTGGTGATTATAGCCATTCTAACGGGCGTGAGGTGATATCTTAGTGTTGTTTTGATTTGCATTTCCCTGATGATTAGTGATGTTGAACATCTTTTCATGTGCCTATTGACCATCTGTATATCTTCTTTGGAGAAGTGTCTGTTCATTTCCTCTGCCCATTTTTTGATCTGGTGGTTTGTTTTTTTGTTGTTCAGTTGTGTGAGTTCTTTATATATATGGAGATCAACCCCTTGTCAGATGTATGTTTTGCAAATATTCTCTCCCAGCTGATGGGTTGTTCATCTTGATTCTGGTTTCGTTTGTCTTATGGAAGCTCTTTAATCTGATAAAGTCCCACTTGTTTATTTTTTCTTTAGTTTCCCTAGTCTGGGTAGGCATGTCATCCGAAAAGATTCCTTTATGACCAATGTCAAATAGTGTGTTGCCTATATTTTCTTCTATGAGTTTTATAGTTTCAGGTCTCACCTTCAGGTCTTTCATCCATTTTGAGTTAATTTTTGTGAATGGTGATAGCAGATGGTCCACTTTTATTCTTTTGCATGTGGCTGTCCAGTTTTCCCAACACCATTTATTGAAGAGACTTTCCTTTCTCCATTGTATGTTCTTAGCACCTTTGTCGAAAATTAGCTGTCCGTATATGTGTGGTTTTATTTCTGGGCTTTCAATTCTGTTCCATTGATCTGTGTGTCTGTTTTTGTACCAGTACCATGCTGTTTTGATTACTATTGCTTTGTAGTATGTTTTGAAGTCAGGGATTGTGATGCCTCCTGCTTTGTTCTTTTTTCTTAGGATTGCTTTAGCTATTTGGGGTCTTTTGTTGCCCCATATAAATTTTAGTATTCTTTTTTCTATTTCTGTGAAGAATGTCATTGGGATTCTGATTGGGATTGCATTGAATCTGTAGACTGCTTTAGGTAATATAGACATTTTAACTATGTTTATTCTTCTAATCCACGTGCATGGGATATCTTTCCATTTCTTTATGTCATCATCGATTTCTTTCAATAATGTCTTGTAGTTCTCATTGTATAGGTCATTCACCTCCTTGGTAAGATTTATTCCTAGGTATTTTATTCTTTTTGATGCAATTGTAAATGGTATTATCTTTTTGAGCTCTCTTTCTGTTAGTTCATTATTAGCATACAGAAATGCAACTGATTTTTGTAGATTGATTTTGTACCCTGCAACTTTGCTGTAGTTGTTGATTATTTCTAATAGTTTTCCAATGGATTTTTTAGAGTTTTCTATATATAAAATCATGTCATCTGCAAATAGTGAGAGTTTCACTTCTTTGTTACCTATTTGGATTCCTTTTATTCCTTTTTCTTGCCTAATTGCTCTGGCCAAAACCTCCAGTACTATGTTGACCAGGAGTGGTGAGAGTGGGCAGCCCTGCCTCGTTCCTGTTCTCAGAGGAATGGCTTTCAGTCTTTCCCCGTTGTGTATGATGTTGGCTGTGGGTTTGTCATAAATAGCCTTTATTATGTTGAGGTACTTTCCTTCTATTCCCATTTTGTTGAGAGTTTTTATCATAAATGGATGTTGGATCTTGTCAAATGCCTTCTCTGCGTCTATTGAGGTGACCACATGGTTTTTATTCTTTGTTTTGTTGATGTGACGTATCACGTTGATTGATTTGCGGATGTTGAACCATCCCTGCGTCCCTCATATAAATCCCACTTGATCATGGTGTATGATCTTTTTAATGTATTGCTGTATTTGGTTTGCCAATATTTTGTTGAGGATTTTTGCATCTATGTTCATCAGCGATATTGGCCTGTAATTTTCTTTCTTTGTATTGTCTTTGTCTGGCTTTGGTATCAGGGTGATGTTGGCCTCGTAGAATGAGTTAGGAAGTGTTCCATCTTCCTCTATTTTTTGGAATAGTTTGAGAATGATGGGTATTAAATCTTCTTTGAATGTTTGGTAAAATTCACAGGAGAAGCCATCTGGTCCTGGACTTTGATTTTTTGGGAGGTTTTTGATTACTATTTCAATCTCTTTACTTGTGATTGGTCTATTCAGATTCTCCATTTCTTCTTGGTTCAGTTTTGGGAGGTTGTATGAGTCTAAGAATTTATCCATTTCTTCTAGATTGTCCAATTTGTTGGCATATAATTTCTCATAGTATTCTCTTATAATCCTCTGTATTTCCATGGTATCCATTGTAATTTCTCCTCTTTCATTTCTAATTTTATTTACTTGAGCCTTTTCTCTTTTTTTCTTAGTAAGCCTGGCTAAGGGTTTGTCAATTTTGTTTATCTTCTCAAAGAACCAGCTCTTTGTTTCATTAATCCTTTCTACTGTTTTTTTTGGTCTCAATTTCATTTATTTCTGCTCTGATTTTTATTATTTCTCTCCTTCTGCTGACTTTGGGCTTTGTTCTTCTTTTTCTAATTCTGTTACGTGTAATTTAAGGTTGCTTATTTGGGCTTTTTCTTGTTTGTTAAGGTGGGCTTGTATAGCTATGAGTTTCCTTCTCAGGACCACTTTTGCTGCATCCCATATGATTTGGTATGGCATATTTTCATTTTCGTTTGTTTCCAGATAGTTTTTGATTTCTCCTTGAATTTCATCAATGGTCCATTGGTTGTTCAGTATCGTGTTGTTTAATCTCCACATTTTTGTCACTTTCCCAGTTTTTTTTTCATGGTTCATTTCCAGTTTCATAGCATTATGGTCTGAAAAGATGCTTGTTATGATTTCAGTCTTCTTAAATTTATTGAGGCTTGCTTTGTTTCCCAACATATGGTCTATCCTTGAGAATGTTTCATGCGCACTTGAGAAGAATGTGTAGTCAGCTGTTTTTGGAAGGAGTGCTCTGTATGTGTCTACTAGGTCCATCTCGTCCAGTTTTTCATTTAAGTGTACTATTTCTTTCTTTCTTTCTTTTTTTTAGTTTTTTGTTCCCTTTCTCTTCTTTTTTGCAGGCCTGAGGGCCTTCTTGAGTATTTCTTGTAGTGGGGGTCTCGTGGCCATGAACTCCCTTAGCTTTTGTTTATCTGGGAGAGTTACTATTTCTCCATCATATTTGAAGGATATTTTTGCTGGATAGAGTATTCTTGGCTGAAAGTTTTTGTCTTTCAGTATTTTGAATATATCATTCCAGTCTCTCCTAGCCTGTAAGGTTTCTGTTGAGAAATCCACTGAGAGCCTGATGGGAGTTCCTTTGTACATTATTTTTTGTTTTTGTCTAGCTGCCCTTAATATTGTTTCTTTGTCGTTGCCTTTAGCCAGCCTTACCACTAGGTGTCATGGAGTGGGCTTTTGCGTATTGATGTATTTAGGTGACCTGTTGGCTTCACTTACTGGTATTTCCTGCTCCTTCCCCAGATTGGGGAAATTCTCAGCTATTATTTCCTTGAATAGGCTCTCCTTTCCTCTTTCCCTCTCTTCTCCCTCAGGAATACCTATAATTCTTATGTTACATTTTCTAATAGGGTCAGATATGTCTCAGAGACTTTCTTCATTTCTTTTTAGTCTTAGTTCTCTCTCCTCTTCTGTCTGGAGCATATCTGTATTCCTATCCTCTAAAATGCTAATTCTTTCCTCCATATTGTCAGCTCTGTTCTTTAAAGATTCCGGATTCTCCTTTATCTCCTCCATTGTGTTCTTCATCTCCATCAGCACTGATTGGTTTTTCTTTATGATTTCAACCTCTTTTATGAAGAAACTCCTAATCTCATTGAATTGTTTGTCTGTGTTGTCTCGTATTTCGTTGAGTGTTTTTATGATAGCTATTTTGAAATCTCTGTCGTTTAGATTATGGATTTCTGTGTCTTCAGGGTTGGTTTCTGGGTGCTTGTCATTTTCCTTCTGGTCTGGTGATTTCATGTATCTTTGCATTGTGGTTCCTGTGTTGGCTTTGTCTTTCTTCATCCTGAAAATCTCTGGTTGCAATTTCCACCCGCCACCACTGTGTGGTGGTAAAGGGCTGTGTAATCTGAGCCCCCTGCGCTCTGCCCCGGCTGTTCACTGCCATCTGCGATCGGATGGTCCCTTGGTCTGGTCTGGTCGGCTGAGCTGCAGGGTCCGGTTTGGGGGGGGGGGGGGGTCGGAGGTGCGTGGGCTCTCTCTTTTGCCCTCTGGGTCCCTGGCGTGGGGGGCTTCTCGTTCGCCCCTTGTTATCCGCTCTCTGAGGTGCTCAGATGTTGATGGTACCTCGTAGCAGTTCTTAGTCCTCTGTGTGGGAGTTTCCCACTGGCGGAGAGGGCCCGAAGAGCTACGGCTTCCCCGCAGAGGGCCGCCCCTGCCCCATCTCTGGGAGCCATGCGGACCGGGATCGCTGATCTGATGGGGAGGGAGAGGAGTTCTCCTTACCTCTCCCCACTTCCTCTGGCGGCCCAGTGCGGTCCACTCTCAGTGCAGCGGTGTGGATCTTTCCGATCCTGCTTTTCACTGTCTGGGATTCCACTGTGACTGTTCGTTTTCTTGTATCTTATGGGGGAAGAGTTCACAGGAAAGCTCACTCCACCATGACGCTGATGTCACTCTTGTAAATACTTTTTAAGTCTACTTGTTCTATTAAGTACTCAAGGTAGAATAATGAAATTTCTATCTATAGTTCAGGAATTGTTTGTTTCTCTTCAGTTCTGTCAGTTTTTGCTTCACATATTTTTATGTGGTTTTTAGGTGCCTACACATTAGGATTGTTAAGTATTTTTGATAAAGTTTGGCCTCTTCATCATTATGAAGTGTTATTCTTTGACCCTGATAATATTTTTGGCCTTTAGTCTACTTTGTTATTTTTCTAATTAATTGTGTACTATTTCAGACATGTCTAAGCATTTACAAACAGATATAAATGTGTGTTCTTTTTGCTTTCACCCAGATTATTGCTTATGATATAACTGTGTAAATTTCGCTTTTTATTATAACCTCTTAAGTTGTGAAACACACACAGAACATTTCATAAACTTACAGGTAGTGTCACAAATAGTTGTATAATGAACACTTGTGTAATCATCAGCCAGAGAAAAATATGGGACGAAGCCACCCAAGTATCTTTCCTTAGTTACTGCTCCTTTCCTTCCTGCAGAAGTGGCCACTCTCCTGTCTTTTGTGGTGATCACTTGCTTTTCTTTATTGTTTCACCACCTCTACTTACATCCCTATATATTTTTCAGTTTTGAGATTTATATAAATAGAATCAAAACATAAGTATCCTTTTGTATTAAAAACAGTAGCTTTTTGCTTTTGTCCCTTAGTCATATTTAAGACATGCATCAATATTGCTCGTAAGGATAATTTGTTTATTTTCATTTCTGTATATGCTGTTGTATGAATATACCACAATGTGTTTATTTGTTCTGCTGTTGGTTGGCACTGGATCATTTCCAGTTTTTTTTACCATGACAGATAATAATGCTACAGTATACTTGTACATGTATGTTGTTACCCTTGAGCATGCATTTCTAGATGTATATTGAGGAGTAGAATTACTAGATCACAGGGTGTAATGCTCTTCAACATTACTAGATAATGCCAAATTTTTTCAAAGCAGTAAAATTTTTACTACATGGCTCCACAGACTTATCAACACTGATATTGTATAACTTTTTAATTACTGCCAATCTGGGAGTTGTGTAGTAGTTTCTCGTTGTATTTGAATTACTAATGAAGTTCAGCATCTCTACATATGACTATTGGCTACTTAGATTTCCGGTAACAGTATATAATTCTTTTGCCCTTTTTGGGGGGTTTGCGTGCCTTTTCTTAATGATTGGTGTTCTTTGTTGGAGATGGAAATATGCGTGTGCACATGTGTCCCTGTGTATGTATATGTCCAATATCTTTTCAAACACTGTGATTTATCTTTTTATAATTTTGATGAAGTTCTGAATTTTAATGTAGTCACATTTATTGGTCTTTTGCTTTACAGTTAGAACTTTTTTCCCCCAAGAACATGAAAATATTCTCCATAAACTTTATACCTTTTTGTCTTTAATCCACTCATACAGTTGTAGGAATAAAAATTTGGCATGGACTTTCTGTGGGGCAGTTTGATGATACAGATCAAAATTTTAAATGTACATATCCTTTAATCCAGGAATTCTGCTTTAAGAAATTTATCTTTGGGGCGGGCTGGTGACATAGCGGTTAAGTGCATGCGCTCCGCTGTGGCGGCCCGTGGTTCACAAGTTCAGATCCCGCGCGAGCACTGATGCACCACTTGTCAAGCCATGCTGTGGCGGCATCCCATATAAAGTAGAGGAAGATGGGCACGGATGTTAGCCCAGGGCCAGTCTTCCTTGGCAAAAAGAGGAGGACTGGCATCGGATGTTAGCTCAGGGCTGAACTTCCTCACAAAACAAACAAACAAAAAAAATGGGGCCGGCCCCGTGGTGTAGCAGTTAAGTGCACGTACTGCGCTGCTGGCAGCCTGGTTCAGATCCCAGGCGCACACCGACGCACCGCTTGTCAGGCCATGCTGTGGCGGGGTCCCACATAAAGTGGAGGAAGATGGGCACAGATGTTAGCTCAGGGCCAGTCTTCCTCAGCAAAAAGAGGAGGATTGGCATGGATGTTAGCTCATGGTTGGTCTTCCTCACAAAAAAAAAAAAAAAATTTTTTAAGCCAAATACATAAAACATTGAACAAAGATGTCTGTGTGTGTATATATACATGTTCAAAATAGCATTATTTTTCTTACTCATTCTATGGCAAATAAATGCAAAGGATACAGGCAGTCTTGTTGCTTGATAGCATCAGCTGCTTGCATTTTGCCACGTTGGAGAGAGTATAATATCATCTGTCTCCGTCACTGTAGAGCTGGCAGTAAGGAAAGTACCTTACCCAAAAGGATTCTACATAATTACTTTAAAAACTCTCGTATAACTTCACTGTCACATTTGTAATAAATAAAGTGGTTAGCGTTTGCACATTTTAAGATGAAAGAGTCAAGTGATAGACTGGGGAATCACTCAGAAACTTTGTAATTCAGGTGTTCAAAGGCTGTTATAAATATAACTGAAATAAATAGAGCCTACATTACATTCTGTAAAATCTTAAGTTTGATACGTTTTTAGCAGAGAGCACTGTAGATTAGGAGAAAATGCTTATTTAGTATTTGTTGGCTGTCTCTAGAGCAGTGATTCTCAATGGCGGGGGGAGTGTGTCCAGTTTTGCTCTCTTGAGTGATTTTGGGGCAATGGGAAATATCCGGAAATATTGAGGTTTTGTAGGGGGTGCAGGAGGAGAGTGCTGCTGGCCTCTAGTAGGTGGAAGTAAGGGATACTGCTAGACTTCCTACAACGGACAGGACAGTCCCCACAATACAGTATTATCTGGCCCAAAATGTCACTAGTGCCAAGATTGAGAAACCCTGCTTTAGAGTTCTCATTTCAATGCATTGAAAATAACAACCTCTAACTTAGATCATATTATAAAGGCCACCTGACCTAGACTGGGGCATCACAGAAGATTTTCCTTAAAAGGTGACATCATGACAGTATATTGTGTCACATGGGTAAACAGTTGAAGCTTCCTTAACCAACCTGCATTTAGTTCACCAAATTGATGATGTTCTGCATTCTTTCTGCATAACACCTGCTAGATTCCTATGGCTGGCTGAGCACTTCAAGCTACTAAGTTACCTTCTGTGCACTGCTACTCCTGTGCTCTTATCAGTGGGGTTATATGTTTACCAAGAGCTTATTATATTAGTTTGCCTGTTTGCTTATATAAAATGAGTTAATATTAACATAAACTATTGAACAAGGTTGAAAAGGAATTGCTGTTCAATAAAGTAGTGAGTAAAACAATGGTGAAAGACTAGGAGTGGGAGGGTGGGAATTATAGAATTCAAGGATTCTCCGCTTGGCAAGTGCCCTTAGATTCTTTTTCTGTTTTAAAATAACCCACACTGGAAATTATTTACGATCTATTGTGAGTGTGGTTTATGCAAGGAAAATGGTGAAGAATCCAATCAAGGGATCCATCCTCAACAAGTATTGGTAAACAAATCTACATTTATATGTTTTTACTTAAAATGTATTGTTTTCAATTAACAACTGAGTACTACTCTCAATCACATTGGATAAAATTCTATTTACAGTAAATCTTATAGAATTGAGAGTAGTATTTTAAAAAATGTTAGCAAATATTGATTGTGCTTCAGAAATATACTAAGAATTCAGGATTAGATTTCGTAGGCTTGTTTGTTTGTTAGAAGTAATCTTTTATTTTTATCTTTAAATAAATCCAGATTATTGACTGTTTGTCGCTAGACTTTCTACAGATTACTTCTTCATTTTATTTATACCTCTTTTGCCTCACTTTTTTAAATAGTTAATTCTGCCTAAGGGTGTATCAGGAATTCAGTTATTTGAACTGAAAAAAATTAAACAAGAGAAGCACCTTATACTAAAGATATTATGTTTCTTTTATCATTAATTTATCTATTCCAAGAAGATCTCATGGATAAACATTTTAAAAATAAGGTTCCCATTTCAATGGATAATGTTAACATTCTAGTTCCAGATTTAATCCATTGTGTTCCTTTTGTAGTAATTAATTTTTGAACTGTTAATGCAAAATTTAATTTTAAAAAGTAAATGTCAATTTGGAAAGAAGAGTACCCCGTGAGCATCATGGGAGAAAATATCGGGTATAATTCTCCTCCAGATGGCACCCCTACAGGTGAGGCAGCAGCCTGTGAAATTACAGTCTGAATTACACTGCAGATGAGTAGGGCATTTGGAGCAAAGCCTTCTGATATCAGTAATAAATGACTTGGTTCCGAACCAAGGACAATTCCCAGGAAATTAAAGGCTGTTGTCTCACGTAGGGTGCCTATAGTAAAATGAAGTTTAGCTAAGTGGAAAGTTGAGAGAAAGGACAACAGTCTTTAGCAATACGTATGTGAATCTTTTCATCTGCTAACATTTTTAACTGGGCATATTAATTTATCTCACAAATGTCATATATTGGTTCTACATATATTCTAGAATGTGCATTGATTTTTCCAAACTGATAGTTTTCACAATGGATGGTGGCTAAGAGCCAGTTGCCAACTAAGCTATCGCTCTGAAATATTATGAATCATATACCTATGGTAAATTCTAATCTTGTTTAATATGCTTTATGGGAAATTTTTCATTTCAAAACACTTGACTCCTTAATCACAAATGTAGTATAATATGATACAAATACTAAATCTTATTTTCAATCAGGTAAATGCAATTTAAGAAGGAACATAGAATAGTAATTCAGAACTTGACCTCTGTAGTTACACAGACCAAGGTTCAAATTCTGGCTCATTCAACTGTTTGTGTGACTGTGAGCTGTGTTTTTAAGTCCTATTATTTTAATTTATTTAACATTTCCTCCCCCCCCCCAAAGCCCCAGTAGATAGTTGTATGTCATAGTTGCACATCCTTCTAGTTGATGTACGTGGAACGCGGCCTCACCGTGGCCGGAGAAGCGATGTGTCGGTGCGCGCCTGGGATCCAAACCCGGGCCGCCAGCAGTGGAGCGCGCACACTTAACCACTAAGCCATGGGGCCAGCCCAATTTATTTAACATTTCTAAGCCTTAATTTCCTCATCAGTTAAATGAGAATAACAATAAAATGTGCTTTAGGAAAGAATTAAATAAGATAATCCTTATAAAGACACTTAATATAATGAACTTTAACAGTTATCACCACTATTATTATTTGAGATTTTAATCTTAGAAAGCAAAACAGCATTTTAAAATAACTAACTTTAATTTGTACCAGAAAAATAACAAAAAGCAGGCGTTGTTTCATTTTAACAATTATAATGATATACAAATACGATATTAATAATTCTTATTTTTTTATTCATTCGAAAATTGCTTACTGAGTTCCTAGTATGTACCAGGCACATTTCTAGCCCCCAGGAATATAGCTTCAAACAATATGGACAAAGTCCTTGGTCCTCTTGGAGCTTACATTTTATTAAGGAGGTAAAATAAACACAAAAATAATATTTTCTTTCGTAAGTGCTATGATGAAATACAAAGCAAAGTAAAGAGGTGGAGCTTGGTGATGGAAAACGGAGAAGATAGTTTACGTAGGGACATCAGGAAAATCCTTTGTGGTGAGGTAATAATTGAGCATATATCTGCATACTAAGTGAAATGAATGACCAGTAAAATTCTCAGTCTTCATTGAGTCTTCGATAATGTAGCATATTTCGGAGATATGCTAAATATGAAGAAATGTATAATCTATTCTTCTTTTGAAGGAGTGCTTTTCTGTTGATTTGCTAGTTCAGTTATTTTTTAACTTAAAGGTAAGAAACTACTTTGACAGAATAGAAGTCTCATCATATACTTACACAAGCAGTATCTTGATACTGAAATGAAAAAGATGTATCAAAGATATATTTAGAGGAAATTACTGTTTTTAATTATATACCAATGAAGAGAGAAAAAGGAGATAAAAATGGGAAAAGAAGAAAGACTTGCTTTGCCTTCTGCTTCTATTATATTTTAGCCCAATTCTACCCCACAGTGGCTGACCCCATATGGTGACTTCTGCCAAATTAAAGAGTCATGTGATATGGATATGGTCTTTCATGGCTTTATGGCCTAACTCTGTGCCAGGCACTATGTAAATCCTCTACATGTAACAACAAAAGCATTTGATCATTTGCTTTTAGAAGTTCTCTGACCTAATAATGTTGGCTGACTCTAAACAATGGAAAGCAAAGACATGCATTTATGAAAGGGTGTTTTTGCTGCCGGGGATGGTTATCTTCTTAGGTTTGTTTGCATCTCTCTCATTGTTGAGTTAGGCAGCAATGGGAATTGAATCTTAAAGCCAGTGTTTTGTAGGGGAGGTAAAAAATTGTCCAGTATTATTTTTCCAGCTATATGATCTAAAATAAGTCACTTAACCTCTCTAGTACTGATTTATCTAATATAAAAGTTAGGTTGTTTAAATCGTTAGGGCCTTAGAAACTATCTCTAATATTGTCTGATCAGAATTCTCATCTTAGCTAAGATAATCATTATTGGGTATGTGGAAAAATGCTTATTGGTGTGTATTATTTTAAATGGAAGTAGACACATGGAAAAATCTTAAGTATAAATGCCAAAGTTCAGAGTATTAAGTAAAATTGATTTTTTTTGGCCCAGGAAAAAAAATCTCAGTGATTGTCTTTGTGAGAACAATGTTGAAGTTGGAATTGGCACTAATTTGGCCAATGTGCTCGAATTATTTTGATTGGGTTTTTAAATTTTAGTTCTTAATTGTAAAGAAATTTTGAGCAGTTTTATATTTTTTTGTATGTACACACATACACATAGGCTTGGCTGGTCTGAAAAAAGAAGTGACACAGAAAATGTATTCTGATAGACTCCTGAAAAAAACCCAGGAATTTCAGTTCTGCTTCGGGGCTTGTAATACAGGACCATTCACTAAATAAATGTCTTGTGATTATGGGTAGTCTGCCAAGCCTTTATTCTCTAATTTATTAAATGTAATTTTAAAATTCTGATTAGCTTTTAAAATATATTTTTTAAATAGCTCTTAATTTTTTCAGCTAACTTTAGATTTATTTTTCCATACCCTTTTACATATATTAGTATATTTAATCCTCACACAAACCCTATGAAGTAGAATACCATTGTTAGTGTCACTTTTCAGATGAGGAAACTGAGGCACAATGATGGTAACTTGACCAAGGTCACAAAGAGAAGAGAGCTCCTCTGGGATTTAAATTCATCTCTGATGAATGACTAGTAACAACTTTATCTTAAATGCAGGAAATGAGCATGTTGCTAGAAGGGGCTACTTTGTTATTGATCAAAAAGCCTTTTTTGGTTTGTTTGTAGTGCATGGAATTAAGATGGAGTTTGAGCATGTGGAAGCAGAATACTTAGATTTGGCCAACTATTTTGGAAGAGAATACTAGAAAACAGTTTGACATGGTGCCAAATCAAAAACAAACTTTTTTTTTGCCCTTTTCCAAAAAAGACTGGACTATAATGAATACTTAATTTGTACTAAAATGTGAATTTATTTTATTTGAATGTTTTAACATGTAGCAGTCTTGCAAATTGGGACCATTTTGTCTCGAATCTATTAACAAGTTTATCAGCTGATCTTTTCTCCATAAGGTAAATAGATGGTTCCTGTTTTAATAATTTCTTAGCTTAAATTATAATTCACTTTAATCAATGGATGAATGCTTAGTTATAAGCACTTGTGTGCACAGATCTGCTGAATTATGTCAGATTGGTAAAGATTTCTTACTTGAATTCCAAAAGTCCCTTGTTCTTTGAATACTACACAGGTTTAATGGGGAACTAACTTGTAAGGGTTAGACATATAACTGAAGTCCTTTATCCAGAAAAAGTTTCCACCAAATCCTTAATTTTCCTAACGTAAACACATTAATAAAAGAGCTTTGTTGGCTAAGTCTTTCTTCTGTAGGCAGTTATTTTCTTATCAATGAATTAGTGTATTGGGGGTACTAGGTAAACGCCAATGTAGAGTTGCTAGTGGCAATTTAATTAGGTTCCTTTATAAGGGATTCAAGCATGAGAACGGTATTTTCCATAAGTTTAAATTTACTGTTAATCTCTTCTGAAGATTATCCATTCTAGGTTTGCGGGTTTTCTTGTTCTAGGTAAAGCTGTAAAAAGTTTTTCTTCGTGTGGTTAAACAATATTGTATTATCCTATGGGACAGTTGTTTGTGCACAGAACAAATGAGTGAGAACAGTTTTCATTTAGAATGCTAAAATTAGGATAAAATTCACATTGGTTCACCCTAAGCAGTAATAAGATGTATTATGTGCTAAGCACTTAACTTTCCGTGCTGCTCATGGTGGTTGGGGGAAGGCCCCTAGAGGGAGAAAGACTGGCTGAAACTGGCTTGATTTGTCACTCATGATTACTTTGTCATTTCTATAATAAACTGTCTAGCAATTAGAATGTACTGTGTTTGTGACACCAGTAGTGGCAAATTCTCTTTTCATTTGTGCTATGATTATCCTTTTTTGGTAGAAGATTCCTTACTGTTCTCTAAAATCTGGAATACACGGGCCATGTTTCATAAACTGTTTCAAACAACACTAGTTGTTCACGGTGTTGATAGGTGTTAAATAGAAAAAAAGAGGTCTCTAGTCAAAAAGTGGGTAATACCTGGTTAAAGTATGTTCACCAGTCATCTTGACCGTAACACTGCTCAGAACTGTTAATGTGCTAATGTGCATTCTGAATCTCTAAGAGGAGGATATAGTGTCTGGTCTTTCTCAAACCTCTTTGATTAAAGATCCCCTCCCCGGGGCTGGCCCTGTGGCTTAGCGGTTACATGCGCGTGCTCCGCTACTGGCAGCTTGGGTTCGGATCCCAGGCGCGCACCGACGCACCGCTTGTCCAGCCGTGCTGAGGCGGCGTCCCACATACACCAACTAGAAGGATGTGCAGCTATGACACAGCTATCTACTGGGGCTTTGGGGAGAAAAAAGGGAAAAAAAGGAGGAGGATTGGCAATAGATGTTAGCTCAAGGCCAGTCTTCCTCAGCAAAAAGAGGAGGATTGGCATGGATGTTAGCTCAGGGCTGATCTTCCTCACACACACACAAAAAAATCCCCTCTCCTCCATTTTTTTTTTATCCAAAGAGAAAGTCACTGGGCCAGAAACACTTTGAGAAATGGTGTTCTAGACCGGGGTTTCTCAGCCTTAGTCCTGTCGACATTTGGGGCCAGACAATTCTTTGTTGTGAGGGTTGTCCTGTGCGTTCTGGGATGTTGATCAGCATCCCTTGGCTCTACCTTCTAGATGCCAATAGCATCTCCCTCTCAGCTGTTGACAATCAAAAATGTCTTCAGACATTGCCAGATGTCCCCCAGGGGTCAAAATCTAGTTGAGAACCACTGCCCTAGATTAATATTGCAATAATATTCTGGGGAATTATAGGGTCCGTTAACAATTTCTATCTGAAATTTTCCTTTTAATGAGGAAGAAACAATAATCTAGAAAGTGGAAGCACAAGTAGAGAAGGTTCAATACAATCTACTGTAATAAACTTTCTGGATCCATTTTATACCCTGGCCTAATTTTCTCGTAATTATTATGTGGAGAACTTACTGCAAAAAATAATTTCAAACTTTGCAGAATATGGGAGAGACAAAATATATATTTTTTATTGAAAGAGTAGCCCAGATATTTATATTGATCTGCATATGAGGGTATTGCATATTTCTAAAATCTATTTTTTCCCTTTTTTATGCAGGGCTATTTTCTTCTTTTTGAGTCTATGTTAGATTCTGTCCTTTATGCAAAGAACAAATACTTGGCAAAAGGAGGATCGGGTGAGTATAAAATTCTAGTTTTAATAATCTAATTTTAGTCTGGCAGAACCAAATGAACCTTTGGATTTCAAATAAACTATGCATGACTGAGAAAGTTCCCAATAGAGATGAAAGATGTCTCCATTAGATGAAGCTTTGACATTCATTTACTATACTATTGATAGTAGAACATTATGTAAGATATGCAGGACTATGATATTCTCAAGAACACTTTTTATAAAAGTGGAACATTATGTAAGATATGCATACATAATGGTTAATGTATTCTCAAGAATACTTTTTATAAAAACACTAAGAACTGGGATGGCCCAGTGGCATAGTGGTTAAGTTCTCTCGCTCCTCTTCCGTGGCCTGGGGTTCGCAGGTTCAAGCCATGCTGTGGTGGCGTCCTACATATAAAGTAGAGGAAGATGGGCAGAGATGTTAGCTCAGGGTGAATCTTCCTCAGCAAAAAAAAATAAATACTAAGGACTAAGTTTGTAAGCTATTTGATATTCATATCAAAATCTAACAGAAACTCCTTTTGATTTTTAATCCTTATGACATTGAGTACTTTTCTTTCTGGTAAAATATTTCATACTAGGCTGGAGATTATTCACTTCAGTGGCAAATTTTCCGTGACTTCACTAAATCTATAAACTTTGCTTCTCTGATTTAATGAGAACATTTAAAAAGTGAGTGACTTCTACCAAGTTTTTAAAGTGCAACATATCCTATCAGTATTTTTATTTTTATTTATTTATTTATTTATTTTGTATGTGTGTGTGTGAGGAAGACCAGCCCTGAGCTAACATCCTGACGCCAATCCTCCAGTTTTTGCTGAGGAAGATTGGCCCTGGGCTAACATCCATGCCCATCTTCCTCTACTTTATATGGGATGCCGCCACAGTATGGCTTGACAGGCGGTGTGTCTGTGCGCGCCGGAATCCAAACCTGCGAACCCTGGGCCGCTGAAGCAGAGCGCTCTCACTTAACCACTACACCACCGGGCCGGCCCCGACCTATCAGTATTTTTAAATGGATCCCAGTAAATTTGGAAGGCGTCTTTTCATGACCCTGGTAAACTTTTCATCATATTAACTCTGCCTACTCAGAATAAGATTGTATTCTTACAGGCCATCTGCTATGAACAGTTATATACAAACACAGCGTTCTCTTGCAGGGCAGGGATTATGTTTTGCTCATCGTCGACTCTTCAGCAAGCTCCAGAGCTCCTGAAACATAGATGGAGAACCATCAGAACTGAACTGAAGAGTTCAGTCGTTCTCCCTTCACTCACTTCCCCCTGCGCCTTCCCTTTCTCAGAGCTTCAGGTGCAGCACATGGTTTCCGTGGTCAAGTACAGTTGACAAAACTGTTATATGAAAGTGGATGAGAAGGAGGAGACATTTGGGACTAGTAACATAAAGAATTTGACCATACTGAAGCCTCCTGCCCATCCGTGTTCTATGAAATTACTTTCGTAGTTACGCTACAATAAAAATCAGGCCAAAACACAAAGCACAGAAAATGCTCCAGTATAATAGATTTTTTTTTATAATAGCATTTAATGATTGCCTTTTGTTTTCAAAATGCTCACATTTTATCACTGTATTTTTTGTAATCATTTAAAGATATGTTCCTGATCTCTGACATGAACCTGGCTAGAATTTTTAGATAATATTTTATCCTGCAACAGTTGACTATATCTTTCTGTAATTGCAATGGCTTTTTTTAAATGACCACTGTACTTAATGACTGAAAACTAGTATTATCTACCATTTGTTGAGTGTCTACTAGCTACCGAATAATATACTCTCCCTTTCTGTTATTACATATCATTCTCACAACAGCCCTTTGAGATTTTAGAAACAAAAGTGTCCTGGATGACGTATGCTAAGTGGCCAAGCCTTGATTTTTTTTTTTTTTTAACTCAGATCTGCTAGATTCCAATAGTCATGTTCTTTTCGCTGTCCCTTGTTGTTTCCCTACTAAAGTGCACTTTATTGAATCTGATTCTTGCCTTGAAGTTGTTCTAGGGAAGAATCAGAAAACTGTTTCCATACCTCCCTGCGTGGTATTCATTGATCTTACTGAGGGACTGACAGCAACTTAATGCATTTAAATTGAATCCTCGATGAAATTCATTAAGAACTTACAGCATGCGAATAATGAGGTTATAGTTGATGAAACAGTGGCAAAGCTATTTCCCATCATCGAGGCATAAAATGGAGGCTCATAAGTCTAGCTCTTTCCATATTTTTATGTAGCTGACATTAGCACTAAGATAATCTGGAGGTATATTGAAGAGGGGTCAGCATTTAACTGCCTAAGCAGTGCTGTGAAATGTTATTTGTTAACAGAATCAAGAGAAAAGAAGGGAAAATCAGAAATGAGTAACATGACGTGGTTTTGCCTGGTTTATGTATTTGAGTTTGTCTAAATGAATATCACCAATCACGTACATGCTCATTCTTCTATTGCAAAGCAAAGTTTTCTTTTTATGTTTTTCTGAAGGAAAGATTTACTAAGGAATTAGTAGTGTAAAGATTTTAGAAAGAATGATTGAATTATGAGAGAGGGAGAATATTGAAGACCCATATAAGGATGAAGGGACCAGGATTTATTTTTACATGAGTTTAGGTTTAATTTATGTCTTACTATATATATTAATGGCATGGAGTAAAACCTTTGTAAAACACAGTCAGCCAATAACTTGAGTATTCATTCTTCTTGTTATCGTGGAGCAATTCCACAGTACTGTACAGGTGCTCATTTACTACTATTACTACTAAGAAAAATAATCTTGTAAAGGTAATGAAAGTGGGTTTACTAAAGACAACTTCTACTATTTTTAGCTGAGATTTACTAAGCACTAATTGTGTGTCAGATATTATAGTGTTTTACATTCAACCAACCGAGAGATAAGGAGGAACACTAGGAAAATGTTTAACCATGACCGGTGTGTACTTTTGCAACTGGAATTATGACGAAAACAAATGTATGTTTTAGGGTGACAACATAGAATGTAAAATTTTTATAACCTAACAATGTCAAATGCTACATCTCACAAAAATTGGAAAGAGAATGCAGAAGGCAGGTGGGTGGAAGTGTGTGTACTTCAATTGCTTTATCTTTAATAGCAGGAATTTATGAAATATTTAAAGCTGACAAATCAAGTAACAGAATTATAAGCACATTTAGTACTACAAAGGTAATATTAAAAATGATACTATTGATTAAAATTGAGTGGTGAGGCTTGTGGTGATAGATCCTGTCTATATCTTGATTGTGGTACTGACTACAAGACTATGTATTTATCAAATCACATAGAATTATATGCAAAAAAGAGTGAGTTTTACGGCATGTAAATTGTACCTCAATAAAAATGACTTTAAAAAAAAAAGTGAAGTGGCATTTCCCACCTCCTTCTGGTCAAATGAATTATGACATGATTTGACTGCTAACTTTCCTGAAAAATATATTAAAGGTGTGTGCTAATTCTATGCCCACTTCTGTATTTGTTGTTAGTATTATCAATACATCTCTCTCTTTAATTTTAAAAAAATAATTGGGTAATTAAAAAGAGGGAAGGGAAAAGGAAGAACAAGGAAATAGACTAATTTTATCATTACTCATGATAAGAGATTAGTAAAAGTGTTGAAAATAGAGAACTAAAGATATTCTATAAGGTTGTAATTATAAAGTTAGCTACTAGAACAAAAATACAAAAATTCCTAAATATATGAACTAATGCTCAGGAAAAAAGCAAAAAGAACTACTTAAAAAACAAAACAAAACAAAAACTACAGAAACAGAAAAGATAACATGAAATGGTAGAATTGTGAACAAAAAAATGATTCTCATATCAATAAATGTAAATGGGCTAAACTCACCTATGCAAAGAAAAAGAATTTCAGATTGGGTCACAAAAGAAAACCCAATTCTGTGCACTTTATAGATGCACACCTAAAACAAAGTTATTCAGAAAAGTTAAAAGGATGACAAAAGATATTCAGGCAAATCCCAAAAATTGAAAACAGCAGTCATGAATAGAGTTTAGAGCTAAGGAACAAAAACATACCCATCTCTATAGATACTGAAAAGTTTTTTTGACATAATACAACTTACATTCTGAGTTTTTTTTTAAAAATGAAAAAATAAGACTAGTCAGAGACTAGCTTATATGATAAAGTATGTTTATCTCAACTGAAAGTCTGTATCATGTTTAATGGGGAAACACTAAAAGCATTTTCTCTAGAGTCAAAACAAGATTGGAATGCCCATTATTATACCACTGTTTAACATTTCACCAGAGGTACTACTCAGTGCAGTTAGAAAAGAGAAAGAGTATAGAAGATAAATTTTAAAAGGAGATAAAACTAACTCTTATTTGTAGCTTCTTTGATTCAAACCTAGGAATGTCAAGTGAGTCAACTGAAAAATGATTATAAAGAAGAAATTAGTATGTTATAGAGATACAAAATAACATAATTAGAAGTAAGCAAAACTTTTATGCAGACAACTTTACTACTGAAGGACGCACAAAGAAGATTTAAATAAATGGAAAGACATACCATGTTCTTGGATAGAGAGAATCGATACCATAAAGATGTCAGTTCTCCCAAAACTAATTTAAAATGCAGTACAATCCAGAAACATTGACAGTTGTTGAAGATAGATGATAGGTATGAGAATGAATTATGCTTTTCTCTATTTTTTTATATATTTGAAAATTTTAGTAGAGTTAATTTTCTAAAATTATAATGTAATCCCAACCAACAGGTTTGGTTTTTTCAATTAGGATTTTAAAAATTCTTAATAGGAATGGCAAAGAAAACTCTTGAGATAGAGGGGTACCAGGGTAGGAGTAGGGGGGCAGGAAGAATAGTGCTACCACATATTAAAATACATTATAAAGCCTCAATAATTAAAACAATATATTACTGGTTCTTAAATGGACAGATGAGTTGAACAGAATAGAAAATCCTGGTATAGACCCAATAATATATGACATCTCATATAATTAAGGAAATAATTTAATGTAGTAAATTGTGTTGAGAATTGGGTAGCACTGTGTAAAAAAGAAAAAAAGTAATGTTTAATTCACACAATAAATTGTACACTGTAAATGTTAATGAGTCCAAAGTTAAATGCAAAAAAAAAGTGAAACTTAAAAAGACTAGCAGGAAACATAGGTAGGTGTATTCCTTTATAAACTTGGGGGAAGGGAACTTTCTAAATAAGACCTTAAATTCCGATGCCTTAGAAGAAATACTGGTAAGTTTGATTATATCTAAATAAACCTCTAAATGGCAAAATATGCCATATGCAAAGTCACAAGAGAAACTACAGGCTGAAAAAACTGTATCAGTTCCTGTCACTAACAAAAAGCTAATCTCCTTAACATATAAATAGATCCTGCAAATAAATAGACCACAAACCCAACAGAAAATTGGGCAAAGAACTGAATGACAGCTCACAGAAAAAGAAATACAGATGACTCTTAAACACGTGCTCAGGCTCTGTCATATTAAGAAAAATTTCTAATCTAAGAAATCTTTGCCTTACTCAAGATCGCACAGAATTTTCCTATATTTTCTTCTTAAAGTTTTAGCTTTTACATTTAGGTCTGTGATTCATTTCAAGTTAATTTTTGTGTATGGTGTGAGGTAAGAGTAGATGTTAATTTTTTCCAGCATCCTTTGTTGACATGACTGTTCTTTCCCATGAATTGTTTGGCATCTTTTTTGAAAATTAATTGACCATATACATGTGGATCGTTATCTGTAATCTGTTTATTTGATCTGTAAGTTTATCTTCACCAATACTATACTGTGTTAATTACTGTAACTTTATACTGAGTCTTGATATCAGGTAAAGAAAGTCCTCCAACTTTGTTCTTTTTAAAAATTGCTTTGACAGTTTGGTCGTTTGTGTGTATGTGTAGTTTTTTAAAATAAATTTTAGAATCTTATCAATTTTAGAATCTATCAATCTATCAATTTAAGATTGGCTTGAATGAATAGATCAATTTGAAAATAATCAGCATCTTAACAATATTGTCTTCCAATCCATGGACACAGTGTATCTTTTCATTTTTGTAAAGTCTTCGTTAATTTCTCTTGGCATTATTTTATATTTTATTTTTTATCATTCTTACAAGTGGAAATTTTTAAATTTCATTTTTCAGTTTGCTGCTAGTATAAAAATACAGTTGATTTTTGTTTAGTAACCTTGTATCATATGATCTTGCTAAGTTTGTTCTAGTAGTAGTTTTACAAATTCTCAGGCTTTCCTATGTGAGCAGTCATGTCACCTGCAAATGGAGACACTTTTACTTCTGCCATTCCATACTTTCTACTTTAAAATTTTTTTGCCTATAACTCTTTGAATAAAATAGGAAACAAGTCCATTGAAGTATAAATAAATAAATAATCTGAAAGTTTGATTAAGAATATGATATTTACCTAGTTTCAAAGAACCTCCCCATGAAATATCTATTCATTACAAAAGGGAAAAGAGTAAATTTCAGTGTAGAAGCTTAGCAGACTCCACCTTAATCAAGTAATCAGGGTTGACATCCTCAGGAATGGGACAAATTGAAATTGTGCTCTGATAGGAGCACACAGAAATAATTCATTTTTTTGAAACTTCCTCAAAACTGGTAATAGTTTTGTAAAATCATAATTGTTGCATAGAAAGATTAGGGCCCATTAAAGGAGACATCTTCTTCCATGTTACTAGAAAAGACTGTCATTTTCATTGCCTTTCATTACAAGCAAAAATGGAAGGTTCCCCCTCACCCCTGACATGGTCAGAACTAAACTTGAATGTCTTATGGGATCTTTGAGAATATACATCTTCTTTGCATTATAATTGTCAAGATTATAAACTTGAGGACTGCGTCCAGTACAACACAGAATTACTAAGGCAGCCATTTCCTAATTCATTGTTTCTTAATCTTCACAGACCATCACAATCACTGGGGCCTTTTGTTAAAAATATGGATGTTCAGGCCCCATATCAGATCCTTTTGAACCAAAAACTAGGGGAAGAGTCCTGATCTTAATAATTAAAATGTATGTTTCCCTTTGTATCAATCAGGGTTCTTGTTGGAAGAAATAGAAATCTATGCTGGCCGTTAAACAGAGAAGGAATTTTTTAAAAGGATGGAGTAGGTTGCAAAGTTTCTGTGAAAACTAGAAAACAAGATGGAAGGTTATGCAGCCAGGAACAATGCTCAAAATTACCTTATAGAATATGTTTGGAAGTGATACCACTACCCTAATGATGGAGACTAGCAGACATAGGTTACGCTGCTGATCTCACCAACAGTAGGCATTGCTGCCTCTGAGAAGACGACAGCTTTGGGTGCATATCCTTGCTGGAGCCTAGGTCATGTGCACATGCCTAACCTGCAGGGGAGGGAGGGAAAGCAAGTTTCTGTTATTTTCAGCTTCTATAGAGGGAAGCAGGCCCTGCCTCATAACACAGGGGTTTATACAAACAGTTCAGAAGAGGGCAGGCAGAGTGGCAGATGTATACCATTCACTGGGAGAGCCACGTCTCTCAGAGGGTTTGTGTTGGAAACCTGATATGGTATGTGCTAATAAGAAATTGCCTCTGTTATAAATTCCAGATTTGCAAATATACTTTTCTTGCTGTTTCTCTCTCTGTGTGCACAGCAGTGCCGTACACCTCACTCACTCCTCCCTCACTTCTGCTGGTTGCTTTCCGTTTTAGTGTTTCTTTTTGCCCTGTCATCTCATTCCTTTACTCAGATGGAATAAGTAAGGCTGAACGTTTCTATTTTCCTCACTTGGCCCTGAAATTGCATTAATCCCTTATCTTTCTCAACCCTTTCTCCTTCCTCTTTCTCTTCCAGCAAGTGCCCATGTACCTTAGGAAGATGGGGTTCCTCTTTCCCTTTCTTTCATTTGAAAAGCATAAAATGTGACATCATACAATAATGGAAAACATGTGGATTTTGCAGTTAGACCTTAAGTTGAATCCCTGCTTCATCAGATGACTAGTTCTCTAGTTAGCTGATTAAGACTAGTAATTTGGGCAAGTTACTTTATCTCTCTGAACTTAAGTTTCCTTATCTGTAAAATGAGGATTATAATCCATATGATCCTTATAGAATCAATCAAATGAGATACTTGACATAAAGTAGTTGCTCAATAAATGTTAATTCCTCTCCTAAGTTACAGCTGGTAAACATGAAATTAGTGTTAGGTTTATACTTATAGAAGTTTTCACGTGAATTTAAGCATTGTGCTGTTAACACCTGCCTTTTGTACAGCACTTGACTTTTACGTCACTTATCTCAGTGTCATCAGCCACTGACACTGGTTCACAGTGCTCACTCAGAGGTCTCCTTTAGCATTTCCATGGTTCACTGCCTCTTCCTCATCTTTAAATCTGCTTTCTTCACATGTACTATTTTGATTTTGTTCAGTGATATTGCAGTAGTATAATTTTCTACTTTTTTTCAGTACGTAATTTTTCAATGTGTATTGCAGCTACCTTTTAGCCTAGCTAAGTTTAGTGGGCCTAGTCCTTATTAAAAAGTTAATGATGGGAAAATGTTTCCAATTTCCAAATAAGTATTAGTTAATTTTTTTAAGATATCCTTATTATATAAATTGGAAATTAATTTTTTAAGCTTATTGAATTCCCAAAATATTTGCTGATTTAGTGACTTAGTAGTACATTTCCCTTTATGCATATCATTGACTATATTTCATAAATCTTTTTCCATATTGTTCACACTTATTGTGAAAAGAGCAGTGTTTATTTTGACTTATCTCCTTTTGTTCTAAACCTTTTTGCTCTCTGATTATTTAAGCAGTGACTCTAATGTTTACTAGGAATTGTTTCTTTATGCATCTCAGTCTTATCCTTTAGTGTCCAAAAGTTTGTGAGGCATTTCTCAGGATAAAGGATTTCCCATCTTCATCTGTTCACCACGTGAGCTGTTCTAGTGACAGATGAGTTCTGGGCAGTGAATCGAGAAGGACACAGATGCCAAAGCCCTGAATTTATAAATGGTCTGTTAAGAGGGTGCTTTTGTCCAATCAGCTCTTTATTAATTTCACCTACGAGAAGGAATAATTATTCAATTACACTTCTTTCTGACAAAAATCAAATGACAGATGTGTCAGAATGTGAAGGTAAAGGGTTAGTCAGGATTCTGGCAGGTGGCCCATAATTTTAGCCAGCTGTGAGGAGGTGGATATAGAACCAAATTGATGTATAACACTGATTACAAGTCCTGTATGAATCTTCATAGATCTTACTAACTGAAAGATAAAAAATAATTTCATTTCTAAAGTCTAACATACAAAAACCGTGATTTTCTGTATTTTTATGAAATATCATTAACTTGAAAAATATACCTCAGTGCTACAAAAAGTAAAATCATACTCCTCTTTAGTTTGGTTCTTCTTATTACCAACATATTTTCAAAACTTTTTAATTAGTTTTAGTAAGTTGTAACTTTTCCTTATGAAAAAGTTATCCTTGTTTCTTAGTAGCATTACTAGTACATCATGTTGCGTGGTACAGAGCCAGAGGCCAGCAGACTTTTTCTACGAAAGGCCAGATAGCAAACGTTTTCAGCTTTGTAGGCCGTACGGTCTCTGTCCCAACTACTCAACTTTGCCGCTGTAGCGCAGCGCAGCCATAGACCATAGGTAAATAAATGTGCGGCAGTGTTCCAGTTAAACTTTGTCTACAAAAACAGGCAGTGGGCTGTATGTGACCCATGGGCCATAGTTAGCCAACCCCCATATAGAAACTGATGATATTTTTAAATGTTTGACTAAGATTTTTAATAATATTCTAAAGTAGAAGAACTCTGTGAACTATGTTAAGTAACTTGAATGTCTGTGCACTGCACAACTCCAGATGATGTTCGGTTCACACAGACTACAGTGTGAATGGCCTTCCCTGAAGTAGTGCAGCATGGTGGCCCTGGTCATGACCTCTCTCATCCATTTCTCCCTCATCTGAATTAGGGGTATCTATATTTGGCCTGCTGTTTGTTTTTGTAGATAAAGCTTTATTGGAACATAGCCACATATTTATTTATATATTGTCTGTGGCTTTCACACTATAGCAGCCGAGATGAGTAGTTTCAGTAAAGACTGTATGGCCCACAAAACCTGAAATAGTTATTTTACAGAAAATGTTTGCTGACCCCTGGTGTATACCTTTGTTATGTTCTTCTTTAAGGATGAAATTACAGAGCATAATGTGGGAAAGCTTCTATGATTGTTATTTTAAGTCTGACAACGGATATATAAAGAAGCTGCCAGATATCTAAAGTTGTTTCAGAATTCTTTTTCTTCTTCTTGTTTCTCGTCTTAAGGATTTAGTTCAAGAAACTAAACGTATTTTCCTGTAGCTCATACTCTTGATGGGTCAATGTTTTCAATAATAAATCAGTTACTTAGAAGAATTGGTATCAATCAGGAGTTTAAACACAGTCAAGAGATTTCCCATGTCTGTGGAGGAAGATGAGAGGAGAGGAACTCAGTTTACATGGCCGTCGACTCCAGCCCAGTGCAACTATCAACATCTGCCTCACAGGCCCCCTTAGGGAGACTTGAGAAACTTCTTATCGGTGACAGAGCACCAAGTATTTCTTCTGGGTATCTCACACAGATAGGTCAGGTTTGGAAGAAGCAATTGCTTTGATGCCAGCAGATCTTATCATGGGCTTTATTTGGAAAATAATTTAGTGCTGCTGTCATTGGATAATAAAATTCCTAAGGCTGTGGATAGAAGCAAAGTTTGGGGGAAGGTGAGGGTTATCTCTACTGTTTAAGTTTGAAGGCTAGTTAATGATCATGAAATGATTTCTTTTATGCGTAAGTACTTTCTGTCTATTGATATAGATTTTGATGTGATTTATATTTTGATTCATGACTCCCCTAAATCGTGAAGGACAAAATTAATTTTATTTATTAGTCAAAAAAAATCAATATTATTTTAAAATTTTGTGTTACAAAGACTTTTGCTTGATGTTAGAAGAGTTTCTTCCTGAATCACTCTCTTCCCTTACCTCTCTTAACACTTACTCTCTTGGCTTTCTTCTGACTTCTGTGGCCCGAGCTTCTCAGCCGTTTCTTCTCAGCCTCCTTTTCTTCTACACATTTCTTAAATGCTAGCACTCATCATGTGCTCTCCCCAGGTGACCTCATGAGCTCCCGTAACTTACGTTTCCAGTTATATGCTCACAGTCCCAGATTTATATCCTGAAACCCAGGTCATCTGACTTGAATTTTCGGCCTGTATGTTCCGCTGCTTATTGAGTGCGTTCACCTGTGTGTCTCACAAGCATTAATCTCTCATATTCCTCTTGAATCTGTCCCTATTTATTCTGTGTTGTAATGGTGAGTACCCCAATCTGCCCAGTTGCTAAAGCTAAGAACTGTTATTCTTGACTCCTCCCTCTTCCTCACCTCCACATCCAGCCAATCTTACAGTCTTACGAGTTCTCCCTCCTAAATACCCCTTGGTTATATCTCCCCCTGTCCATTCCCATAGCCATCACTCTACTTCAGAGTGCTTGGATTAGTACAGCTGTCTCCTGTTTTGTCTCTGTCTTAGTCTTGCACCCTCCCATTCACTCTCCACATTGCACTCCAGAGGGCTTTTCTAAAACCAAAATCTGATCAAGTTGCTACCCTATGTAAAATTTTTCAGGGGCTTGTCCTTATTCTTAGAATAAAGTCAGTTTACTAATGTGGTTTGCTCAGCCATGTTTTCTTTAATCCCTACTTACATTTGTAGCCTTACATCTCATTTTCCCTCAAATTGGAGTGTATATTGTGACTCTATATGCACACTGCTCACTCTGCCTAGAACACTCTTTCCTTCCCCTCTCCTAACTTACTTGGTCTTTAGTTCTTATCTTATATAATACCCTTGTTTCCCTGCTATGACCAAATCTGAATTAGCTATTTTTGCTTTCACCTCCCTTAGTACCTTATACTTTTCCTTTCTTAGTATTTATTACCTCACAACTAATTGCCCATTTATTTGTCAAAATTGTCTAAATACAAGTTTCTTGAGAATAGGGATGTGTATCCACAGTCTATAAATTAGAGTAGCTTATCTAGAACATACTTGATAATCATAAATATTTCCTTTTTGTAATAAATGAGAGGATAATATGAACTAGTCTTCTGCACAACTATAAAATTCCATCACATGATTTTTTTTACATGTTACATATATTTGTAAATGGTTTATGTCTTTTGCATGTTTCAGAGGAATATATAAAGTAAAGATCTAGCACCTTTTTAAAGTCAGCATATTGTAAGTTTAATGTTAATAAATATGTTCATTTTAGGATTATTTAATTGTGTCATCCTGTTTTAATTATTTTAATAGGAATCCATAATTGAAATCCTTACTTTAATCTTACCGTCATAGTGATGGAAATCTTTTTTTAGAGAGGCTGCAAGATGGAATTTGAGTATTTTATATTTAGTCTTTAAAACATTGTGTTTTGTCATAAAGGGAAATAATGCTAAATTGTTGGGTATTTTATTTGTTACAGTCTACCCTGATATTTGCACCATCAGCCTTGTGGCAGTAAGTGACATGGATAAGCATGCTGATAGAATTGCTTTTTGGGATGATGTCTATGGCTTCAACATGTCCTGCATGAAAAAAGCAGTTATTCCAGAAGCTATTGTGGAGATTTTAGATCCGAAGACTCTTATTTCAGACCCTTGTAGTGTTAAGGTAGGTGTTTTTACCAATGTTATTTTCTTGAACAGTATTGCCTGTTTTTCTTAGTTTTCATTTGTGAGTTCAGTATTTGAAATTAATATATTGATTTTATATATGGGCCTTCAAAACAGTGATTATTCTTTGTGTTTTAATCAGTCTAAAGCAACTTGAAGTCATGATATTTACCAGCTGACTGTATCATCCCTTTGGAATCACTTCTCTCTGTATATTGAAGTTCCCGAGGGGTTGAATCACTTACTTTGGCTTAGTGAAGGCAAAAAGTCCTGTAGTATTGTCATTTCTGCTTCATCGCCACCTCCTGGCCTTATAGCTTCTCGTTTACAGCCAGATTATTCATTCATATCATATATTCCACACTATTTAATGTCTCTCATTCAAATTTCTTTCAGCCTTTTCAGATTAAGTAATTACAGTGAATTTGCCCATGAAACTAAAGCCCTGCTATGTTCGGATTTCTCAGTTAATTCCTTTTGTGTTTTAATATCTTATTGTTTAACATGTTAATTTCCAGTTTTGTGAATTTTGCTATGTTGAATTTACGTGGGTTGAATAATAACTTTGCAGGGAAAAGTCATATTGCTTTTCTTAAAAACTCCTTAATTTATTTCAATTAGATAATCAAATAAATATAGCTTGTTAGGTTCAGACATTATCTCCTCTTTTTAGTCGCACTGTTACTTTGATAGCATCAATAATTGTTCTCTGCACAAAGAAGATATTCAGTAAATGTTCATTAATTTTCTTAAATGGATAAAGTATTTAAAATTAGCATAGATTAATTAATAAACACGTGAATTTTCTCAGTAAGAGCAAGCTGATTAAAATTGCATTCAGCTTTTAAGAAAAAAAGTACAGCGTGCTTAATGATTATAGGACTGTTCAGCACTATGGTACACTTACAGTAAGGGATTTATTTAGATTCTTTGGCTCAGGGTAGGACTATACAGTTATAGCCAATTCAGCCTTAAGGCTGAGCAGAAAGAGGAGGGTTGTGGTGTGGGGGTTGTGGGGTACAAATTTCTTTCTCTAGTGATCTCTTTGCTTAATGCCAAAAACTGCTGTGAAGAAATAGTTGAAGTAGAAAATTTAGGACTGAAAACCGAAGGTGTTTAGAAAAAGTATACATACCCTTTTTTTAAAAAAAAAAACATTAATCATTATTTATTTGCTTGTTTAGGTAAATATAGTTTGTTCTGTGTTCCCCAATCCTCCTACAAATAAAATGCAATCACATTGTAATTTCTTTTAAATTTTCTCAACTATTTAAAATAGAGTAATGCCTCAGGTAGGTAGTCATATGAATTGTGTTCACTGTGTTATAGTCTACTCATGGCAAGTCAGCTGTTAACAGCCTTTACAGCATCCTTCTGGTCACACTGCAGGAGCTGATTCCATCTACTCTCCATAATGAAATGGAGAAGGATTTGAACCTAGGCAGAATGGAAAAATAAGGATATTTGACCTTTTTTTTTTGAGTTGAATCTTCAGACTTTTTTTTGCTCTTTGGTTGGAATTGTGATTTTTCCTAATATCTAACAAACTTATCTTCAAATGCAATTACAAAAATGAATTCTAAAACACCTTGTCTTTTTCATTAGCATATGTTTTCAAGTTGGCATTTCCTATAAAAATATTGAATGTTATCAAACAATTTATAGCAAATGTGTACCACTGGTGGTGTACAAAATGATTTTGGTTGGAATACAGGAAAACAGTTTTTGTTTGAAAGTATTTTAGTGTCTCTTAGGAAAACTTGAGCACATTAGAGCCATGATTTGATATATACTATTCTCACAAGAAGGCTAAGTAAAAAAATACTAATTTTATTTAAAGAAAAATTAACTAAAGGATAGCAGCCCTTAAGTTTGGAAACAGTCTCAAAAGTGGGATGTGAATGATTAAAGTTTGCAAAACATTGGTTTACAGTAATCCTTTTTGCATAAAAAAAGTAATATTTGTTTTTGGTTTTGTTTTTACTATTTTTACTGAGTTCTTCCCTCCACTCTTTTAATGGGTAGCATATAGATTGCCATACGACATCTGTCTCAGATTTGGAGTTTTCTTCAGATTTTACCCTGAAAATCACAAAGACATCCTTGTGCACGGTAAGCTATTTCCTTCTCTTTCACAGATTTCATTAGCAGTGCAGTTGATTGGCAGGCTAATGAATTAATGACCAGGCTTGTGATAAATGAAAAAGACTATTGCCTTTGACAGTCTATGCCTTTGTTAGGCTATCAAACAGATCTGTTTTAATAGGTCAGTAGACTTCAGAAAAGTTAGTTTAGTTCAGAAGAAAAAGTATTAGGAAGTCATGTTTACATATGATTTTTCTTTATAGATTCTTCATTATCACCTATCACGTAATTAATTGAGAGCACTCATCTTTATCTTCACAGACAAAAGCTCATGTCCTGCTCCTCCCAGTAACTCTCTTAACACTCAAGTTAGATGGAAGTAAGATATGTTTATTTGGTATAATATTTTATATTCATGTGTGAAAAATAATAAACTGATGCACCTTTCTTTAAGACATCAGCCTGGTATAATAGAAAAAGTATGGGCTTTAGAAAAGTTAAACAAATTGGGATTCACTTTAGGTTCTACCACTCTTTAGTTTACTTTATTCAAGTTACCAAGGTGATCTGTACCTCAGACTAATCAACTGCTTTAAGAAAAATGGTAATAATTCTTTCTATCCTGAAGACTAGTTACACAGATTGATGAGGTAATATAAGTGAAAGCACCTACAATGTAACCAGAAATGTTAGGTTATTAAAATATATTAATTTTTTTCTTAAATAATTTCCAAATGTATATTAATACTAAGATAACAATATTTGCCTTTACCAGGAGATTCAGAATATTAATAAAATATGGGTCTGTACTTAAGAAAGTATAAATTTACATAGGTGGTATTGATATAAATATTTATATTATTTAAATAATTATATAGTTTTTAAAATACTAATGTCTTCAAAAGTTAAAATTTTTATGGAAAACTGTATTGTCAGAAATTGTGTAAAACAGATTATAGTCATGTTAACTTTGACTCTTCATCCTGATTCTTTTAAATATTTTGTTCAGATTGACATACAGAAGATTTTATGGCTTCTTTAAAATTGTTTCAGTTCATTTTGATCCAAAAACTATTTTGTATCCAAATGAGTTTAACAGTGCTTTGATGTTTTGAGAAATTCTTTTCACTGAAGTTGGTTTTACAATTTTTAAAAGTTAAATATCTATATTCCAGATTTATGATTTGGGGGCACCCATTATATTCATTCATTTAATTGATGAAAAGCAAGTTTCATTCTTCCCATTCATTTCCTCCAGATTTTCTAATTTTGCTTTTTAGCAGCTGAAATGCTTTGGTCAATTGAAATTACAGGCTAAAGGCTTTAACTCGTAGACTTACTTTGTGTTTTGATATTAGGAATCCTTGAGAGTTAGAGAAGACCTCTTGATTAATGACAATTGATCAATCTATAAGGGAATTCTTAGATAGAAATTAATTGTCAGATCACCAGTATTATTAAATATTATTATTTCACATCTACTTTCAGTGACCTTCACATAAATCAAGTAGAACAAATGTAAAACTGTAGTGAAGACCTCAAAAACTGAGTTTGTTTTTAGTTGTACATATTTTTTAACTTTATATACACAGATGAGTTTGAGTTTGATTGAATGTTCTTTATTTTCTGGGTATTGATCAGGGTTCTTAGTTTCAGACGACAGAATCCAAATCAGCTTGTTTAAGCAGAAGGGGTTTTGCTAAAGAAAATAAGATAATTTCCAGACACACTGGGGTAGCTAAAGGAATGGACTGTATTTTGAACTTCTAGAAACAACTCCCAGAACCACACCTTGGAACCGGCCTGCCACAAAGCTGCCTCAGCGGTAGAAAGACAGCTGCCTCCACCACTGCAGGCCCTGTAAACCCTAATGCCCCTGGCCCACTCAGTAAGTGATAGCACCACCGACAGTCCCAGATGAACAAAATCCTTCACTACCATCCTGTTCCTATCCCCGCACCCAACTCATGCTGTCCAGTTCCTCCTTACAAGTCTTTATTCAGCATATGTGCTTGGCTGGACCTAGGTCATGTTGTACCCTAGTTATCAATAAGTCTTGGAAAGTAGTTCTAGCTACAGTAGTGTTATGCTGCAGAAAGAGTTTCATAACACAAATATAGAATTATTTTCTATTTCCTATTATTTGGGATAGAGTACAGAAGCTTTATGTTAAAAGAAATTGTGTTTATCCTTTGATGATCTTAGTTTTATTCTGTATATTTAAAAGAGTAAAATAGAAAAAAACTGATCAAGTCTGTTAATCCAAAGATGGTAATCAAAATTTTTGTATTGAAGAATAACATATCAAATAGGTACTTCTGCATTTGTCCCTGTACAATCAGATAAGTTTCATAAGAAAAATGAATCAGAAATAAACTGTTATATCATCTTATATCTATAAAGAACCTTTTAGATTTGCATTTTTATTCCCAACTTGCCTGAATGATTTTTAATATAGAAGTGTGGAAATGAGGCAGGCCTGGGTTTGGGAGGAAGGTGGCAGGAGGTTGGTGTGGACTCGTCTATGTCTGATCACTGCTAAATAGCATCGTTCTATAACTCAGCTCAAGAGAAATGTATAGTTTCAGACCATCTTTGCTGGATGCATGCCAGATACTGAAGATAGAAATTTTAGTACTTAACATTAAATGTTAACTCTTCTGAGATTATTCTGTCAGATAATTAGTCAATATAAATTGTCTTCCTATGGTGATAATATCTGACAGTCATTGAACACTTGCATGTCAGGCAATGTGCTAATCACTTTAAAAGCATTATTTCATTTAGTCCTCATAATAACCATTTAAAGAGGGTGCTAATATTATTCCCCTTTATGGGTGAAGAAAAAAATAAATCACTAAAATGTTTTACTTGTGAAATATCCCTTCTCTTTCCTGACCCAAAAAACCTTCTTGGTGAGATTGTACAAACTATTAAAGGAATACAGAGAAACCTTATGAATGAGATGTTCCAGGTGTGGAAGAAATGAGGTTGCGTGTTGCATTTGAAACAGATGTGTAACATGTTGCAAATGAAACAGATTTGAAAAATGTTTTTCTCAGCCAGTAGTCTAGCAGTTGTTGGGAGGAAGAGGGAAAGAGAATGTGTATGATCAAAGTGCACTCCTCCTCAGAGATAGGACTGAGAGATTTATTTGATAAAATAAGTCACATATCCCATTCTCTTTGCAGCAGAGAAAAAATAGATCTTTGAAATTTTTTTCTTCACCTTTTCAAAGTAAGCTTATAGTTGTTTGGTGAAGTATCTACATTTCTTGGAAACTTCCTTCCCAGCATGCTTACTCGCATGAGCCTGACATGAGTAAGATGTTGTGGTCTAATGCTTTTATTATGTTTTCATTATTTGTGAGTCCCAACTATCCACCCATATCTACTCTATCTTGTGCTGTTTGACGTGGTGCCAACTCCTTGCACTCTTCCCCACCAGCCGTCTGGAGCGATGTGCAAGCTCAGGCTCTGAGGCTCCTTTTGAAGAGAGAGATTATTCGCCTGGATACGTGGAAATAATCCATAAGAAAGGCATTAAAAAGGATGAGTGCCTAATTGAAACTGTGTTTCTCCTTTATATAGCCAGAAGAATTAGTGAAAATACTAAAAATAAAGAAGAATGCCTAGTAAAGAGATGGAGAAAGTTACTTTGGGGAGGAGAGGTGTGGCTGTTTTAGATAGAGTGAAGAAACAAGTATCCGGTTTTATACTGCTAAGTACAAACCTTCGCATATATTAAATGCTTTGTTTCTTGTGCTTGAAACTTGAATGCGTAGCTAAAAAGTTAAGACAATTTCTCTGAGTAGTTAAACCCGTTTTAAAGATATGTATGACCGTTTGTTTCTTAATGAGATTCTAAATTTATGGCGTAATTAAAATAGTAGAGGAAATTGGATTTTTCAAAGTAACACGGTGCTAAGAACACCTCCTTTGCATTTACTTTCAATAGCATTTGTGCTATAGACCAATAGTGTTTTTAGATGGCTTTCCCAAGTTTGTTAGAACCTTTAATGGAAAAGCATCTTTTCTTTGCAGTCTCCCCACCAACACAGATACATGCATACATACACACACCACAGAATAAATTTAATAGGATTTTTAGTTTAATGTTTTAATGCATTTAATACATTAACAAACTTTGTGTTTTTGGGTATTTAACATGATGTGATATTTATATGTAAACATCTTGAGTCTTCACTGTCTATAATGGTTAAAAGATAATTTTCCAGTGAATACTAGTAACACATACATAGCAATTTTCTGAGCATTTTTTACTGTATCGTATGATGTTATTGACAGTTCAGGTCAAATCATCTTTGTTTTTATGATGGGGTGTGAAGGTTTAGTTAGCACTTGGCTATCTATCATATCAGCCTGCCTAACCTTGCAGTAAATGAACAATTGAAGTCCATTGTTTTTATGGAAAGTTTATTATAGGTGTTCAAAGCAAATGGTTTAAGGCTACACAGTTTAGAACTAATATGTGTTATTTTTTGAGTTCTAGTTTATTTTTAATGTCAGTTATGTAATTGTATAATGTTCTCTAACTCTATGTTCTAGCAGCATTTATCTTGGCATCTGTCTATAAAAGCTCCTTAAAGATATAGATGAACATCTTTTTTCATGATCCTAGGTATACATTAAATGATTTTTCATACTGCCGTTTATATAGCAAATGAATTGTTTACCTTAAAAATGTAAATATTTAAGGTGGTTTTCTCAGATTACATACTCACATGCATAAATAATATCTTTGACATGTAAAGGTTTTTATTTGATACATCATTTCTTAAAGCAATCATTTTATGTCTTAATTTCAGCATTATATTTTCTTTCTTTTATTCTGCCTCTCTATTAGCATGTACTGGAATGACAACTGGTTCAGCAGTGTTCAGTTTGTATAAACTTTCCTTCATGTGTTTTTAAACCTCATTTAATAAAGAATGTTATTTTTCATAGGCATTTTTCTTTTACTATAGTTAAATTAAAGATGAGCTAATGGATTAAATAAAAAACAGCAGACTTTTTTTATATTTATATTTGAAAACCTCTTACAATAAAGTCTTTTATTGTGGATTTTATCAAAGTATAAATATGAGTACACTGGCATTTGAAAGGTACTTAATTTTTTATCATAATTAGTAATATAAAAATTTATAGGGGGCTGGTCCCGTGGTGTAGTGGTTAAGTTTGTGTGCTCCACTTTGGTGGCCCGGGGTTCTCAGGTTCGGATCCCAGGTGTGGACTTACATACTGCTCATCAAGCCATGCTGTGGTGTCATGCCATATACAGAATAGAGGAAGATGGGCACAGATGTTAGCTCAGAGCTAATCTTCCTCAGCAAAAAAGAGGAAGATTGGCAAGGGATGTTAGCTCAGGGCTGATCTTCTTCAACAATAACAACAACAAAAAATTTATATTAACAGATATTTCAGTTTTTAAACAAATATTAAATGCTACCTCTGTGCCAGTTACTTGTCTGAAATTTGTAGGCACCAAAAACAAAAAGCAGATAAAACCTATTCTCTGTCTGAAAAGGCACTTCAGCGAGAGGAGGCAGGTGCTAACATTTCAGTGTGAATGTGAAGATACGAATATAGAGAAATACACAAGGTGGTCTAGGACTGGGAGCACAGAGAGGTATTTTCTAGAAGAAAAATCATAGTTGGTAATTAAATTTTACAGCCAAGATTCCATGAGGAAGAAAAAACATTTTGCCCCTCCCCTCCCCAAATGATTTTATTTTAAAGAAGGAAGCCTATTCTATTTGCAAGGATGAAAAGATTGAAGGGAGGAAGGTTAAATTATGGTAGCCAGTTAATAAGTTCAATTTTTGCTAATTTCTGTTCACCTGTTTTTTAACTCACTGGTGCTTTCTTCATCTGTACTCTTTCTGCTGTTAAGATAGTCAATGAATATTTTTCTTTTAAATATCATGTTTTTTAGTTGCAGAATTTCTATTTTTATTTTTTGAGTTATCCTTTTTCATCTTTTTAACCAATTTGGTCAATTTTTTAATCTAAATTCCTTAACATATTTATATTCATTCTTTTAAGGTCTATTTGTTAATTCCCTGAGCCATCTGTGATTCTACTTCTGTTGCTTTTTTTCTTTTGATTATGGGTCACATTTTCCTGTTTCTTCTCATATTTCTTAATTTTATATTTTATGCTAGAGTTTGTATGAAAGAGAAGTACGGACTGAAGTGGGTAATGTTTTCCCCAGAAGGGTCTCCACTTACGTCCGTCTGGTAGCTAGGATGAGGAGCTGATCCCTTTAATCTAGTAGCTTGGTCAGGGCCAGTTACCACTGCACTTAGTTTCCAGTGTCTTGAGCACAGGATCAGGGCCCTCCCTCTTGCCAACTTCCTGGGAAGACCATCAAAATAAAGCTTAGTTTAGGGAGGGAGACAAAGTCAAGATATTTCTGAGGTTTGGGAGATCTGGTTTTCAGCAGGTCTCTCAATGCAGAGGAGGGGGTTAGAGGGCAGAGGAAAGGTCTTGACCTGGATTTGGCATGGTTCATGACCTAGTTGAGAATTGGTAGACATAGTAAGGGGGAGTTGCAAAGTGAACCTTGAAGAATAAACAGTCTAGTTGAGCCATCTGTTCTTGAGAAGAGAGTATTTACTCTCAGGATTAGTTGAAAAGTCTGTTGTTCATATAAATAGGTTTTCTTGAGGTGCCTGCAACCACCTCATCTTCCTGGGTAAGAGTTTCTGGAATGGCAGATAGTTGAATAGTAATGTTATGTTAATGGAGACAGTGAACTGTGTGGTTGCAGATGATTTTGGCTTTGGGATCTAAGCATTGCAAGAAAACCTCTCTCTTCCTGTTTTGCAGCACAACCAGCAGCTTCATCTACCTTCTTGGTTTGCAGAGAGGACTATCTATGTCTTTCAGGCTTCTCCAAATTCCGGTGCACCATACTAGCCCCGACCTGGCCATTAAAATTTAACTGGGGGCCAGCCCAGTGATGTAGCGGTTAAGTGCACACACACTGCCGGGGTTCGGATCCCAGCCACGTGCTGATGCACCGCTTGTCAAGCCATGCTGTGGCGGCGTCCCGTATAAAGTGGAGGAAGATGGGCACAGACGTTAGCCCAGGGCCAGTCTTCCTCAGCAAAAAGAGGAGGATTGGTGACAGATGTCAGCTCAGGGGTAATCTTCCTCACAAAAAATGAAATAAAATAAGTAACCAGATTCCCATGTCCCAGCAAAGTTCCTGTGTCTCTGGCGTTTTTGCTGCTTTGCCTACCCCTGGCCCCAGAATTGGATAAATGCCCTGAGATGTGAAAGTCCCTGTTTCTGTCTGCTGAACTAGGAAAAGCTCATCCCTCTCTGGAAATAGTTTATTTAGCCTTCTTTGCATCTAAAGCTCTTCAGTGGTTTTAATGAAAAATATGATTGTTTAGTTTATCTAGTGTTTTCTTTTTGTTACATCAGAGTTAGAGGCTTTTGCAAACCTCTACATCCTAACTGGAAACAGAATTCCCTGAGTGCATTGTTTTTAAAAGCCCATTCTGGAAAATAAATCGGAGCCTATATATTTAGGATTTTTTAAGTTAGGAAAAGTAAATGAAAATAAACAAAAGTTAGTGAAGTAAAAATAAATCGTATGTTACCTCTCAATTCTCATTTTGATTTTTTTCCTTTTTTTTAAGTTATATACTTGATAAATGGTAGAAAGATACAGTTATGAGGCACTGATATTTAGCTTTGGATGGAGTCAAAACAAGTCTTTGAGTTATGGTTTTTTTAAGGCTAAATGGAAATGTTATTAAACTAAAATGTTTACAATTCAAACTTTAGTGATTCCTTACTCATTCCTTACTCATAGTACTCTTCGTTTTCATTTTACCTTTTAATTAAGCTTTAAATTTTTCTAATGGCTTAAGAAAGAAACATCAAGATGAGCACATTTCTTTGCAATTGTGTTCTTTAAATCTGCTTTCAAGGCTTTTGAAATATCTCTGATAGTAGAAACCTACTAATTCCAAACTCATTCCTGGGTGGTAAATCAATTCTTTGTACTTTTGGGTGTAAATTGACTTAATTTTGACCTTGCAAAGCTAATCAGCTAAAGAAACTAATTATTAAAACACATCTGTGCTGCTTAGAAATAGTAAGATTTGTCTGGAACTTGCATCATAGATTTTAGTAGGACATCTGGTATATATTTTAATAGGCTTCATTAAGTAAATTTTATGTCTCAGGGGGAGAGCATTTCTAATTATGTGATTCCACCTCTACAGTCAGTTTTAGGTTTCTCTTTGTATGAATGGGACCATATGATCTAGAACATGATCCTGAACTTTCTACTCTTCTCTGAAACCTGAACCTTTGTAGTTAGGCTTAGATGGTGGTGAGAATACTTAAATCTCTTCCTTTATTCCCAGGGACTGTTTTTTGAGTAGTATTATGTGCTAAGAGCTGTGAGGCATTGGGAATATAGTAACAAGCCAAAACAAACAGTTCTATTCACAAAGCATTAATGGGAAAGATAGATATTAAAATTCGCCTTAGAGAGATTAGATAATACCAAAGAATTATTGAGAATTTGGTTACGTGTGATAAAGGCATTGTAATTATATAAGGAAATGTCTATTTTTTTTGAGTGAATATTTGTTTTTATTGTAATAATTTACAAAGAAACTTCCAAACCTGAAACTTAAACCACTTGTGTGCATATTTCCTTAATTGAAATTTAAGGATAGAAGTACTGAAGAAAGAACAATTATGATTCTTATCACCATTTTTTTCCTGATTAGTTGTGCCTATTTACACTCCCCAAAGAAGTGATGGTATATTATATGATTACCGTTTCCTTAAACATTCAGTGTTCCCAACTTGGTTTGAGAAAAGTATCATCCTTGGATGGAGCCAGACGTGCAGAATAAAGAAGATACATGGAGATTCTGTAGCATTTGAATTTCAGAATGTCTTCAATTATGACACTGTGACATGAGAGCCTGGAGGACTATTTCTTATGATCATTTAATTTGAAAGCTGTCACAGACTTGGTCTTCCCTGCATGTGGGATAACTCTTGTGATCTGTATGTCCCTTGCAGCACCCAAGGACACTAAACTCACAACACTTTCCAAGATACTACTTCCCTGAACACACCAGGTCAGTTTTATCCCTGTTTGTAATGGGGCACTTCTAACATGAAACCCTTAAGAATGAGTTAGTATTAAGACTTAGTTTTTAGTTTGTTTGTTTACTGTCTAATGATAGGATAAGAAAATTCCCTTTTATCCCTAACGTATTGAGAAATTGTTTTAAAATCACAAAGAGATGTTGAATTATTGATCCAAACATTTTTTTTTCTTGAGATAATCATTATTCTTCCTAAAGGAAGGGTTATAGTATGGAAATAATGAACACTGACCATTGCCTCATCCCAAATATAAAACACCATTTGATTTGAATCATAGTCATAAATATCAAAATTAATATCATAACATTTCTAGAAAAATGATAAAATAACGTTTTCATGTCATTGGAATACAAAGTCTTATTAGAGAGGACACAGACATTATGAATCATTACATAAAAACATAATAAATTAGACTACATTGGTTTATAACATTGTGTAAATTTCAGGTGTGCCTTATTATATTTCAGCTGCTGTATAGACTGCATCGTGTTCACCACCAATTGTCTAGTTTCTGGCCCTCACCTTACACATGTGCCCCTTTGCCCCTTTAACCCTCCCTCTGCCCTCTTCCTCTCTGGTAACCACCAATCTGTTCTCCTCATCTATGTGTTCGTTCATTTATCTTCAGCATATAATAAGTGAAATCATATGGTATTTGTCTTTCTCTGTCTGACTTGTTTCACTTAACATAATTCCCTCAAGGTCCATCCGTCACAAATGGCACAATTTTGTCTTTTTTATGACTAAGTAGTATTCAATTGTGGATATATATATCTCACATCTTATTTATCCATCCATCCCTTGATGGGCACTAGCATTGCTTCCAAGTCTTTGCTATTGTGAATAATGCTGCTAAGAACACAAGGGTGCATATATCATTTTGAATTAGTGTTTTCATGGTCTTTGAATAAATAACCAGAAGTGGAATAGCTGGATCATATGGTATTTCTATTTTAATTTTTTGAGAACTCTCCACAGTGTTTTCTATAGTGGCTGCACCAGTTTGCATTCCCTCCATCAGTGTATGAGGGTTCCCTTTTCTCCACATCCGCTCTAACAATTGTTATCTCTTTTATTTTTAATAAGAGCAATTCTGAAAAATGTCCATATTTTTTAGAGATGTAAACTGAAGTATGTAGGGGAGAAATGACATGATGTCAGACATTTGCTTCAAAATAGTTCAGCAAAAAAGGAAGGGCAGAGAGAGAATAGATGAAGTCACTGTGCCAAATACTGATAACTGTTGAATATAGGTGACAGGTACTCAGAGGTTCTATAGTTGTGTATATGTTTGAAATTTTTTGTGGTTTTTTTTAAAGAATCACACTAACGACAATGTTCAAAGGAATGCGTAAGAGTGATGAGGCAGAGGTACGTGCTGAGATAAGTGGTTTCTCTGCAACTGAGCTACCTGCTATAGCTACCAAAGCTGAACACATGCTTACTCTATAGCTTAACCATTTCACTCTCAGGTCTGTTGTTCACACAACAGAAGTGTGTTCATACGTTCACCAAAGAGACGTGTACAAGAAAGTCCATTGCAGCATTCTTCATTATAGCCCCAAACTGGAAGATTCATCAGTAGTAGAATGGATAAATAAATGCGGTATATTTATGGAGTGGTATACATCAATAAAAAAAGATGATCTTGACTGTACACGACAACATGGATGAATTTCATGAACAGAATGTTCATGAAAAAAGCCAAAAAAAAAAAAAAGGAAACGCCACATACAGAAAAGTTTCAATATTTAAATTTCCAGGACAAGCTAAACTAATATGTGGTGATAAACATCTAAATAGTGGTTATATTTTGTGGAGGACTTAATCATTGGAAGGGGGATGATAAAGGCTCTGAGGTCTTGGGAGTGGTCTGTATCTTGATCTGGGTAGTGGTTGAGTGTGTTCACTTGGTAAAAGTTCACTGAGTTGTATCCCAATATTTGCTCACTTTTATAAGTGTGTGTGGTGTATTTTATACTTATATACTTCCGTAAAACATTTTTTTTTAAAGAGACAATGATTCTCACATTGGCTAAAAGAAATATCTATGCATTTTTGCATATATGTAATATTTCAGTTTAAAAGTTCATCGAAAACAAACCAAAAAAAGAACATCTTGTGGTCAGAAGCTTGATGAGTAAAAAGAACTGAAAGAAGCTCAGCATGGCTAGAACCCGTAGACTGTAATGTTCAAGGAGGGTGGAGAGATGTCCAGATCACTTAAGACCTGGTGCTACTTGGTCTTTTTCTTAGACCAATGGGAAATTATTGAAGTGTTTTAAGCAGAGAGTAATATGATCGAAGGGCACTTTGGAAAGATCATGGCCGGAATATGGAGAACAAATAGGAGACCGAGTGCATGCGAGAGCCCAATGGGTAGGCTGTTACAGTAGCTCAGGCAAGGAATGGCAGTGACTTACACAAAGGTAGTTTTAGCGAACATATTCAAGAGCTATCTAGAAGGTAAAATTGACAAAATGATCCTTGAGGATGGATTAGATAATGGGGAATGAGGGAAAGAGGTGACAGTGGTGACAGCAAGCTTTCTTGCTTTTACAATTTGAAGAACGATGGTACTATCTTGTAAGAAAACTAGGAGAACAGGTTTAGAGGTGAGGAGGATCAGAAGCTCAATTGTTATTATGTTGACTTGGAAATGCCTTTGAGATATGCAAGGGGTGGTATCCAGTAGGGAATTGAAATACTTTTCTGTGGTCCATCTTGTCAAGTCAGACTTGTGACATATTTGGTCCAGATATGAGAGTAGAAGAAGAATGTTTTATAGGAGGATATTTTGAAAATATCCCCTAAATATGCCGACACTGTTTAACAAAACATTTTAGGCAATCATAAAATTACGTAAATCGCTCTTGAACTAGGATGTATTTTTTAACCTGTGCTGCTTCTTGAGGTTAATGGGCTCAAAACACTGTTCTTCTTTTTTGAAGCAAATCCAATGGAGTAGCATCATGTGAAAATATAACTTAATCCAAATTAACTATTCAGGTAAAAAAAGAAAAAGAATCTGTGAGAGAAATAATGGTCTAAATAGTACAAATGATTCTACTCTCCATTTTATTTAGTAAACATGTGCCCCCAAATGAGCATGAGGTGGGAAACATATCTGCTATTTCTTTGGTTATTATCAGCTTCCAAGTATTTCTCTAATATGAGCATCTTGCTGGACTGCATGTGATTCTTGTCTCTAAATTATGTATTTTTAATACATGATGCTCTTTTACAAGCCATCTACTTCATCTGGAGCCCAGGCAAAGAAATGGTGATTTGTGCCATTGCTAGAAGAACTGATTGTATTCAGCTTATTAAGGGACGATTTATATATTGATCTCCAATGCAAAACCTTATTAAGGGATTTTCCAGAGTAGTTTTGAATATCTGAGATTTTCCCATTATGTGACTTATCCTTTATATAATATATGACTCTGCTATAAAAGGATGCTTTGTCTCATATGCAAAGGGATTGTTTCTAGTTCTGATATATTTTAGATGGGATTAAAGTCCAGATGTACCCTATGCATTGCCTACAAAATTTTGGACACTTCCACTTGATCCTCTCTTCCATTTTTCCCAACCACAGAGAGTCTAACCTTCTAAACTGGACCCGAGGATTTTAGCCTTTTTAAAATCTGAATTTCTTCAACCCATTCTCCATGGTTAGTTGCCTTCGTATCTACTTTTGTCTTCTCTCCTTGGAAACATACCATTAAGAAAAACTTAATTTTTAAAAAAATATGTTTCCCACCTCATATTAACGTTGAGGTGTATGTGCATTGAGTAGATAACGGGAGGAATCACCTGCAATATTAAACCGTTATTTAAACCTACTCAGAGAGAATGCAAAAGTCCACAAGAACCTTGAAGTTGAGTAAAATAACATGTCCTTAGAGTTGATAGAGATTCCTATGCTTTATCCTCTTTTGAAAGCCATGCTGTAAATAACGCCTCTGAATCTGCATTTAAAAAATTCCTTAACATTGATTTTAAAGCCTCTGATTGAGTTATATTATAAAAGGATTTGAAGTTCAAATTGTTTGAAAATACAATTTGAGTGGAATGTTGAAATTCTTAAGCTACGTTACAGTAATAATTTAATTCTAGAGAGGTATAGGGTTGTGCTTGAAATCAGCAATGCCAAGGGTCAGAATAAATTTGAGAGAAATAATCACATTCAAGCAGGACTGAAATACTTATCTCAAGCACAGCAGTAAGCATAAAAATGGTTTATTTATCAAATAATCAATAATAGTGGACTCTTGATTAGAGATGTCAGGGGAGTTCTCCCTAGACTTATCTCAGAGACTGCCAATTAACATTATTAGGTTGTGATAATAAATGAGTTTGACCAGGTATTTTCCTCTTTGATTCAGACAGTTATCCCTGGAGTAATGACCTGTAAGGAAGTAATCTTCTCAGTTCAGATTCCCTTTGCCTTATGCTCTGGCAGAAACCATCGTGAATATTGGCATTCAGATCCTCTAAAAATCCTAAAGCACCTAATGTTTCCAGACATCTGATGTGTATGTTTTGCAGGAAGGATCAGTCCTTATGGAAAGATGAGTCAATAATTGGAAAAATAAATTTTTGTTGTATGTATCAAATGGCTCAGAACTTAATATTTACCAAAATCAGTCCGTCTTTCTCTTTTCTAGAAGACTGAGTGAGAAAAGGACCCATCTTGAAATAGCAGGGAGTTTTCTAAAAATGACTAAAAGAGGAATGTTTAAACGGTGGTAATGAAGCAATGTGGTTAAAAGCCTCAGCTGTAGGCCCAATGGGCCGAGTTTATGAATTTAGAAGTTGATGAATTTAAAAAAGGTATTTAACTTCTGAACTTCAGATTTTCCATCTCAAAAGTGGAGATAATAACACTAATACCTACCTCATATGTACTATTTTGAGTGCTAAATGAGATAATGCATAAAAGCATTTACCACTATGCCTGGCACATAGAAAATGATCATAAAATGATCCAATTAATATTTCCATTCGCTTTACTATCTTGCAGCATTTTTAAAGGAGGGATTGTTTGTTTAATTTTATTTTTAACTTATCTGTTTGCTTATGGGGATTTAGAATTGTGTGATTTCATAGATGGGATTGACTTACTCCATCAGGATTGAATAAGTGTAACTGATTTGGCTATAAGTACCACCTCAAAGACCAGTTTCTTTACAGGCAAAGATATGCAGTGAAAACTATGAGTTATTCATATACCTGAATATCTAGTGTATTAGAGAAGTGAAACCTTCTTTCAGAATACTGCATTTATGCAAATCAGCTGCTTCTCAAAGTAGAATCACTTCCTTTCTGCCTACAGTTTAGCAAAGAGTCACAGTTTTAATTTCTAGGTCACTAAGACAGTGACATAACTATTACTGAATGACCTTTCCTTTAACAAGTGATATATTCTGGCTGTCTCCAAAGGCTGCACCATTGTGTTCAATCTGGTTTCCTTTTTTCTCTTCTCATCCTTTCATTCAACATCTAACCCCATGGATATGGGATGGGCCGGACTGAGAACTAGGACCCCGGAGATGAAAGTCGTTGTCTCACCCAGCAGTGTACAGAGATTGTGATCAGAAAACACCTGAAATTACAAATATAAAGTCAGAACTTATGATACCTAGTATAATTACCTTCTTTGAAAAATTGCAGCGTCTAAATGACAAACTTAAATGAATACTACTTCATTTTTAGTTCTCACCCCGGAGGTTGAATACTTTTTAGAAGAGCTTGGGTGGGGAGATATGGTAGGCATCTTTTTAGCTCACTTTTCAAAAGAGAAAAAATCCTGTTCATTTCCTGGAAAGAAAAGTGTATCATATTTTCTACCTGCCCCCTTTTTCCTGTTTGTTAGAGTTTCTTTCAGTGTTTCCTCTCTTAGTTTATATTTCTAAAGGCTCGTAAAGAGAAGTAGCATTTGTAGAGCTTGATCGCCTAGCCATAAATATGAGTTTTAATGATTTTCAGTTTTAAACCTCTGCAGCAGTCATAAAACTAATTTCTTTTTTTTCTGCCTTGATTTTAAATTCAATATATCTACTATTTTGTTCTTAAAATTAAAAATATAATGTTTACTTACCATTGATAGTTTTTTCTGCCATTTGAGGAACCAGGAGTGGGCCATAGAGCCCTTATGTGGATAGTTTTTAGGAACATTGGAAAGCAGCATGAAAAATGGAATATAAGGAAACAGTAAGCATCGATATTAAGCAGTGAGCAACTGATGATGTGTGAGGAAGCAGGAGATAGAAATCTAGGGAAGCAGTAGGCTGCATGAGTTTTTAAGTGGCAAGGACAAAAAAATACTTTTCAAGATGTCTTTTCATTCGAGCAACATGTATTGAATACTAGTACTATATGTTGGCTTCTGTGTTAGGCACTGTGAATACAACAAAGACTGTAGTTGTAGGACCTTCATTCAGTAGCGAGGGCAACATAAAAATAGGTAATTGTAATGTGATATTCTGTAATAGAATTTAATCATAGAGACATATAAAAGATACCCTTGGCTTGGCACACTCTTACTCACTTGTCCTCGATAATCCTGTTCATATTTAAGGTTTTACCTTAGGCATGGCTTCTTCCAGAAAGCCTTCCTAATACCGTATGCACTAAATTAGTGGGAAGTGATTAATTATTGTTGGTACAGATGTCAGGGAATATTTCTCTAAAGTAGTTATCTGATATCAGTTTTGAATAAAAAATTAGCAAGTTGTAAGAGAAGTAAGGGATCATGGTTTTCTTTTCCCAAAGGTTGGTAGGAGGTGAGCATATTATATCACTTCATCATTCATTTATTTTTTCACTCAATTAATAATCTTTATTAATTTCCTTTAGTCCCTGAACATCCCAGGCTATTTCATACCTTTGTAACTGCACAGATGATTTCACTGTTTAGATGGAATGGCCAGACGTGGTGCTTAGGCAGTGAGGCTACACGGGTGAACGCAGACGTGGTGAGACTGCCCTTCAGGGCCTATTGGGGTCTGAAGTTGAACAAAAGACATTGAACAGAAAGCATTATGAGTATGGTGAGTGTCATTCCGGGGAGTGCAGGGACATTTAATGGATGTATTGTAATCCACTTGGTGGGATTAGGGAAGGCTGCACAGAGAAAGTAAGGTTTAAACAGACAAAGCAAGTGAGAAGGAGCTAGTTTAGAGAATGAGAGAGAGTGTTACAGGCAGGGGGCCCTAGGTAGGAAATAAGAATGTGGTGATGAATCTGCCCCCTGTAATAGTGGGGCTACATAAGATGGAGCAGCCCTTTTGCTGAGAACAGCTATAAAAGCTGAAAAAAACATAAAATAGTATCTGTTTGAAGGTATCAGAGAGATAAATTAGTAAGGCATTACCAAGCCAAGGCTCAGAAAAGAAGGAAATCCAAAGAAATGAAACTGACATTTGGAAGTGCTTTTGCCCTGTAAGCATTTACCAATTCAGAGAAAGCAGCTAAAAGACTTGTGGAGCCCTTTTGATAGCTCACATGGATAGGAGTACAAAAATGGGGCCTTATAATTCCCCGATGCTTTGCACTGGGGCCCTGAAATACTGCATCCAAGAATAGGTAAAACAGAGGTAAATGAGCCTTTGCATGGACTGCAGCCCAGCTTCAGCTCGTGTGGGTGGCCCAGGAAATTCTCAACCCCATTATCAGATTAAGATGATCTTGGTTTTTGCTAGCGCCCCCAGGTTTTTTGCAGAAACAAAGATTCTTTCTAGAGGATTATTATTATAGGTCTGAAATTATTTCTAGTTTTTCAAATACAATGTTCAGAACGTAATCAAAGGTAGTCGGTGTCACAAGGACACAAGACAATGTAAATTAAGAAGCAGCTGAAAAGTCGGCAGCAAAAACAGAGCTCCAGGTGCACCAGGTGTTAGTATATCAGATGTAGACTTTAAAATAGTTATGCTTATTAAGTTCAAGGACAAAAAAAGAAGCAAATTTCAAACAAAGAATTGGAAACTTTAAAAAATAATATAGCAGATTTGGGAAAGAACCAAACAGATATTCTAAAACTGAACTAAAGATGAGTTAAGCAGCAAATCTTAATACACTGGTCTAGAGAGGATTATTAAATCGGATTTTAGATCAGAAGGAAGCACAGAGAGATCTATGGATGAAGCATTGGGGAGGGCAAGAGATACAGAGAATACAAGAAAAAGTCTAATAAGTGTTTAAATGGGAGTCCCAAAGGAAAGGAGTTTGAGAATATTTCAATATTTGAAGAGATGATGGCTGAGAATTTTCCAAAACAGATGAAAGACCATGAGCTATAATTCAAGCAGCACAACATAACCTGATAAGGATTAATTTTTAAAATCCATCTACTTCTAAGTGTATGCCCAAGAGAAAATATATGTCTACACAAACACCTGTACACGAATGTTCATAGCAGCATTATTCATAATAGCTAAAAAGTGGAAGCAGTCCAGATTCCATCACCTGAAGAATGAATTAAAAAATGTGGTGTATCTGTGTAATGAAATATGATCTGGCCATAAAATAGAATGAAGTCCTGACACATGCTGCAACACAGATGAACCTTAAAAACATTATGATAAGTGAAAGAGGCCAACCTCAAAAGGATTCCATTTATATGATTCCATTTATAGAAATGTTCAGAATAGGCAAATCTATAGACAGGGCTGGGGTGAAAGGGGGAGTGGATACAGCGTTTCTTTTTGGGGTGATAGAAATGTTCTAAAATTAGATGGTGATGATGGTTACACAACTCTGAATATACTTAAAAAAAATGAATTATACAGTTTATTTAAATGGGAAATTTTTTATGGTATGTGAATTATATCTCAATTAAAAAGAGGGAGAAGAAATACACACCTAGAAACATCCTAGTAAAACTACAGGAAACCAAGAAGAAAATCTTAAAAGCAGTCAGTGGGGCTGTGAGTAGAGCATTGGAATTACATTCAAAGGAGCAGTAAATAGACTGGTAGATGGTTTCTCAACAGGATCAGTAGAATTGGAAAGACAGAAGATAATTCAGTGATGACATCCTCAGTGTGCTGAAGGAAAATAACTGCCAACCCTGAATTTTATCCAACTGAAATACATTATAAGAAAGAAGCTGAAATAAAGCTATTTCAGATGAGGAAATAAAAAGAGAAAGAGAGAATTTGTCCCCGGAAACCTATACTAAATAGGGTATTCAGACAAACAGAAAATGATCCCTGATGGAAGGCCAGAAATACAGGAAAAAATAAAGATTAACAAAGGTGGTAAATAGGCACAGACAGTAGTTCTACTCCTAGGTCTGTACCCAACAGCTGTGAGGACGTTTGTTGTTAGTGCCATCGAGTGAATTCTGACTCCTAGAGACCCTGTGTACAGCAGAGCAGAACCCTACCCAGTCTTTTTGCACCATTCTCTCACCTTCCGGCGCTATCTCAGACAATGCTTAGCTGCTATTCATAGGGTTTTCACGGCCACTTTTTTCAGGAGAGTGGGTGGCCATGTCCGTCTTCCTAGTCTGTCTAGTCTGGAAGCTCCGCTGAAACCTGTCCACTCTCGGTGATCCTGCTGGTATTGGAAATATCGGTGGCATAGCTTTCAGCATCACAGTAATGCACAGCCGCCACAGTGAGACAACCCACAGGTGGGTGGTGTGATTCCCTGACCAGGAAAATGAACCCAGCTGCAGTGATGAGAGCACCAAATCTTAACTCTAGACCACCAGGGCTGAGTATATATGTTCACCAAAGACATATTCATAAAAGAATGTTCATAGCACTATTCATAAAAGCCTCAAAACTACTTAATGCCTGTCAACAGTAGACTGGATAAATAAATTGTATAGTCACATATACCTTACATCCATATAACAGTTTAGGTAATACGCAACAGTATAAGTGAATCTCAAAAACAATAATAAGGAAAATTAGCCAGGAACAAAAGACTACCTAAGGTATGATTCCATTTATGTTGAAGTATGTAATAGGGAAGATGAATCGGTGTGCTTAGAAATCAGGATAGTAGTGAGATAAGTGTTAGAGAGGATGTGGAGACACTAGAATCCTGTTCACTGTTGCTGGGAATGTAAATTGGTGCAGCCACTATGGAAAACAGTATGGAGGTTCCTCAAAAAATTAGAAAGGGATGAAGGGAGTCATATATATGGTGATGGACAAACAAAAATGTACAACCCAAAATTTCACAATGTTAAAAACTATTAAAACATCAATTAAAAAAAATTAAAAATAGAACTGCCATATGATTCAGTAATGCCACTTGTGCGTATATATCCAAAAGAAATGAAAACAAGATCTTGAAGAGAAATCTGCACCCCATGTTATTGCAGCGTTATTCACAATAGCCAAGACATGGAAACAACCTAAGTGTCCATCAACAGATGAATGGATAAAGAAGATGTAGTATATACATACAATGCAATATCCAGCCATAAAAAGAAGGAAATCCCGCCATTTGCGACAGCACAGATGGACGTTGAGGGCATTATGCTAAGTGAAATAAATCAGATAGAGAAAGACCAATACTGTATGATCTCACTTACATGTGGAATCTAAAAAAGCCAAACTCATAGAAACAGAGAGTAGAATGGTGGTTACCAGGAGCTGGGAAGTGGGAGAAGTGGGGAGATATTGGTCAAAGGGTACAAACTTCTAGTTATAAATTGAATAAGTTCTGGGGATCCAATGTACATCATGGTGATTATAGCTAATAATACTGCATTATATACTGAAAGTTGCTAAGAGAGTAGATCTTAAATGTTCTCACCGCAAAAAAGAAATGGTAATTACGTGACCTGACAGAGGCGTTAGCTAATGCTATGGTGGTAATCATTTTGCAATATGTAAGTGTATCAAGTCAACACGTTGCACACCTTCAATTTATGTGATGTTATGTGTCGATTATATCTCAGTAAAGCTGGGGGAAGAAAAGAAATCGGGGTGGTAGTTACCCCAGAGGTGTCTAGGATTGGCTAGGTGCATAAGGGGATTGGGTGCTGGGATGTTCTATTTCTTCATCTGAGTGTGGGTTTCACAGCTGTGTTCTGTGTGAAAATTCACCATGATGTACACTTATGTGCACTTTCTGCGTGTATGTTGTACTTGAAAAGGTTTTTAAAAGTGAAAATATTGGTAAATCTCAATCAATATTTACTGTATAAAACAATAATATCTTACGTTTATAGCTAGGAAGAAATGTAGAACAGTTAGGGCATGTAAGGGATCAATTTATGAAATGTCGGAATTAAAGTGCTTATGTTTTAGGCTCTGAAGAGTTGATCCCGTCTGCCCCCTAAAATCACTTTAATAAGCATTTTTGAAATTACAAGGGAACAATGTAAATTTTAAAAGAATTTCAGTTATAGTCGGGGAATATTTTAAGTAGATCAAAAATTAATTATTGAGTTTTTCAGCAAAAGTACCTTTTTTAAATATTTCAGACCTATTGTCTGTTTTGCTACTTCCCATATTGCTTGGTCTGTTTCTAAACACTACTCAATTTGGCAATATCCCTTGAGAAGTATATGGCACTTAATGTGTATTGTTCCCTAGAGGAATCATGAAAGAAAGAAAAGATGCATATTTTCTCTTTGGATAAAATAGAAAATTAATTGAAGAAGGAAGAGTCCATAATTTAAGATATAGTTAATATTGGGAGAAAATCTAATATATAATTTTCATATTTGTTGATTATGTCTTCTTAGTTTAAATACCGGTTATCACTAGCAGAGTTCATGCTCTTTATGCAGCAGCTTGTATGGCTTATGTTTGTATGTTCATCTGGTTGGTTTATATACAATGATGTAAGCTATAATAATCATTTTTATGTATTCTTACTCTTTCTTTACTTGCTTCAGACTCATCATCAGTTGGCTTTTGAATTCTACATTAATATTTTGAAAGAAATGCTCCAACAAAAAACGTCTTGTATTTTCATTATAGTGATTCTGCTGCATGGATTACAAGCACTCTATCTCCATGCTTGGCTAAACTCCATCAAAAGCACATTATCCTCCTACTTCTGTGGCCAGCTGCCTAATTGTATCTGCTGTAACCACACGCTGTTGGAACGTGATACCAATGAAGAACAGAAATGATAAATTACTCCCTGCAGGTGATAGTGATAATGATAATTTTTAATTTTCTTCTTCCTCATAAGGTCTAGTCTGATCTTATTTCATTGGCTGCCATCGTGTTACATATACACATGATATGTCCTCTTTAGAGAAATACTCATCACACCAAAATACATGAGAAAATAATTCATTTTTATTCCAAGTCATTGTTCTTCAAATGAGTACGTATAAAAGGAACTACATCTACTTTTATATGCATGGGATAAACAAGTGAAATTCACTTAAAACAGATTTTTAAATTATTCAATTTACCAATGCTGTGAGTGATTTTCTTCCTTTTGGTGAGATCCACAAAGGAGAGATGAACAGCTTGTTCTAAACTGTATTCTAATGCTTAGGAGTATTTAAGATGCACAATAAAACTACATGCCTGTATTAGTTTCCTGTGTACTTCAAAGTAATTGTGGTGGATTCTCACCAAATTACAAGCATGATCAAACTGTCCCAGGAACTTACTGTATGCATGTATTTTCCTTTCATTCTCTTTTCTTCTGTCGTCATCATTGTTGTTGTTCGCCATTACCACTCATTCTCCTTTCTCTCAGTCTGAGGAACTTGATAGCTAAAATTTTTCTGACTGTGGTGTAATTCAGTGAAATTTTATTTATTTGTGACCTTGCCTTTGGAGATAACTCAGCTCTTACAGATATTTGATTTTTTTAAGATATGCTTATTCTTTTCCTCAGCAGTTCTCTATACCCTGACAAGATATGTATGTGGGACAAAAGAGAAATTTATTCTGTGGTCAGGCATTCTAACCTATCTGATCTTTTTCAAGCACATGTCAGGCTGTGCTCCAGTTATTTATTACCGTTGCTGATTAGTCATCATTTTCAATTTCCTATGGTTGTTTATTCTTACAGTATTTGAATGACTTCCACAGAGAGAGTGTAAGCTCATTGAAATGAACATTTAAAAGACCCAGAGATGCTTGTCAAAGTGATGGAACAAGGTGGTGAAACTGTAATTGAAAAATAGTGGCATGTTTATGTTCTGCAGCAAAATAAATAGTTTTGTCCCCAAATCAGCTGACATATTTGATTGGTTGTAGTGGCTTTGCAGAAATAAAAACACTAATCATAGTTCATTTGGTTTATATGACCATGTTTCAAGTTCAACTTTTTTTCCTCTTTTTTGTAATCTCGAACAAGGATCACTTATACAGCAAAAATATATATATACCCTTTCCCTTTAAGTGGCATTCTAGGCTTTACTTGTGTTTGAGGGTAAATACCCATTTTAAACCAGAAATTTCCTTTGGTTTTTCAGAGCAAGAGTCTTCCACTTTCTCAGTTATGTGAATGCCAACTGTCTGATGAGTAGATTATCTGCAGATAATTTTTAATCCCAGGTGAATTTCTTCCTAACTTTTCCTCATGTTTCTGCTTAATGTGTGCTATGGAACTGATTTTAGTATTCTCCTCAACCAACACCGTGAGGAAGGTAAATCTGCATGAGGAATTGAAGATGCTATGATGCGTTTCAGAGGGAGCCATAAAATAGATGTGATTTCAGATTTATCTTTGTCATAGTTCCCTGCCAACTTCCCATAACCAAAATTAATTTTATTTTTCATTTCTATTTTTCGTTCCTATTTTATTTATTTGTCTTGAGGCTTATAAACTGTTTGGTTTTTTCGTTACCCCAAACTACCTAGTATTTCTTTCACTGTATTTTTTGGAATCTGGAGGAAAGTTACTTTCTTCTTTGATTTTTAACTAAATTTCATAGGTAGGTAGATTGGATTTGGGGATTGAAAGACAGTTCTAAAATATCTTTGTATTCTCAAATCTTTTTATTTTTACTTTTTAATTTTGTTGTAAACTTGTGCATCAGCCTCTCCTCTTTGTTAAGACCTATATTCTATGATTATAATTCTACAGTTGTTCTGCTGTATTAATATTGCCAGTGTTTTTTACCAGAGTTAAATATGTGATGTTTCACTTCTTGTATTTTATACATTTCAGACTCAGGTCACAAGTTCTGATAATGTTAGAAGAGCTTCTTTTAAACCCAAATTTGTTGTTTTCACAAAAGGTTTTATTACTTTACTAGGATTTTTTCCACTTTCTTTTTTGGCAACATAGAATATAAGCAGTACGTAAAACGTATGTATACCTTAAAGAATAATTACAGGGTAATGTGTAACCCACTTACGAAAATCTTAAAAGTCTTAATGTTTTCATGTAGTTTGGCAATTTCTTATTACTGTGACTCTTCCATTTATAAATGTCTTTTTTCTTCTACTTGCTACTTTCTCTGAGTTCACTTTTGCAAATCTCTTCATTAGAAAATGTTATTTTTGTGGAATTACTATTTGGGGAAAATTTGTCACTTTTTTTTCCAAATTTATCAAGTATTTATATCAAATAATACTACATATTAGACACTGCCCTAGCCCTTGGGGTTACAGAGATGAGTGATTTGGGGAGTCATTAAGGCAGCTGATACAAAGGTAATAGTTGAATTGAATGCCTCTCCATGCAAATACTATAGATCATTTAACTCAAGTATTATTAACTTACTATCACAGGAGCTGTTCATTTTTATGAGAAATATAAATTATATATAAACACAAAAAATATGAATATTCCAAATCTATCATCCACTTTCAATAGCTTGGTGAATATCTTTCCAAATACATACATATATATATTCATATTTCTATAACATATAATAAGTGCCCATAATATACATATTATTCTTTTCACCTAATAGTATATTGTGACTATTTTTCCAAATCAGTAAATATGTATCTAGGATTACTTTTGACAGCCAAATGTAATTCCATTATATGGAGATGATCTGATTTATTAACTGGTCACCTATGGTTGAAAAATCTGGGCTGAAATTGACATCTATGGCTAAATCTTTGCAAGTATACTTAATAATGTCCATAAAATAATTTCTTGAATGTTTAGAATTACTGGGTCAATGAGTATGTACATTATATAGTCATTTTAATTGAGTACCTAACATATACTTACAAAACAGAAAAGTGCACAAATCATAAGTATAAATTTAAATTTATAAATAAGTGTAAAATCAAAAGATAAAATTGCACAAAGTAAATACTCACCATGTACCCAGCACTCAGCTTTAGAGACAGAATATTACCAGTAACCTAGGAGCCCACCGTGTAACCCCTTCCAGTTTCTACCCCTATTGCAGGGGTAACTGCTATCTTGACTTACAACACTGTAAGTTAGTTTTGCTATTTTTGAGTTTTCTGTATATAAAAGGAATCATATCATGTGTACTGTTTTGTATCTGGCTTCTTTTTAATGCAAATATTTTGTCCTTTAATATGTTCTGCTAAGTTCCTTCTAGAAAGGTTATTTTAGTTTCTTTTCCCCACACAAAAGCCGCTTTCCCCACTGACGTTGAATGTTAGCGTTAAAAAAATGTTTTCTCCAACCTGATCAGGGAAACTTATATCTGTTTATTTTACTTTACTTTTTTTTTCCTAAATAGGTCAAACATTTTTTTCACATGCTTATTAATCATTTGATTTTTCTTTTATAAATTCCTGCTTTGTCTTTTGTTATTTCTTTTGACTTACTGTTTTCTTACTAATTTGTAGTAGCTTAATGTACAGAGGACAGTGACATATATATGATATATATATCGCAAATGTTCTCAGATTTGTTGTCTTTTAATTTTGATACTAAAATTTTAAATATCCCTTATATTAAGTTTCTGGTTTGTGTGTGATGCTCAAAAAGCCTTCTTCACTTCCAAATGTTATAAACACTTGTATATATTGGTGGAATTTCCCTCTTCCTCCCTCCTTGCTCACCCACCCTGCACTGAAATTTGTGATTACATGTGCATACATTGAAAATCCGACCAGGTGATGTTACAATTTTTGCTTTAAACAACTATAAATATTTTAAAGGAATTCAGAGGAAAAAGGTAGTTTTTTATATTTATCCAACTATTTATCATTTCTGTTATTCTTCTGTTATTTTTGATGTTTCAGGTTTCCTTCTGATATTGTTGCCTATCAGCCTGAAGAAATTCCTTTAAAATGTCTTCTAAAAAGTCTTTTGGCGGTGAATTCTTTTAGTTTTCCTTCACTTGAAAATGTCTTTATTTTTGCCTTCATTCCTGAAGGATATTTTTGCTGGATATAGAATTTTGAAAGGTTTTTTATCTTGCTCCAAATCTTTTTTTTTCCCATCAGGGCCTCCAATTACCTGTATGCCAGATCCACAGGTCCCTGAGCCTTGTGCGTTTTATTTCAGTTTTTTTCTCTTTGTTTTTCAAATTAGATAATTTCTATTTGATCTATCTTCAAATTCGCTGATTTTTTTTTCCTGTCATCTCCATTCTGCACTTTAGCCCAGGGAGTTTTTTGCTTCAGTTGTTGTATTTTTCAGTTTTAAAATTTCCATTTGATTCTTTTTTGTAGTTTCTGTTTCTCTGCCGAGAATTCCTATCCTTTGATTGATTTCACTGTGTTTTCTGTTACCTCACACCAGCATAGTTAATAATATTTGCTTTAGACTTCTTGTCTGATAGTACCAGCCTCTGGGCATCTCAGAGTTGGCATCCACTGATTGTCTTTTCTCTTGAGAGTTGGCTACATTTTCCCGGGTCTTTGTATATCGAGTAATTTTGGATTGTATCCTGGATGTTGTGCGTGTTACGTTTTGTGGACTCGCGGTCATGTTATAATCGTCTAAGAGGATGTGGATGTGTGGTTCAGCAGGCTGTCAACCTAGTTAAAGTCAGAATACAAGTTCTCTAACAGTGTCTGGGTAGACAGTGGTTCAAGTCTCAGTTCCATTTTCTGAGCATTTGCTATTCTGTTTTGGGTCTCTCCTGCACATATGCAGTTTAGGGATTAGTCTGAGACTTGTACAGGTTTTTCAAATCTCACTTTAGTTCTCTAAGCCTTTACTTGTTGTTTTGGGGTTTTCCCATGCACATTTTATTCAGAGATTATTCCTGAGACTTGTGCCAGTGATTCAGATTTTAGTTCAGTTCTCTCAGCCTTGGTTATGTTGGTTTGGTTCTAACCTGAGCTACATAGTTCAGGGGTTAGGCTGAGACTTGTGCGGGTTCATACAGAGAATTAGGGGATCCTCTTCTCTAGCTCTCTCCTCCCCATATTTGTCCTACACTCTCCATTTTTTTTCAGAGTTTAAGATTACAATTTCCATCTAAGATTAGTTATTCAATGATTTACAAAGTGTACTGACTACATAATAATGCTAGCTATATTTAAGAAACTGAAGACTAAAAATTTTAATTTAACTAAAATTTATTGAGAACCTGCTATATAACAGACTCATGCTGGGTAAGGGGCAGAGAAATGTGAGTTACACATGGGCTTTGCTATTAAATAAATTGCATTCTGATGGGGCAAACTAACTATAATACAGTGTGGTAAGTGCTGTAATAGAATTGTGTATAATAAGCACATTCACTTAGCAAATATTTATTGTGTACTATGGGCGAGGCAGTGCCCTGGTCGCTAAGGATATAGTGGTGAGCAAGTCAGGCATATAGGAATAAATTTAAGAAAATAGTTGAATTAGTCTGTGGAGGGGTATTAGGAAATCAACTGAAAAAAGTTATGTTTTAGAAATTTCTTATTAACTGCATGGTTTTCTGTAGTAATCTGTAGCTGAGGACTGTGTTGCTTTATAATTCTATTTGACAGAATTATAACTAGTATTTGAATTCTCTCTTGGTATCTAAAGTAGAGTGAACTTTAAGGTTAATTTTGGATCCAATCTATATTAAGCCTACAGATCAATGAAACCACATTCTCAACAAAAGCAGCAGAGTACACAAATTAGCTTTATAGTGATTTTTCAATAATCAGTGTCCTGTTTTTAACACTTTGTAAGCTTTGTTTAATGCCAGTTTTAAAATAGATTAAGTCAAACTAGTCCCATTAGTGAAGTAAAAAGGAATTGTATCATTTAAATTTTAAACAAAAAGAAATTATATATTCATCTGAAAATTATATATTTATCTTTTTGATTTCTTTTAGAGACCTTTTTGTACTATCACAGTAACTCTTAGAGTTACTTTGAAGTTTCTCCTTTGGGTATTTGCTTAAACATAACTTTTATTTAAGTACTATTATTTATTTTTATTTTATTTTCAGAAAAAATACATAACATTTAAAAATTCTGTTGATCTCATCATAAAAATATTCATAGTACTTTGCTTTAAAACACGAGATCAGGAGAAATTGAGTTGGCTTTGTATAAAAGATTATGTTTTAGTTATTTATTGTTGTGCAACAAACCAACCCCAAACTTAGTGCCTTGAAGTCACAATCAGTTGGATTTATTTATTTATGATTCTGCAGTCTGGACTGGATTTATCTACTAGTTCTGCTGCTGCTCTATCCTGGTGTCTCTCATGCTGCTGCCGTTGTCTGGAGACTTGAGTAGAGCTGGAGGGTCCAAGATGGCGTAATGCACAAGGAAGCATCTCAGTGGGAGAGCCTGGATTGGCCAGGGGCCAGCTGAGCCCCTCTCTCCATGTAGTCTCTCACCTTCCAGTAGTCTACCATGATCGTTTCTCTAATGAAACACATATTGGTTATTTGATTAGCCTTGTTACCCTTATTGTTATGTAGTTTCTATGAGAAAAAGCCAAATTATATTACTTTATTTTTACTTATAACATCTTTTCCAGGAAAAACAGTGGCTTGCCGTAAGTTTAAGAGGTATCTGGTCTTTGAAATGGTTTCTTGTTTGCCATGTCTTAAAAGACTGAATAATTAATTATGTCATGTAATTACTTAATAATTATTTATATTCCTTTTTTTTAAAAAAACAGGCAGTTGCTGGCTACTTTGATATATATTTTGAGAAGAATTGCCACAACAGAGTAAGTATCATGAGTTTTCCCATAAGAATTATGTGAAGTATATTGTATTTTTATGCCCCAAGGTGTTTGATCATAAGCATTTTGCTGTTGTAAGCAATTGGAGCTTGTATTTGATGTAGCAGATTAATGTACCATGATATTAAAAATCTTGTACTTCATCAGATACTTTTGAACTCTACGAATGCAGGTCGTGTTCTCTACGGGCCCCCAGAGTACCAAAACACACTGGAAACAAACAATATTTCTGTTGGAAAAGCCATTTTCAGTTAAAGCAGGTAAGAAAGAAAAGTAAAGGGGGAAACATGTCTTATTCATTCTGAAATAAACAATATTCATTCATTCTACAACCACTGTTTATGTGCCCACTGTATTTGACACAGTATAACAGATGTTAAGGTAAGGTGTTCTTAGAGATTACCATCTACATGAATTTTGTGCGTGTGTGTGAGTGAGGAAGATGGGCCCTGAGCTAACATCTGTTGCCAATCCTCCTCTTTTTGCTTGAGGAAAATTGTTGCTGGGCTAACATCTGTGGCCATCTTCCTCTACTTTATATATGGGACGCTGCCGCAGCATGGCTTGATGAGCGGTGCATAGGTCCATGCCCGGGATCCGAACCTGTGAACCCTGAGCTGCCGAAGCGGACTGTGCGAACTTACCCACTACACCACTGGGCCGGCCCCTACATAAATTTTAGATGGCATATTATTTCATTAAAGAAGTAATTTAAAGAAAACTTGATTTAAATCTAATTTCTGCCAGTTACAATGTATGTGACATATTACATAGCTCTTATTTTGAATATGACAAAATATTTCAGAAAACTTTTCTTTAAGCAATAACTAGTATTTACTAAGTTGCAAATATAACTAAAAGAAAATATTTTCATTTTCCAAGTGACCAAAGAAAAATATCACCAATAGAGGTAAAGTATAAATTAAAGAGACTGTCAGTCTCTTTAGTCGGTTAGTAGTTATTGTGTTCAGAATACATTTGCCTAGAATTCTCTCCACTGTCCACCCCTCAGGTCTTACGTAGTGTTCAAGGACAGGTCCAATTCTACACTCCCTTGTTTTACACCCCAGTGATTTTTCACTTATGTGAGCTCTTACAGTTCTTACATACCTACACACTTAGCTCCAAAAGTTAGAATTTGATTATAGAATTTTCTTTATTTAAACTGCTTATTACATATAAGTCTTTTTCTCCCGCCTTCACTGAAAGCCTCCTGACCGTAGGAAAGCTGAGTATACAACAAACTTCAATGAAAAGATGCACAACATAACTAGTGACTCAGGGAAAAGCTAATTAAAACTTTAAGACACTGTTTCTCATCCATCACTATTGGAAAAAAAATACGTAAAACTTAACAGTGCCAAGTGTTGGCAATAATGTAGCCAAATGGATCTTTTATGCTCTTCTGCTGGTGGTCTTAATTGGTACAACTTTAGAGAACAGTTTGATATCATCAAATTAAGTATAGTTGTACCATCCCTACAACCACACATTTTTTTTCCTTGGTGTGTATTCTGAACACTCTCTCCCACAACCTGTGTACAAGAATCTTCACGACAGTATGGTATGTAGAAGTGAAAAATTAGAAACAACCTTAATGTCCATCAACAGAAGATAAATAAATATGGTAGTTACATACAATAAAATCTCTATAGCAAATTAAGTAAATTGTGTGTGTGTGTCTGTCAAAAGCAACATTGAACAAAAAAAAGCTGCAGGATGATTCCTACAGTATACCCATTTATGTGAAGTTTAAAAACATGTAAAACAACTATACAGACACACACATAGTAAACGCAAGAAAACACTTAAGAATGATCACCACTGAATTCAGCGTAGCGTGTACTTCTGGAGAAGGATAGTAATTAGGCTCAGGGAAGGCTACAAACAGGGTTCAATGCCATATATGTGAACTATTTCTTTTAAAATTGAAGGAACTGCGGCAGAACGTTAAGATTTGACAGAGCTGAGTGGTGAGTCCCAGATGGTCATTATATTATTCTCTATATGTTTAAAATGCTTTATAAAATTATAATATAGTTGCGATTTTACTATTCATCATAAATTGGACTCACTAGATGCAAATAACCACCATTAGAGTAAAACGGCACCTTGTTGTCGGTTTTTCACTCTGAGGCTGCAGTGCTGTGGAAATAAAACCTTGATGGTGGCATTTTCTCTTTCTTCAGAAAGCTTGAGCACAGCACAGCTGAAATGAGGCAAACACGAAATCCTTTCACAGCCTCGTTTGTTTTGTTTTTGTGTAGCTCTGGTATTTGGACTGATATTTGGAAACTTGAAAATGTTGCTTTCTTCACTGTAATCATTTTGTTGTCTTAATGCTAGAATTTTAAAGGCAGTACTAACTCATTCATGTCGTAATCTTGAGGTAGATTTAAGATAGCATTTGAATGTTCTCCCACCTACTTAGAACAAAATATTATTTGATGTCTAGTGAAATTTTGAAATCCTGACTATTCTTTACCCAGTAATCCTTAGAGTAATTGATTTGGCTTTTTCAGAATACTATGAAGGAGGTATGTGATTCTATTGTTGCTCTCTGGTACCATTTACACTCTATATTTCTTTCAGTGCCATTGTGTATGTACTTGTATCTAAGTAGTAAGGCCAATACAACACAAAATATTAGAATCCCCTAAAAATAGCACAACCTGAGGAAAGATCTGAAAGGGAAATTCCAGAGTAGGGAAAATGTGCTCATGCTCAGCTATGGAAGTATGAAGAAAGGATCATATCAGTAAATATAACACCTTTTTTTTTTTTTTTTTTTTTTTTTACAATCCTGCTAAGCCTCTGATGATAGTACTAGTGAATAGAAGCCAGAAGCTGTGGGGCAGAGTACTGAAGAGGACAAGCTAACCAGACAAAGAGCTCTAGACATCTACACAGAATGTCCCCCTGAGTTTAAATGAGTGCTAAGATGTATATATGTAGGACGAAATGCCAGAGGTCAGGCAAAGCAGCCGTGGCACCTCCAAACCAAACAGTTCTCAGAGTTTACACAGAGCTGTGGGATATTCAGGTTTCAGCCAGCTAGAGTGAGGAGTCCTTTTGGACTTGATTCAGTAGAGATTCTAGAAGGACCATAGCTTCATAGTGGGAATAAACTATCCCTAGAGTAAAGGCTACTCTGGAAGCTCCTTAACAAAGCTTAAAAAAAGCCTTGAAAGGAAAAAACTGCACTGCAAGTAACTTTAATGGCAACAAAGGAAAACAACAAAACTCAGACACTCAACATAAAATTCATGATGGCCAGCATTCAATCAAACGTTGAATGCAGCAAAATATCAGTCCATAGAAACAGACCCAGAAGTGATGGAATTAGCACACAAGCATATTGAAACATGTAATAACTACTTTTATATTAATATAGTGATGAGAATATGAGAAGATATTTAAAATCCAGATAGAACTTCTAGCAATGGAAATTACAATATCTGAAGTGAAAATGTCATTTGATGGAATTAATGGTAGAAGAAAAGATCAGTCAACTTGAAGAAACAGCAATAAATAGTATCCAAAATGATGCACAGAGAGGGGAAAAAAAGATTTTTAAAAATATGAATGTATCCATGGTAACCTTTGGGAAAATATGCAGCACTCAAACTTAAATGTAATAATAAAAGTCCCTGGAAGAAGCAGGGGCAGGAAATATATTTGAAGAAGTAATGCCAAAATTTTCTTACATTTGATAAAAACTATAACCCACAGATTGAAGAAACTCAGTGAATCCCAAGTAGGAGCAACACAAAGAAAACAGCACCAAGGCACATCATAAGCAAATTACTGATAAACAGTGATAATAATAATAAAAAAAAAAATCTTAACATTAACCAGAGAAAAAGGAAACATATAAAGAGGAACAAAGAAAGAATTACTTCAGAATACTCATCAGAAACTATGTAAGCCAGATGCTAATCAAATGACATTTTCAAAGTGCTAAAAGAAACTGTCAACCTAGATTCTACATCTGCGATAAATACATTTCAAAAATGAAGACCAACTTTTCCAGAAGAAAAATGCTGAAAGAATTAATCGCCAGCAGACCAGCAATACAAGATACATTAAAGTAGGTTCTTCAAGTGGGAGAAAAATATCCACTTGGATCTAAACAAAGGAATGGAAAATGCCAGAAATGGTAAATGTGTGAGCACATAGAAAAGCTTTTATTTTCTCATTTTTTAATTTCTTAAAATATAGGTAATTGATTATTAAAGCAAAAATAATAATGTATTGTGGGTTTCAAAACATATGGAGATATAAAATGTATGACAATGATAAAAAAATTAATGAGAAAATAGAAATATATTGTGAAGTTCTTAACACCGTACTTAAAGCAATTTAATGGGAAACTGTGATAAGTTAAGTATGTACGTTGTAAACCCCAGAGCAACAACTAAAATATTTTAAATTAAACCACAAAGTATAGCTAGTAAGCTGATAGTGGAGATAAAATGGAATCCTGAAAAAAATATTCAATTCAAAAGAAGATAGGAACATAAACAAATGGACAAATAGAAAACAAATTATATGATATTAGACTTAAATTCAAACGTATTGATAATTACATTAAATATGAATGATCTGTACATCCAGGCAATGGAATATTGTCAGTGCTAAAAAGAAATGAGCTGTCGGGGCCAGCCCCATAGCCTGGTGGTTGAGTTCAGCATGCTCTGCTTTGGCTGCCCAGCTTTAGTTCCCAGGCACAGACCTGCACCACTCGGTGGCAGCCATGCTGTGGTGGCAACCCACATACCAAAGAGAGGAAGATTGGCACAGATGATAGGTCAGGGTGAATCTTCCTCAGCAAAAAAAGAAAAAAGAGAGAAATGAGCTGTCAAGCCATGAAAAGACATGGAAGAATCTTAAATGCATATTAGTAAGTGAAAAGAAGCTAATCTGAAAAGGCTGTGTGATTCCAACTATATGACATTCTGGAAAAGGCAAAACTATAGAGACAGTAAAAAGATCAGTGGTTGCCGGGGGCGGAGTTTACAAATAAGCAGAGCACAGAGGATTTTTAAGGCGGTGAAAATACTCTGTGTGATATTATAATGATGGATATATGTCATTATACCTGTGTCCAAACCCGTAGAATGTATAACACCAACAGTGAACCAAGAGTGAATTATCACTATTAAAGCTTAGAGTTAGAAAATGAAAGAAAAAAAAGAAATGGATTCTCCATCATATAAAAGCTTACTAGGTATATATAGAGAAAGAGAAATAAATAGCCGGATTTTTGTCATGTTTTTAAAGCCGATAAAAGATCTGAATTTTAAAGTAAACACTGCCAAAAACCCACTAGAACAGAATTGAAATGAAATCAGTTTTGTTCTTGATTGAACTGTGACGCTGCCTTGTGGTCAACTAATAGCCGTCTGCCCGTGAGAAAAGCAGGGTGGTGCAGCTCAGCTCCAGGGAGTGTCCTTTGCCGCTCTCACCACGGTGTACACACTGAGCAGCATCAGTCATGTTATCTCTGTTTGACACTGATTAATTACTCCCATCTATTCTGGTATTACAGCCACTGCCTTGCACTTCATTTGGGCTTGAACAATTGAAGGGAGTTCAGTGGTGTGAATTATGTATTTATTACTGTGACCCTTCATGCTATTTAATTAACTTAGATAAGTGCTGTTTGCACCCTCATTTTAAAATGAGGATTATTAAAGAAATAGTTATTTTACTTGTACTTCATTTTAAGACATGAAATTTACAATATCAGCTTATAAGGCAATTAATGTTTTGACTTTTTAATTATTCAGATGTTTTGTTTAATATTGACGCTTAAAATTTTTTCTTCTGTGAAAATTTAGCAAAAGTATCCATTACTAGTTCATCTTGACTCGAGCTATATTTCTAAATTGAGGAATACATGGAACTCTTAAATATATCCTTTAAACTTGAAGAATTTGATAACCTGCATTTATAAAAGCGCCATGGAACATTTCCGTTTTGACCCTTACACTAAAGATTGAATAGAAATTTACAAACAAGGCAACTTACATTTTTTTTTTTTTAACACTTCTAAGGCAACTAAATCAAAGAGCAACAACCATTAGGGAACGTGCCATAAAAAATATTTGCAGCAATAGCTCATATAAATCAACAAGAAAATCGCTAAGGTAAATGTACAAAGGATTTTTTTTTTTTTTTAGATGGTGGTTAAACATTTGAAATAATACCCGTCACCACTGATAATCACTGAAATGCAAATCAAAGCAGTATCTAAATAACAAAGGTGTTTTTATTGTTTTCTTTCATTCCTTTGTTGTTGTTGTTTGGTTTCTGATAATACCTAATGGTGATGAAGATGGCAGGAATGTAAAACTGGAATACACTTGATGCCTTTAAGATACTCCACTTCTGATAGTCCATCCTCAGGAATGGAATCAAAATTCACTTTTTTTTAATCTTTGCTATTCTAGGAAGTAGAATTAACATTGTTTTAATTTGCTTTTCTTTCTTTAAAGTATCTTGCTTTATAGAATTTTTTTCATTTTTGTATAATCAAATCTTCAGCCTTTTCCTTTTGGATTCTGGCTTACTAAAAAATATTGTATTACTATATTTACACATTTCTATTGGATGTGTATTCTTTCCTCAGTGATTTAAAATGCCCCACTTACCAGGTACTGAATCTCCATACTGGATCTTTTGGTTTTGTCTACTACCTTTCATTTTTCTGTGAGTTATTCCTAAGTCACCACATTTTTTAAACAGCATTATTCTGTAATTTACATACAGTAAAAGTGCACACATTTTAATTGTACAGTTCAGTGAGTTTTAACAAATGTATATGCTACCCTAATCGAGATGTAGAATACTGGGGCCAGCCCGCTGGCGTAGTGGTTACGTTCGCACGCTCCGCTTTGGTGGCCTGGGGTTTGCAGGTTCGAATCCCACCGCTCATCAAGCCATGCTGTGGTGGCGTCCCACATACAAAATAGAGGAAGACGGGCACAGATGTTAGCTCAGAGCCAATCTTCCTCAACAAAAAGAGGAAGATTGGAAACAGATGTTAGCCCAGGGCCAGTCTTCCTCACATACACACACAAAATGTAGAATGTTTACATCCCTCCAAAAAGTTCCTCCTTGATCCCCTGTGTGGTCGGTCAGTCATCCCCAACTCCACTCCCCAGACCAAAACAACCACTGATCTGCTTTCTGTCATTATATTACTAATATTAAAGTATTAGTATTCTTTTAGAATTTTGTGTCAAAGTAATTATACTCCATCTTCTTTGCTTAGCATGTTTTTGAGATTCCTCTGTGTATCAGTAGTTTGTTCATTTTTATTCCTTTGTATGGACTTACTACAGTTTACTTATGCAATCCGTGCTGCTAGACTTTTGGATTGCTCTCAGGGGCCATTATGAATAAAGTTGCTGTGAACATTCATGTAAGTCTTTGTGCAGATGTATGTTTTCATTTCTCTTGGATAAATACCTAGGAGTGGAATTATTGGGTCTTATAGTAAGTGTATATTTAACTTTATAAAAAACCAGCAGTTTTTTCAAAATGACTGTACCATTTAACATTCCTACCACAGTTGTGGGTTCAGTTGCTCCACATCCTTGTCAACACTTAGCAAAAAGGTCAGTCATTTTAATTTAACCCATTCTATTGTATATGTAGTGATACTGTGCTTTTAATTTGCATTTGCCTGATGACTGAAGATGTTGAGCATCTTTTCGTATGTTTATTGGTCATTTGTATCTTTTTTTGTTTTCTGTTAAAATATTTTGCTCAATTTTTAATTGGGTTGTTTGTCATCTTATTATTGAGTTATAAAAATCTTTATATATATGGATACAAGTTCTGTGTCAGATATTTTTATCCCAGTTCCTGCTTGTCTTTTAATTTTCTTAACGTCTTTTGAAGTTTTTGCTTTTGTCTCCTAATTAAGAAGTCTTTGCTACCCTAACATTACAGTGTTTCTTACATATTTCTTCTAAAAATTTCATAGTTTTGCCTTGCACATTTAGGTCTATAATCTATTTCATGATAATTTTAAGAGCAATATTTCATCTTTTCCCAAATGTGTATTAGATTGTTCCATCATCATTTCTTGAAAGGACTATCCTTTTCCCGTTTAATTACTCTGGCTCCTTTGTGGAAAGTTAATTGTCCATATATATAGGTCTATTTTTGAGTTCTGTTTTGTTTCATTGATCTGTGTGTCTGTCCTTATGCCAGTAAGATACTGTCCTTATAAGATGATGTAAGTCTTCCTACTTTGTTCTTTTTCAAAATTGTTTTCACTACTGTAGATCCTTTAAATTTCCATTTAAATTTTTAAATGAACTTGTTAATTTCTACAAAAAAAACCCTGCTAGGAATTTGAATGGGATTGTGTTGAATCGATAGATTACTTTGAGGAGAATTGACATCTTAACGGTATTGAGTCTTTCATCCACAAGCAAAATGTATCTCCCCATTTACTTAGATCATCTTGAGCACTGTTCCCTAGTTTTATGTGACTAAATCTTGCACATATGTTGTTACATTTATCTCAAATATTGTATGCTTTTTGATACTATTGTAAATGCTATTTTTTATTTGAATTTCTAATTCTTCATTGCAAGCATGTAGAAATACAATTAATTTTTTTTATATTGACTTTATATCCTAAGATTGCTAAACCATCTTACAGTTCTAGTAGGTTTTTTTGCGTATTGCTTTAGGATTTTTTTATGTAGAAGACCATGTGGTCTGTAAGTATTAAGACTGTTATCTGTATCCTTTTTTTCTTCCTCCACACCTTAATACCCTGACTAGGACATCCAATAGAATACTAATTAGAAGTAGTCAGAATAGACATCCTTACCTCAGTCCCAGTCCTAGGAAGAAAGCATTCAGTCTTTCACCATTTAGAATGATGCAACTGTAGTTTTTCATAGGTTCCCTTTATCAGGTGGAGAAAGACTCCTTCTGTTCCTAGTTTGCTGGAAGTTGTTATAAATTAATTTTGTCACATGCTTTTTCTGCATTTCATGAGACAATCATATGATTTTTCTCTTTTGTTTAAAGGATTTTTTAATCTATGTTCATGAGGGATATTTATCTGTAGTTTTCTGGTAATGAATTTATCTTGTTTTGGTGTCAGGGTAATGCTTCCCTCAAAAGATGAGTTGAGGAGCATTCCCTCGTCTATTTTTTGTAAGAGTTTGTGTACATTTGGTATTATTTTTCCTTAAACATTTGATGGATTTCACCAGTGAAGACCTCTGGACCTGTTTTCTTTGTTTTCTAATGTAAGCATTTAAAGCTATAAATTTTTTTCTCTAAGCACTGTTTTAGCTATAAGCCACGTATTTTTATATGTTGTATTTCGTTTATCATTCAGATCAAAATACTGTCTAATTTTCCTTGTGATTTTTATTTTAATTTATGGAATATTTAGAAGTCTGTTGCTTAATTCCTAAATATTTTGGGATTTTTTTAAGTATCTTTCTGTTACTGATTTTTAATTTTATTCAGTTGTTGCCAGAGAACACATTCTGTATGATTTCTGTACGTTTAAATGAACTAAGATTTGTTTTATGATCCAGCATATGATCTGTCTTGGTTCTGTAGATGTCATCCAGGTCAAGTTGGTTAATAGTGTTGTTCAAGTCTTCCATATTCTTTCTGATTTTCTGTCTAGTTGTTATTGTAATTGTCAACAAGGGAGAGGTGAAATTTCCAACGATAATTGTGGATTTGTCTGTTTTTTCTTATGGTACCGTCAGGTTTGCATCATGCATTTGAAGCTCTGTGATTTTATGCACACAAAAGTTTGTTACATCTCATGTATGAATTAACAGCTTGTCATTTTGAAATGTCTCTCCTTATCTCTGGTTATATTTTTTTCCTGAAGTCAATTTTGTTTGAAATTCATATAGCCATTCCAGCCCCTTTATGATTAATGTTTACATAGAATATCTTTCTCCTTCCTTTTAGCCTACGTCTCTGTGTAAAGTGTATTGGACACATTTACGTTTAATGTTATTATCTGTGTTACTGGATTTAATTCTGTCATTTGCCATTTGTTTTCTGTTTATCTCCTCTGTCATTCTGCTTTTCCCTCTCCTTTTTTTTTTTTTTTTTTGATTGAGTATTCTTTATTATTTCATTTTATCTCCACCCTTGACTACTTACCTATACGTCTTGGGTTTGTTTTTATAATGGTTGCTCTAGAGTCTCCAACATGCATCTTTAGCTTATCATAGACTCCCATCAAATGATAATACACCACTTCATTTGTGGTCCGAGACTCTTACAACAGTATACTTCCATTTACCCCCTCCGACCCTGTGTGCTATTGTTAAAAAACATTTCTCTCACCCAAATGTTTTGAACTCACAATACATTGTTACTATTTTTGCTTTAAATATTTAATTATCTTTTAAATAAATTTTAAAAAGGAAAAAATGTCTTATATTTACCAAATTCTTACCATTTCTGGCACTGTTGATTCTTTTGTGTAGATCCAAGTTTCTTTGTGGTATCGTTTTCCTCCTGTCTGAAGAACTTCTTTTAACACTTTTTGTAGTGCAGGTCTATTGGAAAAGAATTTTTTGCTTTTGTTTCTTTGAAAAAAGTCTTTATTTTACCTTCATTTTTTAGAGATTTGTGCTGGATATCGAATTCTTAGTTGCTAGGTTTTCTTCCTCCATCACTTCAAAGACGTGTCCAGCTGGTGAAGGTTCTGAGCTCACTCTTTTCTCTCTTCCCTTGTATGTAATATGTGTTTTTTCTCTGGATGCTTTAGAGATTTTTCTCTTTATCACTGGTTTTCAGGAGGTCAGGTAAGATGTGCCTTGATGTGTTGTTTTTGTTGTTGTAACTTATTTTTCTTCTGCTTCTAGGCCTCATTTTGCTGCTTTTTTATTTATTTATTTATTTTGTGTGTGTGTGAGGAAGATCAGCCCTGAGCTAACATCTGTGCTAATCCTCCTCTTTTTGCTGAGGAAGACCAGCTCTGAGCTAACATCTATTGCCAGTCCTCCTCCTTTTTTTTTGTTCCCCCAAAGCCCCAGTAGATAGTTGTGTGTCACAGTTGCACATCCTTCTAGTTGCTGTTTGTGGGACACAGCCTCAACATGGCTGGAGAAGCGGTGCGTCAGTGCACGCCCGGGATCCGAACCCGGGCTGCCAGTAGCGGAGTGCACGCACTTAACCGCTAAGCCACGGGGCCGGCCCTGCTTTTTTAAATATCTAGAAATTTTTAATTGGATGTCAGACATTGTAAATGTTATGTTGATGAATGTTTGGATTTTGTTTACTTTCCTTTAAAAAGTGTTAAAGTTTCTTTTAGCATGCAATTAAGTTACTTAAAGATTACCTTGGTTTTTACAAAACATGTTTTAAAGCTTTGTTAGAGTAAACTTTACTGTTGGGATAGTTTAATGCTAACACATAATCTGTCTGGTGTCTCTAGTGAGTTACCCTGAGTGTTCAACAAGTTCCTTCTAGTCTGGCTGCTTGGAATTCAAACATCTCCCAGCCCTATGTGAGCTCTGGATGTTGTTCAGCTGATTGCTCCCTAGGAGTTGTTCTTTGCTCAGAATCATGGAATTTCACCCTATATGTGCACAGATTAGTATTTAGCTAAAGTCTCAAGAGGACTCAATGCAGATTTCTGGAACTCTTTCACTGAAAATAACACCTGAAATTAATTTTATCTCCTTTTTCCCCCCTGATACTACATCTGTATTCTTAATTTCCATTTCATGTCATATTGCATTGGGTAGAATATTCAAGAATGATGTTAATGGGGCCAGCCCAGTGGCATAACGGTTAAGTGCTCGCACTCCATTTCGGCGGCCCGGGGTTCGTGGGTTCGGATCCAAGGCATACACCAATGCACTGCTTGTCAAGCCATGCTGTGGCGGCATCCCATATAAAGTAGAGGAAGATGGGCACAGATGTTAGCCCAGAGCCAATCTTCCTCAGCAAAAAAGAGGAGGATTGGCATCGGATGTTAGCTCAGGGCTAATCTTGCTCACAAAAAAAAAAAAAAAAAGAATGATGTTAAATAATATAGTGATAGTGGTATTTTTGCTGTGTTCTCACTTTAATCTAAATGCTGCTGTTTGCTTTTTATCATATTTGCTCTCAGATTTTGATATATACTCTCAATAAAGGAGTTGCTCTTTATTTCTATATTGAAAAGAAAGTTTTTCTATGAATAGATGAAGTTTACTAAAGGCCCATTTATCATTAGATAGTAATTTGAGCATGTGTATGCCCTACACTTCTGCAGTTTACATCCTAGAGAAACTGTCGTCTTAAGGACACAACACATATATGTAACAATAATCATAGCAGCATCATTTATAATAAACTGGAAACAATTTGACAGAAGAACAGATAAATGAATATGGGGCTATTAATACAGTTTAATACTACACAGCAGTGACCATGAATGAAGTATATAGCTACTTGCCTCAACAGAGATTAATCTCACAAGTGATGAATGAAATAATAAGCCATAGAAGAAAATAAGAAATACAAAATTTTTTAAGTTTTAAAGAATACAAATAAAAGCAATATATTGTTAAGGATACATCTCTATAAAGTGGAACTATTTTGAATAGGAAATGGTAACAAAATATCAGAATCTTGATTATCACTGGAGGTTAGAGGGGATGTGATTGGAGGGACATAGTAGGGGGCGTCAGTGGTTTTGGTAAGGTTCCAGCCCGATGTTGGGTCTGTGGAGGTGGTTTTATTATTTTTATATCTCAAGTATACATTATCTGTCTTTTCATACGTATGAACTACTTTATAGAAGCTACTAAATTAAGTAATTTACACTGACACACTGTTTATAAATGGGAAGGAACTAACAAGCCACGAAGTAGAATCGACAGTTGTTGACTTCAGTGTTGATAATTCAATAACAGTAATTTAAACCCAACAACCAAGTTGGTAATTATTCTCCTCTGTCATGTACTTATAAAACCAGCATCAGTTTATCATATAGCGGCTGCTCATTTCCAATTTCAGTATCAGTAAATGATAAATTCAGGATATGATTCTTGGTATAAAATAGCAGATTAAAAATTGATTAAAAAATAGAAGCAATATGGGCCGGCCTGTGGCTTAGAGGTTAAGTGCACGCGCTCCGTTACTGGCGGCCCAGGTTCGGATCCCAGGCGCGCACCAACGTGCCGCTTCTCTCACCGCGCTGGGGCTGCGTCCCACATACAGCAACTAGAAGGATGTGCAGCTGTGACATACAACTATCTACTGGGGCTTTGGGGGGAAAAAAATAAATTAAAAAAAAAAATCTTTAAAAAAAAATAGAAGCAATAAAATATTGCCTACATATTCAAAATTGGAAAGTCTCTTAGTTTTGTTGAAGATACTTATCACCTCTTCTCTAAGTTAATGCCTTAACAGAAAAGAAAACATATATGATAGTTTATTAAAGTTATTATGGAATAATACTTACATAAATTTTAATATTAATAAAACATTTTTATAAAGTGGCTAAATGTTTTTACAAAAAAATATAGGGTAGTAAAATTTTGGCTATTTCACGTCCATTATAGTACATTTAAAACTATAATAATCAATTTTTCAGATAGGGATAAGGAGGCGCTGGAATGTAGTTGAAGAACATGGGCTCTGGAATCAAACTGCCTCGCTTAAAATCCTGGTGCTTCCGCTAACTGGCAGTGTGCCTTAGGCAGATTACCACACCTTCCTGAACCTTGTTTCTCATCTGTAGAGTGAGGAAAATGTACTGAACCTCATAGAGATATTTTTGTAATCATTAAGTGAGATAAGTCATATAAAGGCCTTAGAACATGGCTAGCACAAAATAGTGTTAAATAAATATTAGCAATTATTATTATCTATTGATAGATACTTTCCATAAAGTTTGTGGAGCTACATCACTGGTGATCTTGTCAGCCCGTTGGTAAGCGTGGCACGTGAAGTACTTTTGTTTCATTTTCTTAATAATATATGGGAATATAAACACCGAAGCCAAATGTACACATTAACATACACACCTGCACATGAAATCATTGTTATATTAGGCTGAGTGGAATGTAACTTGGCCCACATAATTTTTTTTCCATTATTTTTTTTTCCATTATTCTAATTCCTTAATTTTGCATTAAACACTATAAGCCTTACGTTTTCTGCAGTATAGATAGAATGTATCAGTAATGGAATCTTTATATTCTGAAATAAATATAACTATTACATGGTTTTGTTAAATTTTACTTTGCTATTTCACTACCATATTGAAAAACATTCAGATTCATTATCCCTTAATGTGGGGCATTTGCAGGTTTTTAAAAATAAGATACTGATTCAGTACTTGGATAGTTTTATATAGATTCCTCCATCTTTTCATATGGAGTCTCACTGTGTCTATCCAGATTTCAAAGCTATAGCTGAAGCTATTTGGTGTGACCTTACTCTTAGTAAAGCAAGGAATGATGATCAATTACATCTTATCAGTATCTTTTGTTATTTTTAAATGGCTCTTGGTATATAAGTGAAAAAAACTTAAATGAGAAGTATCTGTAATCAGAAAAGTACATAGATATAATTCCACTTTGGAGTAAAATAAAATTTGTAGCATACAGGATAAGTTTTCAGGGAATCAGTTTTTGCCTTTAAACAAATATGTAATATTTTGTGTTTACTGTTTTACCTGTGTAAGTTCTGTTTTCCATTTACAGTGTTAGTACCTTAAAGGCCAACAGCCTTGTCATGTGCCTCTGTAAAATATAAATTTTTTTCCCAACTGTAATTTTCAGTTTCCCAAAATGCCATTTCCTGAAGGCTCTCTCTGCATGTTCTCTCTCTCTCTTAAATGCCATTCCATGTACACTCCTTAAGTTAACCATGACTTTAGTCCTCAGATAATTCATTCATTAATTCTTGTGAAACATTGCCTTTTACTGCCTTCCAACCATCTCCAGTCCTCACCTCCAGCACAGTTTAGACACACACCTGTTGTGTAATTGTTGATGTAGCTATTTCTCTTCACCCTTCACCGTGAACTCTTTGAGGCAGGAACCATGTCTTGTTTTTTCTCTATGCCCAGGACTCTCCACAGGGCCTCATGCTCAGGCGTGCAGTAAAATGACTCTCCCAAGCAAGTAGTTTTGCTCACTTTTTCACAAGGAATTGACACCTGCAGTGTGTAAGTTAGGTCTGCTTTGTTCAAAAATTCAACATAAAATTACCTTAGAAAATTAAATCTCTTAATTTAAAGAATAATTAAAAAGTTAAGGGGCCGGCCCAGTGGCGTAGTGGTTAAGTTCATGCATGGGTTCAGATCCTGGGTGCAGACCTATACACCGCTCGTTAAGCCATGCTGTGGTGGCGTCCCATATACAAAATAGAGGAAGATTGGCACAGATGTTATCTCAGGGATCATCTTCCTCAAGCAAAAAGAGGAAGATTGGCAATAGATGTTCGCTCAGGGCCAATCTTCCTCACCAAAAAAAAAAAAAAAAAAGTTGTTAAAAAAATTAGTGAAACATCTTACAACAAAAAAAAAGTACTAGGTATACATTATTACTTTTCTGCTAGACTGTATTTTTTGAATTCTTAAACTTATTTTTTGCCTTTCTTCTATAGGTGAAACCTTGAAAGGAAAAATCACAGTCCACAAGAATAAGAAAGATCCGCGTTCTCTCATTGTGACCCTCACATTGAACAATTCAGTTCAGACTTACAGTCTCCAGTGAAGAGGCCACAACAGCACACTAACTTGCTGTTTGTATTGTGGGGGTGGGATGGGTAGGAGGTGCAGAGAGGGGTTTTATGTGAGCACATGGATGATGGGTCCTTTCCTAATGAGTCCCCTCAGTATGGAGAAGCGTGGTAGGAATCTGATGTAATTCAGCTAAGGAAGAAGAGCCACTGGTCCTAGTGGTCCACCTGCATGATCACTTTCCCAGAAGTCTGGTCAGCAAGATAAAACCAAGTGTAACTCCTCCATTGAGTTTAGCTATATTGAAAATCATTTAAATTGGCCTAAATTTGGAGCAGAGGTAGTCTTCTGTTGTTTTTAATAAGTTTCTTACTATAAATTTTAAACACTGGTAATTGATTAGTTATTTGGATGCCGTTTTATTATGCTAGTAACTGTATACAAGGTGTTACGTCTTATTGCAGGTTTCCTCTCTGAGGGAGAGGACTTGTTTGTATTATTTGCTGGAATATCAGGATGTAATAGATGAAAGAGCAAGTGTAAGGGACTGAAGTATGGAAAGGAGAGCATCCCACAAATCGTCTTTGAAGACAGCTTGGTTGATTATCCTGTAGTTCTGTACCTTTCATTTTATAGCTTCTTCCCTCTTTGCAAATATTCTTTAGACATATAATTTTCTAGTATTGCCCAGGAAATCTAATTTTAATACCTTTTATCCTAGGTTTCATAAAAGTTTTTAAAGATTGGGATAAATATGTACTTATTTACTAATGTAATACCTTTTTCAAACTAGATTTATGTGCAGAGTTAAACTTGTAACTGTTAATATATCATTCTGTACAATTGTGTCAATTACAATTATTGATTCGGTTTGAAATGCAGAATAGAAAAACATTCAATAAAATGTATATAACCATTAGCATTATAAAATGATATTCCAACATATTAAAGCCTTTTATAAAATCAGAAACATTTAAAACAAGTCTTAAGAAAAGAATCATTTTTAAGAAAACAGGGATTTTAAGGAGCGCTGAGTCACGTGCTTCTTTTCGGTTCAACAGCTGGTTCTCTCTCACAGCATGACCCACACAAGGAGCACACACAGTGTTGAGAGGCCCGAGCTCTGGAGTCAGTGCCTGGGTCCAGGCTCGGCTCCAGCTCTTCCTTGCTGTGTGACCTTAGTACCCCTTAACCTCTCTCCCCCTCCGTGAATTTGCCAGTTCACGAGTTAATGCTTTTCAGCCACTTAAATCAGTGCCTGGCACAGAGAAAACACTCCCTCAGTGCTAGGGGATGGTATCGTCGTCATCATACAGTCAGGGCCCCTTGCAGAGAGAATATGGCATCTACTTAGATCAGTCTGGGAATCGTCAGCCTCACCAAATACCACCCTAGTACAGGAACGGTGGGAAGATTACAGTGGACGTTAATGTTTAATATAGCAAAATCCGTATCAAAAAGAAATTGTCTTTTGGTCTTTATTAGAGAACTGGACTTCTAGCAATGGGAGAATTAACCCCTTCAAATGATGGTATTTCAGGCCAAGTCTGTAAGCATGACTTCTGTTCTCACTGGGTTAAGCCAGCCCGCTTGCTTTCACCATGTGTTTGAATTCAGACCATTATAGGAAGTGTGCAGTGCTGATAGTACAGCTCAAAGTCCCTTCAGTTTGGTCTGGGATGGCTTCATGTACAAGTCTGAGTAGGGTGGGTGATAAAACAAAAATAAGGGAACCCATAAGAAGATATAATGGGTTTTTAAAGTAACCAAAAACCATCTCGTTTTTTGTTTTTCTTTCCTGTAATGCATAACAAATATTTTCTACTGTTTTAAAAGGTATTTCTCAAAAATGATTTCTCTTCAAAACTCCTGTTTGATTTTCATGGGATTTTCACCCAGTGGCCCTTTTTATTTTCTTCTCCCGATTATAGCTAGCCCAGCCATAGTTGGTGGATCTCTGTTCTTTTCAGTTAGCCTTCCCAGGCTGAAACATTCTAATTTGTGTACCTAAATACTAATTGGTGTATCTAAATTCTCTCATATGAGAATATGAGAGTCCAAATGTTAGCTTTGCAATTGGAATTTCAGCCATTAAACTGCTGTGAAAAATAAGTTCTTCCGAGCCCTTGACAATGATAAATACATTGTCCTCTCGTGCTGTGCAGATGGGCGTTTATGGATAGCAGATTACTCTGTCCCAAGGATTTTGTTTTATTTCCATTAAGAAAATACATTTCTCTCTTGTTTTACTTTGTGAAAACTAACAGTATATTGTCGTGTGTGGGGTTCATCCGAGTATAATAGTCATCTCTGTTCAGTAGAGCAGTATTTTCTGAACAGAGCGTTTTGGAAGGAGTGTTCCAAGGAAACAGAACTGGAGGGTGTACAGCATTGCACAGAGTGGTCCAATAAGTAGCCCCAATTGCTGGGAACACACTTTCAATACATCAGGGAGCTTTCATTTAACTTTGAAGTCATCCCCTTTTGAGGGGGAGGGCTATTCTGTCCCACAGAGTTATTTGCTTTCTTATCACTTAATTTAGAGTAACCACTGTGGTCCACCTGTGTCTGTCGGCATTCTGCCTCTCTCTCTTCTTAAAATGGAATGTCGGAAATGTGTGAAGTTACCAACTGGACATCAGTCCACGTTAGTCTCACCAGTCATGCTGTCGAGTGGGGGAAGTATGTAACAGTACTGCTAAGAACATTCAATAGGAGAAATTAAAACAGGATGATAGGCTGTTTAGCTCCTGCTGGCCGTGCCAGAAATGGTCATTTAAGCTGCTGGGCTGTAATATATCCCCAAAACGTCCGCGTATTCAGATTCCTCTGTGTAGCAGAATATCTCAAAAGTGTCTATCAAGTGTGCAGGACTGTGGTGAATCTGTGGTGAAAGGCAAGGTCTGGGAGATGGCTGAGGTCAAGCATTGTCTACTGCGGCTGGCAAACTGCAGCCTGGGGCCAAATCCACCCCACTGCCCGTTTTGGTAAATACAATTTTATTGGAGCAGAGATAGCTAATACTGCAGGTAGAGGCGTTCCTCATACAACTCATTAATGGCCATGGCAGAGAAGATACACGCAATAGAACACAGATTACAAGGACTATGGTTTTTTTTAAAATGTGAAGCTAAGCAACTGGGGGAGGGACTCCGTTTGTGAAGACTTAGAGGATTGACCAAGACTTACCCTAAATTTTTTTTTAAACACACTATTTACATTCTTGAGACAGGTGTCTGGAATTCTAAGGTTTAGTGCCCTGTGTAAAGGGAATCAGTAAACTGAAACTTTGTAGTTGATTATCAACTTTATTTAGAAAGTTTTCATAAGACCAGAGAAATGTGCAAACAGAGCTTTTCAAAGTGAGAGAGGGTTGAAGCCCGTGCACAAGCTACAAACTAACTCAGCTAACGAAGGACTTCCGAGCCTGTAAGAAAGGATTTGCATGAACCTTATTAACCTCTGGGTTTTTAAGAGAGCTCTGGACCTGAAGCTAACTCGAACATTAGGAAAGAAAGTTGGGGAAACCGCTTTGTGCTAGCACTTTTCCACATGCCTTGAGGCCCCTCAGTGCCCGCCTTGCTTGGTTCTCACCTGGAGTGCTCCTCTTGTGCTGATGCCCTGGGCACCGTGGGAAGGTGTGGAAAGTCCCTGCTCAGCTATCAAATGAGGCCATGTTGCCTTGGGGGCTCATGTATTTTTAATGATTTTGTGTCTGTTTTCTTGCTATAAAGGTAAACTTTTCCAAGCAGAATGATGAATAAGCAAAGGACTTTTAAAGTGTCTTAGTAATTCACTTGTCATTTCAATAAAGTTTTGGAAGGGGAAAAAAAAAGCCTGCAAAAGAGGTGGTTTTCATATATTGCCTCCACATCTTGGCTAGCAGTTAGCATTCATTTAGCTGTAGAGTGTAGCTAAATAGATACAGAAATGGCCTATCACTGAGTTAGTTGTAATTATTTAAAATGAAAATAATCAACATTAGTCTAACAAATGGAGACTGAAATTAAGTAAATTATATTCACTTCATAGAATATTATGCACTCAATAAAAATAATTATCAAGTCCTCATGGCAACATAGAAAAGCTCTTATGATAAAAAAGCAAAATAACTTGTGATACACTAATTACAAGATAAAGCCTGCATATGCTAAAATATTGAAAGAGGAAACAAAATAATTTGTTAGGGTGATTGGATTGTGCGTGGCTTTGTCTTCTAATAGATACACTTTCTGTAATGTTATATAACTTCAATAAGTTTTTAAAATATGTTCTTAAAAATAAATTTGAGTAGCTGAAATACTTCTGCAGAGCGCTGATACTAGAAGTGAACCCATCAGGGCACTCCACTTAGGTGGAATATGGAAGCCCAAGAACTCTGCACAATTCTGGCGGGACCCTACCCTCCCTCTCTGCCATCATTCCCAACCTTGAAACTACTGCTGTGGGACCATGAGGACTAATATCATTATGCCCTTTATTCCAACTCACGTCAGTCACAAGAAGCCCAGGCCTCCAGATTCATTCTGCATCCCTCATCTCTAATCTCTGTGCAATTCTGTGCATCCCCTCTTTTCTGTCCAAAATCCCTTGCTCTCCTGAGGACTTGGCTTCCCCTGTAGACCCCTTAAATGGTGCCTGTCCTCTCCCTCACCACTCATCCTCCTGGACTTGGATGTGAGGTCGGTGACTTCCTTGCTTTTGGTTGCCAGTTATAAACCATTCTCCCTAAAATCCTTCCTACCCCCCTCCCATCTTTAATCTCTTCTCATCAAGATTATAACACCAACCACCTTACCTGTGACTATCATCTCCCCACCTCCAGATCACTCTCCCTCATTCCTTGAAGATTTTAACTCCTAACTCACTGTCCCACGCGCTCCTGCTTAATCAATGAGTTCAGTATTTCATGTGGATGAGCCTTCTATACCGGACCTGTTGGCTCATTGACCTCATCCAATGATCTTGCCCTCTACCTTACCTCAGCCACTCCTGTGGTCATCCTCTAGAACTGGCCATAAACCAGAACTCAAACTCCTGCTTGTATCACACTAACTACCCATCTTTTCAGCTCACTGTCTTCAGTGTCCCACTTCCAGCAATCCTTCAACTCCGCCAAGACCAAAATCCATCGATTGATACCACATTTTCCCTGTCCCTCACCTCTTCGTGTTTACGCTTACTTCCTTGCCCCGCTTAAAATCCATAGTCCGTCATTATAACCATCGTCTTGCACTTTTCTGTACACTTGGCTAAATCGCAATCCTGATCCAAATCCAAGTCCATGACTGCACATGTGCAGCTCGGTGAGGCTGGAGGAGAACACTCAGTCATGCTGACTGGGTTGGTCTTAAATTCATGACCCCTGATCTCAAGTGTCCAGAAGTCATTCCTTATTTCCCTGGTCTGTTTGTCTCCCACTCTCCTCAATGGCTATTTTCTTTCTTCTCTCCTCCAACCTCCAGGACCTCCTCCCTCATTTTTTCAGATGAAGTTCTTGTTTCCTGTTTCACCAAGAAATAGAACCAGTCTGAGGAGAACTTTCACAGGTTTCCACACCGCCCCCCCCCCCCTTTATCTATGCCCATGTGCTGCCTTCCCTCCCAGTGAACTTCCACCACTTCCCGCCAAGGCCAGCCTCGCCCTGCCTGCTCACTCCCTCGGTTGCTCAAAGGTACTGCTTCAGCAGGACGACTCCCATATCTGCCTTGCTGCTCGCCACTTAACATACAAATAGGCTATTATTGCCCCTATTAAAAAATTTTTCAATTCCACTTCTCCCTCCTGCTGTTGCCACATTTTGCGTTTTTCCTTTAAGCTGGGACCACTCAGAGTTGTCTGTGTTCACTGTCTGTTTTCTCTCTTCTCATTGTTTTTTTTAAACAACTGTATTGAGGTATAATTTATATACAACAAAATGTTTACAGTATGATGAGTTAGGGCAAATGTATGCCTATAATCATCACTCCTTGTAATATTTAGAACATTTCCTTCACACTAGAAAGTTTTCTTGTGCTACTTTGCAGTTAACATTTCTCCCCACTTCCCTCCCCAGGCAAGCACTAATCTGATTTCTGTCAATATAAATTTGTTTGGCCTGTTTTAGAACTTCATATAAAGGGAATCGCATAGTATGTACCCTTTCATTTCCGCCTCCTTTCAGCACAGTGTTTTTGAGGTTCGTCCCTGTTGATGTGTGTCAGTAGTCCATTCCCTTTTATGACTGAATATTGTTCCATTTTACTCGTTTGTTTTTCCATTCCTGGGTTGTTTCCAGGTTGTAGCTGCTGTGAACACTTGTGTATACATCCTTCTTGAGCCCACTCTCACCAAGATGTTGCCTCTACCGCTCCATTGAAACTGCTCTTATCAAGGTCACCAGTGAACCACATGTTGCTAATTCCAGTGACCAATTCTCAACCCTCATTTTATTTGACCTACCAGCAGTATTCGATGCTGATGATCACTCTCCTTCTGGAAACATTCAGCTTGGCCTTCCCCACTCTCCCCCTTCAGTTGCCTTTGTTGGCTTTTCCTCACCTCTACACCTTTTACACATTAGCACCTTAGTCCTGGGATCTCTTTTCTGTCCATCCTACCTCCCTTGGTGTTTTCATCATTGTAAATTCCTAGATATTGACAACTCAATATGTATCTCTAGCCATCTGCCTTCCGCTGCAGTCTATATCCGGCTGCCTATGTGACACCTCTACTTAGATGTCTAATGGGCATCTCAAACTTAACATATTCAAAACTGAATTTCTGATCTTCTCCAAACCCTGTTCCTGCTATCTTCCTCCATCTCACTTCACAGAATTTCATCTTTTCAGTAGCTCAGGCCAGAAACCTTAAGGTCATCCTTGATCCCTTTTTCACTCCACATCCAAGCTGACCAGCAAATCTTATAGGATCTACCTTCAAAATATATCCAGAACCAAAATAGTTCTCACTACTTCCACTACTGCCACCCTGATCCAAACCACCGTCATCTTTCACCTCGATCACTTGGTTCTCAGAATGTGATCAGCAGACCCCTGGTCACTCCAAAAAAAATCTTGCAGGAAGTCCAGGAGATCAAAACTACTTTGCCGTAGTACTAAGACATTGTTTGCTTTTTTCACTGTATTGACATTTACACTGATGGTGCAAAAGCAATTGTGGGTAAAATTGCTGGTCCCTTAGCACAAATCAAGGCACCAAACCATACTAGTAGTCGCTGTATTCTTCACTCCCACATACTCTTTAAAATGTCCTGGATGAAGCTGTAAAAAAAACAGTAATTTCATTAAATCTGGACCCTTTATAGTACATGTCCTTTTAATATTCTGTATGATACTAATAAGGCACTTTTACTGCATGCTGAAATATAACATTTGTCTCCAGCAAGAGCACTTATACGATTGAGTTGTGAGCTGAACTAGCCGCTTTTTTCATGGAACATCATTTTTACATGAAAGAATGGCTGACAAACTATGGCAGACATTGTCCTGCAGAAGAAAAAAGTGAGCTTATCACTTAAAATAAAACAACTGATAGAATTTGTTGCTAATGATAAAATTCACGTTTTCAAGCTGAAATTAGCATTTTGGAAAACATGTGTCCACCACCATGAGCTCAGGGGCTTCCCAGTTCTCAAAGATTTTGAGATAGTGGTGTATGGGAGGAAAAACAGCTTTTTCCTCTCTCCTTTTATGTTCTCGACTGGGACCCCTGTAATGAAAGACAGATTAACAAGAGAAAAGCATACAAATTTATTTACTGTAAGTTTTAAGTGACACAGAAGCCTGCATAAGGAAATAAATGACGACTTGAAGAAGCAGTTAAACCTGAGCGTTTTTATGCTAGGTGTGATGAAGAGTGGACAGTCGTGGGAAGATGCGACAGGACAGGGGTGAGCTAAGTGTGTAAACTAGGGGAGCTTAGCAAGGCCTCTTGGATCAGATTCCTCTCTGTGTGCCTTCATCTCCCGAGATGCTCCTCCCCTCCCGGTACGGGGAGGGCACCTCTCACGTGAGGGTGTTAGCACCTGCTTCAGGGGAAGGTCAGCAAGTCCTTCCTGAAGGGGGAAGAAGTCAGAAGACAAGATCAAATATAAGTTTGTTGTCATGATCAGTGTTGAACACTGTGGGTTCACCTGTTTGCTAAGGAGCAACAGGTCACCAGCAGAGCTAACAAAATAGGAAAAAAGAAAAAGAAAGTCCTTCCTTCACATGCCAGTTCTCAAATTCCTTGAGCGTGAAATATTCAGTGTGCCAAGGTGCTGTATTTTGGGGTAACGTGTCCTGAACCTGGTCAGTGGTGATAATAACAACTGATTTTTGATACTGTGTGATGAAACGTGCCAGCATCTGGAAGACCTGCATAACTCAGTGAACTAATGTTCCCCCCCCCCACTGCATCGTGTTACACGTATCCATTCAAAGGGCAAGATAAACCACTGGACTTGAATGAAACAATATAAAAGTTTATTGATCGAGTTTTAGATTCCACGTTGCAACTAACCTTTAAGAAACTACTGCTTGTCAAGTTTGTGTTTGGTGTTAAAGAAGATTATATGAGGCCATGTTTTCTTCATATACCTCGACCAAAACAAGATATTGGAACAGACTGAATGCAGAGCAGCCGTGAGAATCCAGCTGTGTTCTATTAAACCAGATAATAAAGTGATTTGTAAAAACGCTAAACACCACCACTCTTCTCACTAAATATTTTTTGTTTTGAAAAATAGTTATTTTCATTAAAAAATATGTTATTTCTATTAACATGTGGATTTATTATTATTTACTGAATAAATAAATATTATAAAAGTTTCTCAGTTTGAATTTCTAATATGGTAAATATCAATGGATGTAACCCATGTAAACAATAGCTCTCTGGGATCCTTAATAATTTTTAATAATGTAATAATTTTGGTTTCTCTTGAAACCAAAAGAGATTGAGAACCACTGACCTAGATTATTATAAGACCCTCCTAACTGGTCTTTCTGCTTCGACCCACCCCACCTTCCTCCATCCACTCTCAGTACATCATCCAAAGTAATCCTCTTAAGATATAAATCAGATTGTTATCCCTTACTCAAACAATCCCAGAGCTTCTCGACTCACTCAGAATAAAAGCTGAAGTCCTTACATTCACCTACAAGCCCCACATGATCTCACGCCCCCTTACTCACTTCTCTGAGACCATTTCCCCCTGCTCTCCACAGACGCATCTGCAGCCAGGCTGGCCTTCCTCTCTTCTGTCTGAGGCTGTTCCTTCTGCCTCTAAAGCTCTTCCCCCAAGTGGTCACCTAACTCATTCCCTCCTCTCCTTCAGGTCTGGGCTCAAAAGTCAGTTTCTCAACACGATTTCTCTGATGGGCCAACTTAAAGATGGAAAACCCACACTCGCACCCCCAATGCTCTTCCCTCCTTTATTGTCCTCGTAGCACATTGCCCTCTGATACGCTGCGTATTTTACCAACTCATCTCTTATTCTCCCCCCCCCACTATATGTGAGCTCCGGGAGGACAGGGACTGTTGTCCCTTTTATTGACTGCTGTATTGTGCGCTGGCACATAGTAGGCACTCAATAAATACCTGTTGGATGAAATAATGAATGCAGCGTGTATTCTAGACTGAGGCTTTGCTATAACTAACCAATGATAAATACTAGGGCAGTTTCTCCTGTTTAATAACATTTTATTATCCATTAATTACTTTATTTTGCCTTTCTTAAGTAGGAAACCTCTTGCTACCGTTAGTCCATGTTTAAATGTTTCTTTTTTTTCCTCAACCACTGTGATGTTTTCAAATTTCAGAGCCTAGGACCATCAGATGGTCCTGAGCCCACAGAAAAATCCTGGGTTTGCATATGGATGGGTCATTTAATCAACATATACACATTTAAATAGTTTTTAATTGACTTGCATATTGATCCTTTTCAAAAAGTAGATAATCTAGTATGTTTTAGAATTGGCGAAGGCTAATTCTGCTGTTTTGGTAGGTGTGTGAAAACGGCTTGCACAGATATAGTTTAAACTTCCTTAAAAACATCAAATAAATTATTTCTCAAACATTTTAATATTTTTTTTTAAATTTATGAATTAATAGGAAAGGAAACAAGGACAAGATTATGAGTGACTCCAAAAGTCTCTTCAACACACAGATACATAAACTAATATTAATAATTAGAATGTTTTAGCTAATGAGAAATTTTGATCAGATAACTTTAAAATTTTATAAATATAGTTTTATAATACTAGTGGCAGCACAGATTTTTTTTTTTTTTTTGTATTGTTGTGTGTGTGTGAGGAAGATCAGCCCTGAGCTGACACCTGTTGCCAATCCTCCTCTTTTCTGCTGAGGAAGATTGGCCCTGGGCTAACATCGTGCCCATCTTCCTCCACTTTATGTGGGACACCTGCCACAACATGGCTTGACAAGCAGTGTGTGGGTCCGCGCCCGGGATCCGAACCAGCGGACCCCGGACCACCAGAAGCAGAGCACACGAACTTAACCGCTATGCCATGGGGCCGGCCCCAGCAGATTTTTTTTTGTAAGTGGTGTTTTTATCCCCATCTCTATCCTAAAGGGTTTTGAAAGAACAAACCTTTTGTGTGGTTTAAGGAGTGCCTTTGAAATGTTCTCTGAAAGCAAACGGCACATTTTCCCCTGTTGGGAACTGGAGCTGAGACCACGTGAACACGCCTAGAGCCCCGGTGTGTCCTGCATTAACGTGCGTGTCTCCAATGACCCCCCTGCTGGCAACCCTAAGAGATCTCTTCCCCGTACACCTTCGTCTGCCCTGGCTCTTCCTGCTGTTTTATGGTGTTTAGTTTAATGAGACAACAACTGTGATCCAAGAAAAAAAAGAAAAAAGAGCCTATCTTTTCCTTAAATAGACAAAAGGGGAGCTGAGGGAATTCAAAATTATGCTCTCTGTTTCCTGCCGCCTTACGTGACCAAGATTTGATGACAATCCTGAATATGCTGAGCCAGGAAGATCACAGTGGCCACTTAATCTCAGAATCGCAGCCGTGGCAGGGCAGATTGCGTCTCCTGGAAGTCCATTTAGTCTTAATGTGGAGAGCAGGAGACACTAGCTGGGAGGGGACAGGGATGGGTGCAGAAAAGCGGAGGAGAGTTGGAGCTCTAAAATTTTCCTATGAAGTGAGAACTTGAAACGCAATCTAGTGCCGATGGAATAAGCAATAAAAGTATACATATAAGATGCTTAAAGTAACCGGTTAAGGAAATTAAAAGAGTTCCAGACACTGGGAAGGTTAGGGTGGTAGGAGTAAGCAACACTCTCTTCTATCATAGAGAAACGTAAGAATAGATAGTGTCTACAATGGACGCATCAAGAAATAGAGATGTAAACATATGATTTAGGGATGTGAAAGTGACCACAAGGAAAACTTAGAACAGAAATTGTTTAGCAAATTAAAAGAGGTTGGTTCTGTAGAGGAGGAGGGAGGTTGAAGAGGACGAGGGCAGGAAATCTTGTTTTATGATGATGATGATCTCTCCTCTTGTACCCTCTGATTTTATAGCCAAGTACATATATATTGCCTAGGTAATAAAAATAAAACATTTTAAAGTGAGCCAAAACTAGTGCCCGTTTGACTGTTCTGATAGTCGAGTTGGGGCTGGTTAGAGAGGTGGAGCGGCATCTGGGGTGTCCGGCCCGGAGGTCTGATTGGCTTTTTCAGCTTCTGCTGTTGGTCTTGTCCAGGTACGAATGATGAGCGAGAGGATAAGAGTGGCCTGCAGCGGGCCTGGTGTCTTGGCCTCGCTGTCAAGATTTGGATGAAGACAGGGAAAAGCCGTGATAGTCAAGAGCGTTACGGAGTGCGATTTCCTAACTGAGTGATTTGCACATCTTTCGGAAGGCCTAGAGAAATGGTCCTCACCTGGTCGAGGTACCTGTAGAGATTTACAGACAGAAAATAGCTCTGGAGACAGGGGCCCTCTTTCTCTGCGTCAGCTCTGTATCAAGTCACACTTCAGAAAGAGAAATCTTGGTTTTGTGCTTGCTGCTTATGCTGGAGTTGGAAGAGAAATATATCTCTTCATAGTTTGTTAGTCCAGAAGTTTCCTTATTGTCTTCTACTGGTGGCTTTAACCACTTGTTCCCAAACGCAGGTTTGCATGTCCTGGGGAGCTTTGTTCATAAAGTGCAGATCTCTGGGCGCCATCCCACAGGCTCTCGTGCTGTACGTCTTGAGTAGCATTCAGGAATCTGTAGTGATTCTGATGTGCAGCCAGGTGTGGGAACCTCTGCTTTAATCTTGTTTGGTTTATGTAACCCTCACAACAATCTGAAGAAATAGAAAAGCAAAGTCTTAAGAAATAGAAGACCAAAACATTGAGTCATTTTCCCAAAATCACCCTTACAGTGAAGTCAGTATTTTAAGCATATGTGTCTGCAGTGGAGCGCTGGTAAGTGTTTAACATCTGGTTCTCTAAAAACAGACCTCCTCCCCTCCAGTGAGCCCTGATTTCGATCCTCTGCCAATTGTGGTAGTGTGAATACTCTTACCATGACTGATTTCCAGCTATCAACATGACATCACTGGACATGGAGTTGGGAAGAGGTGCCAATGCCCAGGAGCACACAAATATTTCCACCCTATGGACACAGTGACGTAAACAGACATAAATTAACCTGAAGAGCATAGATTACAGTAAAGTGTAATAACATAATTAGGAAGTGGTAAGTTTTGAGTATCCATTACCTTTGTAATATAATTTATTTAATTGTAAGTTTATATAATTTCATTTTTAATAATGACTGAGTTTAACAACTGGCTTTCAAAATCTCTGAAAATGTGACAGTTGGCTCTCACGAGCTGATGCAAGCCAGCCCCAGTGGGCCCAGGAGTCTGACTCAAAGCCTGCTATACTAGTGTTTAACAACATGTGGTCTGTGGAATACAAGTTCTTTAAGATCTTTTCTGCAACAAGATTTTAAAGGGTCAAATATGTCTGGGAAGTGCTGTATCGTTAATTTGCTTCTTTAAAATCTACCACGTAGATTGGTGTATTGTAGGCCCTAAGAAGTACTGAGCTAGAGGCCTGTTCACCTCAACCCAAAGTTTCCTTTCCTTAGAATCCACTTTGGGACATGCCATGCAGGAGAAAATCCCAGCAAAGTGATCAGATACCGACTCTGGAGCCAGAGCACCTGAGTTTGAATCCTGGCTCCACCATTTACTAGTTGGGGTTCCTGGAGCAAATGTAACCTTCCTCTCGCTGTTTCTTCAGCTATGAAATAGGAGTAATAATAATGCCTATTTCATATGGTTGTTGCAAGGATTAAATGTGTTGACATATTTAAAGTGCACCTAAGCGCACTCTGTGAGTGTAAGCTATTATCATCGTTGTTGTTATTCTCACACCACTCGGCCTCCAGCCCAATCAGTCCAGCCTCCCTGACTCACAGGTTTCCTATCAAGCAATATGGAAGAAGACAAAGGGATGGGAAGGAAGGAGCTGGACAGTCTTTCCTCAGTTTAAAGCATTTCTAGCTACACTAGAAGATTTAGGATTTGCCATTTCCTTCCCAAAACCTGCCAACTGCGACTGTGATTTTAGATGTGCATACATTTAAATAAAAATACTCTTAACTAGAAACCATTTCAATATCCCATGGTGTTGATTATAGAGGCATTTTCTCTTGCCGTCAAAAAAATAGTGGTGGTTTGGCAGTAGGCCTCTTCCTTCTGAGTCAGCATCGTCAGGAGCGGGAATCCTCACCCTTTGCAGAAGACTGCCTCCAGGTTCTGACCTTCCCCGGCTCTCTCGGATCCCTGGCTCTTCCCCAGTCAGGTGAAGGGCATGAATCCCTCCAATGCTTTGCCCTCTTGCCAGCTTGGCTAATTGCACTCTGCCTCAGTGAAGGGGGTGAGGGTGAGGTGACAGCACACGGAATTCCAGAAGAGTTGAGTTAAGAGAAGCTGTGACTTCATCCTAGTTTTGTGAAAACCTGATTTTATTTGAGAAAGAATGAGTTTAGGCAAAGGGCAGGAAGAGGTCGTTCAAAATAACATATAGAAGGCCAACAAACATAAAAATATATATATATTTTTTTTGTGAGGAAGACCAGCCCTGAGCTAACATCTATTGCCAATCCTCCTCCTTTCTTTTTTTCCCCCCTTTTTCCCCCCAAAGCCCCAGTAGATAGTTGTATGTCATGGCTGCACATCCTTCTAGTTGCTGTACGTGGGACGGGGCCTCAGCATGGCCGGAGAAGCAGTGCGTTTGTGCGCGCCCGGGATCCGAACCCGGGCCTCCGGTAGCAGAGCATGCGTGCTTAACCACTAAGCCACGGGGCCGGCCCCCAAAAATATTTCTAACTGGACTAATAACCAAAGAAATGTAATAAAATTAAGATATGTTTCTTTTATCAGGGCAAAAAAAATTTTTTTTAATTGACCAAACCTAGTAGTGGCAAAAGTGTGAGGAAAGCAGCACTCTCTTGCACTACTATTAGAAGTAAACAATCTGGGCTGGCCCCGTGGCTTAGCGGTTAAGTGTGCACGCTCCGCTGCTGGCGGCCCGGGTTCGGATCCCGGGCGCGCACCGACGCACCACTTCTCCGGCCATGCTGAGGCCGCGTCCCACATACAGCAACTAGAAGGATGTGCAGCTATGACATACAACTATCTACTGGGGCTTTGGGGGGAAAAAAATAAATAAATAAAATCTTTAAAAAAAAAAAGAAGTAAACAATCTTTTTGGAATACTATTAGGCCATATGCATCAATATTTGAAATGCATGTGCCCTTTGACACAGCAAGTAAACACAAGTATATGTTCAATGAGGTTCAAAATGGCCGGTAATAATAAAAAACTGGAAAAAATACTATCTATGTGGTAGATTGAATTGTTGGTCTCAATTCTTCACCCCACTTCACATGCACTCACATGTCTTCACCATAAGTGAAGTCTGTTTTCCCATGCCTTGACTTTGGACTTGGCCATCTGGTATGCTTTGGCCAACGGTATGTGGGCAGAAGTGACATTAAGCCTAAGCTTTAAGGGACCTCAAATGTTTCTGCTTTCCATCTTGTGTCTCTGTATTTTCCGTAGTATATCGCAGTTGGCCCCATGGCCCCCAAAAAGGATGAAAGACACATGGAAGAGAGCCACCTTTGCCAGCCTATAGACAGAGCAGCTATAAACGGAAGCAGAACTGCCCAGCTGAGGCCAGCCTAGGTCAGCCCAACTCCAGCCAACCTGCAGATACGTGATATATATAATATGCACAATTTATACAGAATGTGTATATTATGTATACAGTCACGTGCTGCATAACGATGTTTTGGGCAATGATGGACTGCGTATGTGACAGTGGTCCATAAGATTATAATGGTGTGTAGTAGGCTGCATCATCTAGGTTTGTGTGAGTACCTGCTATGCTGTTTGCACAATGATGAAATCACCTAATGATACAGTTCTCAGAACTTATCCTCCTCATTAAGAGATGCATAACTGTATGATATTTCTAAAAATTGTTTTAAGCCACTGAGTTTTGGGGTTATTTGTTATGCAGCAGTAGATAACCAATACAGTCCATCAATAGAACATATTATATGTAATACATACTACACAGCTGTTATAAATGATGATATGATCTCTATTTACTGACATGGAAAGGTGTCTATCCAATATTGTTACGTAACAGGAATCAGACTTCAGAACACAGCCTAGCTAGGTCCAATTACATGCAAACATACACACAGATATAAGAAAGAATGTTTTGCAGTGATTATTTCTGGGGGGTGAGAAACAGGAAAAATTTTTTTTCTTTTCTCTGTAGTTTTGGGTATTGTTTGATTTTATTTTTCAAAGAGCATCCATCTTTTTTATAATTGAAAATATGGCAATGACTATGATATGTACTGAGAGAACAAAAAGACGAGTCTTTTTAGAATAAAGAGAAATGCAGTTAAAGAGGAAAAGAGTAGTCCAGATTACATGCAGCCTTGAAAGGTGGACAGAGTTCAGATTTGATGTATAAACAACTAGAAGTAAACATAATAATAGTTAACATTGATTAAGCCTTACTCGCAGTACGCTGGTAAGTGAACCATCTCACTTAGTCCTCATAGCAACAGTATGAGGTCATCATTTTAACTTCCCTTATTTTACAGAAAAAGAAACTGAGGTTCAGAGAGGATAAGTAATTTGCTGTGGATCACACAGCTTGGATTTGAATGCAGGTCTGACTCCAGAGCCCGCCTTCTTTCCAGTGTCCATGCTCATCCTCATTGCATGGCTTTGAGCAGGAGTGACACGGAGGAGCAACAAGGAGGCCCCAGGTGTGGAATCCAAATGCCTGCTCTTACAGCTTGAGGAACTGTGGGTAAAGGATAGGTGGCGTGCATTGTAGCACAGAGGACAGTCACAGAATCAGCCAGAGTCAGAGGTCAAATCCTGCCTCTGCACTCAGGAGCTGAGTAATCGTGCATCGGCTACTTAGGCCCCTCTAATTCTGGCTTTATCCTTCCATGAAAACATAGAACAGATAATAAATATCTTCTTCACAGTCATGGGAATCACTTCATTGCCTGGCACAAAAGCCACTAATAAATGGTTGCTAATATTTTAATAGCCACCCCTGGTGGTTGTCTAGTGGTTAAGATTTGGCACTCTCACTGCCACAGCCCATGTACATGTCCTGGTCAGGGAACCACACCACCCATACCACCCGTGTGTCGGTTGTCACACTGTGGAGGCTGCGTGTGGCTGCGATGCTGAAAGCTATGCCACCGATATTTCAAGTACTAGCAGGGTCACCTGTGATGGACAGTTTTCAGTGGAGCTTCCAGACTAAGACAGACTAGAAGAAGGACATAGTCGCTCAATTCTGAAAAAATTGGCCATGAAAACCCTATGGCTAGCAGCAGAGCATTGTCTGAGATGGTGCCAGAAGGTGAGAGGATGGCACAAAAGGCGGGTCAGGGTTCCGCTGTACACACTTTGCTAGGAGTCAGAATCCACCCGTCAACATCAACAACAAAATATTTTAATATAAATAAAAGCACTTGGCAACTGAAAAATGCTAATCAGGTACTAGTAGTTGCAATCTACAATTTTAGTGAACAGAACATTTAAATGAAATTGATCGAGTGGGCTGAGGAGAGAAGAGTGGAGTGAGAGCCTGCTCACCTTACCTGAGCACTGAGCACGCCCTGATGGGAGCCTGCGGGGGCTGCAGTGGGAATGCCTGGTCCAGGGGCAGACATCTAATGGAAGAATCCACAGGACTTGGCAACTGGCTGGTACCTGCAGATGAATGAATGTGACAAGTTCAAAAGGTCACCAAGGTTTCAAATCTGGACAAATAGTGACGATCTTGATGAAAAAAGCTTCATTATCGATTTGTGGGAAATGTGTTGAAGTCAGGAAAAGCTCTCTATGAAGGATTTGTTCATTCATTCATTCACTCATTCATTCATTCACAAAAATTTATTGACTGCTGCTCTGTGCCTGGCACTGCAGGATACTCCTGCAGATTACAGTGTGTGGTAGGGGGGATAAATCTTAATCAAACGATCACCCAGATAAATGTGAAATACACTTGTCATAAATGCAAATAGAAGAGGAACATGGGGTTCTGGAAGCATAGAACGGGAAAATGTTTCCTGAGAAAGTGATGATCAGCTGAGGTCTGAAAGAGGAATAGGAATGTAAAAACTTGAGTTCAGGTTGTTACCTTCTAGATGGATGTGTAGATCAGCTTTCTGGGAGGCAATTTATATTTAGCCACGTAAATCAGAGCTTCTTAAACTTGAGCATGCACCCGAATCATGTGAAGGGCTTGTTCAGACACCCGCTGTGGGCCTTACTCGAAAGTTTCTGATTCAGCAGGTCTGGGGTGGGGCCCGAGAATCTGCATTTCTATCAACTTCCCAGGCAGTGCCGATGCTGCTGCCCTGGGGGCCGCACTTTGAGAACCACTAAGTTAACACCCATGCCACCTCTTCCCAACGAATAGAACTAAACGTGAGCAACTTCGAACAAATGTTTTCCCAGTTGCTCACCACAAAAATCAATTTCCAAAGTCTTTTGGTTGAAATGTTTTTACACCAGGTTGAATGTTAACATGTTCAACCTTTCTCTTTATTGAAAATAAATAAATAAACAACAAACACCAGTGTAATCGCAGAATCGCCCTGCAGTTAGCGCTGGGCGAACAAATGTCAAGGTCTATAAACAACTCTAATGGAGTCTTGGAAGGGAGAAGATAAGAGCCTGGCCTCCGAGGACTGTTTCAGTGCAGAACCAGAGGAGGGACGCGCTTGGGCGGGAGCGGGTTGGTTTGGGATGATCCTGTAATTCATGGCATAGGAATTCTCTTCCTTCGAGGCTGGGAAAAGGGGAACCTGCCAACCAGCAACTGCTAATATGTTTTAATACTTACCATCTTTAAGATTACACAAGTAACGCATAAATATATTGTCCTTCTAAACAAACCAAACAGTGTAGATAAGGCCTCCCCAACACTGATTCTTCTCTTCCTTCCCCAGAACTAATTCATGTTGTCAATGTGGCGTTAATGCTTCCAGACCCTCTTCTATGCAGTTTCTATGGGAATAATTATTGTTTCCTGTGATGGTGTCATACTCGGTGCTGTTCCACGACTTACTTTTTTCCCACATAGATATGTCCTATGGATTTTTCCAGCTCAGTACATAACTCCACCACACAATTCTTAATTTTTTGCATATTATTGCATAACATAGAATTAATGAGATGTGTTTATAGATAGACATTTAAGCTGCTTCCTCTCCTCCTGGCTTTGTTGTTGTTTTGTTTTGGTTTGTTGTTTAGTGATGACAAACCATGCTGGAGTAAACATTCTTGTGTGAGCTTCCTGTAGGCAGGCGTGGGTGCTTCTCTCAGGGACATATTGAGACAGAAAACTGCTGAATGTTCTACATTCTGACAGATACTGCCCAATTGTCTCCTACTCCCGCTAACAGGGTCAGTGTTCCTTGTACATGTGCCAGTAATGGATTATACGTGTTAGCATTCCAGTGGGTGGAACAACAGTGTCTCACTCATGTTTGAATCTTCATCTCCTTCATTACTAGTAAATCTGAGCATGTGTTCATATTTCTATCATCCACTTAATTTTCTTTGCTGTAAATTGTCTAGTCGTGAGCTGCTCACCTTTCCTTTGGGTTGACTTTGTCTTATCGATTTGAGGAGTTCTTTGTGTAGTCCAAACAGGAATCTTTTGTCTCCATGTGTTTTGCAAATACTTCCCCTCCGGTGTTTGTATTTTAACTTTGTTCGTGGTGTCGTTTAGGACGGAGAAGTTTTTAATTTGGAAACAATTCATCCACTTTTTCCTTCTAAGGGTTTTGCTTTCTGTATCTTGTTTAAGAGGGCCTCTATCTCCATATTCAACTATCTGGGACCCACTTATGTATTGGACCCACTTATTATATATTTTTTTTATAATTTTATTTATTTATTTATTCCCCCAAAGCCCCAGTAGATAGTTGTATGTCATAGCTGCACATCCTTCTAGTTGCTGTATGTGGGACGCGGCCTCAGCATGGCCAGAGAAGCGGTGTGTCGGTGCGTGCCCGGGATCTGAACCCGGGCCGCCAGTAGCAGAGCGCGTGCACTTAACCGCTAAGCCACGGGGCCGGCCCTCACTTATTATATTTAATGTCAGTAAGTTGCAGAGCCAGAAGCGATCTTACAGATGCTGGAGTCTAATCATTTCACTTTACAGGTGAGGAAACTGAGGCACAAATAGGGAATGTGATGTGTAATGTGATGTGTAATATAACACAACATCCCCACCCTGTTGCTGAGTGACAGAGCCGGGCCCGGAGCCCAGGTTTTCAGATTCCAAGGAAGACGACTCTAAATCTTTCCCTACTGTGTCCACCATGACTATTAACAAGCTAATACAGAGAGGCCTCTGACTGGGAGAAAGGTCAGTTACAGTTGGCAGTGGGGGCCAGAGGGTCAAAGGGCTTGGGGGAGATGCACGCCCCTCCCCAGAGCCCGCTGCCTGTGCACTCCCTTATGAGGAGGCAGCGTGGCTCCACAAGGTACTGGCTGTACGACCTTGAGGACGTGGGAAGGAAGCATGTCCCCCCCACCCTCTCTTGTCACCTGGTCCCTTCAGCAGGTGGCTCGTGTCCCCGGTCTCAAACAGTCCTTCATGAAAACAGCTCCTCCAGCCTCTGTCTGTCCTCGATAGGACCAGGCTGGGGACCAAGAGCCAAGCAGACACCCCACTCTCCTCCCCAAGCCTGTCTTTCCCCCTCAACTCCAGCCACTTCTCAGGATTAGGAAACCTAACTCACCTGTTTATCACACAGAGCTCTGAATCCCATTGTAGGCTTCAGCTCAGACCTCTGGTGCACTTGGAAGATAAAGGGCCCCCGTGAATTTTGCTGCTGCTGATGTCTGCACTTCAGAAAGAATCGTTTCCACTGAGCCTGAGACATAACCCAGCAATTTTCATTTGCCCTTCAGGTGACTTAGCTCAGCTGTTACGGCCCCAAAGCCTTCCCTGCACCCCTCCTCCAGGCAAGGCTGGGAGCTCCTTGAGATGTGCAGACAGGACCCTGTGTGGGATCTGACTCCTGTCTGACTATGTCGCAACCATTTATAGTGCTGGCACTCCCATCAGACTGTCCAAATCAAGACTGTCTTGCTTGCCTTTAAATCCCAGTCTACAGCCTGGCACTTCTAGGCACTCAGAAAATGTTTGTCAAGTGAATGAATGAGGCCGTGAGACCTTGAGACCTTCTGGGAAGTGGAACCATCGCTAACAGATGGGTTCAGCAAGGCAGGGTCACACGGAGGCCTCTACACGCACGCTTGGTGATCGTTTGTCCTTCCTGCAGGCTGGACACTTCACGACAACAAAGACTCCTTCCTGTTTCCTGCTGTATCCCCATACCTAGAAGAGGACTTGTAACATATGGGTGCTCCTTCAATATTTACTGAATAAATGAATGAACTACAGGTATATTGCCATCTGTCTTCTCTCTGGAGACACTAACTGGCTTGATTTTCTGTTTTTTTCCCCTCCTGGGGAGGAGGATGGCACAGAGCTAATCTTCCTTCCCCCTCTCCACACAACAGTGTACTGCCAGTGTATTTTTGCAGATGTAAGCTTGAGCCTCAAGGTCAGGCAAGCCAGAAGCTCACCCCAGAGAGCAGTCATCCAGAGTCATCCAGAGTCACATGCTGTGGATGGGCTGAGGGCAGGTGAGAATTTGGCCACTGAAACAAAACCATAGAGCAAAAGGTAGAGGGTGTTATGATATATTTTTCTTTTGATTTATTGCTTTTGTAAGAAGCGGCACATACACCCAGAGAATTATGAAGATAACGTAAAAATCACTACAAATCCTGCAGTCCTGAGGCAACCACTGTTAACATTATGATGACCATCTTTGCAGGAATTTCTCTGTGCGTGTGCTCACCCACATGTGTGCAGGTGTAAGGTTACGTTCAGCTACAAGTGACAGACAACCAAAATAGCAATGACGCAAGCATGACAGCAGCTCATTTCTCACGTGGATGTCTGGGTAGGTGGTTCAGGACTGGCAGGGTTCTCCGTGCTGTCAGTCACCAAGGCTCATTCCGCCTTGTCTCTCTATTGTATATGGCTTCTGCATCATGATCCAAGGACGGCATCTGTATTCTAAAAGCAGAGAGAGGAAGGAACAGGAAAGAGAGAGAGTCTGAGAGAGAGAGGCCAAAGGAACACATAATATTTCTGCTTATATTCCATTGGCCTTAACTAAGTTACATGGCCATACTCAGCTGCAAGGGACATTGGGAAATGTAGTCCTGGTTCTGGCAGCCATGTGCCCAGCTGAAAATCCTGTCACCATGAAAGAAGGGAGCAATGGATATCCAGTCTCTGTCATAGTGCTCATGCAATATTATGTGACAGGATGACAGAGACAGTATGATATAGATGACAAGCTCTGGAGATCACTATGGACTGAAATCTGACTTAGCCACTTACTCTTCAGTTTACTTGTCTGTCAATTGGGGTTATAACAGAACAAGCCTATTCCACAAGACTGTTGTGAGGACTGAATGAGCTAGTGTATGTAAAAGGGCTTAGCGTGGTCCTGACAGTAAGCTCTCAGGAAAGTGAGCTATTATTATCCTTTTTAATGGCTGCGTAGGATTCCATTATGTGGAGAGAACATAGTTTATTTAACTAGTCCTCCATTGGTCACTATCTTAGTTTGTTCTTAATTTTTTGCCATTATGAACAAGCCTCGCATCAACATCATTTTGTGCTTACATGACTATCTCCTTAGGGTAAATTCCTAGGTCAAACTTATGCATATTTTACATGTAACAATACATTGCCAAGCGTGGGTATTATTAACAACTAGCTTCTGGGGACACTGGAACCTTCCATTATAACCAAGTTTTTGAGCACTTACCGTATGCTGAACCTTGTGCTAGTTGCTGCACAGGGTCCAGAGATAAATAAGACGTGCTCCACAGTCAGGGAGGAAATAAGCAATCAGGACACAAACTTCAGGATGCTGTGAGTGTTGATGACCCCGGCCTTGAGCTATGTGGCGGTCTGAGAAGGTCTCCCTGAGGAAGTGCTATTTCGCCTGGAACCTGAGCCCCCAAACGTCTGTGGGTGTGGTGGGAGGGGAGGATTGGAGACGGACAGTGTATCCTAGGGGAGAAGGAATGTGTGTTGAAAAGTATAAGAGAGAGGCTATGAGCATGCATTCTGGAGCCAGGTCATGGCTCTGCACTTTTTACCTGAGAATGACTTCTTTGTGCCTCAGTTTCCTTGTCTTTACAATGGGGATGATGGTAGCAACAGAGTTATTATGCAGATTGACTAAATTAACGCACAGAAGAGCTCAGAAGAGCTCCTGGCAGGTAGAAAGCCCACAGGGTCAATTCATATTAACACTTCCATTTTCCTGCCTTTGCTTAAGTTTTAACCCCCGAGTGTGAGAATTCAGTGGTTTCCTCTGTCATTCATTCAACAAGTGTTAGTGAACACCTCCCAGGAAGATGGTGTGACCCAGGCTTCAAGAAAATAACTGTCCAGTGGTGGGAGATATTTTAAATTAAAAATCCCACACAAACAAAGCCCATTTAAGCCACAAACCAGTCTGTGCCGTGTGGAGCAGCTCAGGGTGGTCTGGAGAGCCTATCAGGGCATGTCCAGCGAGGACATGACGAAGAAGCCAAGACCTGGGGGTTAGGAGGCTTCGGCCAGTGAAGGGGGTAGGGGAGGGCAGACCGGGCAGAGGGGGCAGCCTGTGAAAGCCCCGGAGGGGGGAGTGTCTAGCACATCAGACGAAATGAAGGAAGACAGTGAGAGCGACGGGAGAGGCGCAGGTGAAGTGCAGAGGTGGGCAGGGTGGGATCACACGGTCTCTAGCTCTCAAATGGAGATGTTCCCAAAGTCTCAGGTGAGCGTGGAGACCGTCCCATCAGAACACCTCTGTAGCCCCCCAAGGTCTTCATTCTTGCCAGCCAAAAGACACCTCCCTTCCGGTCAGTAGTTCCTCAAAACTTTCCTTGCACTAAGCTCCCAAATAATCCTGAGACTCAGCAGAAAAGTCCTCCCCACCAGCACTTTTTCAGGAAAGAAAGAGCACTTATTGAACACCTATTATGAGCCAAGGAATGCCCGGAGCCTTTTACCCATCTTATCTCATTTACTGCCCGACAATCTATGAAACCCATAGTATTACCTTCTTTTGAATAAATAAGACAATAGAGACTCAGAGAGGGTAAGTAACTTGCCCAACGTCACACAGCTATCAAATAGAAGAGTCAGGTCTCTGGATGCAAAGTCTCGATCATTTACTCCGTATTGCTGAGACCATGGGCCAGGCATAATCTGTTTCACGTGGGCTTGTTAGAATCTTGGGAAGCCATTTCTCTGTGCAGCGTGATACAGTTTCAGGCAGCAGCAAGCTGAAAATTACAGACACCTCTCTGCAACCGAGTGTAGCGTGCATTAAGCTGCAGCGAGCTCTTAATATCTTCAGCATCTCAAAGCAGCTCTACGCTCCATGAATAAAGGAAAGAACTAATACGCGTCCCTAAAAAGGTGAATGAAAGCCTTTGCCAGCTAAATCCTGCAGATAAGCGTCCTCCCCATTTGGCTGCAATTACCTTGGTCCCAAGTTACATCATTGCGAGTGAAATGATTAACAAAATAATGGTAATGATACCGAGGGTAAATTAAATGGAAGTAAAGGGAGTTCAGTGTACTGTTCAATTTCCCACTTGGGGACCACTCCTAAGTTGTGTTCTTCTTCCTCCCACCGGGAATTTCCACATGTGAATAAACATGCCTGATTGGCACTGCAAACCTAGACCTCTGTGTGCGGCTAACACTGAAATCGAAGCTTGGGATTGCTTCTCTCCCATCCCAGGGAGCTCCCAAGGCTAATGTCAGCGAAGATGGATTCCCCCCTACGAAATGTTCCAATAAATTATGTAGATAGAGACAAACATCTTATGGGACTGACCTCCGCCACAGAATCTGACATCCTCCTGCCCTAGCCAAACCAAGTGGAAAATTGGATTTAAAGAAAAAGAATCAGGACTTCATTGCAACTCAGATACTTCGTGGTGTCTGGGTTCTCGCCACCACAAATCAACACAACCCCAGCAGGGGAAATTACTGACAGATGTGACAAGGAGTGGGCATGACGGCTGGGGTCCAGTTCATGTCATCAGCAGGTTCCTATCTTGTCAGAAGCCCTTTATTAGGGTTTCAGCCATAATCATTAGTTTTTCTAATAGAATACCCTACAGGAAGAGTGAGAGCCTTGGGTTTAAAATCCAGCTCTGCCTCTCATCAACTGTGTGATTTTGGACATGTTACTTGGAAAGATTTCTGAGCACCAATTTTCTCATCTTTAAAATAAGGATAATAATGGTACCTGTTTATGATGTGGCTTTGAGAATTAGAAAGAGAATGCACATTACACAGTGCCTGACTCAGACTAATTGCTCAGGAGATGGGATCTGTTCTTAGCATTACTAGCCTCAAAGGTTCATTCCATTTCAGGATGGATAGAAACCGGGTTTTAGACTCTGATTTTTTAACACGACTTGAGACCCTCTTTGGTCTTGAAGTTATATTGATTTCAGGTTGTACAAAATTAAGGTGTTATTTAAAAAAATTACTTATCTGACACTTACCAGCAATGTTATTGGGAGCAAATCCTACATTCACTGGGTCTTAGTCTCCTTGTTGATTTAAGCTAAATAGTGGGAGCTAAAGCTGTAAGACTCTTAGAAGAAAACATAGGAGTAAATTTTCATGACCTTGGATTAGGCAATGATTTCTTAGATTTGACAGAACATGTACAAGTGATAAAAGAGAAGATTTAGGGGCCGGCCCTGTGGCTTAGCGGTTCAGTGCTCACGCTCCACTACTGGTGGCCCGGATTCGGATCCTGGGCACGCACCAACGCACCGCTTGTCTGGCCATGCTGAGGCGGCGTCCCACATACAGCAACTAGAAGATTGTGCAACTATGACATACAACTATCTACTGGGGCTTTGGAGAGAAAAAGGGAAAAAAAAGGAGGTGGATTGGCACTAGATGTTAGCTCAGGGCCAGTCTTCCTCAGCAAAAAGAGGAGGATTGGCATGGATGTTAGCTCAGGGCTGATCTTCCTCACAAAAAAAAAAAAAAGAGAGAGAGAAGATTTACAATTTGGGCTATATCAGAATTTAAAACTTTGTGTTTGAAAGGACATCATCAAGAAAGTGAAAAGACAACCCACAGAATGGTAGACAATATTTGCAAATCATATATATCAGATAAGAGACTTGAATCCAGAATACATAAAGAGCACTTACAACTCAACAACAAAAAGACAAACAACCCAATTTAAAAAATGGGTAAAAGATTTGAGTAGACATTTCTCCAAAGAGGTAAATATGACCAATAAGCACAGGAAAAGATGCTTAACATCATCAGCCATCAGGGAAATGTGAATCAAAACCATAATGAGATAGCACTTTATACTCACCGGAATGTCTGTAATAAAAAAGACAGACAATAACAAGTGTTGGTGAAGATGTAGAGAAATTGGAAACCTCATACATTGCTAGTGTAAATGTAAAATGGTGCAGCCACTTTTGAAAACGGTCTGGCAGTTCCTCAAAGGATAAACGTAGAGTTACCATATGACCCAGCAGTTCCACTCCTGGTACCCAAGAGAAAGGAAAACATATGTCCATGCAAAAACTTATACATGAATATTCACAGCGGTGTTATTCATAATAGCCAAAAACTGGAAACAGCCCAAATGTCCACTGACTGATGATGAACCTTGAAAACATTAGGCTAAGTGAAAGAAACCAGTCACAAGAGACCACATATTGTATGATTCCATTTTTATAAAATGTTCAGAATAGGCAAATCCATAGAGACAGAAGGTAGATTAGTAGTTGCCTAAGGCTGGGAGGGGGAGGGTTGGGGAGAAATGGGAAATGACTGCTCTTGGGTAGAGATTTTTTGGGAGGGTGTCATGAAAATGAGTTAAGATTAGATTACGGTGATGGTTGGTCAACTCTGCAAGTATACTAAAAACCACTGAATTGTATCCTTAAAAGATTAAATGGTCTGGACAAGATGATTTATTTGGATCCTGCCCAATTTAACATTTTTTGTTGTGGAATAGAAGCACATCTCGAAATGGAGCCGGGACCCCCGGGAAAGAATGGCCCTCTTCATGTGAGTGCACAATGAAGGGCAGGAGGTGGCAACAGCCGGTGTAGGGTGACAAAATCCCGCCACTCTGCTATACAAATCAGCTAATTCACAAGCTAGCTGCGGCATATGCAAATTGGTGGTCAAGCCCTTAATAACTGCTAATGTTTGATGGGATATGTATCACGCTTGGTCCTGTTCTAAGCACTTTCCATGGATCTCATTTAATCCTCACATCTTCGTAATCCTGTGAGGCTTTGGATGAGAGACTGAGGCTCTCGGAGAGTTACAGAGATAGGAAGCTGTGGGGTCAGACACAAGTGCAGACAGCTTGACCCCGAGGCCTGTGGTCGTCACCTCTCTCCGTCCTGCCTTAGCTTTCTCCAGGGCTCCATTGCCTTCTCTAGACGTCTACCTGGGTGCAAGGAAGGTGTGCTGAATCAGCAGTGAGCAAATAACCGAGTTAAAAACAGCCTTATCATTTCTCGCTCTCGTTCTTAAAAGCAGGGGGTATGATCATTTCATTTTTTCAAAGCCCTGAATTCAGCTTTTCCGGATGCTCAGGCAGCTCTGCAATTTGCTTGCAAGGCACACACCGCTGGCTTCCCAGGGCCGACACGCGCCTCTTATCTAAGCCAGGCTGGCTGTTCTTTTTCCTTTTCCTTTGTAACTGCCTGTAACCCAGCAGCTTCCCAGCGGGCGCCTGGAGCTCCAGCTCGCTCTACACCTGGGAAGTTTGCTACAGAAGCCCTAAAGAAGCCAGATTTCAAAGTGCCTGCCCTTCATTTTCCTCTCACCTCCAGCCATAATGTGTCATTTGTTCCACAGCCAGTGACTCCGCCATCCCCAACACGGGGAAGCGACTCGGGGAGTGTAGCGAGCAGGAGGAGAGGACAGATTGTGCAGCCGGCCTTGACCGCAGGCTGTCCTGACGTCAGGGCCGGGCTGCACTGGCGCTTGGCCCTCCACAGCCCTCCTCTTCTGCCCACCCGGAGGCCCAGCCCTCATGTTACTACCAAGAGGGGGCCCATGCTGAAGCCCCAACCCAACGGAGGCTGCACAGAAGACCCCAGTGTCTGCAGAGGTGTGCTTATAATTGAGAATCCCCAGTCCAGCTGTGCAGCTCGCTGTGGATCTAAGGAACGTTGGTGCCCAGCCCTGAGCAAGAACTGCCGGGCTCCAAACGGGCACCTGGGCCTCCACCATGTGCTCTGCTTGACAGGTGAGACGGGGCCACATCCTGCCTGTGTCCCTGCACAGGGCACATGGTGCTACGGCCCTGGGGAGGCCATGCAGCCCATGTCCTAGGAGCGCTTCCCTGTCGCCGTGGCTCAGTGGCCCACCACGGGTACCAGAGGCTCCTTTGGAAGGATGCTTCCTTTGCAAATAACTAGCACTTGCACAAATGAATTGCCAAGGTCTGTGTTTAAAAAAAAAAAATCCAAAACCTAAAAACCAGAGTAGTATGATGACCTCCCCTGGGGTGAGGTCAGCCCCAAACACCAGATCCCGCTCCTTCCATATGCTGGCGGTGCTGAGCTCAACCTCGGGATCCCCTGTCTACTAAGGATTTACAGGGGTCGAGAGAGGGTCCCAGGGCCACACTTGCCCCACCTTCCTGCATGGCCTGAGCTCCCAGGGTCAGATTTACTGCTCTGATGAATGTGCTCTCTTCTTTAACTGGCGAGGCGCCCGGAGAGTGGGAAGAGCCAGACGGGTGCAGAGCCAGATCAAGGGGCAAGTAACTGTCTCCAGGCCCTGCAAGGAGGGGCAAGAAGGCTCTGATAAAGGTAACCAGGAGGAGACCATTTTATTTTCCAAGACTGCACGGAGGTAAAGTCACACGGGCACACTTTCATAAACCACTGGGTGTGCGTGGAGGTGGTGAGACCTCCCAAACACGTCTGTCTGAGTAGGAACAGGGAAGTGCTGCCTTCTTCCCTGGGAAGGCCGATCAGGTTAAGCCCCATGGGCCAGGAAGGGGAGAGGCTGAGCCCTGCTCTCTGTGTTCTCCATCTCAGCCTTTCCCCCACGCAGGCTCCGGCTCTTCTCCGAGTGACTCAAGAATGTCCAACTGAAGAGACATCTAGTTATCAGGCTCCCGGGGCCCCCCAGCCCTGGTCTGCCCACATGGCTCGTCAGGCCCTCCCTCTCACTCTCCGTTGTCCAGGCCTCCCTCTCTGCACTGGGAGAACGTGGGGCTGGACTCCGCCGGTATCTCAGGGCCGGGCCTGCCGGGTCAGCCCGCGAGTCTGTGCTGTGATTCACTCTGAATCCCGGGCTGAGTAATAGAATCGGAAGCTCTTCCTGTACGTTTTCAGGATGGTTCTCTTGGGTTTGTGTATCCCTCTCAGTCTCTCTAATTCTGGCCTGAAAGAACTGGGCCACAGTCTGATGATGAAAGCAACTGGGTCAAGACAATTGCTCTGACTGGCTGTTTGCTTCAGATCTGGATTTCCAGCTGCTTTCCTTAATGACGCCTCTCTGAAGGTTTAACAACTCACAGGCCTGAGGGCCCTTAAAGTCACCAGTCCTTCCCACCCTGTCCCAAGACCACCTTTCTCTAAAAAATATTTTATAATACCCTCTTTACTATCCTGAAATGAAAATCATAAATAATATTAGCCACCTGTATACATGATTTTTAAGAAGCATTTTAATAACCTTATTATATTATAGAGGAGAAGGTAAAAGAAAGTAATTTATTAGAAATAATATATGCTTCAATACGGAAATGTTTGGGTACAACCCAACTAGAGACACAATGAATAAGTTGGAAGCCTACACCTATACACAAAATCATGGGTGTGATTCGATGTGTGTGACTATGAAAGCTCCAAATGCACATGGATGCAGGCGTGTTGTGCTGGTGACTCAGATACCATGAGCAGCGTTGATTTCCCACTATGAGTTCCAAAATAATTTGAACAACGCTTGATTAAAAAATAATAATAATAAAGTAACTGAGCACATTTCACTCCTAAATGTATGCCCAAGAGAAACAGAAACATATGTCCACATAAAGACTTGTACAGAATGTTCACAGCAGCATTATTTGTAATAGCCAAAATATGAAAACAATCCAAATGTCCATCAACTGGTGAATGATTAAAAAAAAATGTGATATACTGCGATGGAATCCTAGTCAGCAACAAAAAGAAACAAACTAACGATCCACGGCACAATGTGGATGAACCTCAAAAAACATTATGCTAAGTAAAAGAAGAGAAACACCAAAGATTATATATTTTACGATTCTATTTATATGAAATTTCTAGAAAAGACAACTCTATAGAGACAGTGAGCAGATCCACGGTTGCCCGGGGCTGGGGGTGGGATGGGAGTTGACTGCACGCAGACATGAGGGAACGTCTGAGCATGGTGGAAATGTTCTGAAACTGCTTTGTGGTGATGGTCGCCCAACTTATCAAATTTACCAAAATCATTGAATTGATTAAACTCAACTGAATTGATAACGCTTAAAAAATAAGTGAATTTCGTAGTATGTAAATCCCAACTTGATACAACTATTTTTAAAAGATGTACCTTACCCCTGATTTACCTGGTAATTCCATTTTCTAGAAATTCAGTGTACACTGGTTGTGCCAAAGCAAATGTGTTCATATTTAAAGCAGAGCTAGAGTCCAGAGTCAGATAATTATGAACAAGCTTTTCGTGTACGTGAGGGTCCAGTGGGACGTGTGGCAGTTGTGCGGTGTGTGGGATAATTCTCACTGTGAGGGGCTGTCTTGTATGTTGTAGGATCTCTAACCTTCCTGTCCCCTGCCCGCTAAATCCCAGAAGAAGCTCTAATCACTGTGACACTGAAAAATGCCCCTAGGGAAGTCCAAATCCCCCCTAGGAAGTGGTTTCACCCCCACGGAGTGTCCCTCATGTAGTCCAACATCACGTGGGGAAACCAAGGCTAAGCGAGGGGCAGAGGATTGCCCAGGGTCACAGAGTGAGCTAGGGCTTAGCTGAATTCATCCCAGACATCCTGGCTCACACTTCAGAGCTCTTTAGCTCAAACCAGGCCTTTCACTAGTGCTGTTCTTTCTCTCCAGACTTCTCCATCATTCTGGTTCCTAACATGTAAACAGCCCAATCTCATCCAGAGCTATGGAAAAGGCAGGCAGGGGGCCAGAGCTTGTCGGTTATTATGCTAGCACACGAAATTCACCCTCAGGCAATCCAAGCAATGGGGGCAGCTGGTTCTATGAATCCCAAACTCGAAACTCCGGTGAGTGTATGGGCCCAGGAATGTCAAATGTCCACCGTACAGGCTGCAGCTCCCACCTCTCCTCCCACAGCAGACATTGCTAATCGATCATGGCGCACTTGCCCTCTGAGACGGGCTGCAGACTCTGCCTCTTTCTCAAGGCAGCCACTGTCAATTAACTGAAATTTGCAGAAGAGACAAAGTTACTATCCTAGGAGTGCTGGGTCCAAAGAAAGGAAACAGGCTGGGTGCAGATCTGAGACAAAGAGCCAACAGTCCAGGAAGTTCCACATGGGGAGGAGGAGAAGGCTTCCGGGCATGATGAACAAAGGAACAGACCAAAATGAAACACCAGACAGGATGCTGGAGACAGCATTTGGGGCTTTGGTTGAGACAGACGGGTCCTCAGAGAGCAGATGCTTGATGAAGGACCGCTGGGAAGAACAGGACTGTCTGTCCTGGTTTTAGAGCACCCTCTTGGGCAGAGCCCCGTGGGTGTCTGCTGCTCCCCAAAGTGAGGCTGGAATCTGAAGGCCTCTGAAGCTGACCTCACAGCCTGGGCTCCTGCAAAGTCCTCACCCCGTATTAGAGGAGGTTCATCCTGGGCCCCAAGAGCTCCCCAGCACAGCTGATCACAAGAACAGGTTCCTCTTAGAGGCAACCAGAGAGACTCACGCAGTGTCTACAATTCGGGGAGTAGAGTCTAGTGGCCGAGAGCGTGGGCTCTGGAGTCAGACAGACCTGGGTTTGGATCCCAAGGTTGCCAATTACTAGCCTTGTGACCTTGAGCAAGTTGCTCAACTTCTCGGAGGTCGTTTTTCTCATCTTTCTGTGGGATCTCATTCACAGGGTGTCGTGAGGATTAAATGAATCGACTTCTATCTGGCTCTTCAATATCCATTCATCTCTCTCCCCATTTGAAAGTAGCCATGCAATTGAGTGAGGATGGCCTGCATCCCAAGCTCCGGGGATAGACCATGACTGATCTGATCACTCAGGATAATCACTGTTGCTACACTGATTGGTTCAGGCATGAGTTACCTAGGCTATGCCAATCAACATATGATTTTCTCCTGGTTAGTTCAGGTTAGTTCCATTAGAGTAAAGTTCAGAAATATTGTCTGATGGTAGGAGGAGGACTCTCTCTTTCTCTCTGTCTCTCTCTCTCTTTCTATTTCTCTGTTTCTCTTTCTATTCCTGGATATGAAGGAGGGATTGTGTGGGCTTAGCTTCTGCCAGAAGCCATTTTGCACCCATGAGTAAAATCCAACCTGAGGAAAGCCAACACATGGAATACAGCAGAGCCAAATTACAGGGAAACCTAGCCAGACCCTTGATCAAACCTTACCTGACTCAGTCTAATCTGTCCCTGGACTTTTTAAGCAAAATTTGGGTTGGGCTTCCTGTTACTTAAAACATAAAGTGTTAGCACATTTAAGTGCTCAATAAATGCTAGCAATCAAAACTATTAGTATTACGATCAAGAGGATTACTAACTGCAGCCCAAAAAAGGGTTTGACATTTTTGGCAGATGATATGGCAACAGCTTTCCCAATAGTATTCATTTACTTCTCAAACTCATCAAACAAATTAACTCAACAAATAATGATTGAGTTCCTACTATGTGGCCAACCTGGTGCTAGGTGCAGGGTGATGGTGGTGAGTGAGACAGATGTGGTGCTGCCAAGGGCACAGACCACTCCCTCCCCAGCCCCAAGAAGCCTCCTCTGGCTAAGCCGAAAGGGAGGCCTGCGTGCTCACACACGTATGTGTGTAAAAGGAAAACCCTGTAAATGCTAACGCATGTGGAAGCCCTACAGCAAAGTCCCCATTTGGTTTTCAGCGTGGAGATGGCAGGGTTTACTCTCATTTCTTTCTGCCTCCACACACTCCACTCCAGCCAGGCATAGCTCCTCACCTTCGTCTGCCTTCAAGGCCCCACCAGAAGCTGCAGGAGGCTCCCTGGCTGACGCGGATGCTACTTTCCTCCTCCTGGACCTCCCGTCCGTTTTCCTTTACACCTCACTCCACTCTGTTAGTCACTCTGGGTCTGCCGCCCACTCTTCGAGCCAACTGTTACCTTGCTTCACCCCGCAGCCTCTGAGCTCTTGGAAGTGCACTTATCTCTATGGTTTCCAACCCGCTGCTGTCTCCCAGGGGCTCGCTTTAAACCTGCCTGTAGTCCCACTTGCCCACAGGTGGCTTATAGCGGTTCTGAAGATGACTCAATTCCTCTGTCCTTGTGCCTAGACTCCCGACTTCCGTCCTGGTTCCTGGCCCCCCGCCTGGGCTGCCTGATGCCTAAATAAATTCCTGCCGTTAACATAATGTGGATGGTGCCTTGTCCCGACTCAAAAGCCACACTGCAAAAAAGAAAAGACGTGCTACATTGCTCTCTCAATGAAAAACTCAAACAGAATAGCATTTGGTAAAGCAGAAAGTGAAAGCCTTCCATCGCACCTCGGGTCCCTCTCCCCGGGGCGGCCATGCAGCCACGTGGCTGTGTAGCCCCCACCCGAGGCAGTCATGGGCTCTACAGGCAGGTCACCCGGATTCAAACCCTGGCACTACCACTTATTAGTCGAAGACGTTGAACAAGCCAGCTAACCTCCCTGTGCCTTGGTATACTTATAATAATAACAACTTACTCTTGAGGTTACTGGCAGGAAAAAAAACAAAAAATGTCAGTAAAGCACTTAGAATAGTGGTTAGCACATGGTTCAATGCTTAATAAAAGTAAACTATTATCTACCTTGCTTTTAGTAACAGCCATATAGGGTTCCATAGTGCAGATGTCTTTTATCGTAAACCCATGTGGTTTATAGGTTCACTGACCAGTTACTCCAAACGCATGATCCAGTGCCAGGAACGAGCATTTGAAGTTGGGGCCACTTGGAAAATGCAGAACTCGTGGTTTGGGTTGTCTTGTTTGGAACCCAGTGACCTTGTTCGTGAAAGCCTCCAGCTGGCTAGAAGGACCTGTAAGAGGTCATTTTTTAGCAAGGGTCACTTCTTCATTCTTCTAGACATCATATTTTCAAACCAGACACCCTTTCTTCCCTCCCAAGTTCTGTGTTTGGGAGTCATCGCCAAGTTCTGTGATGAGCTCTGCTCTGAGCTGAGATTACTGCCAATTAGAATGAGGGCGGTTTTTCTCTCTGCTCATCAGCCAGCTTGGCTGGCAACACCCCCGCATCCTAGCAGGTTAAATAAGTGATCACAAAGTATCTCTGAATAGTTCTCTTTCCTGGAGAAAAAGAAGGGAAAGAAGCAACACAGACCAGATGGATCTAAATTGAACACACTTTTCTCGGCACTTAATTTCCCTGCACGGTGCGCAAAAGGCATTTGACAGCCTCCTGGGAATCCTTCCGAGCAATGCCTGGAATTTCAACCATTCAACAGCCCTTAACCGTATTGAGCCTCACAGGGCTTCGCTCCCCACCCACCACCGAGGAACACGATCAGAAACTGCCGTTTACCCTGGGAAAATGTCCTGTAAGTAGCACCAACCAATCTTCCCCAATAAAAGCGGACCCCAAACAATGCTGACAACCGTGCTTGGCAGAGTCTCCATCTGAAGATGTGGAGGAGAAAGAGAAAGATCCAAGTTAGCCCCTCGGAAGCTAATTTTCCATCTTCCCCAGCTAAGATGTCCATGCCTCTGTTGTCCCTTTTGGTGAGGGGGGGTATCCAATAGCGATCATGGGGTCAGAGGCAGATCAATAGGAGGTAGAATTCTCAGACATTGTTTCTTTTTCACCTCATATCCAATCAGCTGTGTGGTCAAGTCTACTCAGTGATAGGTTTTACAACCATCCCAACTTTTTTTTTTTTTTTTTTTTTTTGGTGAGGAAGATCAGCCCTGAGCTAACATCTGTGCCCATCGTCTTCTACTTTATATGGGACACCGCCACAGCATGGCTTGACAAGTGGTGCATCGATGTGCGCCCGGGATCCGAACCCGAGAACCCTGGGCCGAGCCGCCGAAGCGGAGCACGTGCACCTAACCGCAAGTGCCCGGTGCTGCTGTAATCTACTAGGTGCTCAACGACTGTCTGCTGGACTGATGAAGAAGTGAATGGAGACTTCCAGTTAAACGTGATGGAACTGACACGTATGTTTACTTTTACTCCCTCCCAAAACCATACTAAAATGGTAATAAAGGGATAAAATACATGTAAACTTACAAGGACTCATAGAACAGAAACAGCATAGCCTTGATCTGTGTGACCTGTAAATGCAAAGGAAACAAAAGGGAAAGCTTCAGTGTAACACCTCTGTATCAGGTATCACTTGCATTACAAACACCCCAAAGCTTAATGGCTTAAAACAAAAATCATTCTATCTACTCACAGTTGTGTGAGTCAGTGAATTGGGCTGGGCTCAGGAGGGTGGATCTCCTGCTGGTATTAACTGAGCTCACTCATTTGCAGTCGGCTGGTAGCTGGTGTGACTGAGCTTCTTCCTCCCTGTCGTCTCTCATCCAGGAGGCCAACCTTTGCTTCTTCGCCTGGTGGTCTCGGGGTTTCTAGCAGCCAGAGAATAAAACACAATGCACCAACCTCTTCTTGCCTCCCATTTGCCAGTATCCCATTGGCAAGTCATAGATTGATAGGCCAGGCCCAGATTCAATGTGGGAGGGAACTGCACACAGTCACAGATCCCTTGAGTCATTGGGGAACATTGCTGCAACAATCCGCCACAACCTCTGAAGCACATTGACCGTCTTTCCCGATTAAGATGGTCATGTGTCTGTTGCCTCTTATGGATAGAGATGCTATCCAGTGTTGCTGCAGGGTCAAAGGTAGATCAAAAGAGACAAAAGCGGGTGGGAATTGAGACCCACTTAGCAGACCAGAGAAAAGGGAAACCAAAGCCTGAGGGGGAGGGTACCAAGAAGGAGACTGGTCCATGTCATAGATCCCTAGAGATTCTGAAACGGGGGCACCAAGTCCATCTGAAGTGCAGAGAGCAGGTGGGGCGGAAAACAGAAGCCAAGGCTGACAGTCGTGTCAGAGGCACCACCTTGACCCTCTGCAGCTTTGCTCCTGCCCCGCACAATCAAGTGAACACTCTTCCACATCCAAAGTTGAGGTGTCCCCTGTGGAGAGGCAAAACCAGAAGGATTCTTATCCTGGGATACCAGGCACTGCTGAAGGTGGGGCACCGTGCCCCAAAACAGGGGCAGTACCCAACCGACAGTAAAAGAACAATAATGAGAAAACTAGATGATTCCACAATTGACCAATAGGGATTTCAGAAAGAGAGAGAGAGAGGACTGAGAAAAAAAGGGAAGAAGTTATCAAAGACTTGAATAAAATTTCTCAGAACTGAAGGAAACAAGTCTCCCAATTGAAAAGACCCACTGAGTACTTTACAGAATAAATTTAAAGAGAAAAAACACAACTAAGGCAAATCATTGTGAAAGTTCAGGATACCAGGGATAAAGGGAAAATCCTAAAAGATCAAACAATAAACCACAAAAACAAAAACAGGTGACACACAGAGGTTCAGAAACCCACATCGCATCAGACTTAGTGGCCACAGTAAATGCTAGAAGATAATGGAGCAATGCCTTCAAAATAATGAGTCAGCCAAACTATGATGGTGATGGTAGGCTAAGGATATTTTAGACACTAAAGATCCGAAGAAATTTACCTTACATGCATCTTTCCTTAGGAAGTTACAGGAAATAAGGAAGACACAGAAACCAGAAAACACAGTGTGCTAGTTATTAGCTTATTGTCTCACAGCTACAAACCTACAGTTCTATACTGTGCTGTGTGCTGCTGGGGCTGAGACTCTGAAAATCCCTTTCACCTTGGCCAGCTGGCTCCCTGTTAAGCTCTGCTAATGGGGAGGGGGTTTCCTAGAGGGAGACTGGGGGGCTGGAGAAGGAAGAAGGGACTCGCTCCTTCCTGTCTGCTTCCTGAGAGCATCACACTGCCTCTTCGCCATGGCAGAAACAGTGACTTCCCGGAGCAACAGCTGAAGCCAGTTTGCATTTTCCCGACACTTGCAGAATCAACTTTGCTGTGCTCCTCAGAGATACCAGCGCCAGCTAAGCCATGGCCTTCACCTTCCCACACACACAGTTAGAATAGCTGGTTTGGTTTCTGAAACCTGACTGATATGCAGGGGATCCAGCAAAGGATAAAAAACAGCAATTCCAAGGATGATAGTGAAAGGAGATCCCAGGACACTGGCTATGTATCAGATGGCGGTGGGGTGGGGGTGGGGTGCTTGAATTGACAGCCCCAGTTGGGGACCTTCTTGAATCCACGTTCTTTGTGGAGTGACTCTTCAGACTCTTTCATCAAAACATGGAATCTATTTCTGTACCCCTTGATTCTGGGCTGGGTTTGTGACTTGTTTTGCCAATAAAATGTGATGGAAGTCACATGAGCCAGTTCCAATCCTAGGATCCAATCCTTGACTCTTCAAGATGTCTTGGGGATTTCCTTTCTCTCTCCTGGATCCTTGTCTCCACGGTGCAGTCTGGGCTAACCTGCTGGAAGATAAGCGACGTCATCCGATAGCCAGCTACCCACCCCCACAAGCAGAGCTGCGATTAACTGCAGATGCCTGAGGGAGTCCAGCTGAGACCCGGAGGACCATCAGCAGAACACTGGCCCATATTGCCAGCCTGCAGAATTGTGAGCTAAATAAATGATTGTTGTTTTTAACCACTAAATTTTAGAGCCATTTGTTATGCAGAAACAGCTACCTGATACACAGGCTGAGAGAGCAACCAGTCCACATTGGAGCAGAAGGACTGAGTATAATCACTGATGATTATATTCAAGAAAAAAGTGATATCATTAGATAAGCTAATGTGTTTGAATATATGGAAAGAATATTTACATTTCTAGTGGAGAGTTAAGTAATGATTTACTTTTACAGCCACAGAAAGCTAGGCAATCTATTATCAAAAAGTTGTACAAGAAAGAAAATGTAATCATAATGTTCTGCGTCTCATTATGAATAATATTCACATGGCCATAATAAAGCAAACACTGAATATTGTTTTCACCCAAAATTATGATATAATGATATGGGGAGGCTCGGAGGAGGGAAGTCGTGTGCACTTGTGTGATGGAAGGTGAAGAGATGAAACGGGGGAGAAATCAAAGTCCCATCTTCCATAGGCAGAAGTCAAGAAATAGCAGAGTAATCATGTTAGTTAGAAGCATGGAGATAAATACCAGGAGAAACAACTAAAAGGTTAAGTGGAGGCCTCTATGCAGTAGCAATGTAGTGGGGTGAGTTGGGGCAAAGGATTTTGGTTTCTTATTGTAAGCCTTGAGGAATTATTTGATGTGACATACATATAACAGATGGAAATAAAATTCAAATTTACAAAAATGAATGGACTTTATGGATTTTCTTCTGTAGTAGTTGCCAACTCACTGTTGTAAACGTGAATCCCAAGTCTTGGTTTCAGCAGTCCTGTCTTTTCATGATGCTGTTTTAACTAGTGGAAGCGTAGAAAATATTCATCAGCAGTTCTTATCGTCTTTGATTCTACCTCCTAAATATGAGGCCTACCTCTCCATCTTGACGCCTCTGCAAGAGTTCAGGACACCACCTCTCACCTGGACCACTGCAGCATCTTCCCAGCTAGTTTCCCAGCCTCTCATCTTTCTTGTTCCCCTCAAATATTCTTCACTGAGTGCCAGAATGGTCTTTCTAAACGAGTCGTCTCAGGTCATGGCCCCGTCTAAAATCCTTTCTTGATTCTCCTTTGTCTGTCGGACCAAGTATAAACTCCTTTGATGGCATATGTGACCCTTCATGCTCTGGCCGTCACCTTTCCAGCCTCACCTCTGGCCATCTGTCAAGCTTGTCTCCAGCCATACTGAATCTCTTCCCATCCTTCATTTTTGTCCTGTTCTGGTTTTCTGCTAAGTTTTTGCACATGGAATTCCCTCTGGCAGACCCTGTTGATTGCCTACTCAAAACTCACTCTTTCTTTTGCTTTTGCCTACAGAATCCTGACAATCCCTTGGTCTCAGGGAAGGTGGGCCCTGGTTTAGAGGTGGGCATATAACCCAGTTCTGTCTAATTATTTGTAGGAGGACGTCACTGCGGAACATCTGGAAAGATTTCCCCTCCTGATAAGAGGATGGTATGCAAGCCAAAACTCTCTACCCCACGCTCCCCTAGCTTTCTTCTCCAGAAACTGGCTGTGAGACCTGGACCTGCTATAGACCAGAGGGAGAAAGGAAAGGGATGCTGACGGGAACCCAGACTTCCTAGAGCCTCTGCACCAGTGCTAGAAACCACTTACCACCAGACATTCTGTTCTGTGGGAAAATAAGCCCCTCTTTGTTTATGCCATTGCTGACTGGGCACACCTTGAAGCTGAAAGCATTTATGCCAGATATACCCACCCTTCCCAGGCTAAATCCTACTCGTCCTTAAGGACTCAGCAAGGTCACTACCTATACCACCTGGGCCAGGTTAAAGAACTCTGTCCCCCAGCCCTATGCACCTAGAGCTTCTTTAATTTTAGCATAATGGCTAAAAGCACAGCTCTGAAGCCAGACTGCCTAGGTTCATAGCCCAGCTCTACTATCTACTAGTTGGTAACCTTGGGCAAGTTATGTATGCTCTCTGTGCCTCAGTTTCCTCATGTATTAAATGGGGATAAGAATATTACTAACCTTATCTAACTCTCATAGGGATTAAATGTGTTCATGTATGTCATGTGCTTTGTACCTGGCCCTGATAATCATTCAATTAATGTCTGCTGTTATTAACACATGCTTCATCCTACTCTATCACAATAGTCCTCCTCCCTGTTAGAGTGTAAAGTGAATGGAGGCAGAGGTGCATCTATCCAGTTTACGGCATTCTCAGGGATTCCCGGTCTAGAGATACTGCCAGTAAATGTTCACTGAATAAATAAACACATATCACACAATGTGAACAGTATACAAAAAGTAAATCAAGTCAAACGTTAACCAAACTGGACAGGCTTATTCATGTGAAGTCAGTGAAGGGAGTTACCGATCAGCATTTAGTAAGTTCTAGAAGGTACTGCAGGAAAAATCCCCATCATTGGCTCAGGGGACAAAATACTCATGTGCTCATAAGGCCCCTGGCTCATGAGCTTCACTCAGTCAAGAAAAAGTTACAAGATTAGCGAAAAGATATTCAACAGTCAGTGTTGGGCCAATTGTCCTTAAGCATTTTGCCTTGACCTTGTCCAAATCCGGCCTCCTAAAGATGGAGTCTGTAATCAAAGACAGGAGGGGGAAGTAACAATGAATCACAGTGTGCCAATTCCAGATAACCAGTGCTCCAGTCTCTTCCTTCTTTCTTCTTGATTTACTATGCTTTTTCTTGCTAGCAGGGCAACTCCCACTCTCTGAGCTTTCAACTCATTCTTATCCCTCACTTGGGCTGGAACCTCATGACAAAGTTATTCTTCATAATGTATGAATGTGTGTGTGTAAAAGTAGGGAAGGAAAATCCAGCACAAGAATGACTGCACACAAGTATCTTCCCGTGAGTGTGCAGTTTTATTTCCTCACGTCTGCTGACAGGTAAGACGGGGAAAATACTGCCTGGGTCTTCAGAAAGCTTCTACATTGATCCTCTCAATGATTTACTTTCTTATCTCTTTCTTTTCCATTCCCCTTGAGCAATTATGACATCTTTCTTTGCAGAAGCTCAGTAATTGGAAAACTGGTTTACGAATCTGGTAACTTTTTCTTCCCTAAAGGACTTTTCTCATCACAAATAAAGCCAAGGGAAAGAGAAGAGAAAGGGGGGAAAGTGTGCATTTTAGTGAGATCTAGGGGATGAAAATTGAATTTATTTAATATTCCCACTTATTACTTTTCAGGAGGAACTGGAAGAAGGCACAGGAATTTGATACTTTGGGTAACACAGGGCTGAAGCCACATGAGGGATTTTCCTTTAAAAATGTATTTTAAAAAGATTTGTAGCCTCTAGATCAATCTGACTCTAAACCACCCTTGTGGGAGGACGTCAGCTCCAGAGATCACTCCATAAAAGAGAAATGACAACAACAACAATAATAGTATTAGCGGCTCTCATCTATCAGGGCTTGTGCTAAGTACTTTATATTACTTCATTCACTCCTAACAAATCCAACAGAACCAGGTAGGTTCTATTATTATCTCATTTTCAAAAAAGGGAACTAAAGCTTAGAGAGGATAGAAATAACTTCCCAGAGGTTATGGAGTAGAACTAGTAAGTAGACCAGCTAAGACCCCACACTAGGTCTGACTGCAAAGCCCACGCTCTCAACCAACGTGGGAGCTCCCACAACAGCAGGGGAAGGTTATCTTGACCCATCACAAAACTGCCTCCAGTGTTCTCCAGGCTTCTCCCATCCCCGTGCTCCCCGTGTAAGTAGCCTGGTTTTGACCCAAGAGGTAATCACAAACAAAGAGTGGAAGCACGGCTGCAGAGGACAGCTGGCACGTGTGCTTTGCTTGCTCCAGAAGTATTTTTAAAGACCAGGCAATTAGGCAGGTATTTTTAATTTACAACAGCAACTAAAGTCCGCATACCCTTCCGGGACCCTCTGTGAACCTAGAGAGCCTGTGAGGAGGTAAGCCCTGCAGTCAGGCTGCGGTACCATCGCCCTCATGCGCCTCTCAAGAGCTGTAAGGTCTTGTGCAGGCTGCTTCCCGTCTGTGTGCCTCCTTCTTCTCATCTGTAAAGTGAGCATAATAATAACACCTGCCTCGCGTCATGGGCCCAGAGGGCAGAGCCCGGAGCCTGAGAAAATTATCTCCAAGCCTTGAAACCTAATGGAATTTTGCCCTGCTGGGTTTTGAAATTTTTCAAGGGTGACCTCTTTCTTCTTTCTATTTCCCCCTTTTGGAATGGGACTGTCTATAGTTGCCTGTCCCACCATTGTATTTTGGAAGCAGATAACTTGTCTTCTAATTGCACAGGTTCCCAGATGGAGAGGAATTTTGCCCTAGGATGGCTCATACGTAGTCTCACCCATACTTCATTTAGATGATTCAAATGATGAAATCTGGGACTTTAGAACTGAAAATATTTAGATGAGATTTTGGACTTGAGTTGGCACTTTAATGGGTTGAAATTCTTGATAATGTTGGGATGGGGTGAATGTATTTTGCATGTGGGACAGACATGAGTTTTTGGGGGCCAGAGGGCAGATAATAGGAGGCTGAAAAGTGCTCCCCTCCCCCCAAAATGTTACCCATGTCCAAATCCCTGGTACCTATGAATGTTATATGGCAAAAAAGTGTTTGCAGATGTGATTAAGTTAAGAATTTTGAGATGGTGAGATTATCCTGGATTATGCAGGGGCACCCTAAACGCAATCGCATGTATTCTTACAAGAGAGTGAAAGCGTGAGATTTCTCACTCACAGAGAAGGCCATGTGAAGATGGAAGCAGATTGGAGTGATGTGGCCCCAAGCCAAGGAATGCTGGCAGCCGCCAGAAGCTGGAGGAGGCAGGAGTGGATTCTTCCCGAGAGCCTGTGGAGGGAGCACAGTCCTATGAAGACCCTGATTTCAGCACACTGATACTGATTTTGGTGTCCTAGCATCCAGAACTATGACAGAATTCATCTTTGTTGTTTTAAACCACCAAGTTTATTGGTAGTTGGTTACAGCAGCACCCCCCTTCTAGGTACCAAACTCTGTACTGGTTTCTTGTGGCTGCTGGGGCTACTGGGAGAATTAACTGAGTCAATACATGGAAAGCCCCTAGAACAATGCTTTAAAACAGTGGTTGTTTTTTGTTTTTATTAGTATTATTACTGTGGGCACTGGAATGTTTTCGGGAAATAGAACTTTGCTGGTCCTTCAGCAGGAGTCCATGGATCTTCTAGGGTGAACTATGAATTCCCAGAATTTGTGTATAAAATTTGGTGTGTATGTGCATATATGTAGTTGTGTATTAGTTTGCCAGGATGGTATAACAAAGTTCCACAAACTGGGTGGCTTAAACAACAGAAATTATTATCTCATGGTTCTGGAGGCTGGAAGTTTGAGACCAAGGTACTGGCAGGGTTGGTTTTTTCTGAGGGCAGGGAGGGAAGAGTCTGTTCTAAGCCTCCCTCTTTGGCTCATAGGTGGCTGTCTTCTCTACGACTGCTCACAGTTTTCCCTCTGTGTGTGTCTGTTTCTGTGTCCCCTTTTTATAAGGACACTAGGCATATTAGATTAGGGCCCATCCAGAGAAGGTCAAATACCGTATGATTTCCTTCATTAAGTAGTAGATAGTGACAACAATGGACGGATACATAGGGACAGAGATTGGATTGGTGGTTGCCAGAGGGGAGGGGGGAGGGAGGAGGATGAAAGGGATAATTCGGTGCATGTGTGTGGTGATGGGTTGTAATTAGTATTTTGGTGGTGAACATGATGTGGTCCATGCAGAAATAGAAGTACAATGATGTACACCTGAAATTTTTACAATGTTATAAACCAATGTTACTGCAATAAACAAAAAATTAAAAAAAAAAAAATAAAATAAAAACACACACAAAAAAAAAAAAAAAAAAAAGATTAGGGCCCATCCTAATGACCTCCTTTTAACTTGATTACCTCTGCAAAGACCTATCTCCCAATAAGGGCACATTCTGAGTTACCGGGGCTTAAGACGTCAACAGATTTTTTCTTTTGAGGAGTGGACACAATTCAACCCATAACAATGTGGATGTTTCCATAGCTTTCATCAGATCTCAAAAGTATCCACCACACATGCTCGTGCCTGCATAGGCATACTCGCTCACAAAGATTAAAAGTCTTCTTAAAGCATGAAAGCCTAGAAGGTGGGCAGCAGTTGGTGAGTAGCTCTAGGGAGAGGCTTTCAGGCCCTGGGATTCTCATCTCAATAGGCAGATGCCAGCTTGGCTTAAACCAGGTTTTGAAGTAGGCAGCTTACTTGAAGGCAGTGCGTGTAGTAGAAGACGCACAGGCTGTGGGATGACACCTTGACATCACCTAGGCTCTGTGTTGCCTCAGGTAACTCATTCAACCTCTCTGAGACTGTTTCTTGGTCTGAAAAATACCACCTACCTTAAGGCTGTGGATATAAAGTACAAACTCAGGGTCCGGGTCCTAACAGGCATGTGAAGACTATTCTCATTATGGGTGGGGTACGACTAATGAACGCACACTCTGCTCTGCCTCTGAGCCTAGCTCAGCAGCAGCACAGAATAATGGAGAAGTGATGGTGACTCACACTCTGCCCTCAATCTGAGACAGATGCTGCTCGCCTCAGGTAAGTGACCTTGGCAGAGCAGGTTGACAGAAAAGGGCTTTCAAGAAAAATGGCTCATTGGTCTTCCAGTCAATCAGGGGGGCACGGGATCCTTTAGTTGGTTGCGTGGGCACTGCCTAGATTTGACAGAAGACTTCTAGCTCCCCCCAGGGCGGGCTCAGGCTGATGTTGTATGGAGTGTCCCGTGTGTTAGTTAGGGTAAAGTCTACGGCTGTGACAGAGACCCCAAAGGACAGAAGCTTAAACTAGATAAGAATTGATTTCTACTTTATATCATATCTGTTATATTATGTCAGAATATCATCAGAGATGAGAGGTGCCAGGCCGGTAGGCAGCCCTGCCATTCTTGACATGTGGCTCTTCCTGGTAGGTCCAAGTGGTGGCTTCTGCTCTCATCGTCTCTCAGCCACAGGAAGGGAGAGCACAGGCTCAAGCTTTTTAGGGCAGGACCCTAATGGCACACATCACTTGCTCATATCCCATTGGCCAGAACTTAGTGACAAGGGCTCACCGAGCTGTAAGGAAGGTTTGGATACGTCATCTTGAACTGGATTGCCATGTGCCCAGCTCAACTCAATTACTGTAGAAGAAGAAGAGAACAAATAGTGGGGAATACAGCCAGCAGATTGCCACACCCGGCTCATGGGCTCTTTTTCTCATTCTGGGCCTCTCAGTGGCCCTACCCTTGGATAAGTGACCTTCTTGATTATGCTCCTCTTCAAGAATCGCCCTTCTCTACCATCCACACACATACATGGACTCCTGCATGATTCAGAATAGATCTGTAGGCCTCAGGTCCGTGAAGAGTGGAATGGTAGAGATCAAGTTCTCTGACTGCATGGTACTTTACAATTTACCTAGCTCTCCCCACTCCATTATCTTATCTGATCTTCACCTCCGCTTTGAAAGCTAGGCATAGCAACATTTATTATCTCCACTTTACAGCTGCTGAAACTGAGTCTCAGGGAAGCTTGTAATTTGTCCAAGGTCACACACCCCTGTAGGTGTTAGACCCAGGGCATCTGGGCTATTTCCATCTCGAGCCAGGGAAAAAGACTGGAAATTGAAACTCAATTCCATTGGAACAAATTCATTCATTCTTATTAACAATTCTAGGGAAATGGTGATTGAAAGTAGTTGAAAAACAGGAGAGAAAGATTACCTTTCTCAGGCATCTTCCCACCTCCTGGTACCTCTCTTCTGACCGCTCCAAGGTCCAGAAACATCTTGTTCTCTTGTGGCAGTGCAAGTCTCTCTACTGATGGGGACTTCCACCAAAATAGCCTATGGCACAAAACTGTCTTCATGTCTCTCTTCACTAACTAGGGTTTTCATTCATGGATGCTGCGAGGGTCAGCTAGGCATAAGAAGGAAAGCGATATAATAAAGCTTACACCAGGATGTAAATGTGTAATTAGTTATTCTAGGAGTATGTTAAATTAAAAAAAAAAAAAACTTGGTCATGATACTAAATGAATTTTGAATTGCTGTGGAATTTCAGAGGGGTGGGCGGCCAAATAAAACTCTCTGTGTTTGAGAGGTTCTTTTGGCATAAGGCATACCTTTGATCACTGTGGAGCCCAACATCTTTGCCTGGCAGGAAAGTCTGCCTTAAAATAAAGTTAGGGGATTGTAGTAGCTAACTATCCTTAATTGAGCACCTACTATGTCTCCGGCTCTCACTTGGGCATATCACCTGCGTGCCCTAATTCAAGTCCCATAACCACGCTGTCGGTAAGGGGTAACGGTCCTCATTTTACCGAGGATAATAATAAGAGCTGCCATTTTGTTTAGCATTTACTAAGCGTAAGTTAAGATATGAGGTTTTGTAGATTAAACGAATTGACCAAGGTCACATAGCTACTAATAAGAATTGGAATTCAAACTCTGAGCCCTATCACTCCAAAGCTGATGTTCTTTTTAACGTTGCCTCCTCTGAGGCCTGGAATTCTACCGCTAAAACTCTCTTTCTGGGAGAGGCACTACTGGGGATTTCATATATTCATCCTCCCAGTACACTTTTCATCAAGAGTCATTTTGTACAAATAAAAAATATATAGACTGATATATTTTATATATTTCTATTACATACTCATATGTAGAAAAGCATTCACTAGATATTGAAGTGTTTATTAAATATTGTTAAGAAAAAAATGAAGGAATAAAATATATAGATAGCATGATCCCAGTTTGGAAGGAAAAATGCATAAATAGATATAATCTGGAAGGATATTTATCAAAATACTTTTTATATTTATCATCCCTCCCGCACTTGCTCTGGCAACTGTAATTTACTACCCACCCTTTCTTTGGGAAATTTCTTCCCTGCTCCATGTGGTTTTGATGGGCTTCCATGCACAGCATGCTGCCCCAGCATCCCTCAGAGATGGTCATGGGACCAAGCCTGGGCTAATCAATGTGCTGTGTGATTGGCCTGGGTGGGGAACAAACTAAAGCAGAGCATCGCAGCAGCTGCTGATGCCCCGCCCCACACTGCTCTGTCCCCTCTCTGAGTTTACCTGCAGTAGTCTTGGACAATTTCTGACACGCTGACAGCGTCCCACCTCAGGCATCCACGTCTCTCTGTTTCTTGACCTGAGACTTTTTCCAGTGCTGTAGAAACTTGCTCAGCCCAAATGCAGAGCGCCCACAAGAGCTGGGCATTAACACCCTCAGGGACCATCCTCAGCCAATAAGGGATGGGAGTCTGTGGACACATCGCCTCCTGGCTTCCCTATTACCTGGTGGGAGAATTCTGACACGTGTTCCATGCGGTGCCTCAGAGTGACCCAGTGGGCCTGAACTCCAATGCCCATGGTGGTAACTCACTCACTAACACTCTCTTTATTGACTCTTCCCCCGTCTGTCACAGGTACTTTCCTTTCTTCCTCACCTGCGCTTCCTGGGACCCCCTCCCAAATAATCTACCTGCATCAAAGGCTTTGTCTCAGGGTCTGGCCTATTAGAGTCCTTTCCCAAAACTTCCCAAACTGAAGTAGAGAGTGGCTGTCTCCTTCCCCTTGGATGATAGTCTATGAGCATGGGAGCCCAGAACTCTGGGTGGCATGACTTCTACAACATGAGAGTCTGAAAACACATGACAGATGGACCAACAGAGTCCAAGACCCAGAGAGAGGATCCTCATGCTGTGGGAAGCCTGCGATCCAGCCCACCTTGAGGTCAGCTCCATTTTGACCTTGACCTAGCCATAGCCTGGTGCCTTGAGCTTCAGTTAGTTTTGACTTAGGTTTCTGTCCCTTGCAATCGAAAGAGTCCTGGAGGGATGATGTTTATTTTCTTCTTTTTGTTTATATTATTCTATAATATAATACAAAAAAAATTTAATATCAAAAATGGCAGAATAAAGTTCTAAAGGAGAAAAAACACCCATTGGAAATGTCTTTGACAGTGTCACCTGGAACAGCTCATGTGGGGGCACAGTCCACCTTTTTCTCTTAGTATCAGTGAAACCAGACCTTCATGAAACAATGGGATCATTGAACCATGAACCGTCACAGGCAATCACACTCCCCAAATGCTCCCACAGTGGTGAATGGCAGAGGGTCTCTCCTTTGTCAGCGCCACCAATCACCCCGACTCTTAGAACGGTTTGGATGTAGCTTCTCATTTGGCCCCAAAGCTGCGCCCAAGTTAATGACTTGGAAAAACATGTCATCATGCATGTAATCTGCAGAAACCAGAGAGAGCCCTGCATCAGGCACTTCCACTGCAGAGGAAGCGTTCACAAATCCTGCACATTTTGACAATGTTTGCATTATTTCTCACAACTGTTTAATTAAGCCCCGTGTAAACAGATGGGCTTATTTGTTTGGTCCTAATAGTTGTAAAATTTGGATATTGTGCATATTGACAATTACAAATATTTGTATTTACTGAGTAATATTCTTTCCATTGAAAAATTCCTTTATGCAAAAGAGAAAGCTGGTTTAGTCTTTCTGGAAGCATACTATGGCTTTTTGTTCCCCTGGCTTTTTTATAGCCGGAGGTATTCACAGATTGCTGGGCGTCATTGGGAACAAACCACAGAGCACTACCACCTTCTGCTCAGAGCTGGGGTACCTCTTCATATACAGCTCCATGTCTGTGTGTCTTAAAAAACTGATCCAGATAAGATGGCTCCAATTCTCAAAAATGTGAGATTCCTTTAAACAGTAATTCCATGTTTAGGAACCTACACTAAGAATCCAAATTAGAGATGTGAGCAAAGATACGTATAGATAGATACAGATATATAACGCAGTACTATTTATAGTAAATGTTGGAAACAATCCAAATGTATAATAATTGTTTATTAGTTACATTGTGGTGTATTCATACCTGTGAAAATCTGTGCAGCAATTAAAAATAATAATGTAGATTTCATGGCAATGGGACAGAGCTATATCAACAATAAGTGAAAAAAGGCAGATTACAAAAGACTGTAAACAGCATAATCTCAATTCTGTAAAAACAAAAACTATATCTCTATACACATGGAAGTCGAGAAGGCCTTACACCAAAATACTAATAAGGATATATTTTGGGTGGTGGAAATAGGGCATACATATTGTTATGTTTTTCCTTTGGCTTTTCCAAATTTTCTGTAATTAACATGTATTATCTTTATAATCAGAAAAACATAACAAAAAATGAAAACTAATAAAAATACAAAATAGGATGGTTTAGACAAGGCAGTAAGATGACATAAGAAATCAAGAGCCTATTCTACAATTCTAAAGTCACTCATTCAAAAATACTAAGTGCCTTCTGTATGCCAGTGCAAGGAAATACAGAGGCTTTAGAATAGTCAAGCTCTTCTGCCTTTGAAGGGTCTACAATTTAGAACAGTGCTGCCCAATAGAATTTTCTGCAATGATGGAAATGTTCTCTGGACTGTTCAAGGCAAGCAGCTATTGGGCACTAAGAATGTAGTTAGTATGACTGAAGAATGGAATTTTACAGTTAATTTTAATTAATTTAAATGTAAGTAGCCACATGTGGCTAGTGGCTTCGGTAGAAGAAAAGACACACTTAGAAATAATTATGCAATGCACTAGGTACTAGAGAAGCCCAGAGAATGGAGATATTAGCTCTGTTCATAAAAAGCCTCTGAGAGCAGATACATTTTGGGCAATTAGTCTAAAGGTGTAGTTAGAAATTCACTCTGGAGGGAACAGCATCTCAGGCGAAGGATACTAGATACAAAGGCATAGTCATGACCTTCCTGGAATTTTTAAGAAAGACAAAAAAACAAAACAAAACAAAACAGGACACCAGGCTAAGCTCATGCCCTATCAAGAAGGATGAGGAGAATAAAACTTGGCCAACAAATTTAGTAATGTTAAGACCTAGAGAAAGGAGTCACTGTGTTCCGGAAGAGTGTCGCCCTCAGGTAGCAACTCTCAAACCCACAGAAACCACTATTTCCAGGGGGAGGAGCTCCTACTGGGTGCCAAGCACTGTGCTAGAAGCTTTCAGACACATTATCTCATTTAATCCCCACAGAACGTCATTTTACTGTAAAGGAAAGCAAGGGGAGGACAAGTAACTGCCCAAGAGCATGCAGCTAGTAAGTGGCTGAACTTGGATTCGAACTCTTGACTCATGTCTAATCCTAAAGCCCTATTTTGACTATATCATTACTCCCGCACAGGAAGATGTTTAGATTGAGCATAGAAACACTCTGAAATAGAATGCAAACCCTAAGAGATGGTTTTAAAAGATTTCATGGATTATTTCTAAGCTCTAATGATGACATTCCAGGGGACAACTACCATCATGATTAACTAACTCTGGGTTGTGTGTCAAAGACAGTAGACTGAGATGGCCATTGTTTGATATGATCTCATCCCATACTGAATGTTGCAGATACTAGAACCAACAGTACCAAATTTGGTGCCCATGTCCATGGCCTCCTAGGCCCAATTTTACAAGGGTGCCACCAAGTGACAAAATCATAAGGTCCTGAAACTTATCTATGCTGCCTGGCAGCTCCTACTGGTGTAAAAGGTCTTGAATTTACAAAGTCCCACTTCCTGAACCACTGTCCTCACCATTGTGTCTTTCTGAACCTTGTTCTGATTTGACTCAATAGCCTTGGTTAACTCCATCAACTGCCTATACCGTGAAGCTTTCCAGCATCTGTTCTGCTCTACTTGTGGGAATTCCTGCTAGGTTTGCATGATGTTGAACTCAATTTTTTGGTCTCCCACTAACTAGGACAGCAACAGAAGGCCAGGGAAAAGGGGACATAGAAGAAAAAAAAAGAGAGAATCTTCTTTACTAACACTGTGGACATAAGATATCAATTCTCTTGTACTTCATGTATTAGAAATCTCCTATTTCCAGTAATGAATATATTTGAGACCTGACCTCTCTTACAAGGCTGGTTTCCCCCAATTTTGAATTTGGGAACTTTGAGCAGATGGGTAAACACAGAGGACTTAAACTTGGAAAGAGATTGCTAAGTAGTTACACCAAACATATGCAACCAGTAAAGCAGGGCTACCAAAAAAATGATAAGAAAAAGGAGCAGAGGAAAAAAGTGAATATGTTGTTTACTAGAAAAGCATCAACGTTGTCATCATGGAAAAATTAGAAATCAGAAAATTTTAGTTTACTCTCATTTTAGTTTAAATTATTTTATGGTTTAATGTACATTACAAGGATGGGGATAGGGGAACAGAGCATCATCATATTTTCCAAAACTGTGTCCTCTAAAGTCTTGATTAGGCGCAGTTCCACCCCAGCAGAGGTAGGAGACAGAAACACCAGGGCTTTTGGAAGGAAGATTAGCCAAATATTGGTAATCAGATCCTTAATTAACTGAATTCACTTTTCTTAGCTCTACGCCTCAGAGAAAAACAGTAAAAATAGATGTAGGCTTAATACTTCCTAATGAAAGTAGCCTGTTTGGCTCATTAATTAAAGTAGTAGGTTCTAGTACTGAATTTTTTTCTTTTAAAAATTGTTTACACACATTTTTTACATAAATTTATAAATGACAATTACAATCATTTTTTTAAAAGTACAGTCTTTTCCATTTTTTGCCTACCCCTTCCCTTCTCTCTCCTCTCCTCTCTACTCTTATCAATGCCCACCCTGCCCACCAGTAATCCTAAATGCTACCTAATGTGTGTACTTCCACATTTTACTGGAACACACACACACACACATACACACACACACACAATGGGATCATATTATACACACTTTCATGCATCTGGCTTTTCTCACTCACTACCTCATGAAAATCTGTTCAAGCTCTAAATCATTCTTTCTAACACCTACAAATCATTCCATACTTTAGATATATTATTGATCTAACGTGATTTTTCCCCCTAGGCTTTCATTTATCAACTATGCTGTAATAAACATCCTTGCACTGTGCCGTTGTTTCTTTGGGATAGATTCCTAAGAGTGGGATTGCTGGATCAAAGGATATCGTAGTTCTTCTTTTTTCCCCTCTCCTTTTTAAAGAAGAGATGCTTCTCCACTTTGTTTCTAATTTGCCAGTGACCTCGAGCACTCACTTTTCCTCCCTGGACCTCTGTTTCCTCACTGGTAAAGCAGGCATGGGAGACTACAGGTGACCTTGCACGTCCTTTGCAGCTTGTGCTAAACTTCTCTGCTTCTGCGCCTGCGCCCACTGCCCTGTGTTCTGCTGCAGTGAAGTGAGACTCATCACTCTTGCTGAGTCAGGAGCCAGCGTCCTGCGCGTCTGAGTCTCGGGATTTGGGACTCACGTTTTGCACATGGACTAGTTACCTAGCTGAACCACTGGTTTCCCGGTGCCGAGTCTTCTGAACGGCTATGCCGAGGGAAGCTTGTCTTGATTATTTCTCGTCTCCCTGACACCGGGGTCCAGATGAGAACTGGACTGGGAAGCTGATTACTAAGCTCTAAGCTTCTGTCATTTATGTTGAGATTTACCTTGATCTTAACAAAAGCTGCCTCCGGACAGACTCATAGCAGCCTCTGTGTTTGAGCACTCTTTCAGGATGCTCCCAATTTCTTTTAATGAAGATAAATACTTGATTATTGCGTGACCAAACCACTGAATGAGGAGGGAAAATGTTGCACAATGATTATTTACTTTGCAAGGGTTTCTATTCTGTGCATGTCTACCCATATTAAACCTTCTGGACCAGGCAGAAAGAACTGGTTTATTTGCTAAATCTGAGGGGCTTCCAGACTGAATAATAACAATTGCTTACTGAAAGCCTACTAGGCAGCTGGCCTTAGTCTAGGCACTGCACATGCATACTCATTTAATGCTCAAACAACCTTTGAGGTAGGTTAATGTTCTTACCATCCTCATTTTACAGATGGAGAACTTCCCCTCAAGGTCACAGAGCTAGGCATTGGTGTAGTCTGTCTGCAGAGCCCAGATTCTTAGCACAGAACAACACCGCAGTGGAGCTGGGCAGGAGTGGGCAAGTGGAAGAAACACACTGCATGGCATCTTGACCATCTTGGCAATATCGCCTGAAATCCACACCGATCCCTCGCGCCCACCATCTATAGAAGTTTTAGGTGTTTATGGCTTCCATATCAAAATCCCCTCAACACCGACACAGGTGCTCACGTTATACCCGGTGCAGTGGAGTGGACCCCAGTCAACAGAGACCTGGGCCCAAAGCCCGGCTCTACCCGCTGACCTTAGGCAAGTTTCTTCGCCTTTCTGTCAGACTGGCCGGGCAGCTGTTTCTTGCCTGCTGCCTTGAGGACAAGAGACGGCTGGCACCGCAAGCGCCCGGCTAACCCCAGAGCAGGCGCTTGTAAAACGTCCCCTCTCCCTCCTGTCTCCTCGCCTAGTGCCCTAGTGCGCAGGAGGGCAGCATCTTGAACGCGCGAGGCCGCCCTCCTGGCCCTCTCCTGCCTGTGTTCCAGTTTGCCCCCGGTGTCTTGGCACAAACACTGGCGTCAGGGCTGCCACGGAATGGCCTCTCTTTCAGCAGACTACACCCCCCTCCATACGGCCGGGTGGACACGGGTTTTCAAAAATAGCTACTTATTTGCTTATCTGCGGGGGGCGGGAGGGGCAAAGCGATCGAGGGCAAAATCAATTACTATTTTTCATCTTTGACAAAGTAATTAAGGCCATAGTGACTGGCTAATTCCGACCGAATGGCTACGCGGTGATGGACGCGGATTTACGGCCTCCTCGGCGGCGGCGCGGGGCCGATTATCACTCCAAACAGGCGGCCGCGGAGGGCGGGGGCGGAGGCCCGCGTCCGGAGGACTTGCGCCTTTTCTTCTTTTTAATACTGCGGCTGCATCCTGGGGTACCCGAGCGCAGACATACACCCGACCGGCACGACGAGCTGCCCCAGGCCTCCTGCCCCCGCACGCTCTCTCCCGCCCACGCACCCCTACCATGCCGCCCGGCTGGTTCCCGCCACTCCGCCCCGCGTCGGCTTCACAGCGACCCCTCTAGGCCTCCCCGCTTCGCGCCCTCCCTCTACTCTCCGCGCGGCCCCTCCCTTCTAGAATCTTGCGGCTGAAAGTGGGGGGAGGTGGGGAGCCAAAGCAGCGCCTCCGCCAGCCCTCCCCCCACCGCCCGCAGCCTTCTCCGCGCGTCACCAGCCTCCGAAGGGCTTGACGCGCGTCCGGCCCCACGCGGGACCCCAGGTGCGCACTCTGCCGGGAGGGCCTGCAGGCTTAACGTCAGGCCTGGGGGCCGAGGGGGGCGCGGGGCGTCACTCGTGCCCAGGACCGCAGCTCCGGGCGGCGGGCACAATGGCGGTGGCCGCCGCCCCCGCGCAGTCGTCCGGGCTCCCGCCCCGGCCGGACGTCAGTGCGCTCAGGCACGTCGGCTGGCTGGGTGCGCGCTCCACTCGCACCTCTGCGGGGGTGGCTCCAATGCAGGTTCCGGAAACTGCCCAGAGACTATCGGAGTCGTGACTGTCTCTTGTGGAAGTGGCCCAGGGCCCGCAGAGCGAGGCCTACCCTACGGGGGCGCGCCTCGTGGCGCGGACGTCGGGGGCTGCCGGGCCTGCCCGTTACAGTTCTCGCCTCCTGGTTTGGCTCCTTGGAAATTGGGATCTGTTTCGGAAGAAGCGCCCGGCAGGCCCCTCGGCTTTCCCCGTGGCTCCCAGAGCGCCCACCAGGCCGAGCACGCTCCCCTGCTGGACTCCCGGCCCTGCCTGCTCTCCCGACCCTCCTGCAGCCGGAGCCCACCACAGTCTCCTTTCCTGCCCCCTGCCCGACCTCGTCCGATTTCCCTCCGATCCCGGGAGGGCGCTGCCGGCCCCCTCGCGACCGCCCTGTGGGAAGGGTTGAGAGTCTCCAGGGTTCCAAAGCGACTTTCTGAGCCTCAGTTTCCCCAGCTTCAAAATCGGGACTTTCTCAAGGTTGTCGTCAAGGCTAAGTGGGATAATTCATGGAAAGCCCTTGCACCATGGTTCAATATTGAGAGCTTAATAAATGTTAACTCAAAACTACAATAAAAAGCGGCCTGAAACCCGCAGGGCGGCTCGTAAGGAAAGTCTCTTCGGGGCACCTATCCTTCTTCGACAATAGTGCAGACCGTGGGTCCCCAGCCGGTTGCCTTCGGAGGGCCAGGCGGGCGAGCAGCGAGCAGAGGCGGCAGAGCGCGCTCGGGCAGCTCGGGGGGCGGCGGGAGGGGCCTGCACGGTGCCCCAGGCGCCCACCGCAATCTGCCACCGCAGCCTCGGCCGCGGCATTGTCCTCCCGCCGCGTGGGCGCGGCCCAGCCGAGCGCGACGGCGCCGACCCCGAAGCGGTGGGCCGGGCTGCGGGCAGCAGGGAAGGGACGCAGTGCTTTGTGAAGCTCCTCGTACCCTGGGCCAGGGGTTCCCCGAACCAGCCAGCCAGGAAAGGGAGAGGGGAAGCGTTCTGCTACGAATCCCCTTCTAGTCACCAAACTACGCCTTCTTTGTAAAGATGTTTTCTTATGATTACAGCCATTGCTTTGTAACCACAGGAAAGTCCATCTTTTTATCCCCACGGCCATCCCCCACGCCGCTGCAGTGTGGTAGAACGACCCTCTGTGGCTTCCCGGGTGGCCTGCCCTGCCGCCTGGCTGCGGGGATGGTGATTTGGAGGCTCTGTTAAGACCTCGCGCTTCCAAATCAGGCCTGGCAGTGGTGGATTTTTATTGAGACGGCTGTGAAGGAAAAAATGGGTTTCCTTTGACTTTGAAAGTGACCTAAGAACTAGGTCAGTGTTGGAAATAATTTCTTTTAATTTCTTTTTATTTCTCTAAAATATTTTCAGAGGAGCTTTAAAAATACAAGGAGAACAGTCAATTTTACTCAGGAACTTCTCTTAATTGTATTAATCGAGATAAAATAGGAATGCAAATGCTAGACCTTAATTTTTAAGCGAGAACCCAGGATCCCTCTAACAGTGGTTGTCTGCAGCGTAGGGCTGTGAGAATCTGAAGTCCGCCTACACGCAGGTGAGTACACCCTTTAAATGCAGGACCCGTGTGCATCAGCCATTGGAGAGCTGTGGTGCTACGTGCAGACCCTCAATTGTTTTTGGGGTAGTATTGCAGAATCTGCTGCCTGCAGATTTGGAGAGGCAGCTACGGGATCTAGTGAAGAGAAAGACGGAAACATGATAGTAATTTAACTCCTTCCCCTGAGCCCACCTCGGCAGCCCAATCCGCTCTGTTGGCGGCTGCGCCTCGCCTTGGGTGCAGTGGGACGTGTCCCTCCCATGTTTCCGTTAATTAGGAGGAGGCAAACTTCTGTCATCCCCTCCCTCCGGCTTCGGTTTAGTAATCAGATCCACATGAGTCACGCCGAACACGCAGCCCCCTCCTGCCCGAGTGACAACTGGCCAGCATACTCTCGGCTGTTGTCCCTTTAAAACTCGAATCCAAGGGGGTGATGATTTATCAAACTTGTATTATCAAGAAAATGTCAAACGAAGGGCACCTTGCTTTGCACTGACGCAAACCGGCCTTTCCCAAGGAGATATAGAAAGCGCCTCTCTTGCTGGAGGAAACCCAGTCTTGTCAATAGCTGGTTTCACTCTCTACCTGTTCAATCTGTTGCTGGTGTCAGACATGGTGAGTCTTTGCTTTTGTTCTTTTGAGAGGAGAGGGGATTAAGTGGGTAGGAAGGGCGGATTCGTTTTGGATATCTCTTTTTGAAATGTTCTTTGCATTTTGGAAGGGGAGGAAATTTTTCGCAGCCATAGGTATTTGTACTTGTGAGCATCACCTGAGGTCGGACAGAGGTTTCCGAGGCTGTCGAGCTGAGAGGGTGCCATGCGATTCCGGGCACTGTCCTCGGTGCTGAAAAGCCAGATGTCGGTACTGAGGCGAGTCGCGGCGGATCCTAGAGGCTTTTGAGAGAGAAAGGCTGGCTGGAGCCTAAGTACTTAGATTTGGTGCAAATTAAGGAGTTCTGATCTGTGCATTTGTGAAACAGGGTTAGATGAGAGGTATGCGGTTGAGGTGAAAGTAATATGATTTTTCTTAGAGTATAATAGTAATTATTGATGCTAATATGTAGGAAGCCCTGACAGGAAGACCACCGAGGACAGTCCTTTTTGTTTGAACCTCCATTGGGAGAAAGCAAATGAAAATTAGTCTTGGGTTTTGGTCCCCAAGCAAGAGTAGGGGCATGAAGGATATCAGATTCCTGTGACTAGTTGGGGGGGGGCAGCAAAAAACTTTGCACGTCTTTTGCATATCTGAGAATCTGGAAGTGAATGTAGGTTGTGTATGATAACAAACTTGGTTTCTATCTTGTGTTTTAAGTCTGATGTATTACTGTTGTTTGGAGTTGTTGTCGTTATTTTGGTCGTTGTCTTTGTCCCTGCCTTTGCTACCTGGCCGGCAGGGCTAAGTTTTGAAGCTCTGGGATTCGCACAACCGATTTGGCCTCAAATGCTCGCTGGCGCCAGGGCATCAGCTCTGTGGCCACAGCTTGTCTATGGCTTATTTAAAAAAAAAAAAAAAGGCAATGTGCATTGTTGAATGACAAAGGAAATGGGGCGGAAAATTAAAGAATCTTTCTACAATGGTGATGGGGACGTGAGCACCCTACAGTCGTGATGTGAAATCTAAAGAGAGCGGGGAGCTCATGGCTGTAGGGCTAGTTCCATCCTCCCCTTGCCCCCGCCAAAAAACATTCCTGCCTCTTCTTGGTTTACCCTCCATCAGGGAGGAGAATATTAGCTTCTTTATGTCATCTGGTTATTGAAGAGACGGACAAATTGAGAAATACTGATTGCAGTTTTTCTTGGAGAAGGAAAAAAACTTCGCATTCCAATTTGTTCCCTAGGTATTGTGTCTGGACCTGAGTTGTGAACGTCTTTATGTATAGATACAGGTATTTTTTAAAGCTGCTGTGATTTTTTTTTTTTTTGCACGAACTTCACGTTGTGTTTGCAGGATTGCGGGGCTCCCAAGGAAATGAATCAACAACCAGACAACACCCTGGAGGCGGCGGTGGCGCCCGGCCACCACGATGGCCGGTGCGCGCCCAGGACGAGCCCGGAGCAGGAGCTCCCGGCGGCCGCCGCCGCGCCGCCCCCGCGTGTGCCCAGGTCGGCTTCCACCGGCGCCCAAACTTTCCAGTCCCCCGACGCGCGAGCCTGCGACGCTGAGAGGCTGGGAGTGGGGGCTTGCAAACTCAGTGGCCCGAGGGCGCCCGCGGCTTCCGCGGCTCTGCGGGACTTGACCGAGGCGCATGGCCCGCAGGTCGCCCCTCCCGGGGGCGCCGGGCCTGGCAACGCGCTGCATTGTAAGATTCCGGCCCTGCGCGGCCCGGAGGGGGATGCGATCGTGAGTGCGGGCAAGGGCACCCTGGAGCGGAACAATGCCCCGGCCGTGGGCTGGGTGCATATGAGCCAGAGCACCGTGGTGCTGGGCACAGATGGAATCACGTCCGTGCTCCCGGGCAGCGTAGCCGCCGCTGCCGCCCAGGTAAGCAGGTCGCGCTCGGCCCGCGCCGCCTCCTGCTCCCCAGCCGTGCTAGAGGCGAGCCGGGCCGTGCCGGGTGCACGTGTGCTGATGGGGAGACCGGTTGGCAGTGCCAGGCGACCGATGCGGGAGGCAGCTTTGGGGCTTCGGAAGCTCGCACTGCGCTGGGGTCGCCAGTTCAGGGCGCGAGGGCTGCAGTGACCCTGCCAGAGGGACCGTGACCTCAGGAGCTGCGGCTACCTGCCCCTTCCCAGCCTCACTGGTGGCAGAAATCCGGGTGCAACTCATTACACAGTTGAGGCGGGTACATTCCTACGCCTTTATGCACATACGACTCCCTTGCCAATGGATGGATCTTTTCTTTTTTTTCCAAAAAAATTTTTTTAATTAAAAAAAGAAAATACAGAAAAAAACCTGGGGGAAATAATTTTAAGTCCTGTAGCCTTTGCACTGCGAGTTACCACTTATCACTTGCGAACTCATTTGATGAGAGGTGGTTTATATGAGGCCGCTACTGAAGCTTAAGCTTCTGGGCAATCTTTTTTTGCCCCGCCGGTACCTAATTCTGTCATCATAATTTTGTACTTTTCTTTTTTTCCTTAAAGAGTACCTCTCTCAAGTGTGTAAGCTTCAGGCCCCACAAACCTGGATCCACCCCTGCATTTGATCCTTTACCCTCACCCAAAGGCATGAAAAACCCACAGAGCAGACCCCAGTCGTGAGTTAGGGATAAGGTGGCTATTACTGGCGGCTCTCTCCCACGTAGGCTTTTGTCTTCTTCCATTTCCCTCCTGTCTCCCTCCCTCCATCGATCTCTTCTTTCCTCTGTCCTATCCACAGACTTCAGCTCTTTCTTTCCCACTGCCTGCCTTTCTGCTCTGTCCTCTCCTCCCCTGGGCTCAAGGCCAGGCAATATCCAGTGGTGGGCGCTTGAACCAGAACATCAACCCATGTGAGATCTGGGGTTTATATGGCACTTCTGTTCTTACTCACTCTAGTGCTTCTCACACACACTCACACACACACTTATCCACAGGCACACACAGCAGGAGCTCGGCTTTTAAAATAACTAGAAATGAACATAAATTTAGGCTTTCCCACTCGCCCCTGCTTTTGGGGTCCACTTCTGGAGCATCTGGCTGTGTGTATTAACTGCCTGTGACAGCGTGTGCCCCATTGTGACTCCAGGTGGAGGAAGAAAATGTGTTTCAGTGCCTCGCTTAACCTCCGCACTGCGGCAGAAGGAACAGGAACTCCCACCCTCTCTAGCCCTGGAAGAATTGGATGGTGGGGGTGGGGCTGGAGGTGGTATGTGTAGGGGAGGTGCAGGGGAATGTCAAAGATGCTCAGTGTAGATCAAACCCTGCATTTGCCTATTTTCGGCTCTGCCCATCTTTCTGATTGTTGCCTTTATAACACCTACCTCGGCCCTCCTCTCCCCCCCGAGACTTCCTCCCCGTCCTGAGAGCGGCTTCTTTATCCTCCACGGCCTGTGGGACAGTGTGGGCCATGGAAGGTTGCTGAAATAGGGGGTGGAGGGTAACTGAGAGGGTGGAAGCTGTGCGGTGGCTTGGGTCCCTGGAAGCTTTGTGTGGTGTCCAGGTGTCCTGAACATTTTCCAGATTTATTTGAGGTGTCTTCATCCTCACCTTCTTCTTCAGTAAGGCATTCCAGAACCAGGTACTGCCCCAAGAAAGCATCTTAGTGTGAGCTTGAAGAGGTGAGCCCCAAAGATCCATAGACTGCTGGAGCTGGAGGGTGCCTCAGGGGACAGTTATTCTAAGCCCCTCATTTTGCAGATGGGGATACAGAGGCTCAGAGAGAGCAAGTGGCTTGCCTGGGGATATCCAGCTGGTTAGTAGTCAAGTTTAGAGTGGAACTCAAGGTTTTAGAAGTCCTGTCTCTTACCACATCTACTTTCTCCCTTCTCCCTCTTGTTTCACCCCCCCATCTCCCCCCTGCCCATATCCCTTGCCCCAGTGCTGAAAGGTGCCCCCCTTAAATTAGCCACCAGGTGGGTCCTGCCTGAAGGCTTTGGCAGAGAAAGTGAGGGAGGGGCTCTGGCTGGCTTCAGGCATTGCAGCTCTCTTTCTGGCCTTAGCACAGACTCCAGAGGGAGGAGAGGCTGAGGAAGGAGGCATCGAGGGTTTGGGGGAGGGAGAGGTCGGTTAGGGACCTGCTTGCTGGGGACTCTAGGCATGATATTGGGGGCCTGCTTGCCAAATGAACTCTTGGTCAGGGGTTGGGGATGGAGGGACCTGCTTGCAATCAACCGACAGGTTCAAGGTTTGCGGAAGGCTGCTTGCTGGTGTGCCCTGACTGCAGGATTTAGGAAAGAGGGGTTCAGGGGTCTGTTTAAGATGGGTCTTCGGATCAGAATTGGGAGCCCGCTTGCTGAAGGACTCTCAGGGCAGGGTTGAGGGGGTGAGGGCCCTGCTTGTAGATGCATCTTCTCTTCAGAATTGGGGTCCTGCTTGCCGATGCATCCTCGGTTGAAAAGTGGGGTCCTGCTTGCTGGGAAGGACCCTCAGCTGGGGGGAGAGGTGGAATGGGGCCTGCTTGCGACAGACTGGGGCTGTTATCCAACAATGTGCTTTTCCGCCCCCAGGAGGACGAGCAAGGGGATGAGAATAAGGCCCGAGGGAACTGGTCCAGCAAACTGGACTTCATCCTGTCCATGGTGGGGTACGCAGTGGGGCTGGGCAATGTCTGGAGGTTTCCCTACCTGGCCTTCCAGAACGGGGGAGGTATGGCTTTTCCGCTCTTTCAGCCTGCGGCTCGGTGGGGCGGGCACTGGCGGTTTGGGGGGGACTCAGAGCCCAAGGACCGGGCCGGCAGGAGAGGCTCAGGGCAGGCTGCTCACACTCCAGCCCCATCCTCTGTGGGCATCAGTGCGGAGCCAGAGGGCAGGAGCGACTGGGACCTTTTGACACTAGATCCAGGGGACTTTTATAGTGAGAAGGAGCTCAGGGGAGGGGCGAGCCCTCATGATTCCCACTCCCTCCACCCTGGCCCAGCTTGGGGGCTGGGTTCTGAGCCAAGTGAGCGTTGACCTAGGAAAGGTCAGACTCTAATTTAGCCAACAAGTATTCAGGTACTGGCTGCACTCTGCGCACCTAAACGACTTGAGAGCCAGTAGCTGTGCGGTCGTGGACACCGAATTAAGGACGTTTTAAGATTATAACCTGGAAACCTGAATCCGCACAGGAGACCTTGGGAATGGGCTCTGGGTGGTGCAGAATGCAAAATGCAGGGGAACCAGGGGCCTCAAGTGGAGAGGGGCTGGGGGTTGTGCTCTGAACACCTCTCAGACGTACCCACACACATACATCCTCTTGGGCACAAGCAGGGCATATTTTGACGTTGGCAAAAACAGTTTTCATTTCATTTGTCCTAACTGGGTAGAAGAAGCTGCTCTTTGAAGGAACCCCGTTTTTGAAATGGGGAGGACGCCAGTTAGGCGTGCACCAGCTGCCAGGCCTCTTGGATGCAATGTGCCTCTTCTGTACCCACCACGGGGGGACGTGACACGTTTAAGGTCCCCTTTGCTTGCCCGCCTGACGTTCAGGCGCAGAGGGACCAGCCGCTGGCCCCACCGTGGCTAACTGAGAGTCGTCCTCTGGAATGGGAATTTCACTTAGGGCTTCCTCTCACAGTTTCTCAACTGGACCAAAGAGACCAAATGCACCCCTTCTTCCGTCAGGTTAGACAGCTTAAGGTTGTGTGTGTGTGTGTGTGTGTGTGTGTGTGTGTGTCTTGGGTCCGCTCCACGCGGAGTTTGGTGCACAGGGACTGACAGGTGCTGCACCACAGGACAATTAAAACGGAAAAAATGTGACGCCCCTCCGCTCAATTCAAACTTAGGACACGTTGACAAGTACTTATGAGGATCGCAGAGCGTTTGCAATCAGGGTGCCCTGGAAACAGAAGAACGTGTGCTGGCTACACAAATATAGGCACCCCAGCTGGGTTTCCGCTCGGTTTCCCGCCGGGAGTCTCTAGAGCAGGGTGCGGGAAGCGGGCAGAGGTGCTATAATAAGGTTTCCAGTGACAGGAAGGGGGTGGGTACACAAGATCGGAGCGGGGAGGGAGTTCCAGCCAAGGGAGTCTGGCGGGAGAAAGCGCCAGGCCTTTGCACGCCCAGGATCTGCGAGGCGCGGGGCCGCGTGCGCGCGGCGGTTCCCGGCTGCGCGGAGCCGGGCGCGGGGAGGGGGAGGCAGCCTTTTCCGCACTGCGGCTCCGGCCCCGCAGCCTTCAGCCCTCAGCCCTCAGCGCGGGGCGGGGAGCTCTCCGCCTCCTTCCCCGGAGCGGAAGAGAAGGATCGCACGAACTGCGTCTTTCTCGAAAACGGTGTCAGGAGGCGACAAAGCAGGACCCCTACTATTCTCGTCAGCAGCCCAGGGCTGCTGCTGGGCCTTCATCGCCTGGAGATCGCCCCCTCTTCCCCTCTGGGGCAGGAAAGGCTCTTCCTCCGGACAGGAAGTTGGAAGAAGGGCCAGCAGAAAGAGTAGGCTAGAGAAAGGTCAGCATTCCTTCTGGTGAGCAGTGTTCTGGGCTCTGGCCTCTCTACTACCTGAATTGGCTCTGACCCATGCAACAGGGCTTCCTGGTCCAAACCTTGTCAAAAACCATGGCTATTCTCCAAGGCCCTCCCAAACGACCTCCAAGAATCCTTGAAGGGAAAGCACCCCAGAGAACCCTCTGCAAGTCTGTAGAGACCTACCAGCTACTATTGCCCTAGGCCGGGCATCCTGGGGAATAAAGAGGTGAAGGGTCAACAGACTCAGGGGCTCACAGTCTGGATAAGACACCCAAGTAAATGTTGTCAGGTGCTCAGTGCCTGGGAAAGGTACTGTGGGAGGACAGAGACGGGAGGCTTCTCAGAGGAGGAAGCATTTGAGTTGAGAAGGATGGAAGGGGCTTCACACTTGAGAAGTGTGTGATGGCCAAGGTGGTGGGGAGAGGGATGTCCTGGCCACCTGTTGGGCAGAGCAGGGTTGGCAGGTGTGCAGGTGACTCGGTTATTGCAAGGGAGGGCTCCTGTCGAGCTGAGCCTCTGTCCTTGGAGGGTGGAGGTGCCGATGAGATTTCACCAAATCTGCCTGCTGTAGGGAGTCAAAGGAGAGGATTTGTCGAACACTGGGAGGGCTTACTTTTGGGACATTAATGTACCATAGTGAGAAAAAGAAAAGAATAAAACCCAACCAGCACACAGCCCCTACCAACCCACCTAGTGGGGAATGGAAAAAAGGAGGGTGTTTGCAGGGTGTCCCTGCACTGTTTAGAGGAGGCCTCTGAAATGTCCCGGGTGCCTGTGGTTGAGCTGGAATGTCAAAAGCTTCCTGGAAAGGAGAGGGAGCCAGCTCCCACCCAGAGGGTGAAGGTGGGCCTGAGCCGGCCTTGGCCCCCCCGGGCTCTCACTTCCCACTCTCTCTTTCCAAGGCGCCTTCCTCATCCCCTACCTGATGATGCTGGCTCTGGCTGGGCTGCCCATCTTCTTCCTAGAGGTGTCACTGGGCCAGTTTGCCAGCCAAGGGCCGGTGTCTGTATGGAAGGCCATCCCAGCCCTACAAGGTGAGTCTACCCTGCCTCCCAGCCCTCCCAGCCCTCCCTGCCCTCTCACCACGCGGCCCCAGGAGGGAGACCTGCTCTTGTGATCAGGAGAATTCACTCCTTCCTTCTTTATTTGATCAATTCCACCTCTGGGGCCCCAGATCACCTCTGGCATTGTTCCTGTCCTGGCAGAATGCCTCAATGCCCCTGGAAGACAGAGTCCACTCCACTCTTAGTGTATCCATGTGTAAAAGAGAGCCAAGACCCAGGTCCCTGCCCTGTGCCCAACTGTGAGAATTCCATAGGACTTGGGATGGACCGAATCCCTGGACATTTGCTTCCACAGGCTGTGGCATCGCGATGCTGATCATCTCCGTCCTAATAGCCATATACTACAACGTAATTATTTGCTACACCCTGTTCTACCTGTTTGCCTCCTTTGTGTCTGTACTGCCCTGGGGCTCCTGCAACAACCCTTGGAACACGCCAGAATGCAAAGATAAAACCAAACTCTTATTAGGTAAGTTTGGATATACCTACACTAGGTGTACTATTCATTCATTCATTCATTCATTCATTCATTCATTCAATAAAGATTAATGAAGCACAGATTGTGTTTGCCAGGCCCTGTGCTAAGTGCTGGGGTCACAGAGATGAAAACAAACACCAAATGTACTTAATTCTAACATTTAAGGAGCTCATGGCCCAGAGGAGGGGTAATCAAATTTTTGTTTGCTCATGAATAGATGTAGTGTTTGTTAAAATGCAGGTTTATAGGCCCACCAGATACTCTGATTTATTAGATTTGGGTGGGGTTTAGAAATTTGCATTTTAGCAAGGTCCCCAGGTGGCTTGTGTGCACAGTACAATTTGAAAAGCAGTGAGGTCCTAGAGTCTAAGAGAGGGATACCTGTGATCCTGGGTCCACACTTCACAAAATACTGCTCGGTGCACGAGGTAAACTTGAGCAGAGACCCTTTAACCGAAGCCCTCTGATGGAAACGTGCATTGTGTTGTACCTAGAGGAGGGGACATCGGCCTGGGAGTCAGGCAGTGTTCCTGGAGGAAGACCCGTTTCAGACCTGAAGTCCATGGGGACTTGAGGACTTGGAGGAAGCTGTCAGCTTGTTGGGCAGGAGAGTGAATGTGAGGAGGAGCAGGGCAGATTTGTGAGCAAGGCTTTCTGGTCTGTAAGACATCTCTGCCCTGAAGGTATGTGTGTCTGCGGCAGGCAACTTCTCTCTGGATCTCAGGTTTCCTCACTTGAAAAGTAGGAATAATGACAATATTCTTCATCCTTCCTACTGTAAGGATTGCTGTAGGAAGGACAGAAATGAGGATGTGACAGCAGTTGGGAGAGTATAAAACTCTCCCAATAGAAGGTGCTGGTATCAGTCACCCTTGAAGGTGCTGGTCATTTTAATGGGCACCAATAAGCAGGTAGTTCCTTTTTCCCCTGGCAGATCTGTTATTCCCCTTAGGCTGGATCTGTGCTGAGGTCAGAATCCTGTGATCTCTGGATGACTGGCTCTTGTGTAGGTCCCCCACATCAGCTCTTTTGCCCTCACAGCCTGCACATTGCAGAACTGGGACCCTTTGAGTGTGTTAAGAGAGAAAGATGAATTCTTCGCTCCCACACCTCCAGAGAGATGCATGTACCTAAAGGCAGTAATTCACACTGGAGTATTTTTTACAAACATGTCTGTTACACACCATGACAAACCTCCACCTAGAGAGGCTTTGAATAATACTGAAGAAGAGCTAAAACCAGAGACACGTGCCCATCAAATTCAAGCCCTGTGCACCTGGAGGTGCTGAGGAATGGAGGTGGGGGTTTGTGGAGGTTGCCGGGGGTGTGGCTCACTAATGGTATGACCAAGAACAGGTGTCCCTTAGCCTCTCTGGGCCCCAGTGTCCTCATCTTCACAATCTCCATGTTGATGGATTCTTGGGTTAGAGCAGTGGTTCTCAGCCTGAGCTGCTCCACGTTAGAATCACCCAGGGAACTAACAAATCAAAACATCACTTAGGGTTAACCCTGGACCAATTAAATTGGATGATCTGGGGATGGAGCCTAGGAATCTGTATTTTTAGAGATCCCCAGGTGCCCTCAAGGGTAGGAACCCCTAGGTTGGAGTTGGCCCACATCCCTTTGTTAGGCTGCCCTTAACCATTTTTGGAATGGATTGCCCACCTTCTTTGCCCTGCAGTGCCTACCAGCCCTGTGCTCCCCTCTGCAGAGCTGCTGTCTGAGGGACGCCCACGTGGGAGGTTCACAGACTCGCAGCCAACAGTCAGCTGGCAGGATGGCTTCCCAGTGGTCGCCCTGTTAGGCCAAGTGCATCTTCCAGGATGTGGGGTCTGGAATGGAGGTACTTCAAGGTCATCCCAGAGCCTTGCTTGTTCTTTCCAGATGGGGCCTGGGAGGGGAGTCACTTTTCAAGGGCGTGCCTGCTGCAGGAGGGCTGGTGCCTTGATTCCGGCTCCGTGGGAAGCTTCCCTGGGGACCTCCCTCAGGGACCACCGGGTCATGGTGATCAGTGTCCTGCAGCTGTCCTCCAGGAGGGGTAGTCGTCAGAAGCACCATTCTCCTCTTGAGTAATATCCACTAGTATTCGTGCAGCACCTCAACACTTAATAATAACGGCGAGCATCACTTACTCCACACCGAGCACCGGGTTAAACCCTGTTACTCAAATTACCGATGTTAGGATGGACAAGCCGACAGATGGCTCCTGTTATGATTTCCGTTTTACAGATGAAGAACCTGGAGCTCAAGGTCATAGAGCTAGCTCTGTGATGGACCCAGGATCTGAACCCGATTTTGCCTGACTCCCCAGGCCACGGTCCTGACCATCATGCTAAATGCTCCCCGATCTACAAAGCAGCTTCATAAATGCTATTTATGTTCCTAATAAGAGCCTGTGAGTTCCAAGGGGCCGGAGACATGATCAGTATTTTGCAGGTGAGAAAGTGGACTCCGAGAGAGGAAGTGTCAGGCTGTAAGTCACAGGGCAGAACCAGCGCTGGGATTTGGGTCTTGTGATCCCTAATTCTCTGCTCATCCAGGGTTCCTGAAGAATCCTTGGTCCAGCAGGTTCTACTCCATCAGTCTGGGCAGAGTGACATTGTCAAGGTGGTCCCTAACTGTTGGTAGCTGAGATCCGGTGCAGTAAAAAGAAAGCTTGTCTGACCGTAGTTTGACTTGGTAATTCCAGTTCTGGGGATGGATATTAAGGGGGAAATCAGAGCTGCAGGTGAGGACTCGACATGATTGTTTATAGCAGCCACAATTACAGTCTTGGAAAACACTAGACACACTTAAACGTGTCACAGAAATTCAAGTAATTGTTGAATAATTCCATGGTTCAAATAAATTATAGTGCATCCATAGGATGAAGTATTCTATAGTCATTAAAAATGAATATTCATAAAACATGGGGAAATCCTCACCATATCATGTTAAATGTAAAAGCAGGATATGGATTTATAGTATACTTTTACTTTTACTAACCATATGTGCATGGATAGAAAACATATAGAAAGGTGATACACAAAATGTTAACTGGCAGATTTGGGGCCATTCTTTCTTTCCTACACTTTCTATCATGGACATGTGTTTATTTTATAGTCGAGTATATACATATGTATATGTATACACATATATGTGTGTGTATGTGTATTTTTTTTTTTTTTGAAGCAAGCTGAGCCTGTTGATCAGGCCAGGCATGTGGGTGGGGTGCCCCTGGCTTTGTGGAGTTTCCAGTGTGGCTCACAGTAACTCGGGAAACACTAAAGGCAGAGCAAAGACGTTACACTGCTAAGCTCCGAGTCGCCTAGTACAAGCCATAAAAACTATGCAAGCTCTGAGCAGAGAGAGACAATGGATGTTTTTCACTCTGATTACTCCCTGGGAGCATATAGATGGGCTGGGAAGATCTTATCTGACTCTCAGCGAGTGCTTAAAATTTGTTCGTTTGTTAACAAGCAAGGTGTCAGTCCCCACTCTGTCTTTGTGCAGCCCTTCCGTCTGTTCTTCTCTGTGTTATCTGCATGTGAGCGGTTCCTTTTCTGGGGCCAGGCTAGCCCTGGTGGAAGTATTGGTCCTTTGGGGTCCTGGGGTGACTTAGAAAAGGTGATGGTGGTCTGAGTTGCAGAGACGTAGGAGACTTTATAGCCCCACTGCTCTGATGGACAAGTCTGGAGACCAGACAGTGGATGTCCCAGGCTCTCTCCCTGTTGGCCATGCAGAGAGAGGCTTATTTAGGAAACAGAAAAAGTCCTCCTAGTGCAGTGTTCCACAAGTAACCTTCCAGGCTCACCCTCTCCCTCACAACCCCATAACCACCTGCCCCTGTGATAGCAGGCAACTGGACCCGAGAGAGAGGGGAGAGATGGCCGGCCATTCTGACCTACTGTCACAGCAGGGAGGTGTTCAGCCCCCGGCCCTCTCCGCATTGCTGGGGACATACTGCCTGGGACCCCTACCTCATCACGCAGGTGCCAGGCCCGGGTACCTGCCCCAGCCCGACACCAGCGCTGGCTCTGTCCATGGTCGAGGCTGTTTGCAGCAGGTTTCTAAGGCGTAGGTTGTAAGGGATACTGCCTTCTTAGGGGGACTCCACCCTCCCGGTATCTGTAATGGAGAACGGCTAATCCATGCCCCGCCAAGTGAGACCAGCGACTGTTCTGTGAGATTGGGAGCTAGCTGGGTCATTTAAATTGGGAACAACATAAATACCATTTCTATTTCTGGAACGGCTTAATTTTCATTAGAACTTTAATTAAATGATCCCGCTTCTCCCTAGTCTTTCGTGTGCTTTCATTTATTAATAATTGCCCGAGTAAAGAGAATCCCGTTAGAACAGCTTCCAGTGGAGCGCGATGGCTCTGGCTGTTCTTTGTTCGGGGTGGCGGGCGCCCCCTCTGCGCGCGGCGCATCACCCCTCCGCCGGCCGCCCTGACGGCGCTGACCGCTGCGAAGCACGCCTCTGCCGCCCAGTGGTGGGACGGGATATTGCAGGAGGCCGGAGGCCGCGGGGCCGCAGGAACGGGTGACCTGGTACCGCCGCGGCGAGCAGTGATGCAGAGACCGCCGGAGACGCTCCCTAGGGACGCGGCCCGCCTGCTTCCCAGGGGCAGTTCCGGAAGCGAGCGATGTGGCATTTGCCCGCGTGTTAGCGATCTCTTGTCTGAGAGGATGGACGGACGTTTTGGCAGGGGCGCCAGAAATCGCTTCTGTGCTTGCTTACAGAAAAGGGACGTGGATGGTGCTTTAACTGACTTCATTCAGGCCTCTGCTGGGGGAAGCAAGTGCTCCCTCGGTAAATATTTGATAGTTATCAGGTCGGAATCCCCCTGAAACTCTCTGATATTTGATTAGACTGAAGAAGGTAACATTGAATAAGAAGGTCTTTTGAGGACTCTAAAAGCAGTGGTTCTCAGCCCCAGAAGATTTTGCGGGAGACCCCTGGCCACGTTTATGGACATTTTTGATGGTTACAACTAGAGGATGGATGCTCCTGGCATCTGGTAGGCAGAGGCCAGGGATGCTGCTAAACACCTGCAATGCACAGGACAGCCCCCCAACAGAGAATTATCTGGTCCAAAATGCCAGTAGTACCACTGTTGGAAAACCCTGATCTAAAGAACTAATCAGAGGGGAGAGATTCTTATAACTTTGTTTTAATTTTTATCTAATATTATGAGGTGTTCTAGGGGATGTGTGGGAGGCAGTGGGAAATTTATGGCTGGCTGATGGGTTGTGGGAGATGATGCTGAGGACTAGAGATGCTCACCCCATAAAAAGGTATAACAATAACGACTGAGTTATGGCTAAAATTTACTGAGTCCAGTGTGCTAGGTGTTGTAGGATATTTTTTCATTCGTGATCTCAATTTGGTTCTCGCAACAACCTTGTGAACTAGACACAACTATTATCAGAAAACGGAGGCTTGAATGGATAAAGGAACTCATCTAAACTCCCAGGGCTAGGGGACCTCCTGAACCCCTAGTCTTACCCACTTTGCTGTTCCACAGAGGGCATAAATCAGGAGTCCTTGCACCAGATCTAGGCTGTGTATGCTTTTTTTGGTCCACAATATTTAAAAACAATTCGACCTTATTTCCAACATTTTAAAATGGAGAGATTTTGTGTAAATATCCAGATTTTCTTCCTCTATTGCCAGAACACCTGGAAAAGCATGGCACTGATTGGCTGGAGCACTTCTGGTTTGTCACAGTCTCCACCACTCCTTATTACCCTCCATTTTGTGCCCTTCTCATTTGTTTCACCAGCCTGGCTTCTGAAGTTGTTGGAGTTTATGACCCCTGCTCTCTACTTCACAGTAGAGTGGTGCAGAGCATGGCCTCCAGAGAGAAAGTACCTGTTTGCCCCCTGGTTCTGCTGTGTGACCTTGGCAAGCAACTGCGCCTCTCTGTGCCCGTTTCTTTATCTGTAACATGGAGATAATAGCAATATCTACCTCACAGGGGTGATGTGAGGTTTAAATCAGTTAATGCATATAAAGCACTTAAAGTGCTTTAAAGTACATATAAATTACATGGTAAGTGCCGTATCAGTGTTAGTTGTTGTTACTACCTTTCACTCCTTTATAAAATAGTATTGTTTGGTATTAGTCCTGGTGGACTCTAAAATCACTGTCAGGTGGTCAGTATCAGAGAGGCGTTGTAATATATGGTTCGTATTCAAGAAAGCCTTCAGCTTCTTCTAATTTAAAGTGAGGATAATAACATGCACCTCCCAGGTTTTGTGAGGACTTCACAAGATCATAAAGTGTCCAGCACAGTGCCTGACCTACTAAGACTCACACTGCTGCTTCCCACGCCCCGTCCCAGCCTGGGTCAGGCTTTCTCAGCTCAGCACTACTGACATTTATTCTCTGTTGGGGGCTGTCCTGTGTGTTGTAGGATGTTTAGCAGCATCCTGGCCTCTGCCCCCCCAGATGCCAGGAGCACCCTGTTCCCCAGATATGACAGTAAAATGTCTCCAGACGTTGCCCAGTGTCCCCAGGGGCAACGTTCACCCCCCCTCCTTGGGAACCTAGGTGTGAGGTCTGGCTGCAGGCTCTCCAGCACATGGCGCGGCCGCTGCCTCCACTGACCCACCTGAGTGTGCGGACAGCACAGGTGCACGTATCTTAGAGTACTTACGGTATGTCGCTGTGGTGTGGGCAGTGGGTTCACAGTGAACTTATTAGGGACCCTTCTGTGGCCGTTGCCTTCAGGAGGTCTGCTTACGTCTGATTAAACTCATTTCTACAAGCCATTTATTTTCTGTGGAGTCACAAGGATCTGGGTTTGAATCCTGATTGTCTTCCTCATTAGCTGTGTGATTTGGAGAGAGTTACGTAACCTCTTTGAGCCTTTTTCCTCATTTTAAATATGGAGGTCACAGTAGCCACTGCATAGGCTGTAGTGAGCGTTAACTGAGAGGGTGCGTTGCAGGTGCTTGTAGCTCCCGCCGCACAGGAAGTGCACCATAATGAGCCACTGACAGCAGCGCCACTGATGTCACTGCTGTGGGCCCATGGCTCCGGGGTGGGGACACGCCATTCTGTGGGTCACCTCCCCCCAGCTTTGCTCAGTGAACACTTTCCCAAAGTTCCTCTCCAAGATCTGGCAAATATTTTTGGCTTTTGTTTTTAAATTGCTAGAGAGGAGATGTGTATATTTTCTGTACAGATTTCACGGTGTTTCCATTCCGTCCTCTCTGAAACAGATTCCTGTGTCATCAGTGACCATCCCAAAATACAGATCAAGAACTCGACCTTCTGCATGGCCGCCTACCCCAACCTGACGCTGGTGAACTTCACCAGCCCAATCAACAGGACGTTCGTCAGCGGGAGCGAGGAGTATTTCAAGTGAGATATTTGTAATTTCTAAGAGAAACCCAGGGAGTTAATGAACATTCAACTTGCAGACTGGGGTTGTGGGTGGCCCAAGGGGTGGGTTGCCTCTCTCTGAGTGATCAGGGAGGAAGACTTGTCCCGTAGTTTGGTTTCTGAGAGCAGATTAGCGTGCCTCGTGGGTCTGGAGAGGAGAGTTGCCTGAATGCGGGTAGGAACAGAAGTGGTGCTGCTGTCGGTGACAAAAACGTTGCAAACCTTCATCCCATGTGATCTAAGCAGACCTTCGGTTAACTGGTTTTTGTTTTGATTTTATTTTATTTTTCCCTTCTGCACTTGAGAAGGAGAGAGGCAAAATTAAGAAAACAAGTCATGGTCAATGACTTAGTTTAAAGAAAAACTAATTTTTCTTCTTCTTCTTCTTCTTCTTCTTTTTTTTTTTTTTTTTTAACAGTGTTGCCTTGGTTTTGTACTTTCTACATCCATTTTGCCACACATTCAGGATTGAGGTTTAGGGATATAAGAAATCCTCAGCCATCATAGGAAGATTTAATAAAGCTTATGGAAGTATTTCTTAAGGGAGGTAAATGTAGATGGAGTTCAACAGAGGATAAATAAAGAGTGTTCTCTAATTAAGCCTTAGTTGGGGGTTGTGAACTCAAATGTGCTCAGGGGCTTGGCAGGGAGGTTTGCCTGCCTGCCAGCAAATGAGTGAAATACGAATGAGTGAGACGATAGAGAATGGTGGTGACTGTGGCAAACTGAGAGGCTGTGTGCTGTGTGTAAGGGAGGCTGCTGCTGCTCAGCTGCAACCGATCCCTGCCTTGTGGGGGTGGAGCCCGTACTGCCAGAGCTTCCATCTTACAAGAGAAGTGGGATATAAAATCCAAATTTTTATGTGTCTCTCCTATTTTAAATGTTAGCAAACTAATTCAAATGAAACACTGGGGCCAAATAAAATGCATATGTCAGTGGGCCTCTGGTTTGGGGCTTTCACTTAGATAACAAGAAGCGCTTGCTAAGACCCCCACTAGCTCTCCCCGTTACCATTAGTTCCTATTGCAGGCTTTCTCTCCTGTACAGACTCAGAGGGCGCATGGTTGTCCCTGCAGAACAGAAGGAGAATCAGGCTGAATGATGAAATAACCCCTCTTGAAGAGAACGTAGGAGCAGTGGCAGGGGGCTTGATTCCCCCTGAGCACTGAGGAGCTGAGTCTGGCCTGTGCACAGATGGAATCTGGCCACATAATCCTGTAGTTAGGTACACGGTGAAATGATTTGTGAACCTGCTTTTGGATGTCTTTGCTCGTCCTCTGGGACAGTCTTAATTTCCAAGAGGAAGTGTTATTAGGAGCTTCTTGGGACCTGTCCAAGATCCCTTTTAAAGCCTGGAGTCGTGGAGATGGCCAGTGTAGTGGGATTGTGGACTCAGTGGTCTACCCATTTACGGGGGTGGGGATACAGAGAAAGTCCTTTCCATCGTTGGGGAATACGGTCCCTAAGGATTGGGAGCCCAGGTCAGTCCCATCCTTGGTCACTTTGACTCTGCTCTTGGGCCCAGGTGGCCCCAGGGGTTGGGACTGAAGGAGGCTCTGTCACACAGAGCGTGGCCAGCCCTGTTTGACAAGCTTGACTGTGCCACAAACGGCCTCTCACGCGGTCACCCGCTAGCTGGGGAGGGGGCAGCGTTGCCGGCTGGCCCAGGAGTGGGCATGCCACCTTCACTTCCCTCAGCAGGTCAGAACGTCTGGGCTGTCACTTCTCCCATCCTGTAGAGTCTGCATTCTGGTTGGCCCTTTGTTCAGGTCACAGAAAACCGCCAACCTACACACACAGCACTCTCCTCCGGGACGTGTGACTGGACTGTTGCAGAGTTGAAGGGACTGTTGAGTCTCTGGAGACTTGCTGTCCCTGTCCCTGCCTCCTGCCCCAGGGTGAGGCTGCCCCTGGGATGCGGGTCGCGGGGCCGGCCGTGACTTCTTGAGCGCATGCACGGGTTGTTGGCAGCCGCTGCAGATGCCCAGCAGCCCCCTCTGCTTCCGCCTGGGTGTCTGTCCTTAAGGCAGCTTTGCTGTACATTTCAGCCGGCCTCAGCTCGGGACATGCCCCACGCAACTTGAGCTAAAATGCAGAGCAGCGTTTTTGGTCATTCAGTATAATGACTCTGTACTGATTTTTTAAATTTGAAATTATAGAAACGTACTGGAATACATTCTCATAGAGGAGTGGAACAAGACAGAAACACACAAAAACCATCCTTGACAGTTTAGAGTTTCTGTTGGTGATGTGAGCTTGTGTAAAGACATCAACCTCGTGGTGCCGGGTGGCGGCTGTGCCGGGGCCTCCAAGGCTGCTGGATTTGTAGCACTTCTCCTGGGGCTGCCCCGGACAACGGCGGAGCTGACAGGGTCTTGTACAAAGCCTGCCCAGGGCCGAGAGTGGTCTCCCAGCACACAACTAAGCACAAAGTAAATCCGGTTGGCCTCTCTGCGGACAGCTGTGGGCGGGAGCCCAGATCAGCGAATGAATCCCTCACAACCTGCTCTGATCACATTTCTCATGGGGAGGGTGGGGGTGCCAGGGTTGTTCAAGGCTCCTGGCTCTGCAGACAGTCACTCTGTCCCCCTCCTTTTCCTCCCTCCTCCCCTCCCTCCTCTCTCTTTTCAACTCTTAGGTACTTCGTGCTGAAGATTTCTGCTGGGATTGAATATCCTGGGGAGATCCGGTGGCCACTAGCCTTCTGCCTTTTCCTGGCTTGGGTGATTGTGTATGCGTCCCTGGCAAAAGGCATCAAGACTTCAGGAAAAGTAAGAACTTGTGTTTATCTAAGAGAAGGCTCTGGGACACCCAGGGATGGGTGTGTCGTGGCTCTGGGACGAGAGTCAGGAGCCATGGGCGTAATTCTGATCTGGCCTGAGTGGCTGCAGGGCCTCGGGCGAGCGACTTCACTCCTGTCTGTAAGGGGGTCCTGGCATCCTTCTCTCAGGGCCGTGTTAGGACTGGATGAGAGAAACGTACCCCGGGCTCGTGAGCGTGGTGGGGCTACTGTGACTTGCTTCCTTCCTTCACTATCGGGCCGCCCCTCCATTCAGCAGCTGGGACCTCCCTGATGCCATTCGGTCACTCTCCCTACACTCTAGACTCAGTGCTGCTGGTGCTCTGCTTCTTGGCCTGGCTGCCAGGTCACTTATTGCTCCCGTCAGGAAGCTGGGAAAAGATCATAATTGTGAAGAGGGTTCCTTCCCCTCACTCCCGACCACCACGTTCTTGGCGTTTGATGCCTGTCTTGCAAGCCCTAGCCTCACACTCTCCATCCCACGTGCCCCAGCACTAAAGGGTGACAGTCCTGACGGGGGTCTTGCTGAACAATCGCTTGGCTGGCCCTTCGGAGATGATGGAGCTCCCACCCCACGTTCAGTCCCGAGCCATGGAAGGCAAGGAGTCCAGGAAACCCCAGGCCACACTGGACCTTGCTGTGAGGATCACAGTGTTTTCCCTCGTCTTTCTGCTGCATTAGAAAAACCCCCTTACATGGCTAACCAATCACTTTGATGACAAGCAATAATATTTAATCATCCTAAGAGTTTAAGGAGGAAAACCAAAATATCTTTAAGGCCCAAGGTCTGAGATGTGATGGTGGACTCTGAGACCACAGGTAGTGGAGTTGGATTTGGTCCAGTTGTCCAGGCCAGGGCTTACTGTGATTACACACACACAACCGGCTCCGGAAGGATCAGGCCTCAGGGCTGTGCAGGTCTGTGCCACCTCTACCTCCCAGGCATGCTTCCCACCCCCCACCAGGCACCCATTCCCGGCACCATTAGCCACAGAGACAATCTGTCTTCTCCCTGGGCACGTGGACATGCTCACGGTGCCTTCTGATAACAGCTCTTTCTGGTGCCCTCCACGCCATCCGGAACCCCAGGGACTTGAGCGGTGACTCCAGCAGGTGTGTCAGGGTTATCTGAGGCTGGTGGTCTCCTTAAATCACACAAGGTGGGGACAGAACCAGACTTGGGGCCAGGAGACCTGGGTTCTAGTCTCCAGGCCTTCTCATGGCGTTTGCTGTAGAGGGACATCTCCGCTTGGGCCATGAAGCCTGACTGCGCTTCTGATTTGCTCTTAGTTTTTATTTTTCTGCCAACAAGTGAAAATTAAATTTTCTTTATCGTAGCTCTTTCAGAAGTCCTCAGTTTCCTCGTTTCTAAAGTGAAGGCAGTTGAACTGGGTGATGTCCAAGACCCTGTGGCTCTAACATTATTCTGTCTGAACGCTTGCAGAGTGTGGGGTGGGGGGTATTTTCATCTCTCACCTCAGTTTTCCCGTCTGTAAAATGAAGGCTGGGATCAGGTGACCCTGGGGAGCCTGCTAGCTCTGAATGAGTATTATAAACCTGGATTGATTGTTTTCCCAAGGCCACAGGAGGGTGGGGAAATGTGGACATGACCCTTACAGCATGCCCTATGGGTCCCAAGGTCCCCTGGACTCCTTGCCTTCTGTGGCTTGGAACCCAGCCAAGTGGTCGCTTAGCAGGAGTGGCCAAATATTTGCTCAAACAAACAAAATCATGCTGGCAGGACCGTCACTTATAGCTAGAGATGGAGACAGGGAAGCCTCAGCCATGATCCAGATGGGCAGACAGGTCTCCAGCAGGATGGGCCAGAAGGTGTGACTGCAGGAGAGGAGATGACAGGTGAGGAGGGTGAGAAAGGGCCTCGTTGGTGACATGAGGAAGGATGGCCTGGTGGCTCTAGAGTCAGACCAATCTGAGTTCAAATCTGCCTTGATCTCTTTCTTGTTGTGTAACTCTGGACAAGCTACTTAACCTTTGGAGCCTCAGTTTCCTCCTCTGTAAATTGAGGATAATAGTAACTTCCACTTGGGTTGATATCAGGATTAAGTGAGATGATGCACGGTCAGCTCTTAATTAGCGTGAGCTCTTTTCATTTTGTGATCATGAATGCCTGATGTATGGAGCGGCCGTTGTGCCACTCCCACATCTCGAGAAAGCGGTGGCTCTGGTGGGAAATGGGAGGAGAAAGGGAGCTTTGTTGAGCCCTCTGTGTCCAGAGTGCTGACTGCTTCACATGCATCAGCTCACTCAGTCTACACAGCACTCTGCTAGGTGAGGGTGTTCACTCCCATTTTAGAGACAGAGAAATGAGGCTCATCAAGGCCAAGTAAATTGCCTGAGGTCATGCACCTTTCGAGTGGCAGTGGTGGGATCTGAACCCGGGTCTGTCTCCCTTTAAAGCCTAGACTCTTTCCACTACCGGACATCCTTTCCCCCGGAAAGGCTGTTACGGATGGACGGAAATGCAGAATTGTGGAGTCCTCATTTGCGCTAGTGGGGATAAAAGACCCCAAGGTGGATCAGGACCCTGGCTCGCCTACCAGTCTCTGCTGTCATTAGCTGTCATTGCCAGCTGGGCAAGTCACAGGATGCATCTGGGCCTCATTTCCCACACCTGCAAATTCAAGGCTTAAAATAAACATTCTTTAAGATCTTTTCTAGCTCTCTTAGTCTGGGATTGTTTAGGATGGTGTTACAGCCAGTTCTGTGCATTGATTTAGAAGTTAATCCTTGGTGCTAGACTATGTGGGCTTTCTGGAATGGAGATTTTTGAGCAGCCTTGCGCAAGCAAGCTTCTCTTTTAGATCCGCTAACTTATCTTTCTGCTTAACTGAGAAAGGTTTCCAACTAGGGATCAATGATCAATTTTTTAAAAATGAGGAGCACCACCAGAAATAATGAATCACGATTTATTCTCTTGCCCTGGAGTGTGCAGACGTGAATTGTGGAGCATTGTTTGGGAGCCAAGGTGAATGCCTGGCTGAAGCTCATCGTTATGACAGGCTCCTTTGTGACTGACATTCCGTGAACACTGTCATTTCTAAGCCACAGAGACATATTCCTCCTTCTCCTGCAGCACGATGAGCACAGTCCCTCTTGTTCAGAGCCCTAGGAGACAAGAATGGCCCGTTGCTTCCTATGAACCTGTCTCCCTTCGAACAGCTAGAATTCCAGAGGAAGGGCAGCCTGAAGGTCAAATGCAGCCCATCCGACCTCAGGGGCCGCTCTGCCGGAGGGTTACGGCAACAACACACAGTGAACCTAATTAGCCGGCACAGGCTGGTGGGGCCTTACCTTCCCACCTGCTCGGGGCTCCCGCTCTGGGGAGGATGCTGCCAGGTGTCAGGCCAGCAGGCTCAGATCAGCTAGTCATTGTCACTCCTGCCAAGTGTAATTCATTACTGTTCAGGTTTAATGCCTCTGACAGTATGTCCCGACACAGGTGCATCCTGAAGCCCCCTCACACAAGGAAGCTGGCTGTGCGTAAAGCCGCCATGGACACCTAGTCACATCTGAGGCACCCCCATTATTTATACACCAAACCGTGGGCCCTTTCAGTTCAGCACAATCCCCGTCTACAAAGCAAGTGCGTCATCCCACACACCAGGGCCAGACCTGGGGGACGCAAGCATGTGCCTGGGGTGTGAAATTTAGGGTGGCACCCACCCTCAGGTTCCTGTAACGCAGGTCGGCCCCCGAGAGTGAAGCCTCCTTAACTCGGGCACTCTGGGTGCTCACTTGCCCCCCCAGTCCCGGGCCCGCCTCCCACATTTCTGATCTTGTGGCCCATAAAGGGGTGTGGAAGGAAAGAATGGAAGCTTTGGAGTTAGAGAGCTTCACGTTTGGATCTTGACTGCAGCTGGGAGACCTCAAGTGAGATATTTAACTCTTTCAGAGATGCTTAACCCGAGCCTCACTTTCCTCCTCTACAAAGTGGGACTACGAATAGCTGCCCAACAGAGGGGGCTCCAGAAACGGTCGTGTCCGAACAGCCTCCAGCAGTGGAATGGGAGCAGTGGACCCAGCCTGCTAGACTGGTGCCAGCGTAGGGGCTTCCTCCTGCTGGCTCTGCTTCTGGGTCATCTCCTCTCCCTTGCCTCCCTCTGTCCTCCCTTCCCACCAGCCCCAGGTGAAAAGGATATTCCTTAGTTGTCACCCTGCCTCTCCTGTCTTGGAGGCGGGGGGAGGTCAGACTGGTCTGGGCCCTGCACTGGTAGCATCTCCTCTCCCCAGCCCCGTCACACAGCTGGGAGGACAGCCCGGGCCGTCCTGGGCTGGGCGATTTTCTCCTGAGATGTCAGATGCCTTTGGGTTTCATAATGTCTGTGTGTGGAAGGGGAGGCTTCCCCACGCTTGGGGGAAGGAGAGAAGCAGGCTTGGCAGGGGTCCCTCCCCCACAGTCCCTGGCAATCCAGGTTCTTCAGGGCAGGGAGGGAGGGGAGACTGCTGTCCAGGGGGCAGGGAAGAGGCCCCGGTCAGGGGAGGCGGCGGTGCAGAGAAAAGGAGGCCCGCCCGCCCCTGGGCTGTCACCAGGGTTTGACCTTGAGGAGTAACTTGGTTTAGAGGAAGAAATAACGCTGAGGGCAACCCCACCCTTCTTCCAGTTGTCGAGGCCAGAAACCTAGGGGTCCCCGTTGACTCCTCTCTCTCTCACACACTCCACGTTAAATCGGCCAGGAGATTCTGTTGGCTCTTTATATGCAGTATATCCCATATCTGACCGTTTCTCCAGCTCCACGGGGACACCCGGGTTGGAGCCACCCCTTGCGTGGGTTGCAGCCGTGGCCTCCTACCTGCTGCCCTGCTTCTGCCCTCGCGCCCCTGCGGGACACTCTCGACACACAATGGGGCGAGCCTGTTACAGTGTTGGATCGTCGCGCCCCTCTGCCCAAGTCCCTGCAGTCGCGCCCCCTTTCCCACAGAGTGAAGGCCCCCAAGGCTCCACGTGATCTGCCCCCACCACCCCCCGACACCCTCTCGTACCTGTGCCCCACTCCCGCCACCCCCCAGCCACAGTGGCCCCCTGGCTGTTTCTAGAAGTCGGCACGCTCCCTTATTAGAGCCTTTACTGCGGTTGTTCCCTCTGTGGGGCATGTCCCCCAGATGTCCAGTTGGCTCTCTCCCTTCCTCCAAGTCCCGGCCAACTTCCCCACGAGGCCTCCCCGCCCACCCATCTGAACGCAGCATCTTCCCAGCCTTTCTTCCCAGCCTTTCTCCCCAGCGTGCATGGTCCCCCACCCTGCTCTACTTTTTATCTTCTCTGGTGCACTTGTCACCTTCTGAGGTGCTGCAAAGCGTATCGTTATGATTACTGCTGGTCGTCCGTCTCCCTGGCCTGAATGTCAGCTATTCGAGGGCAGGGTCTTTGTCTTATTTACTGACAAACCCCAAATGCTTCCAACTGTGCCTGGCACACATTCAGTGCTCTAAAAATATGTACACATATGTGTGTATATGTGTGTATTTATTTGAATAGATGAAGTGACCCCAAGAGTTATATCTTAATCTTGCCCCTAACCTTCCCCCAACCCATCCCCACAAGTCCCCAAATGGGTCCTCATCCCCTGAAATCCCAGTCCTGCCAGTCGCTGCCAGGCTGGACCCCCTGCCAGGCCCTGGAGTCTGTGCAGCCCATGTGTGGCGGGGTCTCTGTCTCCCTCCTGGGGGCAGGTGTTCCAGGTGCCCAGGAGGGGAGACTGCAGGTGGGAATGGAGGGGATCCTGGCCGTACATGCCTCCCCAGATCAGAGAGGGTTTGGCAGGCTGGAATGGGAGCTTAACCTCATCCTTCCAAGTGCCTTCTAAGGCACTTTTGGGATGCAACCAGCTTGTGAGCTGCAGGTTGTCAGTATTATTAAATTTGGGACTGGTGAGTCCTAGGAAGACTGAAGTGGTGCCCGCAGGCCTGTGCCCCTTTGAGTGGGTGTCCCGCTGTAGTCTGCCAACAGCCCTGTGAGGAATATGTTGTTGCTATGGCCACTTTGCAGGTGTGGACACTGAGACTCAGAGAGGTCAATTCACTTCCCCAGGTGGCCCCCAGCGTGTCAATGATGGAGCTGGGATTTGAACTTGGGCTTGTGGGACTGTAGAGCCTGAGCTCTCACGGTCTGCTCTTTTCCCCATCTACCACATCCTGATCCCAAGCCGTTCCTTCTCCCTCCACCCCGAGGTTTGATTGGCAGATAAGGAAGGAAAGTGCCTCCCACCCGTCCCCATCCACAGTCCTGGCGTTCTGCTGATGTTACTTCCCAAATGTTTCTCGACTCTAGTCCCTCCCTCTCGTCCAGAATCCGGGAGCATCCTCCGGCTGGCATTGCAGACCCCCCATGATGTGCTTTTCACCTATGTCTCTAGCACCCCGCCCCCATCACTCTTAGCCTCAACTTCACGCTCCCCTAATAGTGAGTGATTAGAGCTTTGCCCTCACACCCCAGCCTGGCCCGCTTCCCTCCTTCACCTTCCCACTCGCCTCACCTCCTGTAAGTTGCACTTGGCTTCTAAGACCCAGCTCGTGTGTCATCTCCATGAGTCTTTCAGTAAACTCCCAGGTTGGGCAGAGTTCCCTCCCCTGGACTTCATGGTGTCCTGTATGTAATTGCTTAGCCCATTATTCCGACATTGTCACTGGGTCTGCAAGGTCGTGGGTCCCTTCATCCTTATGCATCTAATGCCTGGCACAGTGCCCAGCTCATAGTAGGTCCTCAGTAAGTGTTTGTTGAACTTAACTGCACTTCGTGACCATCTGTTATAAATCAGGCACCATGCTAGGGGCTATACGTGCATGGCTCATTTAATCCTCAGGATTATTTTTTAAGAAAGGTGCTATTATCCTCAGTTTACAGACGCGGAAACTGGGATTCAGAGAGCTGGAGAGCTTGTGCAAGGTCTCATAGCTTCTCAGTGCCAGAGGTGCAACTTCGTTTCAACCTAAATGTGTCTAATTCTAGGATCATGGTCTTTCTACCTCACCAGACACTAGGGTGTCTGTGTAGACAAGGATGGAAGCATTAATCTCTAATAGTGGAATTGGGGGCCTCCAGCAGAGGGTGGGCAGGAGTTAGGGAGGAGGGAGGCAGCAGCCGTCCTCCCTCCGTGGTTCCTCAGGGAGTTGTCCCCTCAGCAGCTGGCCGGGTGGGATCTCCCAGCCTTCCACATGGCAGGCTGACTTGCCCCCAGCCTTGGGTGTCCCCTCACAGACCTTATGTCTGGCTCTTCCTGACTCACCTCTGGTCCCGGCAACCGCCCCGTGTCCCCAGCCCTTACTACCCTGGGGTCCTCACCGTGAGGCGCTGTGTCCATGCGGCAGGCCACGCTGCCCCTGCCAGTACCCCTTCAGCACGGCACATCCGGCAGGGCTGCTCACTGCAGGCCTCTGGGGGGTTTCCAGGTGGTGTACTTCACGGCCACGTTCCCGTACGTCGTGCTCGTCATCCTCCTCATCCGAGGGGTCACCCTGCCTGGAGCCGGCGCCGGGATCTGGTACTTCATCACGCCGAAGTGGGAGAAACTCACGGACGCCACGGTGAGCTGGGGATCCAGTTCTGACTCGCCCTCGGGCGACGGCACGTGGGGATGGGGCCCGTTTGGCAGGTGGGGTCAGACCTCGTCCCTGAGGGAGCTCACTGTTTCCTTTACAAAGTCACAATGCTCGTGGACCCTCGCGCACCCAGGAAATCTTGAATGAGAAGCGGGCAGCTGGGGGTTTTCAGGGTCCTGGAATAGTCATCCCACATCTGGGCTGCAGTGGAGGCAGAAGTGAAGAACGAGGTCCCCTTCGTGGCTCTGGGCCACCTCTCACCACTTATCTGCTAATAACTGTAGTGTGTTGGAAATGGAATGCTGCTGGCTGGAAAATAACAGCACTCAGGCAAACCACAAGCAATTGCAATTTGAAGGGCTCAGACACGTTTGAATCCCGCTGGCGCACCGACACCGGGCCAGCGCACTTGCACTTTTTCTCTGCGTATTCTCTACAGGCACATCGTACTCTGAAGTTCCCAACCCCAAAACCTCCAAATGAGAGGGTGCTTATTTAATAAGAAGTTTTCTCATCTTAGAGAAATGTCTGCTTTTCCAGAGTGTGTTAAGAACACGTAGCTAGGCTTGAGTTTGACTGCACGTAGTGGAAAACCTTCAGATAATGGCAGCTTAAACAAGGTCAAGTTTACTTCACTCGCATGCTCTAAAGCAGCCCAATGTTAGAGAGTCAGACACTGGTTGGTGGCTCCATAATGTCCCAGGCTCCTGTCTTTCTGCCCTACCATCCTCAGTGAATAGCTTCCAATAGCTGCCAGAGCTCCAGCCATCATATCAGCATTCCAGGTAGCACAAAGCGGTGATGGAAGGGGTAGAGATAGGTACTCTGCTTCTGTTTAAAAGAGGAGAAACCCCAGAAGTTCCACGTAATATTTGATTTTCACATTATTGGCCAGAAACTAAGTCATCTGATTATCCTCTCCTGGCTGTACCTCTCCTTAATGCTAGGAAGTGTCATTTGGCTGGACAAATGGCTGCCTTTACATAAAACCACAGCTTTGTTACAAAGGAGTGTGGGAGAGTGGATGCTGGGGGAGACACAGACTTTGCCAGCGCACACTTGAACTTTCTCTTTGCATATTTTAAGTACAATTTACAAACTGGATTTAATTTATAAAAATAATGGGAGGTTCATCATACAAATCATATAAATCTCTAGTTCAAACTCTTGAGTGACCTTCTGGAGATTTATGAGGACAATTAAGAGAAATCACCAAGAGAACCGGGAGGGGTTGTCAGCCGAGTTCTGGACGGATGTGGCACTGTAATCCACCATGCTGTGGCTCAGAGGTCCCTTCACGAAGACGAGGGCTCGGAATTTCAGATTTTTAATAGGGTTGCTGTAATCTGTAGGAATGTCAGTTTAAAAAGGTTTTTATTTTGTATCCCTGAATATTTTCGCTGTTGAAAATTGTTTTTTGAGAGCATATTCCCCTAAACAAAGGGCCCCTCCCCCTTCTGCTTCGTTCTTCGTGGTGGGACTTGTGAGCGCGAAGTGTGTATGTGGTGTACTGGGTTCCTCTCCTTGATTAGAATGGGGTTCAAGTCTCCCAGGTAATTTACTGCCTTTTTGGCTTCCAATGCAAATGGCGTATGTTTCTCGTTTATGTTGGTGGCAAAGTCACCTTGTCCTGCCTGCTTGTCCCCTGGGGACATGATGTGGCACCGGGCCTGGGAGACCCACCTCCCCCCGTCTAGCCTCCCTCAATGACCTTGAGTCTTCTCTCTTGCCTCCCAGGTGTGGAAAGACGCTGCCACTCAGATTTTCTTCTCTTTATCTGCCGCGTGGGGAGGCCTGATCACTCTCTCTTCCTACAACAAATTCCACAACAACTGCTACAGGTATGTGGAGGCACTTCCAGCCCCAGAGGTGGCTGATGAGCGGGAAGAGGACCTGGGGACAGAACAAGGGACTGAGTTACCAGACGCCTGAGGCCTTATTCTTGAACTCCACCTGGCTTAGGTGAAGTCCTCTGCTAGGGCCTAGCTGCTGGCTGCTGGACCTCCACCCCAACTTGCACTGCTGCCCCTGACACACGGGATGGGACAGCCTCCCGGGAGGTGCTGTGCAGCAGCTGTGTCCTGGGATAGTCATTTGTGAGCCGCCTAGTCTGTGGATACAGCCGTACAGGAGTCACTGATGGAGGAGGTCATTCAGTCACTCGAAAAATATTTTTCTAGAGACCCCCGTAAGAAAGGCAGCAGGGTTCAGTGGAAGGAGGGCCTTGGTGATGGAGGTGTGAATTAACTCGGCGGTAGGGATCCTGTCACAATGTGTACATAGAGCAAATCAGCACGTTGTACACTTCAAATATCTTACGATTTTGTCAGTTATACCTCAAAAAAGCTGGAAAAAAATGCAAACTTTGAGTCCCTTCCCAGATCTATGAATCAGAATGTCTGGAGGTGGGACAGGCCCAGGAATCTACACATCCAGACGGGATCCTCAGGGGATATTTGGATAGTGTGATGTTTGGGGGGCTGTGGAGCCCCAAAGACCTGAGAGAGCCTGGACAGCTCCCGGAGGAGGTGACATCTGAAAGTTAAATACGTCTATGGTGAGCAATAAGAAAATAGGGCCCCTCTCTTTGGGGGCTGATTACAAAAGGAAAGAAATAACCTTGGAGTCAGAGTTACATTTGAATTATGACTTCACCATCTACCTAAACTCCAAGACTTGGGCAAGATCCTTCACTTCTCTGAGCCTCTATTTTCTCATCTGTAAAATGCAGATTATAATATTTTATTGAGTGGTAAGAGATGATGTATGCAAATTTCTCAGAGCAATATTTTGCACAGAGTAAGTGTTCAGTAAACAGCAGTTGCCATTATTATTATTAATATTATTATTTTTAACAATGTTGAGATATTTTGTGAACCGAGAGGAAGAGCTTACAGTTAGGCTGTGGCCCTGGATGGCTGGGGTGGCCTCACAGAGGTGAGTTCTATACTGGTGCAGCGGGGAAGGGAGCGTTGACAGGGTTGGTTTCTCCTGAAGCCTCTCTCCTCGGCTTGTAGACGGCCGTCTTCTCCCTCTGTCCTCAGCAGGTCTTCCCTCTGTGTGTGTCTGTGTCCTGATCTCCTCTTTGTGTAAGGGCCAGTCACGTTGGATCAGGGCCCACCCTAACACCTTCCTTTTAACTTAAATACCTGGTTAAAGACCCTGTCTCCAAATACAGCCCCGTTCAGAGGAACTAGGGGTTAGGACTTCAGCATGTAATTTTGGGGGCACGCAACTCAGCCCATAACAGCTAGAATGCAGATGAAGGTGTTTGAACATTTTTGGTCACAGCTGCTCGTTAACTGTGACCCGAGAACAGGGCTGAACACCGTCAAAGGGGGAGCATTGCTCTGTGCTCATTAGAAATGAGGCTGTCTGGTGCGGCAGAGAGAACACAGGGCTGAGAGGGGAAGTCTGGATTAAAAGCCTGACCTAGCGTTAATTAGCCCCTTACCTTCCTGTGGGCCCCGGTTTCCCCATCAGTAAACTGAGGGGTAGGACAAGGCGGGTGCCAGGCCCTGTGCTGTGTGGGCATCATCTGCTTCTGTCCTCACAATAGCCTGTGAGGGAGGTGGGGTCATTGCCACCATTTAAAATCAGAGTAGAAAGAAAGTGACTCGCTCAAGGTCATGCCGCCAACAGGTAGGAGAATCAGGACGTGGATTGGCCTTGAGGCTCCATCTGGCTGTGACCTCTCTTGAGTCTAGGATGGTGGACGGGCGGGCTGGAGAACCGCAGCCACGTTGCCAGCAGAGGGCGCTGGGATGAAGGTGCTCGCTGCTCTCTCCCCTCCTCTCGCCCTTTGCCCTTCTGGCCTGGGTGCCCCAACCCCAGGGGGCCCTCACACCTGGTGGCATTCCTGGTCCCACCGCCTTCTCTTCTCTCATACGTGCTTCCTGTCCTGGAGTCCCGCAAGGCCCTGTCCCTCAACTCCTGCTCTCATGGACAGACTTGCTTCTGCCACTGTGAGGGGGGGACACCCGGTTCTACAGCCTGTAAGCCAGCACTTTGACCAGAGGCCCTGGAACGGGCAGTAGGGGAGATCTTTTTGAGCCGTTCGGGCTTATAAAATCGGCCTGAGGGAGTCTGTGGTCAGGACTGGTTCTTCTTTTCCTTGTGAATAAGAGGAAGCAAGGCCCGCCTGCAGTGAACACAAGTTCAGGAATGGGCATGCACACACGTCCACATGCGCACACAAACACACGGGCACACATTTGTGTGTCCTTCCCCCGGTCCTCCTCCTCACAGAGCACAGTTGCCTGATGGCAACTCTTGTCTCTCCCTCCCAGGGACACTCTGATCGTAACCTGCACCAACAGCGCCACGAGCATCTTTGCCGGCTTTGTCATCTTCTCGGTTATCGGCTTCATGGCCAATGAGCGCAAGGTCAACATTGAGAACGTGGCTGACCAAGGTACAGTGCAGCTATCCCTCCGCTTTTGCAGGGTGGGTTCCAGGCTTGCCTCATGAGCTCCTAATTTATGCTGTGCTGGGAGGTTGGTCTTCTGGGACAGGATGGAGGGTGGCAGCCAGGCCCCCTTTGTGGAGGGACCAAGACAAGCTTGAGTGGGAAGCTCCTGCAGCTCTAGAGCCGGTGGGTCCCTAGCCAGAGGGGTCGCTATAAAAGCCCGTGTCCTGCTCACCTCTCCTGTCCTTCCCTTTCCTCCCTTAATTCAGCTCCAGCCTGGGTAAGTAAGGCCTATCCCTGTTCGCTATGGGCAGAGGATTCTTTAGACAAACCAGGGCCCCTGGAGCTGATGCGGGCACAGCCTGTGCAGGACGGCTCTCCTTGCCAAGACTCTGTAGAACCCGAATGCTGATGCTTCATGAGAGCACTGACTTCAGAGCAGCACTTTCCTGATTGTCAGGTCCCACGTGCCCTCTGCTTAGTTGTCAAGGCGGACCTGCAGGTTTTCTCCCAGTGGGTGGAAAGGTTGGACAGTGGTGATGGGAGGGAGCTAGAATAAATGTTTACTCTCTACCCAGTGATCCCTGTATCAATGGCTGACATTTGTGTGGTACTTCCTAGTTTACAGAGAGCTTTCATTGTTATCTCATTTAATCAGTATTTCTAGCACAGCGTTTTGTAGAGAGTAATATTTTTATTTAACTCTGTATTTCCACCCGGCTTTATTCTACAAAGGATTTGGTGATTACTAGGCTTCGGGGATTGAGGGATTTCAGTATGGCTGTTGCATTACAATCATTCTCTAATCTGACATTTATGGGATGCCTTGGTGTCTGGGCCGTGCTAGGGGCTGTGGGGATGTGACTGTGGGCCCTGGACAGTCCACAGTGTGTACGTGTGAGCAGCCTCTCTGGGCAGCATCTTTCTTCAAGGAGCTCGTGCAATTCTCAGATAATGTCTCAGACGCCAGTACATGAGGGAACTGGGCCCTAGATATGTCACCTGCCTGGTGGGCTGCCAGCTCTCTTCTGGCCCCCCGAGGGTGATTAATCACTGCTTCAGAGGCGCCCATGGTGCACTGCGGGCCTCAAAGAGTTAAAGAGCCAGCCTGTTGGGGGGGGGGTAGTTATCTCTCCTTGGAGAGAGTGTTAACCCCCAGGGGATGTTTGGGTCTGCAGCCAAGCACTAAGTTAGAGGATCCTGGGAGCTGAGCGGATGCCCCTCCCTGGTTGGGAATTCTCAGCTCCCTGAGGAGCAGGGAGGGAAGGGAGAGGGGAGAGAAGCCTTTGTCTTCGGGGTGCCTGGGCCAGCCCGAGCTGCCCTCATTCCCGCCCAGCAGAGGAGCTGGAGCAGGTGGGTCCTGCTGCACTTTCTGGCAGATCTGAGGTGTTCTGTTACTTTTGTGACATTACCGAGCTCCTCGTGAACCAGTGGCCGAGTTGCCAGAGACAGTGATTCCTGAGATGAGGGCCACGTTAGTTACCTCCTCGGAGCTCTATCCTGCCCCGGGAAAGGGGTTTGGGGGCACATGTCGTTAAAACCCAAAGAGATTTTTGGGTTTACCCAAAATTTGTTTTACCTTTACATAAAAAGCATCAGACAATTGCCCACATTTCCCTCTGGAACTTCCCCTTTCCAGACTTTTTTCACTTCCTTTGATTTTAACAGGGAGAAGAGCACTTCTGACAGGTTCTAACATGTTAATACTTGGTAATTTCCCATTGTCATCGGCCCAGGGACAGTGGGCCTCTTTCGCCACAGGGAGGGGGCAGTGGCCAGTGAGGCCTGCTCCCGGACCCTGTGGGCAGCTCTCCCTGCTCACCTCAATTTGCAAACGTTTTTGCATGTGATTTGCCGGCTGGTCTGACTTCCCCTGGTATAGGGGAGGCTCTGCAGAATACAGAATGGAGATTTGGCATTTGCTGGTCCCACCGCTGCCTAACGCCAGCCCCACTCCCTCCTAACTGGGTAACACGGGCAGACAGACACTCAGTACTTTTTTGCTGACCCAACGTTAGTAACTGCATTTTGGTCTCTAGTCCAAAACAAGTTCTCTTTAATGACCTAACACTATTCTATTTCTTTTACCACTCCCTTCTAAGGGAGGCTTTTTCGTCAGTCATTATCCCAAATCTCGGCCATATCAGAGTTTTGGGGGCTGAGGGTGGGATTGGTGGTGAGACCAAGCTGTCTCTGCTTTTACGATGGGCATAGGTGAGGGGCCTTGTTCTTCTCAGGCGTCTACTCCAGAAACACAGCTGCCCAGGAAGTTGACCTTTCTGAGTCATCTTCACTGCTGCCTGTGGAGCAGTGACTCGTGGTCAGAATCCAGCCTGAAGCCCTGCCAACATGCTCATCCCTCAGCAGAAAACCTGGGTTAGACCAGAGTAGATGAACACAAATGTGCGTGTTGCGTTTGGAGTTCCCAAGTCTAGTGGGGACTCGCAGGTAACCAGACCACTAGGAAGGGCTGCCCTCATTCCCTTGCCCCCAGTAGTGCAGAGACCCTGCTGATTGAAATGAACACTGTCACGCAGGACTGTCCATCCAACCATCTGTCACCTGGATGCCAACACTTCTGCCCAAAGGACAGGTGTTCAGCGGTGTCTCCTCTGAGAGCTCATCCACCTGTCAGAGGTTTCACAGCAGAGTGGCCACTCCAGGAGTGCTGTGGGCCTGGACGTGTTGCACTGACCCTGGCTGTGTCTTCACTGGCTCTCAGGAAAAGGAGGCTGTCACTGTCGGTCTCGGGAGCCCTGTGCAAGTTGCTGGCGTGCAGAACCCCTTGGATCCCCTCTCCTGGGAAGAGTAATAATGGTCTCTGCTTCCTGCGTTCTCACTGTGCCCAGGCGTTGTTCTGAGCCCTTTGTTTGTATCAACACATGTACCTCTCACGGAAACTCTCTGAAGGCAGGTACTATCATCCCCACTGTGAGGTTTGTCCAGAGAGCACGTTTCACCTCCGGTCCCACAGCTAGCGAGGGACAGAGCCGGTTTTCTGTCTGTGGTGAGTGGAGCCTGCACTCCAGCCTCGGGCTGTGTGCCTTTCGGTGGGAGAGGAGAGAGACAAGACTAGGGCTCATCTGGGGAAAGCTCCGCTGTGGCTCAGATAATCTATCTTTCCAGGAAAAAACTGAACTGTACAAAATGATGTAAAAATGTATTTTTGAAATCCACTCCCCAGCCATCTGGGATAAACTGAGTTTGCTGGAAATGATGCCTTCAGCTGCGTACTTTAGGGAGGCAGCTGAAATTGAAGCAGGCCGAATATTTTGAAGTCATTTCCCCCCTGAGAAAGCAGTAAGGCCAAGGGGTGGAATCTTGGTGAAGCAATCAGTGAGGCGTCTGGTGGTGCCACTTCAAGACCTTCCTGTCCGCTTTATGCGCCTACTGTCAACGGAACGCTCAACTGGCTTCCTCGGGGTTCTGCAGTGGAGACCTATTTTGAACTGTAGTTTAATACAAACTACTCGTTTATGGTTCATGTAGGGAGCCTTCCGAGGCTGGCTCCACCGTCTGTTCAATACATGCATAAAGTGGGGGTATCTTAGGCATTTGACGCTTTATATTTTAAATACTCCAAGGCCCTCAGCAACATTAGGAACTAAGAACCTGATAAATTCCAGTTTAAAAAAGTGCTGTTATGCTTGGGTTATAAAAACTCCAGGTGCTGCCGTATCTGGTTTCTGGACGTGCGCAGGCTGCGGATTACCCCAGCATTCGCCCTCTCAGCTGTTATGGTTCAGTTTTCTACTTACAAGGAAATTCACAACTGCGGGGCTTCAGCCATCGTGGGGTACGGCAGTCTCCCCAGCGAGGCCGTGAGGCAGATAGACAGCAGAAAAACTGCTGCTCAGACCTGCTCACCAAGACCACAGGCGGTGTTCTTGGGAAAACCTGAGTCAGAAGTGCTCATTTCCAAGTTCATTGCTACTCGTAATAAAAGCTAAGTTTCTGTGAGTGCTGATGATCTGCGAGGCACTGGTCTCAGTGCTGTACCTGTGTTTCCTCGTTCGTTCCTCCTAACCACCCTGAGAGGGACTATTGTTAGCCCCCTTTTACAGGTGAGCAAAGTTGAGGCTTCTGAAATTAAATACCTTGTCCCAGGTTGCACAGCTGGTAAGTCATGGCATCTGAATTTGGACCCAGATCTGTCTGATCATCAGAGCCCAGACTCTCTTCACCCTTACACTATGCTTCACCACCCCTCTCCCCCAACTAATTACCGTGGACAGAGGTGGCCCCATCTTTACCAAGCCTTTGTAGGGCAAGATCCTAAAAGCATTCCATTGATTCATGCTTCTGGAGGAGTGACCAGGAGGAAGGGTAGTGAAAGGGAGGTAGGATGTCATTCTGGGCGTGTTCAACCTTTAGAGCAGGTTTCTTGACCTCAACACTATTGACATTTGGGTTGGATAATTCCTTGTTATGGGCACTGATCCGTGCATTCAGGGATATTTAGCAGAATCCCTGGCCTCTACCCGCTAGCTATCAGTAATCATCCCCTACCCTAGTTGTGAGAACCAGAAATGTCTCTAGACATTGCCAAATGTCCCCTGGGGGCCAAAGTCACCCCTGGTTGAGAACCACTGACCTAGAGGGTAATTATGATCTTCTCCCCAGCTCATCAATGCAAAGATGGGGGTTTGCGTGTTATCGGCATAGACACAGACTGGCTGTGGAGTCGGAGTCCCTGCTCTGGCACTGTTTTTGAGCCTCTCCTCAGAGTTCCCCTAGGTGTGGACCTAATTAATTCCCTGGTCTTTCCCTTCAGGGAGCTTGAGGTCTAATTGGGGGAATGGACGGAGATGAGTGAAAAAATAACAAGCAGAGGAGGCAGCATATAATAAGTAACAGCTCAGGATCTCCGTGGAGAGAGGGTCCTGTGGGCTTCCAGGAAGAGGGGGCCTGGAGCTGGGCCTGTCTGCAATCCATCTTGTTCCTTCCAGGCCCAGGCATTGCATTTGTGGTTTACCCAGAAGCCTTGACCAGGCTGCCCCTCTCTCCGTTCTGGGCCATCATCTTTTTCCTGATGCTCCTCACTCTTGGACTCGACACTATGGTGAGCCCCTTTCCCCCATCCCTGCCCCGGGGTCCTTTTGATGACCTCTTCTCCCTGGTCCTGCATCCAGCCTGGGGCAGGGGGGTGGGCTTAGCGGTACTTGACCGTTTCCCTGAGTGATGTAGGGATGGTGAGGCACCTGTGCTGGGTCAGGATCCCCTTGTATTTGCGGGAGACTCATGTGGTGGTGCAGAGGAGCCATCCTCTCTCCCTGTATCCCTCTCTCGGTTCTCCATCAAGTTGTAGCCTGTGTACCTCCTGTGTTGGTGTCCTTTTGCCAAAGCAAATTCTGTGGGGCCAGGTAAGGGAGAATAATGTGAAGTCAATTTTAGGGAAATTGCTGCAGGCTGAGACTACTACAGATCATGCTGACAGGCACTCGGAGTTTAGTAGTTGGGTGCAAAGAGGGCTTTTTCTCAAGTAAAAGATCAGGTACTGGTAAACCGGAGGAGAGGAATTTACATCTCATGAATGCAAAGTGCAGCTTCCACTGTCTGATGGATGAGCAGGAGTGCGGTCTCTGGGGGCTGGAACACAGTTTCCAGGGCTCACATCCTCCCTGGAGACCCCTGGTTGGCCTCGTGGGTTGGACCCCGGCAAGGCCTGTTAGATCCATTAAGGGAATGCAATCCTAAACCAGTCCTCATGCAAATAGCACTTTCCTGGGTGGGTGGGCAGCACAAAGGGCTTTTTGGAGCCTTCTGGGCTGGGCAGTTTGTCTCAGACGTCCCTTTCCTGGCACCATCCAGTTTGCCACCATCGAGACCATAGTGACCTCCATCTCGGACGAGTTCCCCAAGTACCTGCGTACACACAAGCCGGTCTTTACCCTGGGCTGCTGCGTTTGCTTCTTCATCATGGGCTTCCCAATGATCACTCAGGTAAGCTGCCTGATGGGCACAGGCTTGGGTGTGGGCAGGTGGGAGGCCTGGTGGCTGTCTATCCTTTCACCCTTAGCTCACAGACCTCATGACAGCAGCCAAATCGCTACCATTTCCACGTGGATGGCACCAGTTCATTAGAGATTCCAACCACAGAGGGAAATATGTCACCTTGGCTCTGAGTGATACTTCTAGCATCTTCATAATTGAGATGTAACCTCCTTGAGCCAATGAGGCAGGTGTGTCCTACTTTAAGAAAATGGAATACATGAAAATCCAAATTTAATGACCAGAGAAATTCCCAGTTGACTACACATCACACATGAGAGTCTACAGCCACTCGAGTTCCTCCTGGTCCTGAGTGTCTTGGTAAATTGCGTGTCAGCTCACTCAGTATATACATTGCTTTTGCTCTCTCTGTGACCTGAGCAAGGCACCACTTTGGGCCTTAGTTTCTTCATCTGTAAAATGATGGATTGGAATAAGAAGGTCTCTAAGCCTCATCTATTGTGGAGAGACCTAAAGAGCGAGGTGAAGATGCAGGGGGAGGCATGAGGGATGCCCAGCAACACCTAAAGGTCATAAGAAGGCCAGTCAAATGCAGATCTGTGGGTAGAAATGATTATCTGTTGCTTAAAGCAAAAAGGAAGCAATCTGGCTGCGTTCACGTGCCGTCTTCAGTTGCAGATCTTTCCCTTTTAAGAGTAAGACGTTAGATTACTTTTCTGTGTGTGTTCTATTGATTGGCTCAGAGTCTCTGGAGGGACTGCTTTGCTAAGACGGCAAGGCCTCCAGCTCACACACTGGACCAGGTTGAGGTTACTGCTGTGGAGGGGAGGGGAGGTCCTTTGACTCCTGTTTACCCCAACTGTCCCCGGGATGGAAGGATTGGCTCTTAGGAGTCGGGGGGGAGCCTAGGTCCAGGCCCACTCATGTTGGTTGTTTCTGTTTCCTCCCAGGGTGGAATTTACATGTTTCAGCTTGTGGACACATACGCCGCCTCCTACGCCCTCGTCATCATCGCCATATTTGAGCTCGTGGGGATCTCCTATGTGTACGGTAAGGGAACCACCGTGCTGAGGGAGGACTTAGGGTCAGGAAGGCGTCCACAACAAGCAGGTTTCCCATATCTCATAAGACGAGGAGAGGGTTTAATTGAGCTGTTTAGGAAACATAAGACAGCTGCACCCTTATTTCCAAACTTGCCTCAGGACCACTGTGGTCCAGATTTAATAGAGAAACAAAAGGTGACTGATGGTGAAACTCAGAACTCTCTGTACCAGAAACTCCAAAGACCCTGCCTTTGGGTATGGTCTGTGTGAGAGCAGTTAATGTCTGGGGACAGTGGCCAGGTTAGGGAGGAGGAAGGCCACTCTGCAGGTGTGAAATTACTCCCTGGTCTTGGTAGCTACAGTCCCCATGTAGCTTGAGGGGAGGTGTCGCTCCACAGCTGGTCCCCGAAACTATAGGGAGAAAAGAGACCACCAGGTTCGCAGACCCTTAGGAAACTTTATTGGCATCATGGGAGCCTGTGATGCAAGATCTCAATCCCAGCTTTTCCCAGGAATAAATTTTCATTTCCTCACAGTTTAGTCCTTGCTACCATCACCATAGCAACCTGCATCCCATAATCAGTGGGGCCATTATCAAGAGCAATGGGAATGGTAAGTCAGCAGATGCCGTCTTTGCCCTTGGCGTGGAGGTGTTTGTGCCTGGGGGTCTCACCGGCTGGTCTCCTGGCCCCTTGTCTGCACCGCCAGGCAGCACAGGTGAGCCCTGTCGTATTCAAGGCACTACTGACTTCTTTGTGCCTGGAAGTCTGCTCAGAGCCATCCCTAGACTAAAGCCCCCCTAATATAGATAAGGCCTCCATGGCAAGTACCAGGAAGGTGAAAAATACCAGTTGGGACTGTCTAACTGTTTCAAAACCAAAAAGAGAGAGCAGCCTGCTCTAAGTCAGAAGGAAAGGCAGGACGTCACTGGCAATGCAGGTGTGAGTGAAGGACAAATGTCCAGGGGAAGAGGGGCATAGCACTGCCTTCCAAGCCGGGGGCCCAGCAGCCTTGCCCTGCCCGCCAGGTATCCTTGACATGAGCTTCTTGCTTTTAATGTAATTGTTAAACTCATTAAAATGGAGGGGGTAGGGTGGGAATCAAGATGTAAAAAGGAAACCTCTCATGCAAAATGTGGGTGCCCCAGAAACAGGAAGACACTGCAGCCATCGTTGGGTGTTGGTGGAGGGGAATTTGTCTCAGACTGGAGATCACACCCGCCCTGCAGGGAGAGTTTAGTATCTGGCCAGAGAAGTGGGCAGGCTTGCCATTGTCCTGATGGGATCAGAGGCCAAACTGCCAGCTTCGGGCTGACAAGACAGCCGGCTGCCTGCAGGGATGCTGCGACTGAGACCTGCTGCCCAGGTAGGGTGAGGCTTCAGAGAGCTTTCTCCCTGAGCAGAGGGTGGCAGGAACCCAGTCAATCTGGTGCTGTGAATCCTCACTTTCGGCGCAGATACCAAGGGCTTTGCCATGGAGAGGCCAGGCGAGGCCTCCGAGGCCCTCCTTCGGAAACTCAGCCCTCGTGGGTCCAGATGGAAGCTGACGTTGCCAGATGGTGTGCGGGTAAAGTCAGGAGAGCACTTCACATGCAGCCCTGCTCAGGTGCAGGGAGTATCTCATGGACTCCTCCGCTATCTGTGTCCTCGCTGCTGACTGTCACAAATGGCACAGTCGCACAGTTCTTTCCTATAAGATAAGGCTGTTCATTGTGGTTACAAGCATCACTAAAAAATAAGCCTTTTACAGTTCCTGTTTCTAAAAGTTAAATAGCTCCCTCCCATATAAATCTGGTGGTAGATTTCTTGGTTCTGAAGGAAAAAATAAATCCTGAGTGCTTCAGCCCCTGGGCTCTGCTAGTTTTCCTGGGGACCACCCAGGAGATCGCCTGGTCTCTGAGAAGGCTGCTGCTGGGCCGGCCTCCAGAACCAGGTGGACTGCGCTCAGCTCAGGCTGAACTTGATTTCCGCAGCGTCAGATGTGGGTGTGAACCTCTGATTTGGACCTGGATGGAATTTTAAGAAGTGAGTCTTAGAAGACGTATTTGAAGTAAGCTAACGTAATTGTTAGAGAAGAAAGGAGAAGCCTGCACAAATATGTAATTTACACTCCAGAGGACAGCGCCTTCTTTATTGAGATGATGAGGCCCAAAATTAACGCAAGGTTGGTTTTAGGCAGTAGAACAGGAACCCGTGAAGAATGAAAATGAACCTGACTGATTGAATGTGCTCCTCTTCTGGCCGCAGAATTTAAAAAATAAGGAAGTGAATGGCAGAGGTTTGTTTTCTCCTTGGTTCCAATAATCTCTAGACTCTAGATTCTAGAGATGTCATTCAAACATTTAAAATACGGTAGGGATAGTTTTCAAGTTTTATCTTTAGACTGAAATAGCTGATTCAAGTTCTCAAGTCAACGTTCCTCAGAGGCCAATATCTGAGGGATCTGGGTTGCAAATGGGACTCCCTGAGCTTGGTGTAGGAGCAATCCTGCCAGCAGACTTTTACCTACATCGTCCCTTTGCAAAAGGGGTTTGCATTTTCCTGGGAGCCCACACGGGCGTCTTCCGGCTGGGGGGACCAAGTCGTCGAACTGCCACCATAAAGACCTCCTGCCTGCTGGCTGCTGGGCTCCACGCTGTGTGTTTCCCCCAATCGCAATATATTCCATTGTCCTGCTCTCTTTTCCACTTTAATCAGTTACTTGTTTCGCATCCCACCCCTAGACTATCTCGTTCCACGTCCTTGTGAGAGATGTTACAGTCACACCAGGCAGTGGTTTTTACGTGATGGAATATGTCATTCTTCCATTCTTGTTGCCCATCCTGCGGGCTGAACTTGTCAAAGTTTAGTACGAAAGAAAACAAACAAAAAACAAAAAAATCTTCCCAGAACTCTATAAATTCAAGCTTAATTTTGTTCATGATCACCCTCCCTGACCTCCATTCCCATGTTCTTGGCTGAACTGTCACTGTCCCCCTCTCCTTCGGGGTGCGAGGTCCCCCAGCTCCTTTTGCTGGGGCTCAGTAGACGTTAGGAATGAGAGGCGTGCGCCCATCACTTAACTCACACAGGTAAATGTGAGTAATGAACAGATATTTAGTAAATGCTTACTGTATACCTGTGTGCTGCTAGGAAAGTGGGGAGGGTATGGGTGATTTCCTACATTCATACAACTTGCCACCTAGCTACCAGGAAGAGCGAACGCACTTAACACATGGAGAAGGTCGGTACTAAGCCTTGCTTCCCTGGCCGGGGCACTTGTGCTGCCCAGAGATCAAGGAAGGTCAGAGTAGCCAGGAAAAGCTCGAGAAGGTGACATCTCAGAGATAAAAGACTTAGTCGGTGGTAAGCTGAGTTAATTACTAACCAAGGTGGGGAAAATCTGAGCCAGCACATAAGGTTTTGGCTCTGAGGGATGGGGCCTTTACATGAAATGTAAGAGAATAATCTGAGGTAGACACAGGACTGGAGACATAATTTGTAGGACCTAGTACGGAATGAAAACGTGGAGCCCCTTGTTAAAAAATTGCTGCGAATTCCAAGATGGTGACAGGAGAACATTAATCCAGGTGCTGTGCCCTTCTGAGTGTGGGGCCCTGCGAGTGCACAGCTTGAGTGCCGGGAAGCCAGCCCTGGCCACACGGGAGAGAGAGCAGCCCCTGGAAGACCATATCGAGACCGAGGGCAGGGGTGTGGTTTACAAGGACAGGAGCCACAAAGCAGTGTAGATGAAAGGGCTTGGTTGATTGAAGCAAGTCCTTGACTTTTGGTTCAGGATTGGTTGGTTATACGGAGCTTGTTGCAGGCAGATTTCTGAGCCCCAGATCTGTTTGTTGAGTCTAGAAAAGTAGCCACGAGTTCACCCGTTTTTTTTTCCCTACTGTTTTTCTGCTAATTCGGTGAGAAGCAGTTGCTCAGATTCCTTTTGGAGCCTGACTCTCTTACCCTCCAGGCTCAAGGCCCTGCGGCAGGCAGGTCTCCGTGCACGTGCTCCAGGCTCCGTGAACAATTCCCTCATCAAGAGTTAGGCCTTGAAGGCGGGAGGGATTTGGGTCAGTGAAAAGGACAGGGTAGGCAGAGGAAGCCATGTAAATGGATGCCTGAGAGGAAGGAGGCCATTGACTCAGGAAGGGGTGTGGGTGGAGGCTAGGGGGTGAGTCAGGGCGTGGGAGGGCTGTGGCTGGACAGGAGTTGGAGTGGGCAGAGGACGGAGGGACTGGAGAGCCTGGCTCAGGAATGAGCAGGGGGCAGAAGGGTGTCCAGCTGGTGCCCCTGGGCTGCGTCTGCAGGGCCAGCCTGCGAGTTGGCAGAACTGGCAGAGCAGTCACAGGATCTGGAGCCTTGTCGGAGGCAGAGGCCAGGTGTCCAGAGAGGCCGAGGAAAGGAGATGACTTTCCAGGGGCCGAGCTGGCTCTCGAACCCAAGTCTTCTCCCTCTCAGTCCTGGGACTGCTCCTCTGCCTCAGACTGCCTCTCACTGAAACCCAGCACCCGTCATCTGCCCCTTCCTCCAGCTCTGGGTCCAGCTCTTTGTCCCCTCTGGGGAAGCTTGAACACTTCCACCACCATCCCCCTCCTCCCCTAGGAGGCCATCTGTATGCCTTCCTCGAGTCTAGCCTTGAACCCTGGTCAGTTTCACCAGTCAACCTGCACAGCATCATTTCTTGGGGCTCGTTTAGTGGAGAGGAATAATCTGGCAAGAGGATTGATGCTGATAACAGAAGCTTCTAGAATCTTTTTCTAAGAACTGAGGACAGCTTTCAGTGTCATGTGTGTGTTTGAGGGCCTCCCTGCCTTGACTTCTATTCCTCTAGTTCTCTCCCCTCACTTATGCCAGGAGTGTCTAGTGTCCAGGGGCCGCTCATTTGAAGCTGTTTGATGACACTAAAGGATACACACAAGCAAATCCAGAGATGGTCGGGCCACCTGCTTGAGACATGCGGTTCTTGCCTGTGGGCACAGGGAAGCAACCTGGAGCCTCCTTGCATCATGGATTGACCTCTCTGGAAAGACCCTAAGAGCTCATTTGGCCCGGTCCCTCCAGTGAACCAGCAAAGGCTCAGAAAGAGGAATGTCCTCCCTAAGGTCGCGCAGTGAGTTAGAGGCAGAATAAGTTCAACTCCTGAGTCCTAACTCCTGGTCCAGCCCTCTCTCCACTGCACCACATTTGTGGTCGACTCTGAGCAGGGTTACCTTAGAGTAGAGCAGGAGGCTCAGCTGCAACCTGAGCAATTGAGAGTGAGTTGAGAGAAGCTGCCTTTGGCAAATCCCTGACACTGTTCCCAGCATAGGATGCTCTATAGCAAACCCGAGGCTTGGCTGTCCTCCGAGATGGCTGTTGTCAGCGGGGCCCTCCTGAGGGCTGGCTGACGTTCTGGGGCTGGGCTTGGCCTGGAGTGGAAGCAAATGCTGAGAGCTGAGGGCCACAAAAGGTCTCGGGATCCACTGTTTTGGCAGTGGTGGCTAGAGTGGACTTTTTGGGGGTAAACTTTAAAATTGCAGTATAACATCCATACCAGAAAGAGCCCATGTCTTGAGTGTACAGCTCAGATTTTCACCCCGTGTAACCAGCACCCAGGTCAAGACACACAGCATTATCGGGGCCATATTTTTAAGGGGCTGAGATGAGCTCTTCTGTGCCCTGAAGGAGTGCCACGGTCTCTGCTTTCTACCCCAGCAGGAGATCATCTTCTTGTGTCACATCATCCTCCCCACTCCCACGTAGGGGAGAGCAGGCATTGAGGAAACAGGACCAGGAAGGAGAGAAGTCTGGGCCGAGGTGGGGGCAGGGGAGGGGACACTGGTCAGGCGAAGGCAGCTGGGACAGGGGGCACAGAGGGAGGCCATGGCAAAGGGTCAGAGATGGAAGTGAAGGCTGGAAGGGGAGCCCCAAGAGACTAAATTCCCCTGCTTCCTATGCGGCTAGGGGCAGAGGACCCGGAAACCCAACGGGGCCGTGAGAGCCTGGACAGGAGGAGCAAGAGGCCACGGTCTCAGGGAAGAAGCCTGAGGATGCACGGGCGACTCTTCTCCATGGGAGGAGGCGGAGGGGAAGTGAGAGCTTTCCCTGAAGAGTGCCTCTGCCCGCTTGGCCTGCAGGGTACCGCTTTTCCCATCGATGACCCAGAGGATGGAGCCATGAGGAAAGCTAAGCCGAGACTGCTGGGCCACCTGTCAGAACAGCTGACTGTGAAGGAGCTGGACTGTGGGGACCTCAGGGCCCTTCGGCAGAGCAACCCCCCAGTTCTGAGAAAGCCGTGCCTCTGATGAGCTCAGGGAACAATGCAAGAGACTGCCCATTCTAACACACTCCCCAGTGGCTTTTCCCTTCTGGGAGTGGTTTAAAAACCTCCCCAAACCAAGAGTGTAGGGGATGCTGGTTAAGTGGGCCAGGAGAATAACTGTCTCCTCTGCTTCTCACTCCAGTTAAGTTGACCACACACCAAGAAGACAGCAATCCTTTCAATTCCAGCAACGTGGGCGAAGGCCACTGGGAATTTACATTGGTTTTCACCTCCATTATCATCTCACACAGAGCAAAGATAATTGACTCCTGGAAGAACGTCCTTTGGAGGGCAAGGGACAGAAAACCAACGTAGAGTGACTCTCGCCCTAAATCCCAAGGCTTTCATAATACACTGTGCTCATTGACCGCAGTCTTAATTGGTTTTGCCAGACTTGTTGCTAAGCACATAAGGCCACCTCTGAAAACAGCCACACAGGTGACAAGGCCAGGCTGTCGAGTGCTGAGACCCGGGACTGGGCTGGATGTCACTGTGGGATGACATTTTTGAACCTCACTGCAGAGAGCATTTAGTATCTGTTTAAATGTTCAACTTGCCCTAACCTTCCTGACAGTGAATCATTTGTCTGCTGGTTTCCTGCACGATAAGGTCGAGTTGATCCCAGGCTGGCCCATCCCTAGCCTGCGGCGCTTGAGGGAGGGGCTGTAGCCCTGTCCCCTGCCCCCACCCCACCCCTGTCACTGCCCCTCATGCTCCATTTCCCTTTGTGTGTTTGCAGGCTTGCAAAGATTCTGTGAAGATATAGAGATGATGATTGGATTCCAGCCAAACATTTTCTGGAAAGTCTGCTGGGCGTTCGTAACCCCCACCATTTTAACTGTAAGGACTGCATGCTTTATCGTGCGGATGGCACCTTGTGCATATGTGTGGTGCTTTTCGTTTGAACAGGGTGTGTGCCTATATATAAACCTGGGAAGCTGGTGGGATGGGTGTTAATCTTGTCTTTCAGAAGAGGAAACTGAGGTTCAGAGAGGGGACGTGCCTCGCCTAAAGGTGCTTGGCTGGGACTCAGGCACAGGTGCTTGAATCACCCACATGGAACATTTCCCTGATGTCAGTCCCCTCGTGTACCGAGAGCAGATAATGGTCACATTTCCCACGTACTAAACATGGTGCAGGCTCTGTTTGAAGTGCATTCTATGCATCACCTCATCCCTGCCTTGCAGCAGCTCTGTGGGGTGGCAGTAGAATCCTCTCCATTTATGGATGAGGAGACTGCTGCCCAGAGGTCGTGGGACTCGCCCAGCATTTCACACCTAATAATGAGCAGGAGCTGGGGTCCAATAGGCGGTGTGGCTCCAGATCTCCTCTCTTAACTGCTGCTCAATGCGACCTCTCCACAGTCGATGGAGCAGAAGTTAGATGTTCATCGCTTGTTTTTATTGCTTTTGAGGACTATCTTGTCATCCTCTAGTGTGGTGATGACATTTTGAGATCATCGGACATTAACTTCCTTAAAGATCAGGGCCCTTCATATGTCAGTAGATCTGCATAGGGGCTTACAGGCACACCCTGTCGCCTTTGTTGTGCCTTAGGGTGTGTCTTTGCCTCGATCCGCTCTCTGGGCACAGTGCTTGATGGAGACCTTGCCCTCCCGGCTCCCCCTGGCTGGGTGGCATCTCCCAAGGCTGCAGGTGGCAGCTGTAGTTCCTGCTCCGCCCAGCAGGTGGCACTAGAAACCAGATTACGACCCTTGTTTCGCTACACTCGACCAGCTTCTTCAAAGGAAAACAAGCAGGATGGGAGTTAGATTGCACAAATATATACATTTTCCTTTTTTAAAATAATACTGTCACATAGTGAGTTTTAATTAAAACATCGCATTTCTTTCTGAAAGGACAGAAGTTTAGACAGAAAAACCAGACAGAGTTTATCTCCCTCTGCGTTGACACGACATTGTCCTGAGGCCCACGTCTGACTCACATTTTAGACGCTGTAATGTGTTTGCAAAGTCCCGCCAGATTTGGGGCACGAGAATTGAAAAGGATTAAGACATATTTTTCAGTCTCTTGGATTCAGGACTGAAATGTGTATGAAGAACTCAGTTTTACCTAATTGGTGGGAAGAAAACGAGACTCTCCTGCCTCTGCTGTTCTGCATCTCTGCTGTTGCCTGCCTCTGCTGTTCCCCGCTGTTCCCCGTCTCTGCTCTTCCCCATCTCTGTTGTTCCCTGCCTCTGCTGTTCCCCGTCTCTGCTGTTCCCCGTCTCTGCTGTTCCCCGTCTCTGCTCTTCCCCGTCTCTGTTGTTCCCCTGCCTCTGCTGTTCCCCGTCTCTGCTGTTCCCCGTCTCTGCTGTTCCCCGTCTCTGCTCTTCCCTGTCTCTGTTGTTCCCCTGCCTCTGCTGTTCCCTGTCTCTGCTGTTCCCCATCTCTGCTGTTCCCCATCTCTGCTGTTCCGCATCTCTGCTGTTCCCTGCCTCTGCTGTTCCCCGCTGTTCCCCGTCTCTGCTGTTCCCCGTCTCTGCTGTTCCCCGTCTCTGCTATTCCCCGTCTCTGCTGTTCCCCGTCTCTGCTCTTCCCTGTCTCTGCTGTTCCCCGCTGTTCCCCGCCTCTGTTGTTCCCCACCTCTGCTGTTCCCTGTTTCTGCTGTTCCCCGCCTCTGTTGTTCCCCGTCTCTGCTGTTCCCTGTCTCTTTGTTCCACATCTCTGCTCTTCCCCGCCTCTGCTGTTCCCCATCTCTGCTGTTCCGCATCTCTGCTGTTCCTCGCCTCTGCTGTTCCCTGCTGTTCCCCGCCTCTGCTGTTCCCCGTCTCTGCTGTTCCCTGTCTCTTTGTTCCACATCTCTGCTCTTCCCCGCCTCTGCTGTTCCCCATCTCTGCTGTTCCGCATCTCTGCTGTTCCTCGCCTCTGCTGTTCCCTGCTGTTCCCCGCCTCTGCTGTTCCCCGTCTCTTTGTTCCCCGCCTCTGCTGTTCCCCGTCTCTTTGTTCCCCGCCTCTGCTGTTCCCCGTCTCTGCTGAGCTTCGCCAGGTCCCCGGTTACTACCACTAGGGTGAAATCAAAGTTGGTATCTTTTCAGATTCTACCTGCCTCTCCCTCCTGTCTTGGAAGAGATTAAGCTTCAGGGAATTTTCTTATATTCTGCAGGAACGTCACCTAATAGCAACCAGCACTTCTATTTGTGGAGGTCTGTCACTAGGCAGGCACTACATGAGCTTGTCTCCAAAGCTTCCGGCCACTCTGCTTGGTGGGGATTCTTTCCCCGTTTCACAGTCGCGTGCACTGAGGCCTGGGAGGCCACGGAGCTTGCAGGTGGCAGAGCTAAGAACTGAATGCAGGGCTGTCTAGGCTTTAAGCTCACATTCTAATAAATTTCTAAAAACCCAGTGCTTTCATCTCCAAGTGGAGTTTGGCCAATTTTGGGTTAAAATAATCCTAATCTTTTGTATGAGCAGAATGTCAGGGAAAAGGAATTCTAGGGACTTGCTGTGTTTTTTGAGAAAGTTCCTCAACTGTGCTGTGCTTTACTTGATTTCCATTATAAAACTTAGATCAGAAACTTGCAGAATGGTCCCCCAAAATATCCTCAACCCAATTCCCCTTCTGTGTTTGGGAGCTAGGCCAAGTAGAGGCGGTCCGTTGCATCATCATCGTCACCTGTGAGTCTCTCTGCAGGGCCTTCCTCAGCTGCCATCAGCAAACGGTCAGGGCGGGCCTGACTCAGTGGCTCCATTATCATGTCTCAGGGCCAGGCTCATCTGAGGGCAGAGTTTCATCAAAGCTGACTCGGCAGAAGGAAATTTATGGGAAGAGCAAGTTTGCACAGATAAGTCTGGTATGATGTTTGTGCAGCTTTGTAAAATGGGTAACCAAGGACCGAGCCTAACACTGCCTTTCTGCCGTTTGCCCTTCTGTAAAATGGCTATCTGTAGTATGCGGGAATGAGCTAAGATTATGGGTTTAAATTACTTTGAAATTCCTGAAATAAAATTGATCATTTTTATATGTGCCTTCATGGATTTATAGAGCTATAAATATTCTCCGTGCAATTATTGTGTACGTAGTCAGATCACGTTACTGAATTATGCGCACACATAAGCAGATGTATTGCTATTTATATAGTAAATGAAATGGAGCAACTTACCATAATTACATTAGGCCATACTTCCAATAGACTGGTTCATAAAGCTTATAACTCTAGGGGCAAATGTTTAAAAAGGGGCCTCGAGTAGGTGACTCTTTCCATAGGAGCCTTTTTTCAACAATTGTCTTCAGGCTCATGTTGCTTCGAATCTATATATTGAATTATTGTTGCATTGAAATAATCACTTGTCCCCGCAGCCTGGGCTCTGCAGAGATAATGTAGATGCCTTACATTTGTACAGTGCTTCACACTTCTCCAGAACACTTTCATATGTTATCTTTCCTGGCAAAACTCCCTCTAGTCGTTTTGGGGCACTTATTTTAGTGCTTCATATAGAACGAGAGAGGTGGGGAGAGGGGAAGGAGTTAACGCGGGTGCATTATTCTAGGCTGATGCTGCCTTAGGCAGAATGAATACTGGCAAGAAACCGATTTTCTCAGGGCTGTGCCCCCGAAGCCTTGGCTCGGGCAGTTAGACCTCCTGCTCTGTCTTTTTCGGGGCCTCTCTTTTCGGCACCCACGTTCCCTTCCTCCTCTTCACCTGCATTAACCACGTCTTCAAAGGGTTCTCCCACTGTTGCCAGCCAAAGTGTGCAGCGATAGGAGATAACGGGCAGAAAATAAATCATGATCTCTCTTAAAATTGGAGGGGATCTCTTGAGTAAACACCAGACTATTGCTCCCGGAAAACTCGTGTTGTATACATGGTGTGAAATAGATCCGTTTTATAGCAGAGAAGCCTGAGCCAGAAAGGTCCCTCGGCTTATTAGCAGCAGAGCGGAGATGAGCCTGCTAGTCTGGGGGTCCCGGCCCGCTGTGGGGTGACGAGGCCCGTTCACCTTGAGTCCGCTGAGCAGGGTCCGTGCCTCCGTTCTCTTGTCCCACAGCTCATTACAGGACCAAGCTTCTGGCTCAGGCCCTGCTTGGGAACCACTCGGGTCTCACTCAGTCAGCTTTAGAGGCAGCTCTTGGATGGGGGCCATTCCCCGTTCAAGGAGAAAGCAAAGTAAATCCAACTCATTTTTTAAAAATTAAAATGAATAAACTTAATGGATTTTTTTCCTTATAACAAAAGCTTGATTATCCATCATACAAAGTACAGATGACCCCTTAAAAACACCCACCGTCCCCCTGACCCCCCGTCAGTCACCTTGGTGTGCATCCTTTCGACTTGTCGTCCAAGCCTGTCTGTGTGCGTACGCACGCGCACGCATCGCTCGGTTCCTGTGGGGTGGCAGATGCAGGGTCAGCAGCTAAGTGTGTGTCATCCTCACCTCTTTGAGATTCAGTTTCTTCATTTGGAGAATGGATTAATAATACTTTCTTTTCAGGGTCGTCATGGGTGTCAAATGAGATAATAGATGTGAAAGCATCACACTCATGGCAGGGGTTCAGTACGTGGCTGCAGGATGAAGGAGTGCTTCCGTCACCACCCTAACTCGTGTGCTTCTCTCTTCTTCCCAGTTCATCCTCTGCTTCAGCTTTCACCAGTGGGAACCCATGACCTACGGCTCTTACCGCTACCCGAACTGGTCCATGGTGCTCGGATGGCTGATGCTGGCCTGTTCCGTTATCTGGATCCCGATTATGTTTGTGATAAAAATGCATCTAGCCCCTGGCAGATTTATTGAGGTAATTCTATCAGCTCCTTTCATCTGCCATCCTCTCCCAAGAGAGAAGCTCTGAGAGCTGTGTGCACTAAAAAACAAAAGATTTGGTAAAGTTATTCTAGAGGGAGACTCGGAGATTAAGTGATTACAGTTCCTACCGTTTCTACTAACCCCATTTTTATTATGTCTCATTCCTCTAATGGAGGGGCTCAGCCAATCTGCAGGCTGAGCTATTATTATGCTATAGCTCAGTGCAGTGACAGCTCCAGGGAATAAATGATCCGAGTGTCCCCTCTTTCCTGGAGTTTCTTCCCCCTCTCCCCTCAGCCACAGTTTAAATCCCCATGTTTGGTTTTTAAGCACACGTCAGATTCCCCCTTTCCTGATGTTCTTCTCTGCCCAAGCCTCCTCCCTCCAAACGTCTATTACCATTAAGTTTAAAATCACCACCCCTTCCTGTTTTGCCTGTTAGGGATGGCTTAAGGGTCCAAGCTGATTAAAATATCGCCATCCCTGTAGAACGTAGTGAAAGATTCAGAGCATGGCCAGCGTGAGGTGATACTTGTCTTTCCTTGTCAGTTAATTCCTTGTTGGACCCATTTCCCATTTCTAATGCAAAAAAATCCCCACCCTCACTCCAGAGTGGATGGGAAGGGGACTGCCACTTGTTGAGCCACCAGTGAAGTTAGTCAGACTCAGATGTGCTAGGAATAGATCAGCACTGCCTGTCTTCAAGATCCAGAGGGCTGGCATTTTGGCCCAGACTGGTGCTCCTCAGGGTTTGGCCCAGGGACCAGCAGCACCAGCACCGCCTGGGAGCGTGTTGGAAATGCAAATGATCAGGCTCCAGCTTGACTCTGCTGAACCAGAATCTTGGGGAAGGGGGACCCTGGCGTCTGTAGTTGAGGAAGCTCCCAGGTGGTTCTGATGCGCACTCAAGTCTGAGAGTCATTGGAATAGACGGAGGTGAAGGAACACCTGACAATGGAGGGTGGGGAAGAACAGCTGTGTGGGCTTTCTGGGCCAGTCAGATTGGGAAAAGGAGGAGAGGCCTCCGCGGAGGCTCTGGAGTGGAGAAGCGGGATGGGAACAAAGCAGGTGAGTAAATGTCTACACAAGGGTCCACGGACACTTGTCTTCACTGGACTAAAGATGGAGACAGAGTTGGCAAAGGGAGATGTAGGAGTCTTCTTCCTGAAGCTGTACTCTGGTTTCCATCCTCAGGAAATTCCGTCCGTTACCCCCGTGAGGTCAATTACTGTGCCCCTTGACCCCAGGGACCACTCACTCGTGCCCCAGAGGAACCTCCCACCGACTGACCCTGAGACCTCTTTCCCCCTGCATAGAAGCTGGTGTAGCCTCTGCTGCTTTTGTCTTAGGCCGGAATTCTCTAAACTGATGAGTCGGCTATATAAATATATTATGGTTGATTTGGGACACAAAGGTTGCAAGCTGATGATTAAGGGGAGATTAAACTAACAGCTGTAAGAAACGGGTTCACTTTACTAGGTAATAAACACATAATTGTTCCCCCTTATGTAGTCAGAAATATGTGTTCTTTCCTTTTTCTAGAAAATGTTCCAGTCCAATTATGTTTCCTGTAAAAAGTTCAGTGGAAGGATTAGAGACACTCCCATTATTTTTAGCTTGCCTGCAAGAACCCACTCTTCTGAACCAAGTCAGAAGCATATATTTTTGTCGACAGATAATTAAAATCGTTGCTCACTCTTGGCATTGTATCTTTGGGGATGGGTTTTTTCCCCCATCCATTTATATACTTTTGGGAAATATGCTAAACAAAATCCAATTATTTTGATGTAACAAACCACTGTTGAGTTTACAGAACAAAAGTAATCGAGCACGTGTCCTTTGCAGACTACATTTGCCAGTGGAGAGAAGCTTCAGATTCTCTTCATTTGGAGGGGGAAAAAATGTATAATTAAAATCTGGGCCTTTATCCTCTATTAATCTTGTGCAAGGCAAACTCCGAGCAATTGGAATATTGCTCACAGGGTGACATAAATAATTTCAAGTGAACCAAACTAAGTCTCCTCTTTACTGCGTCCCTGGCCTAGTCAATTAATGGGGCTGATCTTCCTTAAATGCTTCTCCTGCTGGGGCACCTCTTGGCTCCAGGGGGAGTTGTGGCAAATGTGGTTGCGCACAGTTTGGGGACGGGTGGGTGGCGCCCAGGGGAGGAAGGTGCATGAATTCTGTGACCCTGTGTGTCTTTGGCTTCTTTGCAGAGGCTGAAGTTGGTGTGCTCGCCGCAGCCAGACTGGGGCCCGTTCTTAGCTCAGCACCGTGGGGAGCGTTACAAGAACATGATCGACCCCTTGGGAACCTCTTCCCTGGGACTCAAACTGCCAGTGAAGGATCTGGAGCTGGGCACCCAGTGTTAGTCCGACGGCGTGGGATGGCCCAGACTTGACCCTGTTTTTCCTCTCTGTCTCCCCCTGCTGTTCTCCCCAGTTTCTTCTTTCTCTCCACGTCTCGGTTCACATCCGTGCATGAGGGTGGTTACATAGAAAAGTAGGACTAGTGTCGCATGCTGTAGTAAAGAGCTAGGCAGACCACTTGAAGCACTGTTTGCCTCTGTCCATGGCGTCACTTTCCATAGGGTTGGTCCCCTGAGCACCCACTTGACCCCGAGGAGCGGATTGGCGGGGCGAGTGTTTTCTAGTGAAGTCACCAGGAGGTATGTGTGATTTGGTCAACAGAGGATTGTCCACTGTGTGTTGTCATTGGTGGTGCCAGTGGGGCAGATACAGAATGGCAGAGTTAAAAGACTGTTTGTTTGGATTTATCAGTGTCCTAGAGCTGAGCTGAGCGGTGTAGAGACTTCATTCAGGCACAGAAAGTCCAGGACAGGGTACATTTGGAGGGTCAGCCGTGGTCAGAAATGTTTTAGAGTAAGATGAGGCCGGTGGATTTGGACAGCACCGAGGTGGTTAAGTTCACATTTCCATTCACAACTGGGAGTCTGTTTCCTTCATCTGGACCAACTGTCTCACGTGCACTGGGGACTCGGACACTTTACTCTGCACACTGTGAATCTCAGTGAAGAGGCGGTTCTCTTCCCTGGGTCATCTGTTTTTTTTAATAACCATGTTTTTGAGTTCTTTCGGTCGTTCATCCACCTCTACATGAGAAACCATCATATAATTTGTGCCTGATTTCCTACGTTCGTAGTAGAGCTCCATTCTCCTTTCTCCGTGACATTTTGCACCATGCTTCAATGTCATGATCCGAGTTTCTTCTCTTCTAAGTGTCTTTCTAGAAGCTGGAGATACCTTGTCTTTCAACCTCTGGGAAAACAAGACTTACCCTGGTTCTGTCTATATATTATATATATAAGACACACGCTCTTCAAAGACAGATAACTTCTCAGTTTTTACTCTTAACTTTTCCATTCACAGTAAATGCCAATTGTGGTCATAGAGAAATCAAGGAAATAGAGAATTTAATAGAAAGCAACCATAATATTCACTGTGCTGGTAGTACATTTTAGGTCACCGTATTTACAGAAATTTCTGGTGAATACAGCTTAGGTAAGTAGCAAGTGAGCCAATTAAGACTATAGCTCATAAGACTACATTTAGCCAATTCAATTTCAAGAGTCCCCAGTTCGCAACACTCGTAACCACACTCTAATGAGAGCGACTCGTATGTCTGCAGAGATTGGGGAAGCTGTAACCTTTATTATCTTCTTGTATCCCGAACACGCATATACGAAATTTTTAAAATGTACTCTGTGTTCATGTCACGTAGTGTGTAGTCGTAGTGGTGTTTTCTGTCCTTATAAATATCTTATGAATTGCTGTAGAGATGGTGAGTTTAGACTAGTGTAGTCTGGTTTGTTTTCCTTACAGTAATAATATCTAAACCTAAAATTGTTTCCTTTAGGGGAGACCATTTCAATCATTTTCTTATTTGTTTGTCTTCGTATTACAGGGTCTCAGGCAAAGTTTTCAGTTCAAATCTTGTATATTGATGTGACATTTTCATCCTGTTCATCAGCAATGAAACTCAACAACAGACCTTGATGTAAAATTTTTTTAAAAAAATGACTTCATTTGTTAAAAGAAAAAAAAAATTTCAATTCATTTTACTGAGCTCTCCCTTTTCTAGGGCGATTATCATTATCATTTGCCAACACTGACGTGAACTTCCAGTTTTCCAGAGTAGCCTGTGGGAACTTCTAGAAAAGGAAACAAAGATGGGTTTGAACTTTAGGTTTTCATCTCTTGTCTGCCATGCCTGTTTATTCTTCTTCCTCCTTTTCTGCCTATCTCCCAAAGCTAGAACTTACTAGAATCCTGAGCTTCCCCTAGACTTAGCTTTAGGAAGCTGAGCTGTGGCCTCACATGTCCCCGTGTTTTCCATAGTGACCTGTCTGCCATTAACACTGGTTTCCCCAAGAAAGCCATATTAATGAGAAGCCCCCGTTGCTGTAGCAGATTTCATGTACTGGGACCAAAAATTAGCCTCTCTAGTCGATAACTGGTGGAGTGGGAGAGGCAGGGAGAAATAACTTAGGATCGGAAATTATCTGCAGCCTTTCCAACTTGAAGGCTGAAGAAAAGAGCTTAAATCACTTAGCATTCTCTCGTGAGACCGGTATGTTTGTGTCAGGGCCAATGGTTTTGGCGTTCCTTTCTCGTCTCTTGGCTAAAACTCGAGTCTGACGCTGGATGCCAACCCAGCTTCTGCTAATTATTGCTGTTGTGATTAAAAGAAGAGGAAAGAAAACCCACGATGCTGCCTGGCTTGTTTTGTACAAACTGAAAGTTAACTTAGTTGTGAGAATGGGGACCTCCTCACTAGCTAGTGTGTTTTGCAGTTGGGGGCAGCTGCATTTGTATTAATTAGGGTTTGTCCAAGTTAATACCCAGTAGCTGTCCCCTGAGCAGCTGAGGTGTTTTTCCTTTTCCCTACAATTTCCAAGTTTTATGTAAAATTTGCTTAAAGGTGAAAGGTTCTGAGCTTACCTGGAAACGGTGACCTTGTGAATTTAGTTTTCCCCATTTCTATAGCCAAGTTCAACTCTGAGGCTTCCCCGGCAGAGATGTTTAGTGTCTGAGATGGTTTGCACCTTCCCTGCACCTCCCGTAGACTTGTTGGCGGGGACACGAAGAGCTGAGATGCATGTGACCAAATGGATGTTTCCATGCTATTAAAATGCACAGTCAGTTGGAAGAAAAAAAATGAATGAATAAAAATAAAATGCACAGCATTGTCATAAACTGCTGCTTGAGTGTTCCCCTTCAAACTGAGGAAAAACCGAGCTGCAGAGAAAAGGCTTCCATTGGTTCTCCGTGCAGAAGGTTGGGGTATTTTCTAGTCATGAGATTATTTCCTAACACCAACAAATGCCAGAAACCATTCAGAGAAAAAAAAGCCATATGTTAAAAATAGTAACCCTTGTAATATCCTTAAAAGAGAAAAAAAAAGTATATTTCTTAACTATTGGTGTTGTGGCTTCTTATGCAAATGTTTGTCTTGCGTATTAGTGACTTTTAGTCTCTTTAGGGCTGTGTGTATGTCATGTACAAATGTGTCCAATGTGGTCTTTTTTTCTTTATATTTATTTATTGCATGAAATCTGTGGTCGATGCAAAATCTCGATGACCTCAACGTCTTTGAAACTTCCAATATGTTTTTAATATGTGAGAAATGTAATCAACTTGTATTTCAGTGAGCGGCACTTTAAAAAGACGTTTAACACGATGACCTTTAAATGGATAAGACTTGGGTTGTCTTTGTGCTGGTGTTGCTTTGGAGTTGAGTTTTCCTTTAATTAAATTCTTATTGTGTTATCTACATGTGCCTCAGTGCTTCCTGACAACCCTCACCTGGCAGCGTAGTTTTCCCATGCCTAAAATTAAGATTTTTCTTTCCTTTTTGTTCCCTTGGCCGTCGGTCATCGTCCTCTTCCCAGAGACTTGCACAGTAACTATTGCTTAGCGTATGCCTGATGGCAAGGTCATGCCCCTGCTGTTGCACCTTGACGAGTTTGTGACATGCTTCTTTGAGGCAGATGACTCCAGTGAGGGCATGCTCTGGGGCAGGCTGGCTGGCAGGGAAAAGAGTCCAAGGCCAACGGATGAGCACTTCCTCCGTTTCACACTGCGTGTCATGGAGAAAAGACTTCCAGGCTGGGAGCAAAGGTGTGGCTGATTTAGTCTTGATAATAGTTTCTCCACAAAGTGACTCTGAGGTTTGTAAAAGTGAAGCTTCCTATCTTTCCCAGGTTTAGCTTCAACTGTACAGAAAGAAAGTAATATGAACTGTAGTCTCTGCTTGGGTCACCTCCGAGCAGCCTGCAGCCAAAGAGAAAGTGTTTTCCGAGTGGGCATGCATCACCTCTGAGCAGCAAGCAGTGGTTTGATTTGCCTGCCATGCATTAAATACATCTTCAGGTAACCATTTGCCTTACAGGTGTATTTTATTGGTAGGATGATACTTAGTAATTGACTAGAAACTGTTTTGTTTCTCATTTTTTGGCATTTTTTTGCACTTTATTATGGACCTATCACGGAATAGGTTTATTCTTAAATTACGTACTTGGCTAATGTCCTCCATGCAGGCATCTTATGTGGTACTGTTGCCTATGAATAAAGATATGTTCCCTAATCAGGTCCTTATATTTTTTCATTAACTGTACATGACGAAAATATATTGTGTTACAAATGATACATCATATATATCTTATAGAGTGCATATTATATACTGTGCATTATTCATTTAAGAAGTCATTATTCTTGAGGCCCTACCTCAAATTTTGTATTTATGTGTACAAATGCAATTTATTGTATTATATATTTGCCTATTATATACTGATATAAATTAGAATTTATCCTAATAATGTATGAATTCACAAAACCCTAAATAAATGTCAGTGTTTAACACATGATGAGTACAGTACTATGTCTATTACAAACTCATTACCCACGTTCTTTCTTTCTTAACAAATGGCCTTCAGTTATTCCTAGGATTGATCTATTTTACTGGGAGAAACCTGGAACAGCAATGGATAACTGCCCTCCTGGGAAAATGAGAGATTGCGTGGCTGCAGAAATAAATATCAATTAAATTGTTATATTCTTAACCATCAGAATACACTATTGTTTGCTGAATTATTAATTACCCCTTGCAGAGAAGGAGAGAGAGAATCTCAGTGAATCTGAACAGAGGGACTGGGCAAGTTAAATCCTTGGGTATGTTTTAAAGATCTTTTTGTCAGTCTTCAATTGAACTTTATTTCAATCCAGCAACCATTTACACAGCTCCTGTACTGAGTTAGACCCCAGGCAAAACTGAATAAAAAATAAAACAGTCCCAGATTGTAAGGAACTCAGAGCCTAGTAGTAAGACTACCCATATTAAACAAATGTACAAGCAAATCAGTAAGTGCCATTCCTCCCCTTTTAAGTGGGTGGAACCCCGAGGTCTCCTGCCCAGAGATGGGCCTGAGCTCTGGTGTCACGTGTAGAAACTGGCAGCTGGGCTGTCCTGTGTGATCACATCAATCCAAAAGTTTGACTCTGGCCTCCTCAAATGAACGTAGCACGCTCACGCTCAGCCTTCCTCTTCAGCTCGCGTGTTGGCAGGCCACGGGGATGAGCCGGATTAGCTTTAGTGGGAAAAGAGATGCCTTCACAAGCTGATGCTGAAAACCACAGGCCAAGAGCATACTGTCCGTGCTGTGGTAATGAGATTTACACACGCACTTGGGGTCGGCATAACACCGCGCGGCGGCGGGCAGACCGAGCCGCAGACACCAACCTCAGTGCGAGACCTTATCCCGAAAGGGGAGGAGGAGCGTGCCACGGGATCAGGGCTGGGTGCTGGCTCGTCATCCTTGACCTCCTTCCTGATGTCCCTTGGCTCGGTCGTGTTTGCTTTTAACTTTTTATTTTGAAAATTCTCAAGCATCCATAAAAGTAAAGAGAATAGAATAATGAACTCCCATGTCCACATCACTCCGGTTCAACGATTAACTCATGTCCAAGTTTATTTCGTTTATCCCTCCCCCCACCCTGAACTGAAACTTTGTTTCTTTGGAGTATTTCAAAGCAGATCCCAGTTCCCACGGAATTTCACTTGAAAACGCTCCCTTGTGTTTTTGTAACCATTTTAAATAGGCTTTCCCTAAATGGGGCGATGACAAGATGTAGGAAGCTTAGAGCTTGCACATCCATAGCAGGACCGCTCTTCTCCGGGCTGTCAGAGGAGGGGTACGGGGGTCATCTGGAAGGAGCTTATGTGCTCTCCGCTCTGATAATTCTCCTGGCTTCCTCTGTCCAATCTCTTAGCTCGTTTTCGTTAGCGTGGCGACTGTTCCTCCCCCTGGACTTCGGGCTATTTTCTTAGCGAGCTTCCTACTGCTGATGTGATTATCCTCTGCTCTTGTTCATGCTTCCTTCTTTCTTCTCCCCAGATGTCTCTCCCGGAGCCAGAGATTCAGAATCTCACAGTTGCCCAGAAGTCCAAGGTCATCTATTTCAGCATCTCTGAGACACAAATTCTTCTACAACAGTCTGTTTTGTGGGAACTGGATTTACAAAGAGATGCATGTGGGCTGAGTAGTCGCTATCTGAACGATTCACCCTAGGAGCCCTTTACAACAGGAAACTCCTCCAGTGCCTTTAAAATAGCTCAGCTTTACAAAAATTGGATTTACTTCTCTGATTTACACATTCCACTGTGTAAAACAGAGACCACGTGTGGTTTGGGCCACCCCTTCCTTGCCCTGTAGTATAATCTAATTTTATGAGAATTTTGATATTGCAAGTCATTTAACCCAGAACCATTCCTTTTTCCAGGAAACTGCTCCAGACACTTGTAGGATTAGAAGAAAATAATGACTGGAATATAGTGTGGATCCACATGGAAAGAGAATCGCATTTTCACCATTCATTGATCCATTCACTCATTTATTTATTTTTATGCTATGCTGAGAGTCTTAATTATTTATGTGCATCCAGTACCTAACAGTTTGTGACATAGTAGATCCTCAATAAATGCATTTTTTAATTGAATGAGCAAATATTGAGTGTTGGCTGTGTACCAGCAACAGAGGTCAGTGTTATAATATGCAAGAAAAACATGAGCAAGACTAGGTCTCTCTCTCCAGGTTACACAGAGTGAGTGGGGCTTCAAGACAGGTGCACACATTGCCATAATGCACAGTGGAAAGTACCAAGTGCCACAAAACGATTTAGGACAAGAACATATTGACGGGATGCAGAGGAAGAAATTCCTTCTGGCTGAGAGCATTAAGCAGGACTTCAAGAGATAGGGACATGGGGAGGATTTTGACCATGAAGAGGGTATTGGGATGAGCTTTCCAGGTGGATGAATACAAGTAAGTGATGGCATGGGGGTAAGACAGACAGACCATTTCAAGAGAGTATGGATGAAATTGGACAGTATATTATATGCTTGTGGGAAGTGAGAACTAAGGCTGAAAATGTAGTTTAGGACTTGACAGTCAAGTGCCTTCAATGACAAGATAAAGAGTTCGGATGTGATCTGATGGTACACGGGGAACCAGGGAAGGTTATTGAATAGTGGAGAGAGACTTCCTGGCAGAGGCAGCTATGATGCTGGAGACAAAGCACTGTCTTGGGTTTGAGTGCTAGTTCTTTTCCTTATTAATGCAGTCTCCGTTTTGTCATTTGTAAAACTGGAACAATTATACCTATCTCACATGGTTGCTATGAGGATTCAATTAAAATTCACATAGGAAAATTTAACACTGCAGATAGATGTTGGGTATTTACTGTTAGAGTCAGATCTGTGCATTTGGAATATTGACCTGGTCACAGTGCCAAGGATGGATTGGAGAGGGGAGAGACTTGAGGCAAAAACACTGGCTTGATTGTGCAATAAACCAGCCTTTTCAAAATGTTAGACGTGAACTCCAAGACACCAGATCAGAAATCTAGAAATATAGGTCCTGTAGCAGGTAATCTCTTTCCTGACACATGTGACTGGGGCCACCAGGGGTCATATATAAAAATTTGAGCAGTCAGCATGGAGATGACACCAGCTAATAGGAGCAGACCCAGCAGTGAGGCTGGAGCATGGTCCTGGAGACTCTGGCTCTGCCAGGGGCTGCTGTGTTAGTTTCTGGCTCTTGGTATGGTGTCGGAGTCCAGGGGAGGTGCTAGGGCAGGTAGGGCCTTGCGGTGGGGCTCAGGGGTCTCAGGACAGCCTAGATATTTTTATCCCATTACTTGGTTCCTTCTGCCTTCTCCTCTCACTCTGGAAGCTGAGGCTGAGGGATTCTGTGGTTATTTGTGAGGGATGCTCATTTGTAGGATTTGCCTCCAGACTGTTTGCCATCTCCATCCTGTGCTGGTGTTGGGGAGAGATGCACAGAGAGAGCTTTGGGCCCTACCTTCTAAGGTTTCATGAATCTGATCTTTCTTGGCTGAGGGCTTTGAGATAGACCATATTAAAAAAAAATCACTCTGCCCCACCTGCTCAAAAGTGGAGAGCATTGCCTAGCGCTGGCCCATGACAATCTAGACGTGCAGTCCCTCTCTTTTCTTGCCTTCTTGCAAGTGCTTCATAAGTCTACACCAATAACATCCTTCGAATGTGTCTTAAAGTGACAGTAAGAATTATGATGAACTTGCATTAGGCCAGTAATGATATTTTGCAGCATTGGTACAATGTGAGGGAGTGTGGTGGATACTGAATTTCTCTTCTTCTCTTCCTTAGTAACATCTCTGACTTTAGCTAGGCTTGTTGTCACCCAGTCCAAAGGTGACATTTCCCAGTTCCCTTGCAGGCAGGTATGCTAGATTGACTCCTGGCTCCACTACTTTACCCCACCCCAAATCACAGCCCAGCTATGTCCTCATCCTGGGTGGATTGTGCTTGTTGTCCCTTGACTGTAACAGCATGTGAGCAGAAGAGACAGTGTGCCAGCTTTGAGTCCAGACCTTAGGACACCTGGCCTGTTTCCACTTGCTCGTTTGTGCCTCTTTGTGCCATGAAAAAAACATGTCCTGTCTAGCCCACTGGTCCAAAGAAGATGAGAGACATGTGGGACAGAGTCACTCAGCTGACACACAGACCTGCTGTGAGAAGTGGAATCAGCCCAGCCACTGCAGCCTGAAGCAGAAGTGCCCAGCTGAGGCCAGCTTGGTTGAGCTGAATCCCAGACAACCTGCAGAAATGTGAGAATAAACGCTTAGAATTGTATGCCACTGAAATCTGGTGGTGGTTTGTTATGCAACAATAGCTAACAGATACATAGGGAGTAGCCAAGTGGAAGCGATATGTGGGACTCCTAGTCATGCTCTTCTCCTTCTCTTCAGTCTCTTCCACATTTGCTGTCTGGATGTGGATATAATAGCTGGAGTACCAGCAGCCATATTGAACCATGAGGACAAGAACTACATTCTAGGGAGGGTGGAGCAGAGATCTGGAAGGAGCCTGGCTCCCTGAGGACTAGATAGATCCACCAAATTAAACCTGGACCACCCAACTTTAGAATTCTTTTACTTGGAGGAGTATTAAATATGTCTTATTTAAGTTATTATTTAGGAGTTTTCCTGTTATATGAAGCCAGATAGAATCCTTACAGATACAGGTAATAAAATGAACTGAGATGAAGAGAAGGAGACCCAGGAAAGCACTGGGAAATGTGGGAGAGTTTAGTCTTACTTTGTTGGTGAGGAGAATTTCTGTGGCCTCTGACTCTGGAAAATATTCCAAAAGCGTTGGAAATGACCATTCCTGTTTTATGTAGATGGGCAGAGCCAATCTCATGAATTGATGAGATATGTTGTTGCCTAAAGTAACTGGATCGGGTTCTCCCTGTTCAAAACCTCTCTCCCACCATACCATCCCATGGCCTGAAATTGCCCCAGTAGATATTCATTGCTTTGGGTCAACTGGCCTGCTCATGCAAGCTGTACTTTAATGAGGAATGCTTCATCTTTCCTGCCTCGGGGTGAGTGAGGGTGAAAGGATGCCTTCCTCCTGATTTTCCTGCAGAGTGATGGTGACAGTGTTGAGCACATGGGACTTCTACTAGGAATAAAGGATTGTTTTAAGGCCTGGGAAAGAAGACCGGGTAAGTGTTTTGTGGATAGCTCAGGGATGCTGGACAATAGAAGGAGCCTTTATGGAGGAAAGTTTGAAAGTTGATCAAGGGGATCATCTCTTCCCATACTTTTGGTTTCCTTGGTGAGGGACTTTCCTTAAGCACCCTGGCCTTTTACCCCAGTCCCTACTCTCTCCACTCCTTCTAGAGGAGAGGACAGCCATTGGTGTTTGTTTCTCAATGAGTTTTTTTTCATTTTCTTGCTTCTTTCAGATCAGTGGGAGCAGATGGCTATGCCAAGGTCCAGCTTGGAGGGAGGGCAGATGGCCAGTCCATTTTGGCTTTCACATTAGGCTAGGCTCTTCCGACGTTGTCTCTACATTCATAAAGGCGATGTTTGGCCTCCTGCTAACTCTTTTATTTCTCGACTAGTAAGAACTCATTCAGAGAGAAGGGCTGCTCTTTATTGGCCTCCCACAAGACCTCAGCAAGGAGACTGAGTTCACAGGCTTCACCCTAGGAGAAGCAGTGTACTTAACAGTTAAGTGCACAGATTCTGCAATCGTACTGCCTGGGTTTGAAGCTTGCCTCAGCCACTTATTTGGCAAATGGCTCAATTTCCATATCTGTAAATTAGGTATAATAATCCCACCTACCTAATTGGGTTGTTTTGAGGAATAAACCCATGGAAAGCACTTAGAGCAGTAACCACTTAGAGCAGTAACCCACATGTAGTTACATGTGATAAGCGGAGCCATTATCATTCTTGTCAGGGTTGGGGCGAGGCTGCTTCGAGGGCCTGTTTGAGGGTAGTGTGTCTGCTCTTCCCTGGTTTATAGGAATGGACAACACGTGCTTACCTAACACAACACAACCCGGATATGTGCACACCTTGGTTCTCATCAGCAGAAACTTGAAACTCATCCAAGATTATTGATGTTATGGATCAGGAGGGCTTCATCCAAAGAATTATGAGATGCCCTTATCTGTACATCTACCTATATAGATTTTTCTGTCTGTCTTCCTACAGATTTACACCTAGCTATGTTCTAAAATGTATTTGAAGCTGCAAGACAGAAGGACAATAGTTAATTTATCAAAATATGGGTTCCTCTTGTTTGGATGTCATTGAAGTTGATTGTAGTAATTGGATCAGAGAACACATTTTTCATACAGAATTCATATATTCATATAGGAAGAGAGATACGTGCATGAATATATTCATTCAATCCCTCTTTATGGTTGCACGTGCATTTCAGGAAATGAAAACACCCACCCGCATCAGGCTTGCATAGTTCCAGACGACATTGGGGCTTCCAGGTTTGTGAAGGGAACCTGGGTGTTTTTGTACTCTCCTAGGCTCTGCAGCAAATTGGCACTGGTATTACTGTCCTAGGGCTGCCATAACACAGCACTGCAACCTGGAAGGCGTCAAACAACAGAAATGCAGCATCTCACAGTTCTGGAGGTTAGAATTCTGAAATCCAGGTGTTGGGAGGGCCATACTCCCTCCAAAGCCTCGGGGAGGACCCTCCCTTGAGTCTTCCAGCTTCTGGTGGCCTCGGCATTCCTTGGCTGGCAGCTGCAGCACTCCAATGTCTGCCTTCACTGTCACATGGCGTTCTCCCTGTTCTGTCTCTGTCTTCACATGGCATTCTCCTCTTCTCATAAGGACACCAGTCATTTTGAATTAGGGCTCACTAATGTCCTCATCTTAATTTGATTACATCTGCAAAAACTCAGTTTCCAAATAAGGTCACATTCATAGGTACTGGGGTTAGGCCTTCAACACACATTTTTGGGGGACACAATCCAATCCATAACAGCACAATCCTCTCATTTTTCTGCAGTTTTACAAGGAAACTTGTTACATGTCCATAAATGTGAAGGCAGTTGAAAGGCTGTTTGGACAAAGGAGAGTGGCTTAGTGGGGGGTCTGGAAGGCAGTAGATGAGGTGGAGAGTTTCTCAGCCTTGGATCTGCCTCTAGCTTGTGGGTTTAGTTTGGATACTCAAAAGAAGTCCTTCTTGCTCTTCTATGGGATCCGTGGCCCCACAGAGTCAGCAATGGAGCAGCTCTGGGGACCAGTGGGACAAGGCAGTCTGACTGTTGCCTTGGTGACTGCCAATGAGAAGTGCCAGTTCTCCCTGCTGCCTCCTGGGAGGGCATCCATCAGTTCATCCAACAAAGATTTTCTGAGCTCCTAAAATGTGCACTCTTCTAGGTGGAGAGAGATAGTGGTGAACAAGAAAGACAAAAATCCTACTCTTACGGGGCTTGCATTATGTTGAGGGAGACAGAATAAATGTCAACAACTAAATCATTATTTCAGATAGTAGTAAGCACTATAAAAAGTAAAGCGGAGTAAGGAGACAGTGACAGGGGTGAAGCGAAGAGCTTCTGTAGGCGGGGTCTTCCCGAGGAGCTGCCAGCTGAGTGGAGATTGGAGTCGTGTAAAAAGTGAACCATACAGAAATTTATGGAAAGAGGGTTCCAGGTAGAGGGAGCAGCAAGTGCAAACACCACGAGGAGAGCACAAACTTGGAGTGTTTGAGGAACAGCAGGAAGGTCAGTCTGGAGGGAGTGACGGGGAGAGCGGGGAGAGAGAAAGCTGGGGAGGCTGGCAGAGGCCTGTAAGATGTTTGGATTTTTTCAAATTATGATAGAAAAGTGCAAGGGGACTTTTGAGCAAGGGATGGTGATCTGATACATGTTTTAAACAGCAGACTATGATTGCTGGGGGTGGTGGTGACTAAACCGTGAGGAGCAAGGGTGGAGGCAGAGAGAACGACTGGTCCAGGGCAGCACCCAGGGAAGAGATGGTGATGGACTGGAGGAGGGTGCGAGTAGTGAGGGTGGTGACAGGGGTTGATCTGGGATTTTTCTTTAAGGTGTACTGACAGGGCTTGGTGGCCTAGACATGGGGGTACAGAGAAAGCAAGTCAAGGATGACCCTGGGTTATGTGGCTGGAGCACCTGGTGAAGGCTGGGGACGCCTCCTTAAAAGGAAGCAGGAAGTGAGTTTGGGAGGGGGGGAAAAGCAAAAGTCCTCATCTGGCCATGTTACATTTTTTTTCATCATCATTAAAGAAGTTTTTAAAAACCAGATTCGTTGAGATAATTCATATACTGTACAAGTCGCCCATTCAAAGCGTGCAGTTCAATGGCTTCTAGTACGTTGTGAATATCTGTGTGAGTTTTGCCTTCATCACCACAATCAATCTTAGAACATTTTCATTTCCTCCAAAATAAACCCTGCCTTCGTTAATCGTCATCTGCTAATCCTTTCTTCCCCTTCTCCCCAGCCCTAGGCAACCACTAATCTACTTTCTGTCTCTACAGATTTGCCTATTCTGGACATTTCATCTAAATGAATCATACAATATGTGGTCCTTTGTGTCTGGCTTCTTTCACTCAGCATAATGTTTTCAAGGTTCATCCACGTTGTAGCATGTATCAGTACTTCATATCTCTTTATTGCTGAAAAACATTCCACTGTATAAATATACCACGTTTTATTTATCCATTCATCAGTTGATGGACATTTGGGCTGTTCCTGCTTTTTGGCTATTATGAACAATGCTGCTATGAACGTTTGTGTACAACTTAGTGTGTGGACATATGTCTTCATTTCTCTTGTGTATGTACCTAGGAGTAGAATTGCTGGATCATATGGTAACTTTATGTTTAACTCTTTGAAGAACCATTCTACATTCCCACCGGCAGTATAAGAGGATTCTAATTTCTCCACTTCTTTGTCAACATTTATTATCTGTCTTTTTGATTTTAGCCATCCTAGTGGCTGTGAAGTGATATCTCATAGTTTTGATCTGCATTTCCCAGATGGCTAATGATGTTGAGCATCTTTTCATGTGCTGATTGGCTGTTTGTATATCTTCTTGGGGAAATGTCTATTGAGATCCTTTGCCCGTTTTTAAATTGGGTTGTCTTTTACTATTGAGTGATAATAGTTTTAATAGATACAAGTCTCAGTCAGATATACGACTTGCAAATTGTTTTCCTGTTCTGTGGGTTGTCTTTTCATTTCCTATGGTATCCTTTGAAGCACAAATGTTTTTATTTTGATGATGTGACCATATTACATTTAAGACACCTAATAGGTAGTTGGGTATGTAAGCCTGGGGTTCAAAGGAGAGGCTGGAGCTGTACATGCATATTTGAGAATTATCCATGTATAGACAGTAGTTACAGCCATGAGGCTGGATGGGAACACATAGGAGCAAGTGTGGCTGGAAGAGAAGAGGGCTGCGAGCTGAGCTCTGAGGCTCTCCGGCATTTATGAGTCAGGAAGAAGAGGCAGAGGGATGACCGAAGGAAGCTCCTGGCTTCTGGAGAACATGGAAGGAGGCTGTTTAGAAGAGCAAGGTGGATTTGGGATATGGCATCGGGTAAACCAGTGTCATTGCTGCTTCCTCTGAGCTCAGGTCACATTGCATATCCCAGCATCACACAGCCATGTGGTCCCTTCGGTGCCGCTACAGAAATCTGCTTGACCGATTCCACGAAGGTTACCTTAGCCTAACAGGTTGACACACTCAAAATCCCCACTTAAGAAATGCACCTACAGGAGGAGATGGAAGTACTTCGTTATCTAGGAAGATTTACGACCTTCTTGAGATTAACTCTTGTTACCGTTAATGGATGTGACGCTGCGAAGCTTTGACAGAACACGTGTCTTGCTTTATTTTTTAATGGAACACACTAAAAGCCCCATCCCACAGGACCAACTAATTACACAGAGACTTTAAGATAGAGACGTCTGAGGGTCTTACTCAGACCACCTTTCCTCTTGTTGGGGTCACTGCAGCTGCCAGGGATTCCGGGATTTCTGAGATCAATAAAAGGGCCTTTGAAACAATCATTCAAAGCCACTGAAGGCTGCTCCTGCTGAGGTGTATTTAAAAACTGCAGAGGAGAGATGGGGCGTGGCTCTCACAACACAACATGGTTTATGAGTGTCCTCGTTCACATGGCCCAACTAAACTTGGGGAATCCTAGTTTCTGCAAGATGTGTGATTTTATGTTAGCTTTAAATGTAACATGTTCCGGTGGAAGGGAAAAGTCCTGCCTCTGTAATGAAAACACTGAGTCAAGGCAGACAGACCCCCTCTGGGCTCAAGCTGAATCCTAGGAGAGTTGGAGAGTCAGGTGAGCCTTGACGTCAGTTTACCTCTTCATCTTTCAGCTCAACCTCTGGAGCACACAATGCACTTCTTTGTTGGCTTCCTTTCTTCTGCCTCAGCTGTCAGGAGCTGGAATTCACCTGCTTGTTCACTTTCTTTTTCAGATGCCAAGGGACCACACATATGTAGAGGGCAAGCGGGACAGTGGCTTGCATACAGAAATATCCAGAAAAATAGGGCAGAGACCAGAAGAGCACGCAGATAAAACCGTCTCCCCCAATAAGGTGCACTGCTAGTTTGGTGACCTTCAATGGGGGCTCCTGGGGTCAGAGTCATGTAGGGGTTAGGAATATGGGACTTGAGAGAGGGTGCAAGCAGTGAGAAGGGCAGATCCTTATTCCGGAAAAGGATTCTGGAACGTTGGAGTTGGTTCCCAGGAAATGAGGGGGGGCTGTTGGGAGAAGTTTCGCTTTCCTCCTCTGCCATCACTGTCGAGGGTATGGAAGGGGTGCGGTGGGCTCTGAGAGAGGGGCCCCCAGTGAGCGAGCTGGAGAGCTTTAAATCATGTGGGGCTCATTTGCTATAAATCACAGGTTCTGTCATCTCTGATTTTAAGACTGCATCCTACATAGATGGAAGTGCGACAAACCTGGGAGATCTTTATAGGGAATGCCCGGGGTCCCCAAGGGGGTCACACAGAGGGCGGAGTTCTCTTTTTGTCCACAGCCCAAAACATAGCCCAGCTTTTCTCTTCAGGGAATGGTGTTGGGGTGGAGAGAGGGTCCCAGAGGAACTGCGGGAGAGGCCAACATATGACTGTGAAAAGGGAGTAGGGCTTTTGACAAAACCATCAAGAAAGTCACCTAAGAAAAAAAAATAGTTAGGAATTTCCCCTATGTGGCAGCATTTGCCCTGCAGAACCGGAAGGTTTGCAAATAGACTGCCCCAACCCCCGCCCGTAGCTCGCTCTGGCTCCGGGGACTCTTCTTCCGCATCCCCTGCCTCAGTGCCCTCTCCCTGCACCCCCAAAGCGTGTACCCAGTCAGAGGGGTCCCCCGGAGAGAGGAGACAGAAGGTACAGGTGGCGAACCGGCACTCAGCCCTCATCCCCCTCACGTCCCCACTCACCCCTTCCCACCCAGTCGCCTGAGCAAATCTCGAGTAATTGTTTTCCGGGGAGGGGCTGGGCGCGCTCCGTGGCGCCGCCTCGGTCAGGGTTCCCCCAGGAGAAAAACCCACCCGCGAGGGCTCGGCGGTTCTTCGTCTCTGCCGGGATGAACTGTGGCAACTTCGGCAGCCCCCACCGCGGCGCCGAGGCAGAGACGGCGACCGTGGCGAGGCCAGCTCGGCTGGGCTGGAGCGCGTGAAGCCGAGGGGTGGCCTTGCGCCTCCCGCTCCTCCCTTTTCGCCGCGGGTCCCAGGACTCCACCTCCGGTGCTCCGGGTAGGAGCGGCTGCTGCACCTGCCGCCCGGATCCTAGCAGCTCCGCGGGCGAAGAAGGAGAAGCGGATCCCAGCGCCGAGCGCAACCTGCCGGAGTGGCCGAGCCCCGCGCTCCCGCCCCAGCTCCGAGGCGAGCGCAGCCGCAGCGGGGGCCCGGGCCGGAGCCGGGCGCCGCCGCCCGCGGTGGGGGGCGGGCTGGGGGCGGGGCGGCCGGGGCCGCCTTCCCGGGCGCGATCCCCGAGCGCAGCACCCGGCGCTGCCGAGCCATCTCCCCCGCCGCCCTCTAGCAAGTTTGGCCGCTGCGAGCCCGGCGCCTCTCGAGATCCAGGCGCATTGGTTTCCCCCTGGCTTCCGCGCGCCCCGTTTGGAGGGGCTCCTCGGGAGCGATGCCGATGGATGTGATTTTAGTTGTGTGGTTCTGTGTGTGCACCGCCAGGACAGGTAAGCACGTCTGGGGCGGTCGGAGGGATCCAGGAGAAGGGGGAGCCCCGCGGCTGTGCCCAGCGCCTACATAGGCGTCGGGAGACCCGGAGCCGAGCTCCGCGCTGGTCCGGGGAAGGGCGGTGCAGCGCGGATGGGTCCCTCGGATCTCTCAGCCCTGCTCCAGGTGAAAGGGTGAGAAGTGGGACCCGCAGGCTGGAAGATGCCCCCGATGAGTGTGCCCCCTTCCCGGCGGACACGGCCTGCCAGACGCAGGAGTGAGGGGCGCGGCCGAGCGGGCGCACCCTCCTGCTGCTGGTAACCGGCTTCCGGGTCGGAACGCACAGCAGGGCTGGCCCGCGAGCCCCACACCCCCGAACTTGAACGGTGCGGTGGAAGCCGCTCTCCCGACGCCCGGCCGGGCCGGGAAGGGGCAGCCGCAAGAGTGGCACCCGCAGAGAGAGCGCTTCCGGCCGGGGGGCGCTGCCGGGGCCCGGGAGGGCGCGGCGCAGGGCGTGGGCTGCGGGCGAACCCCGGGATTCCGCGATCTCTTCTCGTCCCCTCCTGACTATCCCCAAGGGAACTCCAGGAGTATTCTCTCCCCCTCTCCCCGCCCCCAAGGGCTAGACGAACAGTTATTCGGGGGGATTGGAGCCGTGGAGACAATCTGGGAAGATTTTCTCAAGGTCCAAACCAGTTTCCCCTGGCTGTAATTGCAGGTAGGGCGTGTGGAGGAGAGCAAGGATCACTGGCGTCATTTTCTGAAGTCCTCACTTGGTTCTCCCTCCAGAGACGCAGTTGTGGGGACTCTAAGCGTACCACCTTCCTTCAGCTTCCACTCGCCCCCAGCACCCATGTCTCAGCCGCCCTCTCCAAGGGGCTATTAGTAGACGTGGGAGGGTGAGGGTGGGTGGGGTGGGATAGGAAACTGGCTCTCCGAGACTCAGTGAGGGAGCGTCGCGAGTTTTTATTCCTACGCTAGCTAGCCACCCTCAGTACGCACTCCCGACTCTGCCCCCCAGAATCGGTGTGTAGTCATTTCCTCTCCTCTTCCTTTATCTTTTCCTCGTTTACTGGTCTCATTTCCCTTCTCTAGAGGCATAGCCGCCTTCGCAGGCTAGGCAGCAAGTTTATCCGGAGAGGCTGGGAGCGTGCGGGGCCTGGGTTGGCTCAAAAGTTCCCGCTTGCGCCCCAGGCGCCCGGCTTTGCAGGTTAGCCCGCCCGAGGATACAAGACTTGGCGTCCAGGAGCTTCCTGCTGGCCCTCCCCATTTCCCAAGACTGAGCAGGCAGCAGCTTTCCTTTTGCTTAATGGAAGAGCTTGGGTGTGGACCTCTCCAGGGACAAAAGGAATCCCCATCCCTTTCTTGTCTCCATCCGAGCTTCCCAAGCTGGGGAGACACCAAAGCTCAGTCTAGCCTAGAATAGTTGCCTCTTGAGTTCAGGCCCATCGGGATGGGTTGGTCTTTTAAAACCAAGAACACGTTGGGAGAAACGCGCCCCGGAAGACAGGACAGGCGAGGCTAGAGCAAAACGTGGACTACCAGCCCCGCGCACGGAGAATCTGCTCCTGGTGAGCATCTTGCAGAGGAACCAAATAGAGAGAAACCGGATGGGGGAGAGGGCAGCCTATCGGTCATTTCATGTCCTGAAGTGCACATCATGCCTGAATATGCCTAAATCCTTTGTTCTCATTACTCCTTTGAAAAGTCGGCAGAAAGTGCCTTCATCCAGGAGTGGGCTGTGTCTCCAGGGTGCCTTGCTTCTGGAGATCTTTAAGAGCAGGATCTTTTCCCCTTCCCCACACCAAGCGCCTTTAAATCTTGTAAAAATTCTGTTGTAGGGAAGATTCATTCATGTATTTATTCATTCATTCAACAAACAGTTGAGTGTCTTGCTGGGTGCCAGGATTGCTTATGCAAAGAGGAAGGGCCTTGGTCCTTGACTTCCAGAATTTACAACTTAGCTGAGGATCTAGAGAGAAACTGGGAAGGATTTTTAGTCTACAGCTTGATGGGGAGTGCCAGGGGGGTGGGGTGGGGGGGAGAGGAGGGAGTATAAGAAATTTGTGTTAAGGAAACACAGAGGAGGCACAGTAGGGGTGGATTCTGGGGGTGGGGGAGTGTTGGTGGTCAGGGAAGGCTTTAATCAGGAGGTGACCTCTGAGAGTTGTGACCTGAAGGCTTTGTAGGGAGTTTTCCAGGTGGACAAGGTGGAGAAAGCGTTCCCGGCAGAGGGCGCAGCTTGTGCAAAGGCAGGGAAGCAGGGAAGGATCTGCCCCATTGGCTGTGGCAGCTGCTCAGGGAGCTTGGGTTTTCCATCACCTGGCACCACTTGAACGCCAGAGGCCAAATATTTCTTCTACAGAAATTATCAGAAGAATCAGAGAGACGGGGGAGTTATGTCTCAGTTCTCTCACTTACAGTTTCTTGAAGCTTGAAGGGGTATGATCAGCAGCTTTCTGGGGACAGCCTCTTTGATTTCACCCAGGAACCGTCATCCCTACCTCACACGTCCCTCCTCTTAGGTAGCAGAGGCTGGCTCGTGATTAGTTTATCAGGATCCAAACAGCCGCTTGGAAAGTTTATTTGTCAGGTGGGACAATTGTTGTCTGGGCTGTTAACAGTCCAAGATGAAAAAAACATGTGGTTCACTTAGTGAGCTGCTCAGATATCACCGCCTTGTAATGGAAATGAATAGATGATATCAGGCACATTTTAATTAAAGCAGCACTGCACTGCAGTAGCAGTTACATAGGAAGAGATCTAATGATAGGTGTCACAGGAAGCTGCTTAAATCGCTCATTGTTCAGAGAACTTGTTTTAGAGAGTAAAGTGGAGACAAGATAGGAGGTGCTATTCTCTGGTTCTTGTTATTTCTGGGTGAAAAATAGTATCTGGGATTTCCAGGTATATTACTAATAAGGAAAATTTAGAAGGCTACAATAACACATTATGCCCGTGAGTTTTCTCCAATGACTTGGAAACGTGAATAATATAAAACTCACTGATTTCTCCTCTATCGCTTTCCAGTTTGTTTTGGTCACCAGGGCAGGGGCGGAGGGAGCCCCTGGGACCAAGTGAGTGCCTTTTGCTGCCGCCTGCTGGGGTGGAGAGCTTTTCTTTTTGAAGCACCTCCCAGGCTCTTCATTAACTGTGGATTGAATAATAGAGCTGTGAACACAGCCCCTAGCCTCCAGTGATCATGTGAAATATTGGCTGACTTGGAACAGGCATAGAGCATATTCTTCAAGGATATTGCTTTTGGGGTATTAAGAACCTGTGTAGGAGTCTAGGGGCCCAAATCTGATCAAGCGGTTGTGAAATCCTGCTTTTACATGAGATCTTAGAGCATCTCTCCAGTGTCATATTCCCCTGTGTGCACCAGGAGACACCAGCTGCCATCATGGACAATGAGCTGGATTAGATTTGAAGTGAGCCAGACCCAGGGGATTTTCCTGGGAGCTTAGGCCTGGGACCCTGAAGGTGACTGAGTGGGCTTTGGGCTTGAGCATTCCCTGGGCAGGGCTGAGGTGGGGACAGCAGCAGGCGTCCTGGGAGATGAGGGTGGAGGTTCTGAATCCCAGAGCCAGGCCTCAAGTGCCTTGACACGCTGCCTTCCAGGGTTTAAAAAATGTTTCTTCCCGAGAAGCTTTTTATCCTGTTTCATTCCAATTCCCAGCTGCAGCCATTTGTAGAGCAGTTATGGCCCAAGTAGAAAACTTGAATAGAGTTTCCTTGGAAAGGGCAGGAGCTCCACGCTTGGACAAGAAGCAGAAACATTAAAATAAAAAAAACTATTTTTATGGAACCAAGACTCTCATACTACATAAGGTTCAGGAGAGGCCATGTAAATGCTATCTTATTAATAGATTTTATGATTCCTTAGGCAGTGTGCAAAGTGCTGTCTTTTACACATCTTGCTGTTGGCACAAGGCATTTTCATCCTGAAGGGGACCAATTAAAGGGAGATGAGAAAACTGTATCTGGAAGCCTAATTGACTTCTCTTGTTCTGTTTTTATGGGATGTTTTCATAACAAGAGCAGTACAGTTATCTTAAAGCCAGGGGAGCCCCTTTACCTGTGAGTTGTAGGGGGAAGAGAGAATAGTGATTTAATATATAGATTTCACAAAGCACAGTCAGAGTGAGGTGCCTTTCTAGGTCAGTTGGACGTGTGGAGGGGTTGGGAGCAGTGGGGCCATCTGTAGGGCCATCTGTACCTTTTGTACGATTCTAGTGGAGTTGAAGACCAGAGGGCTGGAATGGTGTGGAGAGCTGGTCTGAAGAAAGACAGATACAGCAAACCCCAGCTGGGAACCAGTTATGTGCTAGGAGCTTTCACGTAGTTATCACTGAAACCTCATGAGGCTGGGAGGCAGCTATTATCATCCCCATTTTATGGATGGGAGAACTGAGGCTTGGAGAAGTGAAGTGATTTTTCCAAGGGCACAGAGTTAGTAGGCGGAAGAGAGAGGACTGAAACTGGCTCTTCGTTTAGTGTTGTTTCCACAACACTCTCTGGATTGGGGGTGCTGTGTTCTCATTTGAGGATGAGGATCCAAGGGCACCATTGGGTGTTCTGCTGGTTCTACAGAATCTGTTTGGGTGCCTCTTAGGCTTGTCCCGTTGCAGAGCTCCTAGTCGGGGAGATTCGGGCATTTTAAGGATGACCATCATAGTGGGTCTTTAGTCCCTGCATTGGCAGCTACTGCCGCAGTAGTATTGCATAACAAACCACCTAAAACTCAGTGGCTTAAAACAACATTAATTTTGGTTCACGTGTCTGTAGATTGGCTTGGTGTTGGCTCATCTTGGCCAGGTTTGGCTGGGCGTGGTCCCAAACTCAGGTACGGTGTCAGCTCCATGTGTCTCAGTCTCCCTGGACCCATGGACCAGCAACCAGCAGGCCGTGTTCTTCTCATCGTGATGCAGAGGTACAGGACACCAAGCCCCCCACACAAGCACATTCAAGCCTCTGCTTGTGTAACGTTGCTAACATCTCAATGACCGAAAAAGTTACCTGGCCAGGCTCAAAGTCCAGGGCTGGGGACGTTTACTCCCACTCTAGTGGAAGGAACTGCAAAGCTACACAACAAAGGGTGTGGATATGGGAGAGGTAACGATTTGAAGCCAATAATTCAGTCAACCACAGTCCTTTTAGAAAATTTCCTTTGCCCAAATGCTATCCTGTCCTCTTGGGTATCCTTGGAAATGCATATTGCTCTGAGGTCACTGCACCTCATGATCGGGCAATGATCAAACCAATGATCGGGCATCCACTCATCAGTTAATTACTTGGCTCCCAAGTTCAGGGCCTGCCATATGTCAGGCCCTGTGCAAGGCACTGGGGCTGCAACGATGCCTCCTGCCTCTTGCGTCCAGCTAAGGGCACTTTCCCCACACCACTTTCCAAATTCCTGGCCAGAGGAAGACCAGCGTGGAGGTCCTCTGAGATCACTCTTGATTTAATTTCTGCCATACAGGTGTAGAACACTATAGATCAAACTGAAATATTAGTTCCTTTCCTGCCTTTTCAAGGTGATCACAGAACTGCTGGTTTCTGAGCTCACTTGGAGAAAAACATCCAGTCTCATCAAGAGGCTCGTGGTGCTATGACTTGGGCTGACAGGTGCCCATTAGCTCAGTACTGCTTTGCACAGACTTCGATCAGTCTTTGTGAGTTGAGTCTGTGTGAGGGATGAGCAGTGTCAGGCAGGTAGGATGGAAACTTATGTGAGATCACGCTGTAAATCAGAGCATGTCCCACTCCTCCTCTCCTTAAACACGCACCGTAAAGCCCTCCGATGATATCCTCTTGCAGTTAGAGTAGTGTCCAGCTCCTTGCTGAGGCTCGCAAGGCAGGGCCTACTCTTTGCCTCATTTTCTACCCCCCCGGGCCCCGCCCACTCTGCTCCAGCCACGCAAGCCTTTTCTCCGCTCCTCGAACACAACAATTTTGTTGCTGCTCTGCATTTTCTGTTCTCTAAACCTGGAGAGCTTTCCCTCCAGTCTTCCCACCACCAGCTCCTTCCAGTCATTCAGGTTTCAGCTCAGAAGAACCTTTCCAGACCATCCTTTCTAAAGCCTCCACTCGGATTGCTTTCTATCCTATTACTCTGTTTTATTTTCTTCACAGCATTCATTGCCATCTCGAGTTACCTTATTTATCTGTTTATTGTTTGCCTTCCTCTAACGAGCTCGTTCCTCATCTGAGTGCGTGCTCAGGGAGGACGTCTCCAGTGCCCAGCACTGTGTGTGCTGCATAGTAAGCACCCAGCAATACCTGCTGAAAAAGTACTGAACGAATGAATGAATGAATGGAAGGAAAGACGGGTTGTCTTTGGGTAAACTGGCCTCATAACTGGCTGCATTTGCAAGGAGAAAACTTAAACCTTCGGTTTAGAGGACGAGGGGAAGCCTGACAAACACTGAGAAGGCAGATATGTGCACTGTGTCTTTAATTTTACCTCCTGTCGGTCTTGGCGATGATAGGCTTCAGCTCCTAAGAGCCTTCCCTGAGCAACCTTCTGTCCACAGAAGCCCAGATTGCTAGAGCAGTCCCTGTTCTCTAACAGGAAAAGAGTAAGAAGAGGGTAGATTTCCTTCCCCAAATCTGTGGGGTCGGGGTGCAGGTGGGAGGACGGATGAGGTTGTAATAGCTCCTGATGCTCTGACGAATGTTGGCTCAGTCTCCCTGGGACAAATGGGGTGCAAGCCCTCCAGATCTTGCCTCAGCGCCTGCATTACCATCAGACCCAAGTTGACAGCTGTTGCTGATTAAAGCATTTCCGACTGTGCAGTCAGAATTGCACTATTGAGATGCTAAGTGTAGAGAGACACAGCCTTTATGAGAGGCTTAAACGCAGTCCCTTAGAGTGATCATCAGCCTTATTAATACATAGGTAATTGGAAGTCACTTTGCCATCATGAGTGAATCGTGCTGCAGAACGCCCCCTGGGTGAGAGGCAGCCTCAGGGATTGCCTTTCTCAGACAAGGCAATGGAGGGCCCAGGGCCGTGTTTCTCTGCACTGAGGTTCTCCAACAGAATTGTCAGGGTATCTTGCTTTCCATTCAGGAATCCCCTGGGGCGGAAACATACATCTGTTGTTCCAGGGATTCTCTTTTTTGGCTGACCCCTCCACCACCCTTCTCCACCAGGAACAGTCCCTCTCCATCGCTTCCTCTTTGTCACAGGCGGTTGTGCCGGACTGACAGAGAGCGCTCTGCAGAGGTGTTCACTGCTGATGGTGGTGTCAGATTTTGCTACTGCATCCATCTCTGGAGCAGGTAGATCAGGGCCACAATCCTGTATCCACGGTCCTCAGGTAGCAAAAAGCTGGGAAACCCAAAGTTTCTTCATAACTCACCTGACAGCAAAACCTACCCTGAGTTGAACTCATTTGGTGGCAAAACTTGACCTCAACAGATATGAGGCTATTTATAGTCTTTGTTTAGCCAATTAGAGGAAAATACCACACTTTTTGCTCCAGAAATATTGTCTTTGATTATGGGGTGCTGATTCAGACTTTGCTGAGGGTGTTACATAAAATGTAGTGTATAGGCCACCTTATCTTTATAATGTGTGATACATTCTGAAGCTGAAATACGTTTGGCCCTGAGGGTTTTGGGTAAGAGATTATCAATCTGCAATGAATGGGGAGTGGGGGTGGAGGAAGGGACAAAGAAACCACAGTCTCCGTGGGGTGATGGAGCCAAGACTTACTTCCTTTTCCTACCAGGGGGAGAGCATCTCTGAGCTCTCTACCACTCCTGGCTTCTGCAAATTCTGTTCCTGTGGCTGCCAGCAGTCTGCGTTTTAAGCCAAGACAGCTCTTTGTTCCTTTTCAGTGATGGGCTTTGGGATGGACCCCGACCTTCAGATGGACATTATCACCGAGCTCGACCTCGTGAACACCACCCTTGGAGTCACTCAGGTGTCCGGACTGCACAATGCCAGCAAAGCGTTTTTGTTTCAAGGTAAAGGCGCTTCCTCCTTTGTGTGGGGGCAGAGCTTGAGGAGGAGGGTCTGTCTGGAGAGTGTTCATCTGGCCTGTGTTTGTCAGGGGATCATCTCTGCTACTTCTCTTCTCTTATTGTCATGAGGAAGGTTCAGAAATGCTGAAGGTGTCCAGAAATTTGGGGGATGTTCTGAGGGTGTGAAGGGGGCACTAAAAGGCATGGTGGTGAAATATTTGGTTTTTCAGTGACATATTTCCCTGGGAATTTTGGAGGAAATCTAAAGTGGAATGAATTTGTAAAGTCATTGAAAGCCATTGGCCAGCCATATTATTTTGACAGGATAATTTTTCAACTACTATCTATATCTTTACCTATACCTGCACCTATTCACACCTATTCCTGTTCCTATATCTATATCTCTCATTTAATGTGTAGACCATGAGCACAGAGGATGTTTTATGGCTGCATTCTCTTAGGGGTGCAGCTTAGTTGGTTCTGCCCACTATAAACTTGGCTACAGTCCCTTAAATCATTCAACAAGCATTCATAAAGGCAGTATAGTGTGCTTCTTAAAAGCATGGGCTCTGGAGCCCTACTGCCTGGGATCAAATTCCAACCCTGCCACTTATTGGCTTTGAGACTTTGGGCAATTATTTAGCCTGGCTCTGCCTGTGTTCTCATCTGAAATAATAGTACCTACCTCATGGGGCTGTTATAGGATTAGAGGAGCTAATCCATTAAAGTGGTTAAAACAGTGCCTGATACGTAGTAAATCCTCAGTAAGTACTAGCTGTTATTGGAGAACTCCTACTATGTACAAGGCAACATGCTAATAGTAGGGTTACCAGTAAGAGTAAATAAAATATAGTAAGGGAAACAGTAATTACACAGGAATTATTGATTACAATTGCTATACTCACAATTAAGGGGAGGGAGGGTGCCAAATAAGAATATACAGGGAGATCTGATTTAATGGGGGTGGGGAGATATGGTGGTCAGGGAAAGGCTACCCTGAAAAAGTGATGTGTCAGTAGAGACTTGAAAAATAATGTAAAGCCTTATGTAGGAAGGGAAGGGTGCTCCGAGCTTTCTGGGCAGCGGAAATAGCATGTATGAAGGTCTTAAGGCAGAAACCAACAGGAAGACGACTAGCCTGGCTGAAAGTAGTGAGTGGCTGGAGAGGTAGGCAGGGGTGAGGTCATATTGGACCCTGTAGGCAGAACTGATATTTAGCTGGTATCCATGGGTTTGGGTGTACTGATGATTTATGGCCAGTGTCCGTTCTGGTAGGCGGGTGGCCATGCACCCATTGTTAACTATTGTAAATATTACCCTGCCTGTAGGCCACATAAGTAGCTTTGTACTTTACTCTCAGAGCAGTGGGGGCCTTGTGGAGGCTGAAGCAGGGGAGTGGCCTGATCAGATGTGGTGGTCTGGCAGCCTGGATATTCCTCTATGAAAATGCCTGGCAGGGTTCTTTTAGCTCAGTCTTTTATGGAGATAACAAAAGGATTATTTTAGAATGACTGAACCAACATTCTGGGATGAGATTTACATATTTACTGTGCAGATAACTTAAGCCTTGTAAATTATATATAGCAAATCTGCAGATATTATATGATGATATATAACAAGACTATGGATATGTTAATTTCCACTTACTCTTACTAACGAATTGGTGAAGTATGTAAGCTGGGAATGGTAAGAGAATACAGATTGGATTACTTTTCTCTTTGCATTGTGCAAGGTGTGCTCAGTTACTGGTGAGAGGCCATGCCATTCTTGATCTGAGCAACGCTGACACTTTGTCAACAGAGTTGCTATGGAAGCCTGGCTCATCTACAGATGAAAGAAAACCATGAATCATGCCTATCTAGATACCCCTACATTTCTAGGGCCAAGTATTGTGCATGGCCCATAATAGGTGATAAATAAACATTTTGAATTGAATTAAAATTTCCTCTGTCCAATGTGCTCTATAAAAGGCTTGTTGCCTGCTTTGCACACTATTCATTCACTCATTTATTTATTCCAAAGTGTGGGCGTCCTGGGCGAGAACTCTGCTGTCTGATTTGTGTGTTCTCTGCTTTGGCAACTGCCTCTGGGATGTCTCCTAGGCTCCAACAACGGGGAGGGATTTCAGCTTCTTTGGTGGGAAGAGTAACTTCATTATGGGAGTTTAACTGAGGAGGGCTTTCCCATATAAGGACCCTTGTGATTACATTGGGCCCACCCAGATAATCCAGGATAATCTCTCCATCTCAGGATCTATAATTTTGTCACATCTGCAAAGTCCTTTTTGCCATGTAAGGTAACATATTCACAAGTTCTGGCAAGTAGAGCGTGGATGTCTTTGGAGCGCTATTATTCTGCTTACCACAAAGTCTGCCCTCTGGCCCCAAAGACTCACGTCTGTCCCACATACAGTATACATTCACCCCATCCCAATATCTCCAAAAGTCTCAACCCATTATAGCATCAGCTGAAAGTCCAAAATCTTGTCTAATCTCATCTGCTGAAAAATTCCATATCTCATTACCTGAAGAATGTAAATCAGATATGAGTGGGACTCTGGATATTATCCATTTTGGGGCAAAATTCCTCTCCATCTGTGGATCTGTGAAACTAGAAAACAAGCAATCTGCTTCCAAAATGCAATAGTGGGACAGGTATAGAATGCCAGTTACAGAGATTCCTGTACAAAAGGAAGGGAATGGAAAGAAGAAAGGGGTCACCAGTCCCAAGAAATTTTTAAATCCAGCAAGGTAAACTCCATTGGGTTTTAGGGCCTGGGGATAACCCTCTGTGTTCCTTGGCTCTGCTCTCTGGGCTTGTGACTTATTCCTCTGAGTATTCTTTTTCACGAAGAGTAGCATGTGTTTGTGGTTGAGTAGTTTTATCAGCCTGTTTCCTGCCTATAGAATTTTGGGAGTCTGTCAGCCTTCTTTCGTTTCATCCTCTCTCTGTCCCCTTCAGTCCAAGTTGGCAGTGTTTCTGCTGGTGTAACATTCTCGAGAACCTGGAAGCCTGGAGGATCTCATGTCCATTAGACAAGAGGATCCTCCACAGATCTTTCCTAGATAATCCTGTCTCTCTTCCTGACTCCTGCTGAGATGGCTGAGGGGATCCATGAATCTCAATCAAAGAGCGCTCTGTGTTATTGAATATTCTGACCCTTTGATCCTTCAGATGCACTAGCAAAAGGTGGTTCAACCACATCTTTGGCTTTCTCTCCAGAGTAGAGTTTCCTGACAGTGAATCTCCTAATCTTATTGTTTTTTGCAATCTGGATAGGCTGAGAATTCTCCAAATCATCAAGTTCTGGTTCCTTTTTGCCTAACAGCTCTTCCCTCAATCTCTCTCTTTCCTCTCACATTTTGCTGTAAGCAGCAAGGAAAAACCAGGCTGCACCTTCAACATTTTTCTTGGAAATCTCCTCAGCTAAATGTCCAAGTTCATCTTTTACAAATTTTGCTTTCCCCATAACTACAGGACACAATTCAGCAAAGCTTTGTGCCACTATGTAACAAGGATCTTCTGTCTTCTGGTTTCTAATAATATGTTTCTCATTTCCTTCTTAGCCCTCACTGGCAGTATTTTTAACGTCCATATTTCTACTATCAGTCTGTTCACAATGACTTAAGTATTCGCCAAGACAATATAGGTTTTCTCCACCATGCTCTTCACTTCATTCTGAGTCCTCACTAACAGAGCCCTTAACATCTATGTTTCTACTGACAGTCCGTTTAAGGCAGTCCAGGCTTTTTCTACCATACTTCTCAAAATTTTTCCAGCCTCTGCTCCTTACTCAATATCAAGGTCACTTCCACATTTTTAGCTATTTGTTACAGCAGTACTCTACTTCCAGGTACCAAAATCTGTATTAGTTTCCTATTGCTGCTGTAACAAATTACCATAAATTTAGTGGCTTAAAACAAAACAAATTTATTTATTATCTTACAGTTCTGGCAATCAGAAGTCCAAAATGAGCTTTACGGGGCTAAAATCGTTGGCGGAGCTATGTTCCTTTGGAGCATCTATCGGATAATCAATCTGTTGCCTTTTCTAGCTTCCAGAGGCTGCTACATTCCTTGGCTCATGGCTGCGTCACTTCAAGCTCTGCTTCTGTTGTCGAATTTCCCTTTCTCTCTCTGCTTCTGTAGTCATATTGTCTTCTCTGACATTGACTCTCCTGCCCTCTTTTCTCACTTAAAAGGACCCTCGTGGTTACACTGGGCCCATCTGGATAATCCAGGATAATCTAATCTCAAGATCCATAACTTAGTCTCACCTGCAAATCTCTTTTGCCACATAAGGTAACATATTTATAGGTTTTGGGATTAAGATGCAGACATCTTTTGTGGGGAGGGGATATAACATTGTCTACCATAGAGTGGTCACCCACTCTTGGGTAGAAATATGAACAATGTGATGTTTTCAGTGTACTCCAAATAAGTCCTCCTTCCTAGTGCAGCACTGTCCAATAGAAATATAAGTGAGCCATATCTGTAATTTCAATTTTCATAGTAGCCATATTAAACAAGTAAAAAGAAACATGAAATTAATTTTAATTATGTATTTTATTTAACCCAATATATAAAAAGTATATTTCAACATTTGGTCAATACAAGAAATTATTAATATTTTACATATTTTTTACAAAGTCTTCAAAATCTAGTTTATGTTTTATACTTACAGCACATCTTAATTTGGACACTAAATTTTCATCTGAAATAATTGATCTGTATTTAGATTTCATAAAATTTAAAGTTGAGAAAGTAGATTCACCAAGCTATTCCATACATAGTTAATTAAGTATAAGATTAAAAAAATTAAATAGCTTTATTGAGGTATAATTGACTTATAATAAACGGCATATTCAAAGTGTACAGTTTGATAATTTTGACATATAAATACACTAGCGAAACCATCACCACAATCAAGATAATGAATATACCTATCATCCCAAAAGTTTTCTTGTTTTTCTTTTTATAATCCTTCTTTCCTATACTTCCTAGCCCCCATCCCCAGGCAACTACTGATCTGCTTTCTGTAACTATATAATAGTTTGCATTTTTTAGAACTTTATATATATAGAATTATACAGTATCTACTCTGTTTTTTTGGATCTAGATTCTTTCACCCATCATAGTTATTTTGAGATTTATCATGTTATAACATGTAAACTGCTTTTCTTATATGCAATATGTAGTTGGGTCTTACTTTTTTTTTTTTTTAAAACCAGTATGACAATCTCTGTACTTTTGTTAAGGAATTTAGACGATTTACATTTAATGTGATTATTGGCATGGTCATATTTAAATCTATATTTTTGCTATTTGTTTTGTACCTGTTCATCTATTCTTTCCTTTTTTCCTCTTGCTAGCTTCTTTTAGATTAATTGAAAAGTTTTTATGATTCTATTTTATCTCCTTTGTTGGCTTATTAGCTATAACTCTTAGTTTCTTTTTTTTAGTGGTTGCTTTAGGGTTTATAGTATACATCTTTAAATTATGACAATCTACCTTCAGGTGATGTTATACAACTTTATGTATATTATAAGAATATTTCAATAGCATACTTCTCTGCTCCTGACATTGTATTATTGTTGTCATACATTTTACTTTTACTTATGTTGTAAACACCATACTACATTGTTGTTATTTTTATTTAATCAGCCAATTATCTTTTGAACAGATTTAGATAATAAGAAAATCAATCACATATTACTCATGTGTTCTTCAGTCCCTTGTGTGGATTCATATTTTCATCTGGTATCATTTTCATCCTGCCTAGAGGACTTGCTTTAACATTTCTTATAGTGCAGGTCTGCTGGTGATGAATTCTTTCACATTTTGAATGTCTGAAAAAGTCTTCATTTTTGAAAGATATTTTTGCTTGGTATAGAATTCGTGATTGACAGTTTTATTTCTTTCAGTACTTTAAAAGATAGTGATCCACTGTCTTTTCACTTGCATTGTTTCTGACAAGAAATCTGTTGTCGTCCTACCTTTGTTCCTCTGTAGGTAATGTAACATTTTCTCCTGCCTTTAAGACTTTCTCTTTATCACTGGCTTTAAGCAATTTGATTATGATGTACTTTGATCTGGTTTTCTTCATGTTTCTTATATGTAGGATCTATTGAAATTCATCAAATTTGGAAAAAATTTGGCCATTGTATCTTCAAATATTTTTTCTGTCCCTTTTTCTTTCTCTTCTTTAGGGACTCCAATTACGTGTATATTAGGCTGCTTAAAGTTCTCCCACAGCTCACTGATACTCTGTTTATTTCAAAAATTATTCTTCTCTTTCCTTTCTGTGTGTCATTTTTGATAGTTTCTATTGCTACCTTCAAGGCCACTAAACTCTTCTTCTGTATTGTCTGCTATTAGTATCATTAAGTGATTTTTTATCTCATATATTGTAGTTTCATCTCTGTAAGTTCAATTTGACTCTTAAAAATCTTTTGTGTTATAACAGTTTTAATGTCCTTGACAGCTAATTCTAGTATTTGTATCAGAGCTGGGTTGATTCTGATTAGTTTTTCTCCTCATTACTACTTCCTTGCATGCCTGGTAATTTTTGATTGAATTCCAGACATTGTGAATTTTACCTTGTTCAATACTGGATATTTTATATTCTTATAAATATTCTTGAGTTTTGTTCTGGGACACAGTTAAGTTACTTGGAAACAATTTGATCTTTTTGGATCCTACTTTTAAGATTTGTCAGATGGCTCAGAGCAGGGCTAGTGCTAACATCTAGAGTAGAGTTAACTATTTCCCATCACTGAGGCAAGACCTTCTGTGTTCTCTACCCAATGCCCCATGAATCATGAGATTTTCCAGTTTTACTGGGGGGAATAGGTACTATTCTTGACCCTGTGTGTGTGCTGGGCACTGTTGCCTTTTGGGTAGCTCTTCTCTGTCCTTGGGTAGTTTTCTCATCTGCATGCACTGATCAGTACTCAGCTGAGAGAGAACCATATTTTTCTCTCTGTGCTGTTGTTTCGTCTCTTGTATCCTGTGAAATCTAGGTGCCTTGGTCTCCCCAGCCTCTCAGCCTTCTTCATCTCAACTCGGGGAGACTGCTGGGCTCTGCCTTCATTTCTCCTCCCTATGCCACAGCCTGGAAACTCTCTCAGAGCAGTAAGCTTGGGTAATTGTAGGGCTCATCTCTTTTGTTTTCCATCTCTCAAGGATCACTGCCCTCCATTGACTGATGTCCAATGTCTTGAAAACTTCTGTTTCATTGAATATTCATTTGGAATTTAAATTCAAATTAAAAAAATTAAAAATTCATTTCCTCTGCCAGACAGCCATATTTCAAGTGCTCAATTGCCCTGTGTGGCTTGGGGTTATCATAGTGGACAGTGCAGGTCTAGAGAGGCTCAGAGATTTTACTGTTTCACACAGTTCAGTTAATATGGGCAAGCTACAAAATCCTATCTTTCAAAGTTAATACATGATAGTACCTAGCAAACTACTTAAGCTCTCTACCTCAAAGTACCCCCACTTACTCATTGATTAAATGGAGTAATAATACTAAATATGATTGTAGTAAGGATGAAATAAATTAATACACATAAAATGTTAGAACTGTACTTGGTACATGGTGAGCTCTCATTAAATGTGAGTCCGTATATTTTTAAGTAACAGGGTATAACTTTGGCTTCTTCTCCTATGTGTATTATCTGTCTTGTGTGTTATTAATGTCAGATTTTAACCTGCAGAGGTAGGTTGGGTTAGTGGGAAAAGCAGAGGATTGGGGAGGGGACAGAAGATTAGGACTTGGCACTTTATATGTATTAATTTATTTTCTCCTCACTACAACCATATAGGGTAAGTACTATTATTGCCCCATTTTATCAATAAGTAAATGGAAATACCTCAAGGCAGTACTTAGGGGTGCCAGTGGATATGTCTCAATGTTTTCAAGCCTCAGTTTCCTCATCTGGAAATGGGTCTGATTATAAGAATTAAATGACAATGTATGAGAAAGCACTTTGAAAAGTGTAAAGTATAAAAAAACAAATTTGTTATTCTTTCCTTCCTTTATTTTTATTTCTTCTCATATGTCACCATCCTGAGTCCAGCTCTAAGTTGATGCGTATTAAGGGAGTGAAAACCTTCGTTTCAATGCTAGCTTATTAACAATATTGATAATTTAAGTAGAAAGTTCATTTAACTGGAAACACTCCTATAATACCAACTTCGAAGGCTGAGAGGATTTATCTTGTGGCTACTCAGCTTTTTAAGGTTATCTTTGCCACTGCTGTCCTTGAATAGTGCAAAGATTTGAAGAAGTAAGGTTTTTATTTTCTCCTTGCCTGAAACAAATTGTATTTTATCAGAGATTGGAGATGGGGGTAAGGAGATTGAATGGCTATGTGTAAGACTGGCATAGATCTTCTCAAAGATGAAAAATATCCTAAATGCCAGCATGAGAGTTTCAACAATCATTTTGGAATACCTCTGTTTTGCTTTGAGTGGGACTCAGAGAAGATCTGAGCGTTTGGAACTGTACTTCTCCCTGACTGACGGTGGCTTAGTGTTAAGTAGTTGGGAGGGTGTGTCTGTCCACTGGTGTTTCATTTATGGAAGTGAATTAGAATACGCATGAGTGCAAATTCTCTAATATGTTGCTTTTTTTTTTTTTCTGCCAGGAAAGTGCTACCTTTCAGGAGTTCTATTTTAGAAGAGTTTCTAAAGAAAAAAATAGATGGTATCTTTCAAGTAGCTTGTTTTACGTGACAAGATAGAACAAAGGTGAATGTGGGATACTTTGAGAAGACTGAGGCTTTTAGTACCTGTTTTCATTCTAGGCTTTGAGCTAGATGTTGTGGAAGACACAGATGAATAAGGCAAATATGCTGGCCTCAAGGGGGTTACGGTCTAGAAGGGCAAACACAGCGTGCCCTCAGACACTCTAACGTAGAGGAGAAGAGAACTGGCTTGCAGTGGGGTGTGGGTAAAGTCCCCACTGTGTTGAAGAGAGAAATTTCTTCTCACTGGATCACCTGGGGAAGGCTCCTTGGGGGAGGTGGCACCTGAACCAGACCTTGAAAGATGGACAGGAATTAAATATGTGGTTTCTATTTTATAGGAGCACTGCCCATGTGTAATGATTTTCACAAAACGGTGCTTGATGCTTGAGCTATAGCTCTTAATGCTTGGAAAATATGAGTAAGATGGAGTTACCCAAAGGGTTTGTTTAATGCTGATCTTCCAGATTTCTTGCCACCACTATTGCCCAAGTCTGAATTGTTTTTTCTGTTGATTGGATGCGCCTAGTTGCTAATTACCTCTGGGAGCATTTACAAGTCAACCTCACTTTGAGTGGAGTGATTTAGTATAACTTTGCATTTAATCAATTAGTGGAGTGATTCAATTCACATCCAGCATCTCAAATATATGTATTTTTGCTCTTGCCAAAATAAAACTTAAGCAAACTGCGGGAGTAGATTAGGTTTTCAAGTCCCTCTCCGGGGCAAATTAACACCTGCACTAGCATATTCTGGAAAATCATTAAACACCTATGTGACTAAATGGATATCATAGAGCAAATAAACTCTATTTATTTCCCAAATGTGCACACTTCTAACATCTGCATTAATATCTATTTTTTCAGTCATGCTCCTTCTCCCATCAAATAGTACATTAAGGAAAGTAGATGTGGAGAGAGACAGAGGAGAATGTGAAAAGATAAGAATTCTTTTAGAAACTCTTAGGTAAATGAGCCAATTTCATACTAACACATTGTCCTTGAGCAAATCACTTTACCTCCTGGAATTTGTTTCCTCTTTGGACATTGGGTATTAACGGCAATGTCTGTGATACAAGATGTTTTTAAGGGTTAATTTAGATAATATAAATTCATTGGAGGCAGTTAAAAGAAATTTAAATGTTAATATTATTATTATTTATTCAGAAAATACACATTTTTCATTAAATAAATATTTAGTGGATACCTACTATGTGCTAGGCGCTCTTTAAAGCACAAGGAGCATAGCAGAGAGCAAATCAGACAAAGTTCAGCTCTTAACGGGAAACAGACAATAAGCAAGTAACTAAGTATAAAGTAAGTTTACTCAACTTTAAAAAATTCATGTATTTAAATTTAGGAAAATATTTCTGTTTCGTTTTCTCTCAAGGAGTATGTACTGTATTTGTAATTACCTACTGTGCTCAATTCCTAATGAGGATGGATAACTGTTGTCTGCATTATTTTTAAAGAATGATTATCTCAACTCCTAAAATTTATTTGCCTTTTAATCCTTCCACACTCTCCTAGATATGTACTATTTTCATATCTATTATACAAATCAGGAAACTGAGACACAGAGAGTTCCAGTAACTCACATTAGCTGTAGTTAGTGATAGACATAGGATTTGTTTTTTTTTTTTTTTTTTTGGTGAGGAAGATTGGCCATGAGCTAGCATCTGTTGCCAACCTTCCTCTTTTTACTGAGGAAGATTGGCCCTGAGCTGACATGTGTGCCCATCTTCTTCTATTTTGTACGTGGGATGCCGCCACAGCATGGCTTGATGAATGGTATGTATGTCTGTGCCCAGGATCCGAACCTGCGAACCCTGGGCCACCAAAGCGGAGCACACAAACTTAACCACTACGCCACGGGGCTGGCCCCCAAGACATGGATTTGTACTCAGGAGTCTATACCTGCAGAGTCTGTGTCTTGGCGCCAATCCACCTTCTTTCTGGTTGTTTTTCCCTACTTCATGAGGGTGGGAAAGAATAAATAAGTGCAATATGATAGAGATACAGCTTCTCTTAAGAGAAACCAAAGGACATCCACCAAAATATCTTTTGGCAGGTATTTTAAATCAACCAGGACATATGGTTGTCTTGTCAGTTGGTGAATTCTATTTAATAGAATTTTATGATTCCTTCACTTGGAGGGGCCTGCTGAATACCTGGAGATGAATACCTGGGAATCTGTTTGACTGCTTAAAGAGGCCATGCAAGAAAATCAGAATTAACCGTGGGGCTACTCTTTGATATGTACCCATTTAAAATGTGGTCTCTGTGGCCATTTGACCAGAGTTTTCTTGAGAGAGCATTGTGAGAGAATTAGGTCTGCGTTGACTGCAATGCTCTTTGATGAATGCTGTGATTTTTAATTGGGATTTATTTTATCATATTGGGACTAAATTCTTTTCTGTGGGAACACATCTCCAAAATTAGAATGTAAATCAGTGGAAAAACTATGATTTGATATGCAAATATTTTATTTAAATACAACTTTTCATGGATGCAGCCAGTGCATGAAGTAGAGCCAAGTTGTACAAGCGAGGCTGGCTCAGTCCTCCTGCTTAGAGGCTGTTACAAAATAAGGCACAGAAACCGCCTGACGGCACGGGGTTGCAGAGCAGGCATGTGCCCATGGCCTGGGGGCCAGATGCTCGCTTGGCTCTTTCACTGTCGACTCCTGGGTACACCACTTAATTTCTCCAGGCCTCAGGTCTTTAAAGTCATAGAATTTTTGGCTTGATAAGGAATTATTTTGCAAAAGAAAAGAAAAACAGGGACAAGCATAAAGGATGATACAAGCAACAATGCTGTAGCCGTCCCTTAGAATCAACAAATGTTAACGTTTTGTCATATTTGCTTAGAGCCTTAAAGAAAATCACAGAATAAGTTGAAGTCCGTGTGTTCCCCTGCCAGTTCCTTTTCTCTCGCAACTTCCCTGAAGGCCATCACTAACACGGCTGATGAGTATTCAGTCCATGTGCTTGTATACAGGTACGCGTGTGTGTGTGCGCACGTGCTCATGTATCACCACATTTATGTATTTATACGTGTCCATATACAAGTTCCATATCAGAGAGGGCATATGGTATATGCCCATATAGGGTGGAGTGGCTAAACCTACAGCCTTTGGAGCCACGCTGCCTAGATTCACATCCCACCTCTGACTCTTCCTAGCTGTGTGGACTTGGGGAAGTTCTTCAGCCTCTCTTTGCTTCATTTTCCCCATGTGTAATATGGGGATAATAAGGCATCTATCTTGTCCGATTTTCTGTGGATTGAGTGAGTTGGTTCACATAATGTATTAGAACATTATTGGGCTTATAGTAAACATTAGCTGTTTACTATAGTAACTTTTTACTATAGTAAAACTGTTTACTATGGTAAACGTTAGCTGTTAGCTGTTGCTTTATGTGGTTTATTTACTTATTTTTTTTCCCCCAAAGCCCCAGTAGATAGTTGTATGTTATAGCTGCACATCCTTCTAGTTGCTGTACGTGGGACGCGGCCTCGGCATGGCCGGAGAAGCGGTGCGTTGGTGCGCGCCCGGGATCCGAACCCGGGCTGCCAGCAGCGGAGCACACGCACTTAACCGCTAAGCCACAGGGCCAGCCCAGGCTTTATGTGGTTTAAAAAATTATATAAATGGCATAATACAGCATGGATCTTTCTGAAACTTACCATTTCACTCACCACTATTCTTTTGAGGACATATAGATCTAGTTCATTAGTTTGAACCGCTGCATAACACCACAGTGAATACATCCCTTTGCCTGTTGATGGAAACTTGGCATGGTTCAGATTTCTGACAAACAAGACTTCAAAGTACATCTTTGTGCATGTCTCCTTGCCCATGGTTCTTCAATTCTTAAAATACGTACCTCACCGAAGAGGGCATTCTTAAGCGCATGCTTAATTGTCCAGCAATCCATTAGTCCAGTCCAGTGCTTGGTCACCCCCAGTGATGGAGATAACACTGCATCTGAGTCAGCTCGTATTATTTTTGGACTACTCTGTCAGAAATAATTTAAAGGAAGACAAACTGGTTTAATGCAGTGCCCTTCCACTGGTCCCATTTGAATCACTCCAGGCGCATAGGCCACCTTTCGGCTCCTTGAATACCCCAGCATTTCCCCTGACCCACGCCATCATTCCTGCTTGCCTTTGCCTAGAAGACCTCCTGGTCCCTGCACTTTCTATATCTGGTTCTTACTCTTAACTGTCACTTCCTCAAGGAAGCCTTCTCTGGTCATCTTTCCTTTGAGGGTTCCCCGGTTTGTTGTCAATCACCACTTCCTGGTGTTTACTCCTTGTTCTTGTCACCAATCGAAATTATGTATTTCTTTTTGTTTCCTTTAATCTTTTTGTCTCTTAGTAGATCACAGATAACTCCATGACTCCACTTGTTTTTTTTTCCATCATAAATCAGTACCCAGCACAATGCCTGGCACTTATAGTTGGCACTCAAGAAAGATTCGTTCAGGTAATGCATAAAGAAATCATTTAATGAGGCACTTGTGACCACAGAAGAAAAGTGTAAATCTCTTTCCCATATGATATCCTCTCAGATATTTGAAGACAGCTTTCAAGGTCTCCCTCCCTCCTTTCTCCAAGTAAACATTTCTGGTTACTTCAGCTGTTCCTGATGAGATATCATTTTCAATTCCCCCATCATTTTCTCTCATTTGGATACATGGGCATTTGTCTATGTTCCTAATGATGTTTGATTCATGAACTGAACATGCGGCTTCCAGTCTGGTCTGACCAGGACACAGCAGAGCATCCCCTCCTTGTTCAAGTTCATATGTTCCCATTACTGTAGCCCTGTTACAGGATTAATTCATAACAAACTTATTGTGGACTAAGACCCCGCAGAGGCTGGTTTGTTTGTTGTTTCACTTACTGCTGCTAAGCTCTGACTTCTCCCTTCTTGATCTTATACAGTTGGTTTTTTGGACCCATGTTTATGTCCTTATGTTCATTACCATTAAATTTCATTACTATCTATAAAGGGAGAGGGTTGGATAAAATCACCAAGGTCACTTGCAGCTCTGAGAAATGGAAGTGGTTATTCCAGAGCAGCACTGTTGAACAGTACTTTCTTTGATGATGGAAATGCTCTATATCGACACTGTCCAATACTGTAGCCACAAGCCACATGTGGCTATTGAGCACTTGAATTGTGGCTAGTGTAACTGAGAAACTGAATTTTAAATTTTATTTAATTTTAAGCATTTTAAATTTAAATTTAAGCAGCCACATGGAGCAGTGGCTACTCTACTGGACAGCGCAGGTCTAGAGAAAAAGTTTCAGAATTTTAAAAGATGAAATGGTATGTATAACATATAGGGAGAAACCAACAACGGGATAGAGTGGGTACTTCAGGGTTTGGATTTGTTTACTCAGTATTCTTTTATTTATTTAATATATTTTTTCTTTTTTCACTGAGCATCAGCAATGTGCTAAGCACAATACTAGGTGCTGGAGATACAGCTTTGGAGAAGACAGTCATGACCCCTGCTCTCAAGGGATTTCCTGTCTGGTACATTGGTCCCGGCCCTAGTTTCATATTAGAATCATTTGGGGAACTTTAAAAAATTCTGATGCTGAGGACCTACCTTTAAGAGATTATTGTTTATTTCATCTTATGTGGGGCTCTCATTAGACTTTGATAGTCTTGTAAAAACTTTACTGGTAACTCTAATGGGCAGTCAGGGTTAAGAATCTCTGGTATAGGGGTAAGTATGTGCCCTTCTTGATAAATAGATGGAGAGAGTCCTGCCTAAATTTCCACTTTGGTGGAAAGGTTTCCTGCGTATTCTAACGTCTTCCACTTGATACCCTAATGTGACCCAATCCTCCCTCCCCAAGTAGGAAAGACTGCCTGAAAAACGGTGGTCCATGAAATCAATTACCTGCTCTTCTTTGTTGTATAATGGTGTGAAACCTGCAAACGTATCCTCAAGATGTGCCTCTATCTCCTGGCAAAATGTGTTATTAGTCTTCAAACTGGGTTACTCTGTCCAGTGCTTTTTTCATCTGTAGTCTTGGACAGTTCTCCAGATTCTAGATACTCCAAAACTCAGCCCAGGGGCCAACCTGGTGGCGCAAGTTGTTAAGTGCACGTGCTCCACTGCGGCGGCCCGGGTTCACAGGTTCGGATCCCAGGCCTGCACCGATGCACTGCTTGGCAAGCCATGCTGTGGCAGCATCCCATATAAAGGGGAGGAAGATGGGCACAGATGTTAGCCCAGGGCCAGTCTTCCTCAGCAAAAAAAGAGGAGGATTGGCAGATGTTAGCACAGGGCTGATCTCCTCACCAAAAATAAATGAATAAATAAATAAAACTCAGCCCAGGTGGAGTGACAAGAATAAGGAGCCAAATATCTATGAGGCGGAAGGAATATTGGTTTGGACCGTTCAAGGAGGAGGAAATTTATGATTGTATCACTCAATATAGGCTGGGTTTACTGTGGCTAGAAGGGCTGATTTCTCTCTACATGTTCATCATTGGACATCTGGGGCTTCTGGAACAAGCTGACAGAGCATCCTTTATGTAGAACATTACTGGTTGTTGTGACAGAGAGAAAAGAGGGCATGGAAAAGCATGGGCTGGCCTTTAAAGCTTCTGCCTGGAAGTATACCACTTTTGTTCAAAGCAAGTTCCATGACCAAGCAAAGAAGTGGCCTTCCCCCGAGAAAGGCAGCCAATATTTGTGAATGGTGACACAGTTTATTATAGTCTTCCCTTCTTATCACGCATATTTGGTTCAATCTCCCTTTGACTCACAAAACACACTCTCCCCCTGCCTCTCCCTAGGGAGACCATACAGAAGTCTTATCCAGTCCTGGCAATGGACGCAAAGCCCAGGATCCTGTGATGGGTCTTTACACCAGATTTTCATTTGTCTCCTCTTGCTTCATGAACTAAAAAGGCAAATTATCTGCTCCCCATATATCCAACGTACAATGTTAGAACAGGGCTAGAATAACTTAAATAAACACTTTGGTTTTTTGGAAAGGGGAAGAATGGAAGATATAAAATTGCAGCAATTTTGGGATTTAATGGGAGAGCTGTTACAGGGCCCCTCACCTTAGGGATTGGGCATGTTCTTTTGCTCCCAGGAACTAGATCTCCAGTCCGTTGCTTTCCATGCCTCTTGGTTGCACTTTCTTGGGAGTCCCTCCTCTTCCATTATTCTCTTTGGCAGTTGAAAAACTCTGTCAATCCACTTCCTCCCCATAGAAGGTTGGTGGCCCAAGTGTTGTTTAGTTTCCTAAACAGTCTCAGTCTCTTAGTCTGAGGTAGTGTGGGTCTTTGGCTGTAAGACAAGAATAAAACTTAGTCATTTTTCTCATTGATTTAATTTCAGTCAGTTTTATGTACTAAGAAGTCACACTCACAATTAATTTTGATTTCCTTGAATCTATCAGGTTTTCCTGGAAGGGCCAGATCCTTAGCCACTTTGTCCCACTGAAAGGCTTCACTGGCACTACCTTAGTTGTTCAGATGTTCTAACAATGAGAGGTGTGTCCAAACCCTTGATTTGATCCTTGCCCCCAAGCTGAGTTTTGATTGGCCTACTCAAAGTATTTCTCACCTTTATCTTTTTTATAGTTTGGAGATGAGAAAGAGTTGTCTCTTTCAACCCTACATGTTCTGGAATTTCTAGACTCTCTTTTCCCTTTCATTTCCATCTATAAGGTGGTGAATTCTTTTCTCTCTCATTGTATTTTAGTTTGCTAGGGTTGTGGTAACAAAGTACAGCAGACGAGTGGCTTAAAGAGCAGAAATGTACTGTCTCATAGTTATGGGGCGAGAAGTCCAAAATCAAGGTGTTGGCAGGGTGATTTCCTTCTGAGGGCTGCAAGGGAAGGATCTGTTCCAGGCCCACTCCTTAGCTTGTAGATGGTTGTTTTCTCTCTATGCCTCTTCACATTGTTTTCCCTCTGTGTGCATCTCTGTGTCCAAATTTCCCCTTTTTACAAGGACAGCAGTCATATTGGATTAGTGCCCCTGCTGAATACCTCATGTTAACTTATTACCTCTGTAAAGACCCTATCTCCAAGGCCGACCCAGTGGCGCAAGCGGTTAAATGCGTGTGCTCTGCTGCAGCGGCCGGGGATTTGCTGGTTTGGATCCCAGGTGCGCACTGACGCACCACTTGTCAAGCCATGCTGTGGCGGCGTCCCATAGAAAGTAGAGAAAGATTGGCATGGATGTTAGCCCAGGGCCAATCTTCCTCAGCAAAATAAAAAAAAAAAGAGGAGGATTTGCAGATTTTAGCTCAAGGCCGATCTTCCTCACCAAAAAAAAAAAAAAAACCCTATCTCCAAATATGGTCACATTTTGAGGTACTGGGAGTTAGAACTTCAACATATGAATTTTAAGGGGAACACAATTCAATGCATAATGCATCTCTATCCTCTAGTCCTTGTCAAATGCAGCCAAGAGTAATCAAACACATACTAACTTTCCGTTTTTCAAGCTCATCAGGTACATTTTTCTCTTCCAATTTATTTCAGATGACAGTTTTACCAAATGTTTCATCACTGTATAATATGAATAAACGTCTTTCCAGCCTCCAATAATACATTCTGCCCACTGCCAGAAGCTAGTGCCGCATATTTTTAGTTTCTTTGTTATTGTTGTATTGTTGTAGTAGCACCCTAATTCTTGTACCAATTTGTGTATTGACAGGAAGGCTAGGTGGTGTTTCAATAAACAACCTTCAAATCGTAATGATTTGCAATATCAAGACTTTATTTCTTGTTCATGCCACATGTCCATCATGAATTGGCTACTTCTCTCCTTCACATTTCCCTCTCTCTGAGACCCAGTGCAACCTCTGTCAGTAGCCTGGCCGTTGCTATGGCAAAGGGAAAACAAGAAATGTGAAGCATCCACTGGCTCTTCAACCTGCTGGTCGGAAGTGATGTGTGTCACTTCTGCTCCAATTTCATTGGCCAAAGCAAGTCATATGGCCAAGCTTTAAGTTAAGGAGATGGAGAGTACAATTCTCCTCCAGGGAGGGAAGCAAATATTTCTGAGTGTGGTTATAGTCTAGCACAATAGGCTGTTTTGATATTTTTAGAAAAGTTCAGAGAGATAGTGGGCAGAGTTTGACACCTTAGGACTAGGCAGGTGGGAAGACTAGAGCAGGGGGTGAGAAGGGCTTTGGCCTTGGTGCTGAGATCTAACTGGAGTTGGCACCAGAAGAATCTATCTTTCATCAGAGACCTAACAGATTAACATGTCAGGGTTGAAAGAATCCTTGGAGGGGGCATCATAGGCTTTGTATTCCAGAACTTCAAGTTGCAGTTCTACCACTCATAACTGCGTAACTTTTGTCAAGTTACTTGACCTCTCTGAGTCTCTATTTTTCATCTGTCAAAGGGGATAGCAGTATCATCCACCCCACAGAAGTGTTTTGAGTATTTCATCTCCCCCATATGGGAAATATATAACCTTGGACAGGGTACTTATATGTCCTTCAATTTCCTCATCTGAATAATAGTATGTGTTCATAGTATTCTTAAAAGGATTTAATGATGTAAAACATTTAAGCCAATGCCTGGCTGTAGTAAATGGTCAGTCAGTGCTAATTGTTGTTGATGCCATTGTAGTTAGCTGAGGGGAGACACAGGGCCAGACACACAGTGAGCACACAAGAAAGATGAGTGAATCCTTTTCTGCACTAACATTTATTGAGAAGTGCAAGACTAAGAAGCCAGAGTCAAGGAAATGGGGACTGAAGCAGAGACGGAGGGAGATGTCGGGGGAAGAGGGAGAATCTCCCTCTTCCCTTTCCCTTAAGGTTCTTCTGGCTGGCCAAATAATCAACAAGATAGGTTAGCAGGAGAAAATAATACCAAGTTTAATAACATGTATACATGGGAGAAAGCAGGGACATTGCATTTCTCAACACAATAGCAGAAATTCTCGTCTTAAATATCATTTTCAGCCAATGACAAAGGAGGATTTTGGGGGTGGGGGGAGTCAGTTACAGGAGATTACCACTAAAGCACAGTAAACAAGAGTAAGGTTTATTATGCAGCCCAAGGCCTCACCTTCCACATTGATAAGTCACTAAAAATGAGCTCATCCCCCTCTCTTCTCAAAACAGAGAGGGAGATACCTTTACAAATGGAGATTTCCCTTATAAATGTAAATGATTGTCTGGCAACTCCTTGCAGGGTCATCCAGAGAATGTGGCCAGAGAGACAGAACTTCTGATAAGAGGGGCTTGTTGGTGCCTTTCCTATTGTAACATTTACCCTACGTTATCTTTACAGCCATCATGATAGATCTGTTCCAGGAAGGAGCCACCATGTCAATTTTTTTTAGGCAGTTAGTGGGGGAGGTGAAATGTCCCTAGAGAAAACAACCAAGGTAAAGAGATAGATTTCAGGGTGGCCAAATCTTGATCTCCCACAGAGAACAAAGATGAGAGAGTTCATTGCTGATCAGGCCGTGGCTTCCTGACAAGCTGACTGCTCAGATTCTCAGGATGAGTTCACAGAGGTCATATGTAGTCACTGCATCTCCAAACAGTCCATGCAGTAGGCGGAGAGGGAGGAGAATTCATCTCTTGACTCCCAGTCCCATGGGTCCAGGTTCCCTCCATGAGGCATCTACGTCCCAGACTTCTGGGTGGCATGTGCACAGAGCCATGGGAGTCCTGAGATATCTCCTGCCTCCATGGCACCTGGGAGGCTCCAGAGCATGAGATGAAGGTAGGTGGCATGACAGGAGGTGAGGAACTGTTGGAGAATGCGTGTGAGCAACCAGAGTAACCGGGCGAGGTCTCCAAGGCAGCTGTGAGGCTGCAGCGGTGCTGGTGGCGCAGCTGCACTCTGGCTGCATCGCCATGGGTGTAGTGGAAGTGGCTGCTCGGGCCTCTCTGGCCTGAAAATGAAGCACGTGCACAAATCTGGGGGGTCCTATAAACACCATCACCTTTTTAGCCCAGTTTTCTCACTTTACAAGTGAGGAAACTGATTCCCAGACTTGGGTGATTCGGCTTGTTAGTTGCACAATAAACATTAGAATCCTGGTATTATGAAGAGTTAGTTCTGAGATTTCCTGATGTCTAGATCCCTGGTTCAGTTCTAGCTCATCTTCATCCATCCATCTATCCTTCCATCCATCTATCCTTCCATCCATCCATCCATCCATCCATCCATCCATCCTTCCATCAATCCTTCTAGCCATCCATCTGTCTATCCATCCATCCATCATCTCTGTGTTTGGCATTTACTGAAGACCTGCCTTATATCTGGTGCTATGTTGGGCTGGGCACTTCTCACAAAAAATGGGGTACCAGGAGAGGTGAAGAACTGCGAGTCACCTCTTTCTCTGACTTTATGCCCTATTCTGCTGTGGTGGTTGGGAAGGCAAGCTGTCTGTGGAGCCGAGCCAACAGAGAGGAAATTGGATGTACTGGGACTCTTGATAGATGGAATAACTGAGGTTGTCCGGGCCAAGGGAAAAGGAAAGCAGCTGTTCCATCTCTGGCCTGAGCTCCTGTGTATTGGCAGCAGCTCTGAAACGTAGGGAGAAGATGGATTTCCAAGGAGGGTACCCAGCTTTTCTGAATCCCCTAGGACCTTAGTTAGACATAGTCTCCCTAGGGAACCAAATCATTCTAGGGGCCTGGTGGCTCACTGACTGCAGGGCACCATGTAGGAATTGTGACTTACAGGCGGGTCCACATTATGATTCCTATCCTTTAGCAAGTGAAAGTGTAGTTGGAAGATAAGCAAATATGTAAAAGATTAATAATGCTATACTATTAATGTTAATAGCTGATAGTGCTTGGCTAGGATGGCCCTGTGGTATTTCAGCGATCTCAACTTGGAGTCCATGGACAAGCTTCAGTGAGTCTGTGGACCCCTTGAAACTGCAGGTATATCTTGTGTGTGTTTGCATTTTTCTGGGGAAAGGGTCTATTGCTTGCATCGTATGTCCAAAAACGTGTGCAGTCCCTCCCAAATTTAAGCATCTGTTGCACTTCATCCTCCTAGCAGCCTTGTTTTTCAGATGAGAAAACCAAGACCCAAAGAGGTTAAGGGGCAGAATTAGTGCTTGAACCCAGACCTCTTTGGCCTCAGACCCTGTGGTTGACCCATTTTGCCGTGGTGCCCTCCTGCAACCTTAGGAAGGGGAGACCAGGCCCGCAGTGGTTGGTCCTTTCCCTTAGCTCTGATTTGTGCCCAGGAATGGCTTGTGACTTCCGCTTTTCACAGAAAGTCAGTGCTTCGGGGGGAAAAACCTGAGCCTTGGGATCATTCAGCCTGGAGAACAGCAGGCTGAGGGCAGCATGGCTCCTGCTGGGTATCCGGACGTGCAGATGAGGATGGGCGTGGGCAGCTGTCCGTGTCTCCACAGAGGCAAGGCCCAGTGTGTGGCCACACGCGGAGCGCAGTTTATACCTAAGGGGGAGCTTCCTGATTTCAAAGTGGCAACTGAAGGCAGGCTGAAATCTCCTGAGCTGTCAGAGTTGGGTCTGTCTTGAATAGCTTTGTCTAAAATCAGAGGAAGGATACATAAATGTCTGAAGGTCCTTTGGCTACAGTGTTTCTCTCTGGTTCTAAACGCACTTTGTTCTCCTGATGGCTGAAGGCTGGGGCTGAGTTAATTGGTGTGTCCAGGTCTGGGGTCTCTGGTATCCTCAGCTGCAGCCCAGCAGGGGCATTTGACACCCACACTACTGAACTTTGCTGTTCCCCATGAGAACTGTGGTTCTGCAGACGCCCGAGGAGGTCCACACCTCCGTGAGGCACTCGGGGCTTCAGAGACCTCGTGAGTCCCCTTACACCTCAGCAAGCTGCAGGGCTTTAATGGGCTTAAGGCACTTCGGAGGTGACCTGGTGAGGTTCTGTTGCATGAATGGAGACCACGGGGAAATCATTCTCTTGGGTTACTGGGCTTATGGTTGTGGCTGAATGAAAGAGGAACTCACGGCCAACACCAGCTTCCAGCACTAGAGAGCTGCAGTTCGGCTCCATGAGCAGGGGGCTTGCTGTGAGGGTGTGCATAAGAGGCGCGGAGTGGTTGTGTGAAGCACATGTGTGAGTGCATGCCTGTGGCTTTGGGAGTGTGAATGTGGGCATGGTGGTGAGTGTGGTATGTGTCCGGGTACAGGGCTGTGTGTGTGTGGCAATTAAGACCCGGATTTGAATTTCAGACCCACCCTTTGCAGGCTGGGCGGGTTAGTTAGTTTATCTCTCAGTTTTCTCGTCTGTCAAATAAGAAGAATAATAACCTCCTCACAGGGTTACTGTAAGGATCGAAGTAAAAACCATGTAGGAAAAATGCTAAGTGCTTGCCTGGCACGAGTGAGTGTTGAGTCAATGGCAGCGGTGAGTGTTGTTTGCAATGGGAGTGGGTGTGTGCATACAGATGTGGTAAGGGTGTGCATGTGTCGTGCACACATGCTGGTTTTGTCTCCAGCTGTGCCAGCAGACTTCCTCTGACGAAGGGGCTTCCCTCATGCAAATCAGTGGTGTGACCTCCAAACCTCCTTTTCCAGAGCACTCCTCAGTGAGTCCCATTGGGACCCATCCTATCTAGGACTTGCCTGATTTCCTGCTGGGATTGTTCACAGTTTTTGTACTGCTTTTTTGAATCTTTTTCTCACCAGACATCATTTTCCAAGTTCTTTGCCTGTGCTGTTGGTGGAGGGAGGGGGTGACTGGGAGAGATGGGTGATGAAATTTACATGGGGCCCACCTGCTACCACCTGAGACCCAGGTACAAGTTCCTGCCTGTTCCCTCTGGGTCCTTGTGCTTTGTGGATCTGAGTGAGTGGAGAGTTCCTCCTGTATGAAGTTCTACCTTTAATCCTTAGCAGTTTTCATGGTAGGTCTTAACACATTTTCTCTATTTGAGACTCACATCTTAGCTTTTAATGTGATGTATCTTATAGTCAATGTATTACTATGGCTTTTGTCTGCATTAAAAGTTTGGGGTCTTATTATAGTTTTGCTCCCCAGGTCACTACCAGAAGAGCCTAGCCGGGGAGGCAGTACAGGGATGTGTGAAAAGATCGTGGGCCCTAGGGGGCATTACTGGTGCTCCTGAACGACTCCCAGGTGGGGAGTGCTGCCAGAGCTCTGAGGATTCAGAGATGATTTGGGGCTGGCGGGATCTGGGGGGGACTTGTAGCAGCAGGAGTTGAAGAATGAGTAGGTTGGGTTAGGCTGAGTGGTGAGGAAGGTAGTGATGCAGGGGACACAGCATGAACAGAGGTGCAGAGAGGGGCATAACCAGGGGACGGTGTGGAGGACGATTTGGCTTGAGTTAGAGTTAATGTGAGAGGACGTGGGAGAGAGGGCTAAAAAGGCAGGTTAGGGCTTGGCTGTGAAAAGCTTTGAAAGCCAGGCTTAGGAGCTTATGGTGGGAAAGCGTGGGTGTTGGTATCATTAAGACCTGAGTTCATTCATTCATTCTTCAAGAAGACATTGGTTGAAATGCCAGGAGCTGTTCTGAGTGCTGGGAGCACAGTGGGAACATGAAGACCGGCCCCTACCCATGCAGAACTTACATTCTAGACGATTCAAGGCCTAGTTTTGTTATTTACTACTTGGGTAAACATAAACAAGTTATTTAAACGTTCTAGGTCTCAGTTCTTCCTCTGTAAAGTAGGGATAGCCTTCACTCAATGAAAAAAATGTAGATCAAATTGCCGGATGCGCAGTTGGTGTCCAAGTAGTGGTAGCTCCCCCTTCCTCTTCCTCCTTGCCATCGCCCTTCTCTCACCTTCTTTCCCTAGGTTGTGGGAGGCCATTGGCTCTGCTCTGTGCCTGTTACTCAGAGAGAAGAGCACTGCACCTCATTAACTGCCCCTGGGACTACCAGGTATGGTTTAGCGAGCTCCACAGGCACGTGGCCTCGTGCATTTCCTCCTGGAAGTGACTGTAAATTGGCATAGATCCAGGTGGTTCATCAGCTGTAGAAATTAACCTACAAGCGTCTTGGGAGTTTCTCCAGGATGACTGCAAATTCGGAGCATGGTCTGAGCTCAAGCTAGACTGTGCCTAGAGAGAACCAGATTAGAAGCACAGGCCGGGAGGGGCAGGAACAGATGGAGATGGGAAGCAGAGACAGACGAGGGGAGAATGGGAGGTGAGAAGAGATAAAGGGCCCCAGGGATAGAGGAGACTCTGATGGGTGTGGGACCCCAGGCAGAGGTTTATTTTTAACTCCTGTAGGTATTTGTTGAGTGCCAATCACATTCTTGCTGCTGTCCAGCTGCTGAGGCTACAGCAGTGAACAAGAGAGCAAATTCCCTGCCCTCATGGAGCTTGTATAGAATCAGAAGAGACAGATAAGAAACACGTGAACAAAGAAAGTACAGGACAATTTTGAATAGAGATGAGGATCGTTCATTCATTCGTTTATTCATTCAGCACAATTTCGAGTGTCTACTGTGGGCTGGTTATTATTCTAGGTGCCAGGAATACAGCAAGGACTTCTGGACTTGGCACTCTAGTGGAGACACAGCCAATTAACCAGTAGACAAATAAATATGTAATAAGGCTCAGTTAGTGATAAGGCTATGAAAAAAAGTAAAGGAAGATAGAGTACGGGTGACAAGGGCGTGGTTTTGGGATCAAGTGGAACAGGCCTTAAGAAGGAGGTGATATTAGAGCAGAGGCCTCCCTGAAGTGATGGAAGAAGCCGAATCATAACCTGAGGGAAGAGCATTCTGGGTGGATGGAACTGCAAGGCAAAGGCTCCGAGCTTGGTGAGTTGGAGGAAAATCTAGAAGGTCAGGGTGACTAAAATAGGGAGGGTGAGCATGAGAGTGTTGGGAGTTAAGGCCAGAGAGGTGAGCAAAAGCCAGATCATATTGGGCCTTGGAGGGTATGAACAGGAGTTGGGATTTTATTTTCCTTGGATGGGAAGCAGTTGGAGGACTTTGAGCAGGGCAGTGATGTATGATTTGCATTTTAGAAATATGACTGGCTGCTCTGTGGACATAGAATGCAGAGGGCCAAGAGTGTACTAGAGAGACCAGACGGGAGGCTGTCTGCAGGGATCCAGGAGAGGTGATGGCCTCAACTAGGATCATGGCGGAGGAGGTGGTCAGAAGTATTCAGGTTTGGGATATATTTTGCAGGTGGAGACAATGTGATTTGTGAGTTTGTGATGGATTGAATACGGGGTGTGAGGGATCTGGGGGAATCAAGGCTGCCTCCCTAGGGTTGCTGTTGGGAAGACTAGTGGGGGCACTGCTGTCGTTCAGTCCTGGTAGGTCCCATTATGTTTGAGGAGCCTATTTGATGTCTACAGGGAGATGTGAGGAATGCAAGTCTGAAGTTAAGGGGAGAGGCAGGGCTGGAGGTGTATTTCTGGGTGTCATCAGCATGAATGTGGGATTTGCAGCCAAGGGAGTGATGAGATCATTTAGGGCAGCGGCTCTCAGTGTGGTCCCTGGACCAGCAGCAGCATAGCAGTAGCACCTGGGGACTTGTTAGAAATCCTACTTTTCAAGCTCTTCCCTAGACTGATTGAATCAGAAACTCTAGGTGTGGGTCCAGTGATGTGTGTTTTACCAAGCCCTGCAGATAATTCTGGTGCAAACTCAAATTGAGTGTTGGGGAGTGAGCATAGACAGAGCAGGTCCAAAGATGGTTCCCTGGGTCCCTCCACAATTAAAATCAGGGGGAAAAGAAGGAGCCAGCAAAGGGAACTGAGAAGAACCAACCTGGAATTTAAGAGGAAAACTCAGAGTGTTTTGCAATGGGCACCAAATGTTTAAGGAAGAAGGTGGTGGATAGTGGAGTCCAATGCTGCTGAGGATTGAAGGAGATGAGGACCAACAGTTGCCCAGCGTGTTCGGCAAGATAAGCATCTTTTCTTAGTCTTGACTAGAGCAGCTTCAATGGGATGAAAGCTTATTTGGAGTTAACCTTAAGAGAGGGAAGAAGATAAGAAGCAGAGACAGCAAGTATAGGCAAGTGTTTTGCAGGGTTTTGTTATAAAGAGGAGCAGTGAAAACCAGCAGAAGCTGGGAGGTGACTTGGGGTCCAGGGAGGGTTTTTTGTTTTTGTTTTAAGGTAGCAGATATTATAACATATTTGAAAAGGGGTAGGAATAATGTAGTAGATACAATTAAGAATGATGCAGGAGAATGGGGGCTAGTAGCAGGAGGGGGGTCCTAGAGTAGGTGAGAGGGGCTGGAATCCCACATGTGAGTGGAGGGACTGATGTTAGGAGGGGGCGAGCTGCTCCTTGGCAGCAGGAGGGAAGGCAGAGGGGAATAGAGACAGAGCACAGTGAATACAGAGGACAATGAATACAGGGCCATCAGGTTGGTAGACTTTAATGGTGCAAAGACGGGGTAGTTTTCTCTATTTTCTCAGTGAAATAAGAAGTGACGTCATCAACTGAGGGCAAGGGGAGGTAGTGGAGATTTGAGGCGAGAGAAGGTGTGAAACAGAAGAAAATAAGATGGGGTGATGTGATGTGATAGAGCGTGCTCCTCACGTGCTCTCTGTGCCCTCACGGTGGGCAGATGAGAGGCAGGGAGGGGTCAGAGCTCCTCCCACAGGAGGTACTGGTGTTGTCCAGGAACCCCAGGAACCGACTGGCTGAGGAGGGCCATCTGTCAGTACACATTTGTGGCACAAACATAGATCCCAAGCTGTCCCCAGTCAGGAAGAAAGTTGGCACTTAGCCCAAGGTTAAAGCTGAGCCCCCTCACTGTGGTTTGGGACCGTCTTTAAGTTCTAGAACCATCTTGGCTTTTCTTCTTATCCAGAGAGGATCCGTGGGGTTTCTCAGGCCTACACTCCATCGACCATTGCTCAAAATGTGGCGTTAGTTTATTTACTTTATAGAACATTCTGTATTTATTTTTAAAATTGCGTAGTACTTTATTTTCACCATACCAAAGGAAACAATCCTAAAATGTATAAAGCAAAAGTTAATAATTTCTGGACCTTTTCTCCCTCCCCCACACCTGCATCCCCCAGCTGTGCCTAGCTTTCTCTCCTACTATTAGTTTTTATTTTCTTACTCTTATTTTGATTATTTCTCTCTGTTCCAGAGCTCACGCAGGCTCTGGAGTCTGATAGCCTGGTGTGAGTCCCGGGCCTCCAGGGTGCTATTTGCCTTTAGTGTTCTTTTCCACTGCAAGGAACCAGGGCTCCCTGCATGTAGCTAATTCCACACTTTGGGGCAGGGAACCCTCAAGACGGCCTTGGGGTATCTGCTTTTGGATATATCTGGGTTAGTGGGAAAAATGGCCAAGAGGAAAACGGAGAGGGCTCACACTGGCCAAGGGAGGCAATTTATTTTTATAAAAAAGCAACGGTTATTGCCATCAATTGAAATAAGTTGTGACTAGAAATCTATGAATACATGCTAATGCTCAAAAGGAATATGACCCTGAGCAAGTTTTTTAACTTCTTTGTGCCTCAATTTTCCCATCTGTAAAACAGGGAGACAATAGTATCTACCTCTTCGTTGTAAAGATTAAGGAATACAATTCCTGCAGGGAGATTAGCAAGTAATTGGCACATAATGTTCAATAAATGTCAGCCATAATTCACATTATTATCCATATTATTTCCATGGAATACTCTACAAGATTCTAGGATATATATTTCAAGTGCAAAAATTCAGAGTGGGGAAAAAATCAAACATTTACTGAGAGCTACTATTACCTAGGCACTGTACAGGGCTCTGAGTTGGAACCATCAGGAATTATAGCTTATATTTACATGTGAATTTGTTTGATGTTCTTTGGCACTAGACATAAGCTCCTTGAGTTTAGGTTCTTTGTGGTGGTCCATGCTGTATTCTAGCATTTAGAATAGTTTTTGTTTAATAAATGAAGTAATGTAAAGCACTCAGTTGAGTATCAGAGTATAATTCGTATTTATACAAACTATAAGCAGTGTGAGAAAATGTAATGTAGAGGATTGTGAGACTATAGCAAATATATCTGCTGCTGATTGGAGGTGTGTGCGTGTGAGGGCACACACACGTGCACGTGTATGTTTTCTAGGAAAGCCTTCCAGAGGAGGATGCTCTGAGCCTTGGCAGGTGGGGGGCTTTTCATCTGATTGAGAAGCAGGCAAGAGACATTCTGGGCAGAGATGCTGGTGCCTGGCAGAGAGCTGGCACACAGATGTGCTCAGTGCTGACAGACCGAATGAATGAATGGGGAAGGCGCTGAAGTGCTGTCAGGTCGCTGGCTTTGCTGGGCCGAGAGGAATCACGGATGGTTTTAAGCAGGAGCGCTGCAGCTTAGACACAAGGTCCCGGGAGAGAATGGTCTGAGCTGCTGTGGAAGCAAAATCTGGGTCACTTTGCTGCTTGCATTCTTCTAAGAAAATTTGATGTTTTAAAGAGGCTGATCCTTTGTTTCTTTCCTTCTTCTCTGCTGAAATTGAATAATAGCCTGGGCTCTGGACTTAGACCTGGACTCGGGTCCCGGCCTGGCCATGAGTAGCCTCATGACCTTGGACCATGCGCCCTACTTGTAAAGCAGGGGAAGTAATACCTATTTCTTGGGGTATTATGAATTGCCACCGAGGTAATGTCCGGGGAAGAACTTTGTAAACTAGTTAAGAGCTGTGGAGACGCCAGGGGTGGGGCTTGCTTATTTATTCCTTGGAGGTGGCGGTACACTTGGTCTCTAACCCCAGGAAGTGCAGCCAGACTTGGCTTAGATTACTGTATTCCTTGAAAGTGTGGTTTCCAGTGGAGGAGCGACTCATCGAGGTGTCAGAACTGGGGTGGAGGTGTGACAAGGGCTCTTTATCATTTAGAACTGTGCTGTCCAGGAGAGTAGCCACAAGCCATATGCGACTATCTAAATTTAAAGTAATGAATATTAAATAAAATAAAAAATTCAGCTGCTCAGTTGCACTAGCCACATTTCAAGTGCTCAGTAGTCACACTGTAGTGGCCACTGCATTGGACAGCACAGCTGTCATTGTAGAAAGCTCTGTGGATGCACTGCCTGTGAAGGGGCAGGGAGGGAGGCCACAGGAATCAGCAGAGGGCACAGAGATCACGGTGGTTTGGCAGTGCCTTCCAGGGCCTGCCGATGTTGCCCAGTGAGGCCTGCAGAGGAGCGAGCCCATGGGTAAGAGTGAACTCATGCCGTGTCAATGGCACTCTGTTCTCCATGCTGTATTTGAGGATGGGCAAGACACACGCCATGTTGTCAGGTTGCTTCTTGGGAGCCAAATGTTCACCATAAACGAATGCCGTCTCTTAGCTTCCTGCTGTGCTTTGTAGCTCTGTGAATGGTACCAGCAGACAATACCCCAGCCGCCTGTCTTCCTGTATTTACATTTCTGCTGAGGTTGAGGAGTAGGACAGCACTTTCCCATTTCTGTCATTCTCTTGAAGTGCCTTCTCGGAAACCTTGGAAAGTGGAAGTGACAGGGGGCCCCTTGCTCAACTGATGTGCAGGTTGATTTGGGTGGGATTCAGCTGGGTAATTGCCAGTCATGTTAATGGATGTTCCCCCAACCATTCCCTGGGCACAGAGAGAGGAAGTGACCTTCCCTCACCATCTTCAGGGCTCCCAGGATGGAGTGCCTGATGTATAGTGGGCGATGGAACGAGAAAGGAAGGTGTGGTATGGTCCAGAAGACTCAAGTGGTCTGGAGGGGCAGTTTTTAAAGGACTCACCCAGAGACCGACAACGAGACAAAGAAATGGTCCCCTGGATAATCTTCACCCTGAACACCCCCCTTACACTAGGAGGCAGATTCAGACAGTGAATGAACTGTTGATTCACCCAAACATATTTACTGAGCAGCAACCATTTGCCATGCCCCGGTCCAGGTGCCTCAGCTACAGCAGCCACAGACAGTAATCCCTGTCCTCAGGGAATCTACGTTGCAGTGAGGGAGGAAGAGCCAACACTTACTGAGTGCTAACTCCGTGCCGGACGCTTTTCTAGTCCACTCACTGCTCGTAGCAACCCTACAAAATGCACGCTATACTACCTCCATGTTTCAGAAGTTAGGTCACTTGTCCGAGGTCACTCAAAGTGTGAGTGGCAGGGCTGGTCCTGGCAGTCTGGCCTCCCAGTGCATACTGCCCATCTCACCCTGGGCTTTCCTGCCGCTCCACAAACTGAGGAGGCAGAAGGTGTTTCTGGAGGAAGAAAGACTGAGTGGTCCCTGCCATCCTGGGGGCAGGAACCCCATGTTGATGACAGGTCACTGTCTATAGCCCTGAATTTCCCTGGTCCCGGGCTCTTTCTCCTCTTCTTGGTGTCATTTTCCAAACCTGAAGAATCCTGAAGCTTTCTTAGCCTTGTGATGCCATTTCGGGCACAGCAGCTTCCCTGGCTGCCCCTGGCCCTGGAATTCCTTAGATTTAGGGCTCCTGCCTTCCTTGGGCCCCAGTGGAGAAGCCCCTTAACTGCCCCGCTGCTCCCTGCCCCAGGTGGCAGCATAGACCAGCTCTGTCTTCCTCGGCATTTGACTTCTGCAGGCTTAAGTAACTTTTCTGTTTCAGAGATGTCAGGAATAGTCTTTTTCTGGCACCTCTCTGCCTGCAGAAAAGGAACCCGAATCTACCTTTTCTAATATTTTCTTTCCAGTTCCCTGTGGTGCTCCCTCCCCCCTTTCTCCAGGTTTAACTTTTTTAAACAGCCTCAACCTGCTGCTTCAGTTCCTTCTCTGCCACTTTCAGGCCTAATACTGTTCACTGTTCTGAGTTTTCCCCTCTCTTTTTCTTCTATCTCTTTCCCACTCTTCCTGTTTGACTTCAAGACCAAAACCAATATTTAAGCCATTCCAGTTCTTCCTGGGTCTCTGATGTTCTCGTTTCAAAGTCCAAATAGTAGCCTTCTGTGCACACAGAAGTCCCTGAAGCCTTCACGCCCCCTGAGGGTGCTTTTCCCTCTGCCTGGACACAAGTCCTGTTCTCAGAGTCAGCATTCCAGATATAGACCTTTTCCTCCTGGAACCCGGCCTTGTGCTCCCACCAGTAGGCTTTTCTTCTATCTCAACTCGAGAACATGTCCCATTGTGTCACCTGGCAGAGGGGCTTCCATTCATCTTTGTTCACAGATGATGCCACCTTCCCATTGTGATTGAATTCACCCCCCAGGTCTCTGAAGTCTCTGAGCATAATCAGGACTTATTTGATACCCTTGGTCAGCAAAGAAAGGGCAGTGGCATCTTAGAATCCTCTCTGTCTAGCCACCAAGATCATCAGGCTCTTTTTTTTCTTTTCATCTCTGTTAATATCCCTAAGAAATTTCCAGAGTTTGGGGCTTCCTTAGAGAGTGATGGGGGTGGTGGGTGCTTCAGGGAAAATACAGACAAGCCACCAAAACCCACCAAGGTTAATTCTGCCATGGGACACTCCACGTCTTGTAGAAACCTGTCTCCACTGCTGGGATTCTGGTATCTTGTGCTTATGGAGATTGGATGGGTATTTGGCCAGGGAACTGATGAATGCATATTTCTTTGCTCAACACACCATCCCTTCCTACAAAGTCCCAAGGGACATATATGCTGGAGTCAAGCTTTCTAAACTTTAATGTGCATGTGATATTTCTGGGGATCTTGGTAACATGGGGATTCTAATTCAGTAGATCAGGGGTGGGGCTTGAGACTGCGTTTCTAACAAGTTTTCAGGAGGTGTTGATGCCGCTAGTCTGTAGACCACACTTTGAGGTGCAAAAGGCTAGAGGAAAAAGAGCAAGCACGGAAGTATTTTTATTATTAGCTGGGGCTTTGGTCCCAAACTCCAGTGAATTCCTCTAAGGAAGTGGACTTTGCAGTAGGAAGGGCTTCTTTTCTCAAGAGGAGACTGTTGTTTCCACCGAGGCATCAGCCTGATTCTTTTTTGGCTCTCTTGGGGGTGAAGAGCTGTGAAGGACACGTCTCCCCAAGCTGGAGAAGTTCTGGATCATATCTTAGTGGCTACAGTCAAGGAAAGGAGTTCAAAGAGGTAGTGAAGGGAAACCAGGAGGGCAATGACTGGAAACCCTTCCAAGCAGGAGCAAACTCAATGCCTTTCCTCTGGACTCGAGGATCCTGGCCTCTGTAGGCCTAGCCTTTCCCTCTCCTCATGGCACATTGAAAACCCCACTCTCTGCCCCTTGTCATCACCAGCCCCTAGCAATGCTTCTTTTTGGAGGTGAAAGAGGAGTGGGGGGGGAAAGAACTCACCCTTACTTTGTATTCTGTTCTTTCCACCTAGAATGGCGCTGTGTTCACCTCTCCAATAGATGTACACATCAGGTCATCTACACTGAGCTAATGTAGTTTCCTAACCAGTCTCTAGTCAAAGACTCTACAGAGCTCGAACGGCTTGTAGAAATCATTAAGTCCAGTAACTCTGAAACTTTCTGACTGTTTACACAGTCACAAGACCCATGGCTTATCTGCCAAACCTACCTCTACTTTCTAGAAGTGAGGTGTCATAACAATGATATATTGCTGTTCAAAGTTTTTCCTGGCCTTTCTTTTCTTTTGTAAATAGATGTGCATCTTCTTTAACAACCACCCAGAGCCATGTATGAGTCAGATTTGAGCCATGATTCTTCTCTGGGTTTCCCATTACCGTCCTTGCCTGCTCTCCCTCTTGCCCGTATTTCCCTGTGTCCTTTGCTGACTTGTCCTTGGCTCCTGCACCTCCAAATGTTGGACTGAGCTCTGTTTTCGTGTGTCTTGTCTTCTCTACCTCTTTAGGTGATCTCCTCTGGTCTCAGGGCTACAAATACCATCTATACACTGATGACACTCAAATTTATATTTCTAGCCTGTACCACTTTCCTGAAAGGCAGAGTTGAATATCTAACCACCTAGTTAACATCTCAAACATAAGATGCCAAAATCACCCACATCCCACCACCAACTCTGGATATCTTACCCCGAGCCTTCTCTATCTCAGTGAACAGCTCCATCATCTACTCGGTTGCTCAGGCCCAAGACTTAGGGACCATCCTTGAGCACTCTTATCTTTATGTCACTAAGCTAGTCCATTTATTAGTACCATTTCCTCTACCTCCAACAGATATCTTGACTCAGATCACTTCTCATCATTTTCATAGTCACATCTCTACTCCAAGCTACTATAGTTTCTTACTTAGAGTATCATGATAGACACCTAACTTTATCCCATCTTCCACTTTTGCACCTCTGCAGTCCATCCTACATACAGCAGCCAGATAGTGTTACTCTTATGCTCAAAACTCCCCAATGACTTACCAATACACTTAGAACAAAATCTAAATGAAAAACTTTTCTTGCCAAGCTTTACCTTAGCTGGCTCCTTCCTGTTTCATCCACATCAGTGCCCATCTTCCTTGCTTGCTACAATCAGACCAACCTTCTCTCTGTCTGAACATGCTATATCAGTCAGCAATTGCTGTGTAATAAACTAGCCAAAAACTCAGGAGCATGAAATGATAAGCATTTATTCTCACTTTTATAGGACTACAAGTTGACTGAATCAGCTGATCTAGTCTGTGCTTGACTAGGAGGTTCTGCTTCAAGCTGAAAATAAAGTTGGGCTTGGCTCTTCACGGTAGCTTGAGCTCAGTCTGCACCATGTATGATCATTCTTAAGCCCAGGATGAAGGAGCAGCAATAACTCATGGCCTGCTCTTCTCACAGCAAGGCAGAAGCCCAAGAGGGCAGGCATATTTTAAGCCTTTGCTCATATCACATCTACTTATACTCTATTGGCCAAAGCAACATCATCTGGCCAATCTCAACATCAGGGGACATGGTAGAATATTCTGCCCACAGTGGGAGGAAACAGGAATATATCTGCTGAATGACAATCAGAAACTTGATACACTCCAAGCTTGTTCCTGCCTCGGAGCCTCTTTACTTGCTCTTAGCTTTGCCTGGAATGCAGTTCACCTAGATCTTCACAAGCCTGCCTCACATTGTTAAGTTCTTAACTTATATGTTACCTCCTCAGAGAGGCCTTTGAAGGTTCTTGGTCTTGGCGAAAGTAACCCTCAATTCACTGTCTTCCACGTTACCCTCTTTTATCTTTTCCATCTCACTTTATTTACACCTGACATTACCTCACTTGTTTTGTTTGTGTGTTTATTGTCTGTAATCCTCCAATGCCATGTACAGTTTTGAAGGACAGGACCTTGTTTTGTTCACAGAAGTATTCTAGTGCCTGGGACAGAACTTGTCACATAATAGGTGCTTAGTAAATATTTGTGGTTTGACCAGCCATCTAATTCTTATATACCTTAAAGCCTAACTATTGAAAATTATAGGCCTTAAACACTGTGGATCCAAATCTGCATCCCCACTGTGGTAGGGTTAATCAAATGACCCACTATAATCTAAATTGATAATTATGGAGCTTAATTAACATTAACTTATAAGCAGTAATAATAGCAATGGAGAGCCACGATCAACTGAAGATAGCACTAATGATATTGATACCAATGTATTCTTCTTGAAAATTGTGGGCTTTCCAACCATGTGCACATGTTCACACCCAGTAGAAGCTTTGAATGTTGCCAAGTATTTGAGTCCTTAATAAACTAGAAACATTAATTTTAGTTGGCTGCTAATAAATTACCCTTATTGGTAAGGGTTATTGGTAAGTAACTCTTAGCTGTCCATAAAAATAATTCTTTGAAAATGGATTTCACTATTCATGAAATTAAGAAAATGACCTTTATTTTTCAGTCAAGTTTGAGAACCATCAGGAGAGTGCATATGGCCCACCACTGGGCAGCAGGCCATATTTGAGGAATTATTGATCTGGTGCAATGGCACGTCTTCTGGATGAGGACATTGAGGCTCAAAGTAGGCAAATGACTTGTCCAAGAACACGTGGATAGTAACGGCTGAATGATGAACTCTTATTCTGGTCATCTGTCCCTGATCTCAGTGTTCCTTCTGCTCTTCTGTTCTGGATCTCTGTGCAAAGTCAAAACACCTTCACAAGCCAGAAGAATTTCTTATCTGTCTAGAGACTGTTCCCTCTAATTATTTAACTTGCAATGAGCCTGGGAAGCAGGCAAGGGCAGGTGTTACCTTACTTAATAGGTGAGGAAACTGAGACATGAGGGGCCACTAGAATGCATGTCTCCTGAGTTAGGGAAGACTTCTCTGGTCATGTGGACTGTGGCCACAGGTAGAGGGTACCTTTTGGCAGGATCAGTTGACAGAGGGTGAAGCACAGGTTCGGTAGGACCTTTGACCTTACTCCTTACAGTCATCCATATACTGAAGTTCTTTGGGAATCAAACAAAGATCTCCAAGCTTTTCAAGAATTTTTTTGTAGCATGGAGTAGTGGAAAGATGTGATTTGGAGTCAGACAGTTCGGGGTTCAAATCCTGCTGTCTACTTACTAGGTCAGTGGTGTTGGCTAAGGAACCACTCTGACCTCAAAGTCCCCATTTGTAAAGCGGGGATATTAATATCCTCCCCCCCTTAGGTGTGTTGTAAGGAATGGAAGCATTTGGCACATAGTAGGCACTCAATAGTGATTATTTTTATTTAGTTTTGAGTATTGCCCTTTTCTGATTCTATCATGTTTGCCAAGTTAGACTTTCAGAATAAAGGACATTGAATGTGAAATTTTATTTATATGCTGTATCCTAGATCATTTATAGACCTGTTTCTTAATCCACTCACCTATTTTTATGTTATTTACTTCTCTGTCATGATTTTGGTAAGTGGAAATCCAGGGTGTGTAAGACACACAGCTTCCAGGGTGGCTTGTTCCTGGTTGTACACCATGTACTCTGAAGGCTGGAAAGAACCTTGAAAGGGCTTTGGCCCATCGCCATGACTGAAGTCAACACCATTCCAGGCTGATAAAAACTTCTCCTTTTCTTTGCCCTCTGAGAGAGAAGTCTCCAGTGGTGATTCTTGGGTTACCTGATTGTTGCTCTGCTCCCATTAGGCTCAGAGATGTGTCTTGTTGACAATTATGTGCCTGACTTCCTTCTTATAAAATACCTGACACAAATAATAATAATTTTGTGGAACAGTTGAGTGATGGGTAGTGCTGACCAGGAGGGCAATTTAATGTGTGTAAATAGTGAGAAAATGTTAAATAGTTGGTGTGGGAAATGTACCTGCTTTGAGCTACTGTATATAAAAAGCTGTAAGTATGTGGTTATGCGTGTTTGGGAATATTCTGTATGATATGGTTTATTAGTAGAAGTAGAGTGTGTTGAATCTTTTGAAATAAGCATATAAACATTGATTGATTGATTTAGCAAGAAGAACATGTCTTGGTCAGCAAGATATTAGGAAGTCTAGGCATGATGAAAAGGAAGAGCTGTTTAGTTTGGCATCTTTGTTTTTTTGCGGGGGAAAGATTAGCCTTGAGCTAACATCTGTTGCCAATCCTCCTCTTTTAACTGAGGAAGATTGGCCCTGAGCTAACATCCATGCCTATCTTCCTCTACTTTAGATGTGGGATGCCTGCCACAGCGTGGCTTGGTAAGCTGTGCACATGTCCATGCCCTGGATATGAACCTGCGAACCCCGGGCTGCCGAAGCGGGGTGCGCGAACTTAACCACTACGCCACCAGGCCGGCCCCATAGTTTGACTTTTCATTTAAAAGAGAGAGAGGATTTGAGATGGAATTTGGAAGTCGTCTATGCAGAGGACAATGCCTGAGATCCTATGATCATATGCAGATAAGAGTGATCTGGATATTAGAGGAAAACTCGAGTTTGTGAGCTTCAGACCTTCTTGATCCTGGAGGCTATGTGTGGTTTCCCTTGCTTGTGTAGTTGGGACCTGCATGTCAGTAACCCATATGCCTTCACCTGGCCTAGCTCTTGGCATCACTGCGTGAAGGAAACGCTGGTCTGGAAGATGGAGTTTATACTCTTAGCGACTTTCCTGATTGGTTAGATTGCTAAGCATCATTTGCTCTCCTTACCTTTGCCGTAGCCAAAGAGGGTTGAGCTTGTATCAAGGGTTATGGCTACAACATGTTCGTCCACATGCAAAACTTTCATTCCATGGCCAAAGTTTTCTTCCTCTTGCCTATCCATGGTGGAGTTAGAAAACCCAGTATTCCTTCAATGATTTCCCATCGCCCTTGGGATAAAAGCATAGTTGTTAGATGGTCTGTGTGGTATGGTCCCCACCTACATGCCCAACAGTGTCTTTGCACCCCCTCTTTGCTCTCAGTACTCCAACCACATTGCTGCTTCAGTGCCTTGAATGCCTCATATTTCTCATGCCTCTTGTGTAAGGTTTGGATATTTTGCCTGCAAGTAACTGATAGTTCACACTCAACTAGCTTAAATAATAGGGAAGATTTACTTGTTATCTCATATAACAAGAGGTCCTAAAGGAGGTAAGGTCCAGGTTGGTTAGTTCAGTAGCTCAGTGAGATCAACAGAAATCAAGATTTTTCCTCCCGTCTTTTTGTTCTACCATTCTCAGCATGTTGGTTTTGCTTTCCTCATGCATACAAGATAGTTGCCACATTTTCAGGCATCACATGTAAACAACACAATATACAGCAGCAGAAGAGAACACGTCTCTGGTGTGTTTCTTGTAATCAGCTGGGAGATCTGTATATGAGCTTGGCCACTGGCTGTGTGACCTTGATCAAATTACTAAATTTCTCTGGGTCTCTCGCCTTTATGTACTCATGGAGAAGATTGGACCAGACAAATCTTTGAGTGTATTCTAATTTTATCATCCATCCATCCATCCATCCATCCATCCATCCATCCACCCACCCATCCATCCATCCATCCATCCATCCATCCATCCATCCATCCATCCTTTACTTGACGTGTATTTACTGAGGGCCTGTTATGCTCCAAGGAATTGTCATAGGCAATAGAGCTAGAATGGGGAACAAAAAAATAAGGTCCCTACTCTGATGGAATGTATAATCTCATGGGATATACAGATATTAAATAATTACAAATAATCCAAGATTGCATGTGACTCAGCTATTACAGGGATGTCTGACCTTGGTTGAGTGATAATTCTTGGTTTAGTTAGCTTTGGGAGCAGGGATGGGAGAAGGTGGATAGTGAACATGAGGAACTATGGTGGGCAAGAAATTATTAACACCTTGTGGAAAAGAGCAAAGAAAATCCAATTTTCCTATGTGAATTTTTCTCTCTCTTTTGTAAATTGAGATGTAATTAACATACAGTAAAATGAACAGATCGTAATTTAGTTTGAATTTTTACAATTATATACACCCATAAAACCATCACCCACAAACAGGATATAGAAATTTCCATTAACACTCCCCCCTCAGATGCTTAGCTTTGCCTGTCTCTGGACTTCATTCAAATAGAGTCATACTATGTGTACTTTTCACATCTAGTTTTATTTTGTTCAATATAATGTTTTTGAGATTTTGCCATGTTGTTGCATATATCAGTGGTTCACTTTTATTGCCAATTATTCTTCCATTGTACCAATATATTTTCATTTCTTTTGGGTAAATATCTAGGAGTGGAATTTCTGGGTCAGAGGGTAAGTGTAACTTTATGAAAAACCACCAACGAGTTCTTCAAAGTCATTGTTCATTTTACCATCCCGTCAGCAAAGTGTGAAAGTTGCAGTTGCTCTGCGTCCTCGCCAATATTTAGTACCAATATTTAGTATTGTTGGTCCTTTTGATTTTAGCCATTTTAATGTATGTGGTAGTATCTCTTTGTGGTTTTAGTTTGCATTGCCCTGATGACTAATGATGTTGAGTATCTTTTTGTGTGTGTGTGTGTTTTCTCTTTCCTATATCTTTGTGAAGGGTCTGTTAAAGTCTTTTACCTATTATTATTGTTTTTTAAAATTATTGATTTGTAGGAGTTCTTTATATATTCTGGCTACAAGCTCTTTGTCAGATATATGCATTGCAAATATTTTGTTCCTAGTCTCTGGCTTATTGCTGGTGTTTTCATGAGCAGAAGTTTTAAATTTTAATGAAGTCCAATATATAATTTTTTTCTTTCATGTTTAGCTTTTTGTGTCTTGTCTAAGAAATCTTTGTTTACTCTAAAGCTATGAAGAAATTTTATCTTCCAGAAACTTTATGGTTCCAGCTTTTATGTTTAGGTCTATGATGCATCTTGAATTAATTTTTGTGCATACTGGGAGATAAAAGTTGAAGTTCATTTTTTTATATAGACATCCAGATGTTCTGGCACCATTTGTTAAAAAGACTTTCCTTTTCCTATTTCATTGACTTGATGACTTTGTAAAGATCATTTGACTCTACATTTCTGGGTCTATTTCTGTACTCTCCATTCTGTATCTTTCAGCATTATTCTGTAGTTTTTAGTGTAGAGGTGTAACACATCTTTCATTGGATGTATTCTTTGATAGATTTTTTATTGCTATTTCAAATGTAATACCATTTAACTTTCATTTTTAATTGTTTGTTGCTATTTTATAGGATTGCAATTAACTTTTATATGTTGATCATTTATCTTGAGACCTTGGTAGATCCCCTTATTTGTTTTGGTAGTTTGTTTTCTTTCACATATTCTATAAGATTTTCTTTATTTACAGTAATATCATCTGTTAATAATGGGAGTTTTACTTCTTTCTTTCCAATCTTTTGTCTTTGATTTCTTTTCTTGCCTTATTGCACTGATTAGGACTTCTAGTACAATGCCGAATAGAAGTGATGCCAAACATTTTTGCCCCAGTCTCAGAGGGAATGAATTCAACATTTTACCATTAAATATGATGTTACCTCTAGGGGTTTTTTTTTTTTGTAGATGCCCTCTATCAGAATGAGGAGGTTGTCATCTATTCCTAATTTGCTAAGAGTTTTTTTTAATTGAGGTATAATTGACATACAACATTATATTAGTTTCAGGTGTACAACATAATGTTTTGATATTTGTATACATTGTGAAATGATCACTGCAAGTCTAGTTAACATCCATCACCATACAGTTACAAAATTTTTTTTCTTATGATGAGAACTTTTAAGATCTACTCACTGAGGGATTTTTCCCCCCTATCAGCATGAATAGTTGTTGTATTTTGTCAAGTGCTTTTTCTGCATCTATTGAGATGATCTGGTGCCAACCGTTGCTTTAGTCAGCTTTGGGATCAACCATTTCAACAGAAGGAATTATGGGAGGGCAAAAATTTATAAACATCTCTTGTACAAATGGCAAAGAAAAACGGACTCTTCTTTGAGAATTTTCTGTATTAAAATTATAACTAGTGAGACCACAAAATTATTCTTTACCCAAATTATTTAAACAGAAATTTTCCGAGATATGTCTCATGTGCCAGAAATTACCATGGTTTTAAGATCTTAGCACTAACTATGTCTTGGAGAAGTAGAAGAAGGTAGGAATGGGCACCATGCTGGGAATAGAAGGCATAGGATTAGTGATGACACAGAGACACTTGCTGTCATTTGGTTCAGTTTTTCCCTCTAGAAGAATGATCTTAATATGGGACAGTGTGGAGAAAACAGCAATAAGGGAAAATTAAAACCCAATTTAGTTATAAAATGGAAAGAGAGGCTTAAAGTGCTTTAAACAAGTTCCAGCCCTGAGGCTCAGATGAATCTCATCCAGAGAAATAGGATGGATTTAGTTTTGATCATCCAACCTGTGTCCTGTAATCTGAGGGAAATCACAGAGAATGAGGGAGGTGCAGGGGGCAGGATAAATATCCTTGTTATTATTATTTTTATGGAGAAAGTGTGGATTCCAGAAAGCATAGCCTAGTGATCTTAATATCTCTTTTTGGCAACATTCTAGATTTCTTTTTTAATTAAACAGATGGGAACATTAGAAGAGAAATTGTTGACTCCCCTGGAGCTGGTTCAAGAATCCACTCAAATGTCACCTTTCTCTGATGGCTCCTTGGACCCTGAAAGGCAGAATCAGTTAAGTTTGGTCTGTATGCTCCGACATTAATTATATTTGACTCTAGCCCTGACCACATATTTTCTTATAATTTGTCTTCTTAGCTGTCTGTCTCCTTCACTAAACCACCTCTTTAAAGGCCAGAGCCAAGTTTATTCTCTGTTGTATCCCTGAGCTTAGCACAGTGCCTGGAACTGTGAAGGTGCACAATAAATATTTATGTGATAAATGAAATGACAGGACTTGCCAAACTCACATTTTTAAAAGAATCTTATGTACCAGCCAATTCTTTTACTTGCGATATATCCATAGCCAACTCAAAATGGTTTAACTAAAAAGAAGAAATTTAATTGGCTCGTGGAACCAAAGTTAGGGATAGAAGTGGCTTGAGTCCTCTTGGATTAAGGTGCTCTAATGATGTCATCATGACAATCTCATCTTCTCTCCATTTCTAGCTCTGATTTGTTTTGGGCTGGCTATATTTATGCAGGCTGCATCCCTGGGGAACAAGGTGGTCCCTAGGACCCCAGGCTTATATATTCTCTCTGGAACCTTAGTGGAAAGATATTTATTTTTTTCAGTAACTAAAACAAAAATTTTGGAATTATGTCTCATTGGGCTGTCATGGGTCATATTCCGATCCCTGAGCCAAACGCTGTGGTCAGGAGGATGGATGATGCCAATTGGCCAGGCCTGGGTCATAGTTCTACCCCTGGAGTAGGAGGTGGAGTCGACACCTGAACCGTATAGATGGAAAGTGGGTGAGTGGTGGTTCTCCAAAGGAAAACCATGATGTAGTTACTCAAAAAGGAGTGGTGCATGATGAGCAGGAAAAAAATTCCAAGTACCTCTGGGTTCTTGACCAGTTCATCCACTGTTAGCTTGCAGACAAGTGTACTTGGATTTCAGTGGGCCTGTCGCACACAGTCTCTCAGGATGTTCTTTGGGCAAAATGGTTAAATGTGAGTTTGTTGATAATCTAGTTAGGTGGATTTATAGTTGGCTAAACAAACATATCCTGAAAGTGTTGATTCTTGAATTGATATTCACCTGAAGGGTGGTCCCAAGGGCCCTGCTGTCTGATTTTGTATATAATCCTCTCTGGACTGGCATTTTTCATCAGCAGCTTGGATGAAGACATCATAGGTGTACTTAACAAGACTTTAGATCGACAGTTCCTGGAATTTTGGGTTTCACAATCTGGTAAAGTTGCAGAAAAAATTAGGAAATGATTCAGGGTCTCCAGCTTTTTATTTTTGCTAAGTAAAGATGCAAATATATTAACTATCATCTATTCATTTCCCCAATATTTTACTAAGAGAAGACATTTTAATATCAAAAAAAGGAGGAAAGACGTGATCTCATAAAAAAACCAGGCCTTCCCAAGAAAGGATAATTGGCTGCCTTATACCGGCATTAAAAGAAAATAATGTAATGGCTATTGCACAAATAATTGCAACATAAAAATTCAATTTTCAAAATTACAATGAATATAATTTCTGTAATTTTCTCTCTATAGGTTTATCGTTTTGGAGATTTATATTTGACAGTGCATCATAGCATGGAGCTTTAATGTCAGCCTGTGGACTTGTTTTCTTAGACTTTGTGGGAAGTTCAAATTCACATAGCTCTGCTGACAAAAATAGAACGACACTCTTATGCTATTTCACTCAATTCACATATTTTGCATTATACCCAGAAAGGGTGGGGACCCCCCCCCAAGCCACAGATGTGCTCATCTCTGGCCTGACACACCTCAGCCGTTTCTGCTGCCTTCTTTTCCCCACAGGGCAGGGAAGAAGCTCTGTGGTATCTGGCGGTGAGGTGTGCATGCAGGATGATGGAGCTCTCAGGAAAGATGATGGGGGGGCTCTCACTTCGATGGCTGCTCCTACCTGGGGTGCTCAGGCAAAGGCCTTGATCATCCCGAGTGAAGCAGGCAGGAATGCAGCTGAGACGGATGCTGCAAACTGGCAAAAATTAAATCGAACCCTCTTTCCCCTGTCCCCAGCCAGCCCAGAACATGTGTGAAGTCCCCTATTCCAGAGCTACTGCTGAGAGAAATAGCTCCTTCCCTGGACGTCAGAATCAAGGCTTTCAGTATCTCCATAGGCTGCAACCCGGAACCGAAACTGACAGAATGGAGTTTCATGAGGATTACTGTAAAGTTCTTGCCAGTGGTTCAGAGCCTCAGCTACCCAAGAACAAGCTTATCTTGAGAGCAGTGCCTGTGAAGAAGGCTGGGGTTTTTAATTGACTCGAGTTCAGTGTGAGCCGGAAGCACCTGTGGCGTCAGTCTTAGGCCACCCTAACAGGAACGTGATGTCCAGTCAAGGGAGATAACAGCTGTGCCAGAGCAGGGTTATTTTGGACTAAATAATCATTTTTAGGGGGAGAGGCTTCTTGTATTTTGTGTGTTAGCAGCATCCCTGGCCTCCACCACTCAGTGCCAGTAGCACGCCCCACATTGTGACAACCAAAGATATCTCCAGACATTGCCAAATATCCCTGGAGGAGGGGAGCAAAGATGTCCCAGTTCAGAACCACTGAACTGGACTCTATTCTGCTGCATATGCCATGTGTGGAGCTGTATTCAGCTCTAGGCTCTCCAGGAAGGTTCACAAACTTGATTAAGTCTGGAGGAGAGGGAGGCACCAGGGTGAGGTGTATAAAGGTCATGACATTAGAATATGGCAGGGTATGTGGACTGGAGTGTTTAGGCTGGAGAAGAAAGGAGCCAGGTGGTGGTGGTGAGAGAGCTATGTGTGGGGGAAGGATAGCCCAGCTCCACATTCTTCCTACCCTTTCTCCTTCTTGTTTGTTTTCTCCTCCAACATTTTTTTTTTCTCTGTAACTCTTTTGTATCATCCTTTTTTCCCCTTTCTCTCTTCACTGGCTTCATTTTCCTTTCCATCAACTTTTTTTATACTATTTTTTATTTTGATAAAATACATATAATATAAAATTGCCATTTTAACCATTTTTAAGTGTACGATTCAGTGGCATTAATTATATTCACAATGTTGTGAAACTATCACCACTGTCTATTTCCAAAATTTTGCATCACCCCAAACAGAATCCCCCCAGTTTTATCTCCCTGCCCACTCGCTGGGCACAGAGGGACCTCTCCTAGCTGCCTTGCTCTAATCCCAACCTTGGATAAACCCCCATCCGTGCTCAGCAGAGATGGTGAGACTCGGCTGCTTATAGCCCTTCAAATCCCTATCAGCCGCTCTCAGCTGGGCTTTGGTTGTTTTCCCTCAGTTCTTGTATAGCCCAATGCCTTCCTACCCTTTACTCCCCAGCAGCTGTTCCAGATCATTCCATTTGTCTTATTTGGCCCCACCCCTTATCCTCCTATCATGCCAACGTTAGCCTTATCTTTATTTCAGTACAAATTGAGTTTATCTAAAAATGATTTTTTTAAGCACTTTTCCCTCCGGAATTTCACCTTAGCATCACCTGTCTTTTCATCCTTTCGGCTTGGTTTCTGAGGGCCATGTGGTCTTTCTGTCTAAAGCTAACTATGCCACCTGAGCCTTTGGTCATCTCTCCTGCCTCCATAACCTGGTGTGAGAGCCATGTCCTCTCTTTCTTGAAATTTAGTATGCTCCTTCTGCTTCCTCGTAACTTGCTGTATTGGTTCGGGCTGCCATAACAAAATCCCATAGACTGGGATAGCTTAAACAACAGAAATTTATTTCTCACAGTTCTGGAGACTGGGAAGTCCAAGATCAGGGTGCCAACATGGGTAGGTTCTGTCTTATCTTGCAGATGGCTTCCCTCTTGCTGTATCTTCACCATGGCAGAGAGAGAGAGGGAGAGAGAGAGAAATTGAGATTGAGATTGCAAGAGCCAGCTCTCTGGTCTCTTCTATAAAGGCACTAATCCCATCATGAGGACCCCCACCCTCATGACTTCATTTAAACCTAATCAGCTTTCAAAGGCCTCATCTCTAATTACCATCACATTGGGGGTTAGGGCTTTAACATATGAATTTTGGAGTGATACAATTCAGTCCATAACACATGCCCATCCCTTTCCTTCCTAAAACCCCAAACAACCCCTCATCCTGATTTCTCCTCATATTACTGTTACTCTCCCTCTTCTCTGGTCCATACTCCAAGCTGTGGCCAGATTTGTTCTCCCACAGGACCCATCATGGCGTTACTCTATTCAGAATGTGGCCTGGAGAATCCCAGCTCCTTAGAATGACATTTGCGATCTTCATGAATCTGGCTCCAACCCATCTTTCTGTTCTCGTCTCCCACAACATCACTTTCCTGATTCTGAGCTCTGTCCATCTTACTGCTGATCTTTGAGTGTGTTGCACTTTCAAAATGCCAGTTTGCTCTTGGTGTCTTCTTAGCTAGAGATGTCCTTGTCTCCCTTTCAGCCTCTTCAACTTCCTACATACGTACTACATCTGTTCTTGACCCGTCCCAGGTGACCCCAGTTAGAATTAAATAGTCCTTTCTTCTAGATAATGCGGCATATTCCTTAAAGCTTTCCTTACCCCACATTTTATTCTGCCTTATTTTGCAGTCTGTTCATCTCTCCATCTTCTCAGTTAGGGTGTGGGCTTCCCAAGGGCAGGGACTCTAACTATTCATGTTTGGGCTCCCCCAGGGCTTTGCAAACTTAAGAACCTACAATGCACCAACTACTTGACAAACTCAAGAGGTTTTAAATTTATTCTGTGGAGAAGGAGAGGGCAAAATAGGACCAACGAGCTGAAAGTTCTTTATTTTGGTTAATCTAAGGAGAGACATTTTGAATTGGAGCTGACCAGCAATGGAGTGGGTTTATCAGGAGGTGGTGAGTGCCTGCCCCTGAGAGTATTCAAACAAAAGCCGGGAAGACCATCTCTCAGAGACATTGTAGAGAGAATCCCTGAATTAGCAGGAGGTTGGGTTAGAGATCCTCTAAGGCAGTGTTTTTCTATCTCAGCACTATTGATATCTGGGCTGGATAATTCTATTTTGTGGGGGGCTGTCCTGTGCATTGAAGGATGTTGAGGAGCATCCTTGGTCTCTACTCACTGGATGCCAGTAGCACCTCTCAATTGTGACAAGCAAAAGTGTCTCCAGACATTGCTAAATGTCCTCTGGGGGTAAAATCCCCTCAACTGAGGGTCACTGTTTTAGGGTTCATTCTATCAGTGAGAATCTGTGAATATACTATTTTATCTTTCTATTTTGTAAGTAACAAATATCTCAAAGTTGGTGGACATTCTGTACGTTGGAAGAATGAAAGGGGAGGATGGGATGGGAAAGGAACTGATCTTTACTGAGCCAGCCATATGTCATGACAATCTGTGAGGTGGGGAGTTTGACCCCCATTTTACAGATGAGGAACCTGAGGCTCAGAAAAGTCATGCAGCTGGTAAGTAGCAGAGCTGGGTCTCAAATGTGGACTCGCCTGAAACACTGTCTTCTTCCACCTTCTTCCCCCTTGCTCTTCCCTAAGCGTGTCTCTCATGGCATTTAAACTCAGCTCTTACATTAACCCACCTCCTTTTGTGAGCCTCGCATTCGAATTTTGAGGGTGTTTCAGTGTGCTTCTTGTAACTTTCCACTTCAGCTCAGCACTCCCCTGTAGGGCTGATCTAGAGCCTTAGATATTCAGAGCATCCATTGTCCTCATGGAAGAAGACCACATTGAAATGCCTTGGCACCTGGATGCTCCTGCTTACTGCTGCTAATGGCGCCCCCTCAACTTTATTGGGATATAATTGACATATAACATTGTGTGAGTTTAAGGTGTACAATATGATGATTTGATATATATATATATATAGTGAAATAATTATCACAATAAGGTTACTTAATGCTCATCACCTCATATAATTAGCATTTTCTTTTTGTGGTGAGAACATTTAAGATCTACTCTTTTAGCAATTTTCAAGTATATAATATAGTATTGTTAACTATCACCACCATGCTGTACATTAGATCCTCAGAACTTATTCATCCTGTATCTGAAAGTTTGTATCTTTTGACCAACATCTCCCCATTTCCCTCACCCCTCAGCCCCTGGTAACCACCATTCTAGTCTCTGTTTCTATGAGTATGGCTTTTTTAGATTCCACATATAAGTGAGATCAAACAGTATTTTTCTTTCTCTGTCTGATTTACTTCACTTAGCATAATGCCCTCGAGGTCCGTCCATGTTGTCGCAAATGGCAGGATTTCTTTCCTTTTATGGCTGAATAATATTCCATTGTGTATATACACCACATCTTCTTTATCTATTCATCTGTCAATGGACGCTTAGGTAATTTCCATGTCTCGGCTATTGTGAATAATGCTGCAATGAACGTGGGGGTGCAAATATCTCTTTGCTAGAGATTTCATTTCCTTTGGATATATACCCAGAAGAGGGATTGCTGGATCATATGGTAGTTCTATTTTTAATTTTTTGAGGAGCCTCCGTACGGTTTTCCATAGTGTTTGTATCAATTTACATTCCCACCAACAGTGCACAAGGGGTCTCTTTTCTCCACATCCTTGCCAACACTTGTCTTTTTGAGACTAACCCTAATGGCTTGTTTTGAGGGAGATCCAAATGTCATGAGGATTCAAGAACCTGTGGATACTAATGGAATCACAGTATTGCTAATAACCACGAAACATCTCATCTTGTTACATTCTGCCCAAGAAGAACTTCTAGCTTTTTGCGCAAAATCTCAGGACTCCCACATCTTCCTTGGTTCCCTTATAGGGCACCTCACCACTCATTCTGATAGCTTCATCCACCATTGGGCCGTTGTTTTTTTCTCTACTCTGGCCAGTTCAGGAATGCGCAGGGAGAAGGTTTGTTGTTGCCAGGCCTGATAGAACCCCTTATGAATCTCCACTGCTGTCCAGGTTGCTGTACCCAGAGACGCCAGTCTTCAGGGATCCAGTAGACGCTTGCTCTGGTTGAAGACAGGGCTGTCCTCACTGCTTTAGCCTGGGACCCAGCCCCTTGCAGGACCAGTGTTCCCAGGTTAAAGTAGGAAAAGGACTCTTACTCCAATTACTTCACACTTTGTTTCATGGCCTCTGATTATCCTCACTTTGCCCAGAATTCACAAAATCTCTCAAGAAATACCTCAAGTCCTGTGAAATCTTATCCCTATAAACATAGAAGCTCAAACCCTGCCCAGGGCCTGGGGAGGAGGGAGCAGACATCATTCTCTACCTTCAGGCTGCCATCATGACAAAAAAAAGAAGCCCTTCTTTTTGCCCCCCCCAGTTGCCAAACCAAAGTCCCAGAAGATATAGTGGCTATGTAGTGTAGGATGGGGAGGGAGCTTGCCTGTACCTGTAGCATCTGGGCCTCTGCTCAGCCAACTACCATGCCCTCTTACATAAATGAAAGAGGAGATTTAACACTTGAGTTGAGAAATGCCAACATATTCTGTACCATCAGTGAAAGGTTTAGGCTGGAGCACATGTAATGTAATATTCTCAAGCGTGTTTGACTCATCCTTTTGGTTGACTTGACTAGTGCAGCTGGTTCACTTCTCTGTTACTCAAGCTGTGTCTAGGATGCCACTGATCAGCCGTGTTTAGAGTTGTGATGGGAGAGGCCCAGAAACATTTGGGTACACACTGGTGTTGGCGCAAATGCAGATTAGTCTCATGTCCCAGACCAAGAGTCCCTAGACCTTATCTGGGAAAAGGCCTGGGTGGGAGAAGAATGCAAATAGAATGTGGAAAGTAATGCCCAGCCAATGGGGGAGAGAGGGATTGACCAGTGCCCAGCCAATAGGGGAGAGAGGGAGTGACCCATCGGGGCTCACAATGATAGAAGTCAGCTCCCACATCTGTCAGGCAAGACCTTGATATTTTCCATTCGAGATCCTTTGACTTAAAAACAAGATTTCTCAGGATTCCAAGCACCGTTGATGTTGGTATACATGAGGCTGGTCTGGGAATCATTTTATCTTTCTTCTGTGTTTCTTTTTACCACTAAACCTCGAGTTTGGTGTCTAATCCCATTTGACAGTGTCTGTTAAAGATTTAAATGCCACTGCCAAATTCCTTGGCCTTACTTGGCCTCTTTGAAATATTGGGTCTGAAGGAAGAAAGGCTCAGCCCAGCACCTCCAAGTGGGTAGCTCCTCCGACTGCCAAACGCTGCTATTGTGTATTGTCCTGTAGGAATAAAAATTAGCTATTTTTCCTGAGTGTTCAAGCTGCTGCCTTATTTATCTGCCAAAGATTCACACTTGTCTTGCCGCCTAGACTGCAAGCACGTCTGGCATGTGAGTGTGTGTGGGGGCATGGAGTGGTGGTGGAAGAAGAATTTTATTTCTCAGCTGCACCTAACCACCTTTGGGCTGCCTGATGTCATGAAGTGCCAGTCGGTGGTGAGGTGCGGTTTCGTGTGACATGACGTTAGATAACACAGTGTGCCTGAACTCACCCCCTCAGAACCTACAGCCTGTGTGTAGTGGCCATTCCCCTGGGCTTCGGACTGGTTCTAGTGGTCACAGTTCAAGACCACCTGGTGTCTTGGAGAACCTGGGGTATCTGGGTGAAGTTTAAAAATGCAGGCCTGCAGTTTCCCAAAATAGTTATCACTATGCATCTGCATAGTAAACACAAGCAAACAACAACATTTGCTTAAGTTTTTGCGATCCGGGTTTCCTGACGATACCAGAGTTCATTTTCTTGAAGAGTGTCAGGAATGTTTTGGAGTCTCAACTTAAACTTAGATTTGTTTGTCAGGATCCATAGACAAGCCCACGACTTTGGAAGCTTGGCAAGCTGCGCATCTAGGAGGCCCAGGTCTCAGCCTCCCGGTTTTAGGCAAGCAACGACTTGAAGGTGTCTTTTTGCTCTTACGTGTTTAGAAACAAACTCTGGGAAAAAGAGATTGTCCTTGGAAGGAGACTTGCAAGCCAGCTGGTTTCATATGTGTCATAGAATAAGATGCTTATGGATTCGTTTTAAAAAATGACACCTCGAAACTTGAAGTCTGACATCCCTGGGGCCGTAAGATAAATGCTGATGGTTTTGCAGAGCCACCCATTGCTTTTCTCTCCTTTTCACGTTTATTTCTTTGAAAGGCATACCAGAGCCTGAACTTTGAGGAGACCTGGCAGCCTTTGCTGGGGAGAGGAAACTTCTCGAAAGAGAACCTTGTAGGTGCATCAGGTATCTTGCCAGGGGGGGTTGAAAATGCAAATGATTTTTAAGATGTAAAGTTGCATATTTTGTGCACTAGTTTGTGGTTCCGATTGTGTCTCTTTGAGTCAATTGTTTGATGTGTTGTTTTGAGCCAGTTTCATAGTGAGCAGAGCGCCCTTTGGTTTTTTGATTTGTTCCCTAATTGTTTAGAAATGTGCTCATTAAAAGACAAAGTAAACGTGGTTTGAGGTGTTATGCTGAAGGCAGGCATTGTGGGGCGGTGGGAGGGGGGCAGGAGATGTGAACGCATGTGGTTCTTCTTTGAGATAAAAGCCCATCCCGGAAACAAAGCCTGTCGGAATACAAAAGCTCTCTGTACACTGAGCACGTCGGCGGTTACGGATGAACCCTCTCCAATGGCTGCTATCAAACTTGTCATATTTTATTCATGAGTTGTGGTGTGCCTGGATGAAATAAGAAAAGCAGAGCTCCAAATCATAATTATGGCATAAAAAAGATAAAATAGTTATTATTGTGACATTTTTGAAGAATTCTTAAATCTCTCTGATAATTCAGTAGAAAAAGTTGCTCGGCACGACTGGGTGTGTGGCACGCGCTTGTGCTGGTTGGACTCCCGGCCCCCCCGACAGGCTCCATGCGGGTAGTGACTATGAGCCTAATTGAGGAGGGGGCTGCAGCAGTGCTCACACACAAACAGAAACGCTGACGGGCGTCTTTGGCTTTATCACGCTCACATTATTACGCTGTGGTTGATCAAAATACTGCATTCTTGTTTTTTAATTTTTATCTTTTTTTTCATAGAACGTGGGAGCTGGATCATTTGGTATACCTGGTATGGGGAGATTTTGGGAATAGTGGTGAGAAAGCCCAGTCAGAGGGATACCCTACACCCTCTAGATGTCGTAGGACTGCAACACAGAGTTTAAGACAGAAGCTGCTGCCTTATGTCATGGATTTGAAAAAGTAAGCTGAGGCACATTGGAAAAAAGATATATCAACCTCACTGGAAATAAAAAGGGCCAACTGTTCTTCCTTCAGCTGCTTCTGCTGACCCAGGGCTTAGCTGCTCATTTGTTAACTAATTTATCCGGAGACGCCTATCAACCCACACCATCCTTATGCTCATGGCCTCCCTCATCTCTGGTCCAAATTATTTGTGGATTCAGCATAAGATATTTATTCACTCAGGACTTGTGTTCCTCATACTGGGCTCTATCCACCCGTTCACACAGCTAGATTGTAAGCTCTTTGAGGAAGCTCGTGAGAGGAAGCCTTCCCAATGTAGTCTCTGCGTGTGCCCCACACACATGGTGTCATCTGACCCCGGCACTCAGACAAGGAGGGAATTGACAGTGACAAACATTTTCAAAACTGCTCATGTAGGTGATTGCATGTATTTGTCGCATAGATTCTGTGATATAAGTATCATCATTATATTTGTCACCATTTAATGGAGGAGAAACTGAGTTTCAGAGGGATTAAATGACCTGTCCCTCAGATACTATGTCAGGACTGATGGTGGATCCCAGATCTTCTGATCCCAAGCTCCGCTTCAACACAGGCAGTGTTTCCAACCTTTTTCATATCGTGGCACACAAGGAGAATGGCTATGTTTGTACATTACACTGGGGAAAGGAAAAGGGGCTGTTTTTTGCCAGAAGTGCTCTGCCTGGTCATAGCAAGAGCCAAGAGGCTCCCCACCTCAGTGATACCTGTTAGCAGGGCCCCAGCATCTGCTGGGACGCCCCCCGGGTGAGCTGGGAAGGACGGGAGGGCAGGGAATGGAGGGCTTTGCGTGAGGCTGGGTATAGAGGGTGTGCCTATTAGCACAAGCTGGAGGTGTGCGGGGGAGGGGCACAGTCCCAGGTGCCTAGAGGGTCTGTCAGGTCACAGCTGAGCGGGGTGCACTGGCAGGGACACGCAGCCAGCTGGTGACGTTGTGCAGTGTGCCACATTTCCTTAGTGTCAGCCTCACTGCGTTGTTGCCTGTGGGCATGTGGCCCTGCGCTGCCAGGCCATCTTCACTTTTTACTGGAGACCTGGATTTTCATATGAATCTCCTGATTCTTATACTGTATTTCATTGATTCTAAAACACACACACTTACATTTTCATAAATATGTAGTAAATGGTCTTACAATCAATAATCGATAGCTTTCTGTTTTCTTTTTTAGAGTATGTAAAATAACGGTGTATCTTATACCGTGTGGCACCTCGGACTTGATGAATGTGCCGTGCTGGTTGGGATGCTGGTGGGTAACACTGGGGGCTGAACCAGCAGGCTGAGCTCCATCTGGCCTGAGGCTGGTCACTTTACCACCTGGAGCCGGGACACCAAGCAGGACCCAGTTCTCAGCTGTGGCTGCTGGTCACAATCATTGGGGACACTTAAACAAGTAAATTCAGATGCCGGTTCTACCCCGGACTGTTTTCCCGAGTCTCTGCGGATGAGGCACCTTAAAAGAGATGCCCCGCCCTTCCCCCCACTCTGCCTAGTCATTCGTGAGCTGTGGGTTTCATTGGAAAGGAGAGAGCAGGGCGGTTGGTATTCATGACTTGGCAGGGCTTTCCCAGCAATTCAGTTTTAGCTGCATATTTTGTGGATAAGCCAGCCACAGCATCCTTTCTGATATTTCATTTAAACAGAATATCTCCCCATCATTAGAAACCTGCCCAGCCCACTAGTGTGTGCTTCAGCGTGTGTGCTGGGGACAGGGCAAGGTTGGGACAGCCACTTCCTGGATTCCTGCTTTGAGTCTCTCTTTTTTCAACATGTGGCTTTGGAATCCCTTCTCTGTCAATGTTTGAATGACTGGCTGGAGAAAAATCATTTTTTTTGAGGCTTTATCTTTAAAGGTGCCTCTACAGCTCATTTACATATTGATCAGTCAGCGGGCATTAACTGAGAGTCTGCATTGCTGCCAAGTGCCAGCCACCGTGCTGGGTCCTGATTGTAGGAGAATTGGATAGATGCCCTGCCCTTGAGGGCCCCTGGGACTAGTTGCAGGGAGGAGAGAACCAGAAATAGATCACATTCATTCATTCAACGAATATTTATTGTACACCCATGTGATGGGCACAGTCTGGGTGTTAGAGATGTAGCAGAGAAAAGACGGTCTGCCTTCATGAAGCCTATGTTCCAGCAGATGTGGGCCACCACCATAAACAAGTATACTAATGGGTTAGTAACTTCAGGTGGTGATATATACTATGGAGAAAATGAAATGGTAGGGAGGAAGAGAGGGGAGGATTGCATTTAGGTAGGATTATTGGGGACGGCTTCCGTGCAGAGGTGATGTTGGTGCTGATGCCTGGATGAAGAAGGAGTCAGCCATTCAAAGATAGTAATATCATTCATGATCACTTACATTATTAATGATGAACACTTATCATGTGTGAGGCACTGTTCTAAATTCTTTATCTTCATTAACTCATTGAATCCCTATCATACTCCTACAAGAGAGATGGGTATTAGGAACCCCATTTTACGGAAAGGAAAACAGAGCTACAGGCAGGTTCAATCAGTTGGCCAAGGTTATAGGTCCAGTAAGTGGCAGAAAGAGAGAGAGAGAGGTTATAAACTGCTTCGCTGCTGACTTCGAAGCTGTAGGCGGGGGACGTGAACCAAGGAAAGCCTGAAAAGGCAAGGACATGCATTCTCCCCTGGAGCTTCCGGAGGGAGAGCGGCCCTGCTCATACCTTGGTTTTGGTCTAGTGAAACCCATTTTGGACTGCTGACCTCCAGACCTGTAAGTTAAGAAATTTGTGTTTTAAGCTGCCAAGTTTGTGGTAATTTGTTATAGCAGCAACAGGAACTAACAGAGGCAGCTATTTGAAGGTTTGAAGTAAGAGGTTGAGGTGATTGATATGATGTGATTTAAGTTTGAAAAAGAGTTCCTTGATTCTCCAACTGATTGATGGGAGAGAGAGAGACAGAGAGAGAGGGAAGAGGGAGAGGGGAGAGGGGAGAGGAAGAGAGACCCGAGTGGAAGCCAGTGGACACTTGGCAATGGCTGCAATATTCTAGTCAAGAGGGTTGAGGGTCCTGGTGGTGACGGAGGTGGAGCTCAGGGCCTGCTGGTGGGCGGCTGCACCCTGAGGCACCCTGACGATTAGAGGACAGGCAGAGGAGAGTGTGAGGAGCCTCAAGGCCCGAGAGGTAGCAGGAAAACCAGAAGAAAGCAGTGCTAAAAAGACAGAGTGCCTCGAAAGGGAGGGAGAGGACAGCTGTTGGGAGGTTGCCGGAGATCCCTTAGGCTTTGGATAGAGACCTGGCTGTTGGCTTTGGTGAGATGCGGAATGTAAGGTGCGTGAGAATGGGTGGGACTAAATACTGGCTGGATGTCTCTGCAGCCTGAATCTGTCTTATTCACCATGGTACAGAGCCTGCCGTGGAGAATGTGCTCCACAAATACGTGTTTGAATGGGTGAATAATTGAACTTTGGAGTGGAGAGGGAAAGTCATCCTTAGCTGGGGCTTCAGAGCTTCATGGAGTTAGAGGAATTGGGTTGGGCCTTGAGAAACGGGCAGGATTTGGATAGGTGTGGAGAAGGTGGCTGGAACCCCAGGGGGCAGAAGAGTTGCGATTACATGCCCATGGAGCCCGTCACCTGTGCTGGGCGCTGCTCCAGGCACCTCCCTGCCCTGCCTCAGAGAGCTCGCCTGTGGCCCGAGAGCACTTGCAAAGGATGAAGTAACAACCACCCTCGGCGGGGGGAGTTTAGGGAGCCAAAAAGAACATCTGCTGGCTAAGTCATATCATACCCAAGTAGAAAAGACTCCTGGGGAACCTACCAGGCATGCTTTGGGATGAATTATCATAAGGCACCATTTAATACACTGAAGGAGTAATTTACTGAAAACTGACTCAGTGTTGTTAGCGTAGGACGTGCAAGAGCTAAATTATTTGCAGCAACGATCAAAGACCAACCTTCCCTCAAATCGACATTTTCATTTCTTTAAAAAAGCTTCAGTGAATGGGGATTGTAATTTTAGCCCTCGGTTGTAGATCTAGTTTGGGAGGGAGGTAGTGGGAAATTGGTGGGGGGGATCCAATCGCCACATAGCAGTTGGCTTTGAGTTCAGGAGCAAGCAGCATTTCCAATGATTTATTTAAGGCTGACGTTAATGTTTAATATGATCGGAGGAAAATCTCTAAAGAGGAGGTCGATTTTCAAAGCACAGCAAGTCTGCAAGAAACCGCACCCATTAGCCCCCTCTCTGGACAGACGCACGCATTTATCGGAGCTTCTACTCAAAGCCTGGAGTTTCTGGTGTCCGGAAAGCTTTGCTGTCTTTCCTCAGCACAGAGTTGAAAGGCCAATAATTGCACAGTTTCCCCAGGAACCTGAAAGTACAGACACCTGGTGGCCAACGCAGAGAGAGAAATAGCAAGGGAGACATCCCCAGCAGTGACTCTGGAACTAATTAGCTAACAAGGTGTGTAATTAGATTAACGCATGTGATCTCAGAGTTGATGATGTGCTTTTTAGGACAGCGGAAATGAAAGAGCTGAAAAGAAAGCATTCCACTGAGGAGTTCAAAATTTTTATCCTGTCAGAATTATTCAGGACACTTGCAATAATAGAGAAAAGAACCTCCTCCAGCGGCCGTGGCCGGCAAGCACGGGCCCTGACAGGTGGGCAGGATCAGGCTGGTGGTGGCGGTACATTCTTCATCACTTGGTTCCTGCTGTTTACCTGGGACTAATGCTGCTTTATGATTTCTCTCTGTTGTGGAAAAGATTTGTTTTCTCCTCTTTCCCATAGCATAGTGAGAGGCTCCCACATTACTTTCTTGGCATACGTAGTGACCAGGCCTGCCCTAACCTAGTGGGCTAGTTATTTCTAGAAGGACCCTCTCTAGCTGCCCCCTTTCTCCTTCAGCTCATTAGAGAGACAGAAATTGCACATTTGAAGCTTGCCAAGTGCCCTCCATCTCCCCAGGTGCAGATTTCTGCAATGCAGAACCCCCAACCCCTCCTGCTATCTAGTTATGCCCCTCACCTCTGACCCCTGGGACTCCAATAAAGCAGATTTTACCTCTCTGCCTGCCCTCATTCCCTACTTCTCATTCATTCCCTCGCCTCTGTCTGAGGTAATGCTGCCCTGTGGGTCCCCGAGTGCCAAATTTGTGCAGTTTCTAGGATGAAATATCACTGAGGTCAACAAAGTCATTCCTCATCGAGCCTCTGACAGTTTGCTAATTAATAAGATTCTGGTCATTGCAGCCTGTGTTGAAGTTGGACCAATTTCCCAGGGGTGGAAAGTCAGGTATTAATTCACTAAACCAACTTAATTACTTGCATGTGAGAGAGAAGACAATTTCATCAGGAATATTTTCCTGTGGTTTGACATCTAGCTTTGCAGGTTGTGGACTTCTAAGAGCGTTTTCTAGTCTGATGGCAAGGGAGCCTGGATTCCTGATGGAAAAGTTACATGATTAAGATACCCCAAGTTAAACACACACTCAGAGCTGTTTGCAGTTCCCTGTGAGGGGGTTCCAGCTTTATTTTGAAACTGGGAAAAGAAATAGCCAGTGCTGTGTTCTATCAGGCTGTGAGCTTATCCAGAATAGTGTCGCTTTCTGCTTCTGTACCACAACTGTCTTTGCCCACAGAGCCACGGGAGCTTACCTTTGAAACATTAGCTGTTCACCCTAGTAATTGCTCCATCCCCTAATTTAATGAAAACCCATTAAACCGAAACAATAATTAAAATGAGACATCATCTCTGTAGGAGGTTTGCATATTAAAATCACTGTGCATTTCAATGCAGGCAGATTTTTATTCTTGAAAAACAGTGTTTGAAGCAACATGTAAAAACGATTTATAATGAATAATCATAAATTAGAGAGCTTGGCGGTTGAACATGATGGCCTACTGTTTACTGTTGAGTTTGAGTAGATGTGGCAAGGTCAAGGCCCACACAGCATTTACATTCTCTTTCAGGCCTGAGAATTAGGACCGTGCACAAAAGGGAACTAATGATAATTAGGTCAGCCCACTGCTCCAAAATTTTAAAGCAGGCTAGAGGTTGCGCTTAATATATGGAGGAGTTTAGGGTCCTGGAGGAGGGGTGTCCCTTAGGTAGGCGAGACCTGGCATTGGAGCAGAGTAGAAAAGAAAAGTTTAATGATTCTCTCTTGTCTGGGGATTAGGGAAGCAACGCAGAAATATATAAAAAGGGCTGCAAAATGGAGTCAGAAGACACGTCTCTGCCACTTGCTGGAGGTGGGATCTTGGTCAACTCACCTATCTTCCACAAGCCAGACATTCCTTATCTTTAAATGAAGCTATTCAAGCCTACCCAGTGGGTTATTATGAATATGAAATGTCATCGTGTGCGTGGACACGTTGGCAAATGTTGAAGCTCAGACTTTAGTGTGTAGGTTTCTGAGCCACCTTTGTCTAAGAGAAATGCCTTAAAGAGAGGCCGAGGGAAGGGAAACACTTTATGAGCTCAAGCTGTGTACTTAGGCAAGTTCCATGTATTCTTTCACTACTCCTTACTGAACCTTACAAGGTGAGTGTATTACCACTGTGCTACAGATGAGGCAACTCAAGGATGAAGCAAGGAAGCCGAGTTATCCAAGGTCCCACAGAGGCTACGTGGCGGAGCTGGCATTCAGACACTCACTGGGCTGAGATAGATGGGTGGGGCTGAGAGGCAGTGGTGCATCGTGTTTGGCGCTAGACAGATCTGAGTTTGAATTCCAGCTATAATACTTAGTAGGAAGCTTATTCACTTTTTGTACCTCATCTATAAAATGGAGATAGCAATACTGACATCACTAGGCTGCTGACTGCTGTGGGGAGGACTAAATTAGGTAGTATATTTCAAGTCCTTAGCTTGACATCTAGCATACAGCAAAAATTAAAAAATGTTTGGATATTGGCTGGATGGACCTAGATTGGAGTGGCTGGGAGCCCTATAGACTCTGCCCAATTTTTAAGAAAAGAAAGTTAGAACTGACCACTAACCGTGCCACCAAACGTGGCTCGCAACCCCTGCTCACCTGCCCTTTGCCCTCTTGCTGGACCACAGCCGTATCCAGCTGTGGCACCAACGCCCTCATGGCGTGGTGGTTGCTGGCATAGCTTGGTAGTCCCCCATCCTCCAGGCCCCAGCTATGTTCCAAATAAACTAACAATTGTCATGTGGCGTGTTCTGTTTTAATAGCTTAACATGTGTCAGTTGATTTAATCTTCATGCTATCCCCATGGGGTAGATGCAGTCTTAATCTCATTTTACAGATGAGGAAGCTGATGTACAGGGAGGTTAACTTGTCCAAGGTCACATATCAGGGAGGTGGTGAAGCTGGAATCTGAACCAAACAGGTTGCAGGGCCTGAGCTCTTAACCACTACCCTACACTCTCCCCTCCTGGGAAGATCAAGTCCCTGAGGAGGAACTCTCTGTCCTGCTCCAGGTTGTTCCAACCCTGTGATGTCTCCTGAGAGCGCCCACTTTTCTTAGTTCTCTGAACTGAACAACTGACTGGTTCCCATTCATTTATGATTGTGTTTTTATTACTTGACCCTTAGTCCCATTGTGGGTAGAAGATGTGTCTTAGTTTTGTGTTCATAGTGTCTGGTTCAGAGGCATGCTCAATTAAGGGTTTTAAAGGTAAAGAATGAATGAGTAAATGAATGAGTGGATAGACTGGTGGTTCGCAGAGGGCAGGGGCAAGGACCTCTCTCGTGTCTTTTATAAGAACCTGGAGAGCAGGGCTGGCCCCGTGGCTTAGCGGTTAAGTGCGTGAGCTCCGCTGCTGGCGGCCCGGGTTCGGATCCCGGGCGCATACCGACGCACCGCTTCTCCAGCCATGCTGAGGCCACGTCCCACATACAGCAACTAGAAGGATGTGCAGCTATGACATACAACTATCTACTGGGGCTTTGGGGGAAGAAAAAAAAGGAGGAGGATTGGCAATAGATGTTTGCTCAGAGCCGGTCTTCCTCAGCAAAAAGAGGAGGATTAGCATGGATGTTAGCTCAGGGCTGATCTTCCTCACAAAAAAAAAAGAAAAAAGAACCTGGAGAGCATCCCGTGCTGGGAACAAGGTCCTTGCCTGTATGCAACAACCCATTGTCTACACACAACGTCATGCACTGTGTGGTGGGCATGCCCTTGGAGTTCTCAGACTCTTGACAGTCAATGTAGATTAAGATGACACCTGAGGAGCCTTGACTGTCAGTTTTTCTTGAAACACACCTCAACTCCATCAGCCCGAGCTGTCTTGGGCAGGGGGTTCAGGTCGAAATGCCCCAGCAGACTGTTCTGGGACCTGCCTAGTCCCCTCCACTAAGGAAGGGAGTGGAATTCCATGGGAAGCCAGGCCTGGTTGAGGCTGGCTGGACAGATAGTCTGTTGTCCTCACCGATTTTAAGAGAGACAAATATGTGATTAAAAGCAAGGTGATTGGTGCTTATTTTCGTCTTTTGTGAGATGGTCTTTTCTTGTTTCTCCCCTGTTTCTATAAAGTGCTCTTATATTTTAGCATACAATTTGTTGTCTTTTCCATATTTTCTCATTCTCAGAGAAGATTTGGAAAATTGAGACCTGGGGAAAGAAGAAAAATTTCACATCTCCCAATTGCTGACATTTTGATTGAAGGCCATAGCTATCTTTCTGCTATGCATCACTAAATAAATCTTATATATACCTGATGTGATGCTGTACATACAACTGTGTGCCCGTTTGACCGTAGTGCCTAGGCATATCCTGTGGTATTCTAATGCCTTGGATATCATTATGTTATCCTCCATAACTTCCATTGGCTGTATAGTCTAGTTTGCTTAACCATTCCCTACTGTTGGATAGCTTTTTTGCTATACAATGCAGTCTTCTTTTTTTTATTGAGTTGTGTTGACATATAACATTATATTAGTGTCAATACCTCCTTTACACCTTTTGACCTCCTTCACTCATTTCTCCCATCTGCCCTACCTCTGGCAACCAGCAATCTGTTCTCTTTACCTGAGTTTTTTTAAAGTATCAAACTTTTTTTTGGTGTCCATGTATAAGTGAGACCAAATGATATTTGTCTTTCTCTGAGTTATTTCACTTAGCATAATGCCCTCAAGTTATAATTTCTCCCCCCAGTTTCATTGAGATATAATCACGTGTAACACTGTGTTAGTTTATGGTGTACGACATAATGATCTGATGTATGCATATGTTGCAAAATGATCACCACAATATGTCTAGTTAATGTCCACCACCATACAAATTTTGTTTTCTTGTGGTGAGAACTTTTAAGATCTACTCTCTTGGGGCCGGCCTGGTGGCATAGCAGTTAAGTTCATGTGCTACACTTCGGCAGCCCGGGGTTCAGGGGTTCAGATCCTGGGCGTGGACCCATGCACTGCTTATCAAGCCCTGCTGTGGCAGGCGTCTCACGTATAAAGTAGAGGAGGATGGGCACAGATGTTAGCTCAGGGCCAATCTTCCTCACCAAAAAAAAAAAAAAATCTACTCTCTTAGCAGCTTTCAAATATACAATATAGCATTGTTAACTATAGTCATCATGCTGTACATTACATCCCCAGGACTTATTTATTTTATAACTGGAAGTTTGTAACTTTTGATCCTCCCTGGCCCGTTTCACCCACTCCCTGCCTCAGGTAGCCACAGTCTGTTCTCTGAATCTATGAGTATTTTTTATTTTTTATTTATTTTTTATTTTTATTTTATTTTTTTTGTGAGGAAGATCAGCCCTGTGCTAACATCTGCCAATCCTCCTTTTTTTTTTGCTGAGGAAGACTGACCATGGGCTAACATCCATGCCCATCTTCCTCCACTTTATATGGGACGCCACCACAGCATGGCTTGCCAAGCAGTGCGTTGGTGCGCGCCCGGGATCTGAACCTGCGAACCCTGGGCCACCACAGTGGAGTGCGTGCACTTAACCGCTTGCGCCACTGGGCCGGCCCCTATGAGTTTTATTTTAATTAAAAAAACTTTTTTTAGATTCCACATATAAGTGAGATCGTATGGTATTTGTCTTTGTCTGAGTTATTTTACTTAGCATAATGCCCTCAAGGTCATTTTCCCCCTGAGTTTTATTGAGATGTAATTGACATATATTAGTTTAAGATGTATAACATAATGATTCAATATATGTATACACTGTGAAATGATCAACACAAGATGTCTAGTTAACATCCATCACCACACCTAGTTACAAAAATTTCTTTTCCTGTGTTGAGAACTTTTGAGATCTACTCTTAGCAACTTTCAAATATACAGTACAGTACTGTTAACTATAGTCACCATGTTGTACATTATATCCCCAAAACTTATTTATCTTACAAGATAGTTTTAACTATCTTATACAGTGCAGTCTTAAACATATTAAAAAAATTTTCACCAGTGTTTTCCTTTCTGTTTTCCTGTCCTGTGATTCAGGTAGAGCTGACATCCATACTTTACCTCTGTCTTTATCCTAAGGTGTCCACTGAGACGGGGTGGAGGGATGAGGTGGAGACTTGATCACTGGTGGGTTGCAGTGTGAGTGTGGGGAGGCAGCCTGAGAGGAGGAGTGGTCACAGTTTGCTAACTTCTTAGTGACAAGGGATACATGGATTTTCCTTATGTATTTTAAACGTTTATAAGAAGAGCTCAGCTGTCTCACCAACAGTGCCTGTCTAATTAGTAAAATTATGGGGGCACCGGAATCTCTTTTGAGTGAGTCACATAGTAATTACAAAAAATTGATTAATACCGTGTGTCGTAGAATTCCCTAGGTTTCGTCCCCTAGTGGAGGAGTTGGGGATGCTCAGCTGGCTTTATTGTTCCTTAGGCAGCTCATCATTTTAATGTACTTCTCAACAGGTTGGGGTTACAGTTGAGTGTCTTTGGTAAGCCTCCTTTGTTATATTGTGTTCCAGACTTAGTGAAGATACGTTAATTAATTATTAATGCAAGAAACATTTGTTGAGGTTCTGCCACGTGCCAGGCACCGTGCAGATGTGGGGTATGTGTTGGTAAACAATTCCTCATGGAACTTACAGTCTAGTGGGCATGATAGCCGTTAATGAAATGATTACATACGTAAAGCTTTCATTATGAAATATACAATGAAAGCAAAATGCAGGGAACCCGAGCTGGCTTGGAATGGCCAGAGAAAGCTGGCCTGAAGGAGTGACAATTAAGCTGGTGCCCAAAGGAGAGGGAAAGAAGAGAGAGGTCGCTGCAGATGGGAATGCACCAAGGTGGGGAGGGACACAGCCCTGGAAAGAAGGGGAAGGAGGCTTGTGTGGCTGGAGTGCAGTGGCAGGCGGGTGGGAGAGGGGAAAGAGAGGAGGATGAAGAAGTAAGCAGGGGAGCCAGGTGAATGCCATGGAGTGTCGTGATCGACTCTGCTGGGGCAAGAGTCAATGTTCTCTCCACTCACTTGCTGTGTGACCTTGGGCAAGCCATAAAACTTCTCTGTGCCTCAGTTTCTTCACCTGTAAAATGGGGGGGGGGAGATGTTGATATTTAGCTCATAGGGGTTGTACAAATAGATTCTTGATAAATATTTCCTGAGTGAATACAGCATCAGGCACTGGGTACGTGATGTGACTTGTCCCTTTTCCTCGTGCACCAAGCTCTGAGATCATGTGAACACGTTGGTGACCAGCAGACGTGGCTGAGTGAAGAGTGTAGCCTGTGGAAGCAGCCTGCCAGGTTGGAATCTCAGCACCATGGCTTGCCAGCCCAGCGTCTTTTAGAAAATGATGGAAATTCTGTAAGCCTTAGTTTTCTCATCTGTAAATTTGGAAAAATAATAAAGGCTACTCCTAAGGTTACTGTGAGATGATGTGTGTGTGGCAGTTAGCCCTGCGCTTGGTGCCGTAATAAGCCGTCCACGTTTGCTTTTTATCATTCTGGCTTCCGGAGCTCATGGAGGTTTAATGGGATGTTATCGTGAACCTGTTAGTGGAGAGAGCAATCCCTTACACAAGAAGTGGGAGTCTCCTGGTGTCTCCACTACTTTCTCCTTGTGATTTCTGCTTCTTTGAATGCTGCTTGGATCAATAACATCTGATAGTCTCAAAGAAGAGCCGCAGGATCTAACAGTGGGACACATGTCCCCTCCCTCCCTATGGCGGGAATTGCCCTGTGGACAGTTGGCAGTTCTGAATTGGCAAATTTCCTCTGTACTCAGAAATGACAAGCCAACTGCCATTTCAAATGAACAAGTGTTGCTTTACCTTCTGGGGCCAATCTTACCACGAGCTTACATAGGACTCGGGCTACAAGAGTGTGCCATGTCTTGAGTTTCTTGGTGTAAACATGCTGTAATTGCTAAGATGTCACGTAAATTCTCTATCAGTCAAGGCTGAGGCTGGCTGGTGTGTTTGTTTTGTCATGTTTCCTGCTGCTGCTGTTTTTGCTCCCTTGATTCACTGATCGGTGGAGAGTTCCCCCTGATATTAGGTTGACTAGATGCTTTCCTGCTGGACTTGTAGTGAGAGAGATGCTTGCAGAGAAAGAAAAATGCCAGGATAATGGAAAACACGTGGGTGCTCACATCCGCACAGCGATCCTGAAATGAATGCCTCCTTCTTCTCTCTCCTGCCTGGTAAATGCTTACTCATCTTTTTCGACTCAGGCTCAAAGATACATCATCCACGATGTCATTCTCGCCCCCGTGGGCCCCCTCCTTCTTCCGTGCGTTGATCTATTCTACCTGTTGTCACCAGGTTCCTGTCTTGCTTGTGCAGCTATCCTCAAAGGGAAAAACTCTATTTTTACTGTCATTTCCTGCATGCCCAGCACAGTGCCTGGCACAGAGGAAACACAGGTGTACGTTTGTTGGCAATGTGAGTCACCAGCCTCCTCACCCTGTAAGTCAGAGAAAATGGAAATGAAGTGGCTTCTATATTAGGCAGAGAAGAGTGTGAATATCATCACTTAATTTCTTGACATCTCCAATCTCCTCCCTCCACCTAACACTTTTTTATGATGCTTAATCATCACATTAGCATTTTTAGTCTTTCTCTGAAACTGACTGGGTAGAGCCGCTTCATCCCAGGAAAGAAAAAGCACTTAACCCTTGCTGCTGAGTTAGCACTTCTCAACCAGATCATGCAAAACCTCAGAGTATCTGGAACAACATCCCTTTTTGGTCTTTTTTTAAATGTAAAATGTTCACCATAAGTGGTTCTTGTGTGGGAAATGACCTTGATGCAATGGTAGCCTGCCAGAACACTCCCAGAGGTCACAAAACAAAAGCCTCCCAAACAGACCAAATTCAGATGCTTGAATCACGTGGCTTATTAAATCAATCTCAAATATCCGGGAGGAAGCAAGGAAAAGAGATGAGGTAGGCTAACTCACTTAGGATAGGGTGTAAGTGGGGCTGGGGGAGGATGGGTGACCTCATTGGATTATTCAGTCTTTCTCTTTCTGCCCCATCAGCTTTCTCACTGATGCTGTGGTTACGTGGTCTGGAGCTGAAGTTATAAAAATGGGGTTCAGCAGATGGGGGTACCTGGAGCCAGTGTGCTTCATCTATTGGAGAAACTCGGGGGCAAGGACCCCTGGCCACAGCTGTAGGTCACCAGTTACTTTGGGGAGCAGTGAAGAGTTTTATTAGCACTTCTCGGGGTTCCTGTGGGCCCAAATGGAGGGGAATGGGTGTTGGATTTAGGGATGACATAGCTGTCATTCTGAAGGGGGCAGGATTTGGTACTCCCACCCCATTCTATTTATAACTAACAGTCTTGTTCACTCCTTTTTGTCTGTGTGCAACACACTTACGTTCCATTTATTCCATCTATGTGTCACAGGTTTCTAACTTGCTCTCTATATTTAACACTTCCTGTGAGCTTTATCCATTCCACTTGTTTTTCTTGTTCTCTCTAGCAGAATTGAATATTCTCAAATAATACAGCAAACACACATTATGGTGGTTGAATATGGAAGTTCAGTAAATACAGGTTCTCATGAATTGGTTTCCATTGGTTACTCTTTTAACTCCAGGAAAAAAGCAGGCTCCTGCAAAGTAGGCGACATATCGCTATTTTCAGTAATTGACAACTTTATGTTATGTTGATTTGGAAAATCAGCAGAGGAGAAAAATCGTAGAATCTGGGTGTTTTATAGATGGAAAATACCTCAGTACTTTCTTTTGCTCTGTGGCTAGGGGCAGGGTAAAGTGATTAACAGAAACAATATGTTGATGCTAGGAAAGAACTTGGAGATCATGGGCTTCAATCCTCTCAATTTTCAGATGTGGTGTGTGACGCTCAGAGAGGTAAAGTGTCTTATCCAAGGTCACACAGCTACCTAGCTGCAAAACTCAGAGTTGTCTTCAGTCCCTTAACACCTAGTCCAGTGTTCTTGCCTCTATATTGTAAGACGTGGGATTACTTTCCCATGTTCTTTTAGCAGCTGAATAATGGTAAACATTTACTTGAAAGAGCTTTTCTGAAAATGAGAACGCACATAAAGTCTCAATGTATCAAAATAGATGTTTTTTTGCGTTTCACGCTGGTGAGTTCTTTACTTCAATGTGCCAATCACTTACAAAGAGAAATAAGAAAAGCTGGCAAAAGCAATGTTCAGTTTTCTAGGAGGGTTGGGTGAGCAGAAGCATGGTCGGATTGGATTAGACTGTTAGGTGGGGTGTCCTATAAATAGGAGGGGCTCAGTTGGCACTAGACATCATTTTCTTTAATTTGATAGCCATTGACACTTGAAATACTCATTTATCTCCTACTTTTCCAAAAGGTATTGTACTGTTTTCTGACCGTAATATTTGTGGTTACTTAAAGTAACAAGATAAATGACAAAAATAAATGGGAAACGAGTTAACTAATTCAATACCTCTTTATTGGCTGCCTGCTTTATGCCATGCACTGAGAACTGTGAGTACAACAATGAATGAATAAGTATGCCTGCCCTCATGCGGCTTATAGTCAGGTGGGGAAAGAAAGGAAAGAAGGTAAGAAACGTTGAACAGGATTATGATAAGTGATATAAGGAAATAATAAACTGATTATAATAATATATTAAGTTGTATGGAGACAGAGTGGTGTGTTAGACGTTAATGGAGAGCCTGCTTTGGAGGGCGTGACCAGGAAGTTACATTTGCAATGAGAGCTGAAGGAGAAGGACGACCCAGGACCAGGCATGTGAAGAGGCGGCAGAGGGAAGAGTGCAAAGGCCCTGAGGCAGGAGTGAGCTTGGGACGCTCCTGTAGAAACCAAGAAGAGTATGAAGTTGGGTGGGAGAGGTGGGCAAGTGTCAGTCTGTGTGGTGATCTTGCAGGCCATGCCAAAGAGCCTGGCTTTTATCCTGGGAGCACTGGAAAGCCACTGGAGGGTTTTAAGCAAGAGAATGAAATGATTCTGACTTAGGCTTTAGCAAAAGCACTTTGGCTGCTGTGTGGAGAATGCAAAAGAGAAGGCAAGATGGAAGCAGGGAAACCAGTTAGGAAGCTATTGGAGGGTCCTAGGGAGAGATGATGGCAGCCTGGACAGGAGTTTTAAGAGTGGAGTTGGGAAGAAGTGGACAGATTCCGGACATGGGAGCCCTCATGATTGGCCCTTGGATTGGATATGGAGGGTGGAAGAAAGGGAAGAATCGAGGACAATTTCCAGTTTTTTGGCTTGAGGAACTGAGTGGTTCCATTTACTGAGTCTGGGAACCCTAGGGGGAAATAGAGGGCTGGGGAGAGAAGGAGAGCTCTGCTGTGGACGTATACAATTTGAAATGCTTAATACAGTCATATGGAGATGTTAAGAAGGATATTGCGTATGAGTCTGCTTGAGGGAGAGGTTGGGCTTGCAGACTAAATTTGGGGGTCATTGGCCATGGGACTAGCTGATATCACCCAAGGAGCATATTGAGTGAGAGGTGAGGACACCCATAACCGATATGATATTCATACTCTTTCCCCCAACGGGCTCTGCTGATCAGTCATGGCCCTCTTTTCACTGGGCACGAGCTTCAGAATCCTCTGAGCCTTCTCGGCAGCCATTACCCATCAGTGGATTCCTGGTTGATGAATAAAGAAGGAAATAGCAAAAAGGTAAAAAGTAAACATATAACTTAATCTTGAGAGCCAAATGTTTTTTCTGGCACTAAATTCTAGGCAGAATTTATTATGAGGCTCTTTGCCTAGCAGTAATGATAATAAAAATAATTTTAAACGTTTGCTAGTGATCTGTAGTTTACAAAGTGGTTTGTTCGTACATTTAATAGGTTTTGAATATCATCCTGGAAAGTCTTTGGCTGGGATTTAGTAGAAGGTGTAGAAGCATTCCCTAAGTGGCTATCTCTTATCTCAGCCCCTGACAAAAGCTGACAGCATACCACTTAGCAGTAAAATGGTGAAGGCCTTTCTTTGGGCAGAAAAGCAAATGTCGTCCGGGTAGGTTTTATCCTGGTCGCGGTCCAGGTAGAGTGCTCTGCCTGGGTTGGGCCTCCATGGTAGAGGACCGGCCTTGTGTCCTACCATTCATAGCCTAGACTTTTGCGGCTGGAAGACTGTAGTGTTCTTTTCTGTGCGGTAACCTCGAAACAGCAAATTATAGAAGGCTGAGCTGGGGAGGCCCTGAGAAATCACCTAGGCCACCTCCTCATTTTGCAGACGAGAAGGCTGAGACCCAGGTTAGGAATTCAGGATTTCTTTTTGTTAGAAGCCATTCTTTAGGATGAGGTTCTTCAAGGCCCATATTCAAGTCTGTGATGTTGCTTGGGCAATGCAGCCTTTGAAGTTTTATATTTTTCCAAAGACTCCTCATGCAGTCCTGGAGAAAAACCCAAGTCGTTATCATACAGTCAGAGGATGTGGTTGGGGTATGAGAGAAGGCCATCAAACATGCCTTTGGTGTTTGTTTGTCATTTTCTGAATAGTTTTCTCGAAGTCTGCTCCCTTGATGCCCACTTTCTGATTCCAGGAAGTGTAGCGTAAAATAATGAGATAACGTCCGGTTTCTCATGACGAGTGGAAGTCTGAGTATGAGATGATGGATGTCTCTCATTATACGGGTGTTGCAGAAACAAAGATTCTTGTCCAGGAGCAGGACTAGCTGGACTCTCACACCTCTAGGCCTGCTGAATTGGCTTCAACTGTAATAAATATTTCATGAGGAAAGTCATCCACTGCACGTCTACAGAGAAATTCCAGACACACTTGTGGATCACGAGCATGCCTTGTATTTTTTCTTTAAGCAAAAGCAGAGTTGTCTGGTGTTATTAGCGCTAGTAAATCTCTGCTGGCGAGGACAAGTTTCCCTGGATGCATTGTAGGGAGGAAGAAACTCAGTCCATGGGAAAAGTGAAAATGGAGCCTGCAGAGTGGCATTGGGATCCTTCTAGACTCAGGGTTCTCTAAATTTAGGACCCCGTTCATCTGACTGCTCGCTCACCTTATTTAGAGGAAAGTAATCTGTTTGCAACAGGCCAGATTGCTCAGTGTCCCGTCAAAATTCCTGTCAGACAAAGCACTGGCTGGCCAGTTGTGAACTTGTCAAAGTGACAAGTGGACGCAGTGACAGGTGACAGTTCTGGGTTTTGCGTTGAGTGGATGCAGCTGTGTGGAGTGGTGGGTGGCCCCTGAAACTGAAAACTGTTGACAAGAGGGGGAAGATGAAAAATGCAACCTGGATCCTTTGGACCTCACATTTATAACTCTGCATCTTTTCTCCTCTTCTCATGTTCTCTCTCCTTTTTCCTTCTGTATTTCTTCTCTTTCCTTCTTTGTCCTTGCTCTTCTCCACTCTCTCCTCCTGTTTCTTCTGCTCTTCCTTCCTGACTCCTAGATGTAGAGAGAGAGATCCATGCAGCCCCGCATGTGAGTGAGAAATTAATCCAGCTGTTCCGGAATAAGAGTGAATTCACCTTTTTGGCGGCTGTACAGCAGAAGCCATCGACTTCAGGAGTGATACTGTCCATTCGAGAACTGGAACACAGGTAAGAAAGCTCTTTCTACTTCTGAAAATCTACTCAGAATGAATGGGCTACACAAAATTCCTTGGAATTTAGAGGCAGTAGCTCCAAGAAAACATTCAGCTAGCTGAGGCCTGGATCCTGTTGAACACATTAGTGAATTTACTTTGTGTTAGGAATTTACTTTGGGCAAAGTGGCTTTCTTGTTTGCTCTCCAAGGACCACTCGTGTCTTTCTCACCTATCTGGTATCTTCTGGTAGACTTGGCTCGTATGTAGTCATGAGCCACGTAACGACATTTTGGTCAACAATGGACCACATACAATGGTGGTCCCATAAGATTAGTACCATGTAGCCTAGGTGTGTAGTAGGCTATACCATCCAGGTTTGTGTAAGTACACTCTGTGATGTTCACACAACAATGAAGTTGCTCAAGGACACATTTCTCAGAACACGTCCTTGTCATTATGTGAAGCAAGACTGTAAAACTACATTTTATCCATCACATTTAGGTCATAAAGCAAGGTAACTAGTTATATTTAACAACAACCTTCAACAAACGTTTATTTTGTGTTTATTTTATGCAGGCACTGTGCTTGACGCTGGGAATATTAAGGTGAATAATACAGAATTTTTATTCTAAGGATCACATCAGCTAGTAGGGAAGATGGACAGATATCATGAAGTATTGTAGACGCAATGCTAGAAATTTGTGTTTAGGGAGTAAAGGTGATAATGGTCAATTCCACTAAGGGTTGTGATAAGCCAAGAAAGGCTTCAGAAGGGATGATGGTTGTATAAGGAAAAACAGTTAGTACTATATACAAAAATATATGTATGTGATCATCATGTAAAGGAAATTTAGTTTCATCCTGATTTCTTGAAAGACCAAAAAATCGTGAATAGATGTTAAGTTTTATTAAATACCTCTCCAGAGTACCTTTTGAGATAACTGTTTTTTTCCCCTTTCATCTATTAACATAATTAATTACATTAATAGAGTCCATAATGTTGAACTATTTTTAAATACTTAAACTTACATTTACTAATGTTTTATTTAGGGTTTTTGCATCAATATTAACAACAATAATAATAAAAATAGTAGTAACTATCTTAAGCACTGATAAATGCTGGGCATTGTTCTAAACACTTTACACTAAATTCATTAAACACTTCGATGTTTTCACTCATTAATAAGTGAGATACAGTAGGTTTTTCTGTGTTCATGGTTAATTCAAGTCTTTTTGAATTTTTTTTTTGTGCTCTAGACTGGTTTAAATATATAGGCAATACCTCCTTTATAAATGTTTCTGATAGAATTAGCCTGAAAAGAATATGGGCTGATAATTTGTTTTTGGGGAGGCTGGGAAGCCCCTTATTACCGAAAATGTTCATTTTCCATCTGTTTTATGGTGTAGTTCTATTAATTTTAAACTCTTCTTTGGGTCAAATTATGTTTTGTCGAAATCATATTTCATTGAGATCTTTTTTTGGGAAAATAGTTGAACATTATATTCTCTCAATAAAATTTTATATTTGTGGTTACATCTTCTTTAATTTATAATGTGAAATATATGTATTTCCTTTTTCTTTTCTTGGCCAGGCTCATCCTGGGATTGTGTAATTTATTGGCCTTTTTAATGAAACAGTTCTTACTTTTATCGATCAAGTCTACTATTTTTCATTTTAAATTCATTGATTTCTGCTTCTTTCTTCCTTTTTGATTACTTTGGTATTTTTACTAGCTTTTTGGATGTTTAGTTCATTCATTTTTAGTATTTTCTGTTTACTATTAAAATCACTAAGGGCTTTATATTTTCTTGTGATTATTGCTTTGAATACAGCCCGTTGATATTGCTATTTAGTGTTTTCATTTTCTGTACTTTGTAGTTCTTTATTTTTTTTTAAGAGATTATTTCTTATTTATTTATTTATTTATTTTCCCCCAAAGCCCCAGTAGATAGTTGTATGTCATAGCTGCACATCCTTCTAGTCGCTGTATGTGGGACGCGGCCTCAGCATGGCTGGAGAAGCGGTGCGTCAGTGTGCGCCCGGGATCCGAACCCGGGCCGCCAGCAGCAGAGCGCATGCACTTAACTGCTAAGCCACGGGGCCAGCCCCGTAGTTCTTTATTTCAGTTTGACTTCTTCTTTGACCCAAATTAGAAGAGTGTTTAAAAATCTCAAAGTGATTAAATTAAAAAATACTTGATGGGTGCCTTCTGGTTTTGTTGTTAATTGAAGACATAAAATATACACTGTAAGATTTATAGATTTTTGAAATTGCTGAAATTTTTCCTGGTGACTTTGTACATGTTCAATATTTTTCTTTTTGGATGGCACATTTTAAAAAGATGGGTAGTTTTTGCATGTGTGTAGATATATACAGATACAACTTTACATGTAACACTTTTCTATTGTGTTATTCAACTTCTATGTGTTTTTGTTTATTTTCTAATTGAACTATGGTATTCTGAGATGGGTAGATTCTACTATGATTAGACTTCTGTCCTGTTCTCCTTAAATAGGTTTAAGGGCCAGGCCTGGAAATGTCATGTATTACCTGTACCACATTTCATTGACCAGTACTGGGAAATTCTGTCCAGCTGTGTGCCAAGAATGAGAGAATATGGGTGTTGGAATAACTAGGCAGTCTCTGTCTTGATTGTTTGGAATGTTTCCAATTTAGTCTGTGCCCAAATATACGAAAGTAGCATAGGGAAGAGATTGCATCACGTAGGGTTTTTTTTTTTTTTTCCCCAAGTAGTACTCTTGGGCATATAGTATACATGCAATATTTATTGAACAGATATAAATAGATGATTATTTTTCTCCATCTGTTGTTAGGGCTGCTCAGAAATTTCATGGCTCATTTCAAAGGTTCACATGGAATATATTGTCCCAGGCATAGATACTGCCCTGGCTGTACTACCTATGGAGGCTGCACAGGAGAGTGAAAAGGGCAAAGGTGTTGGTAGCTGGAGACTGAGATGAATAATACCTTGGGATTTGTGAGGATTAGAGGTATCTGTAAAACACCTAGCATAGTTCTTGGCATATAATAGGAACCCAATAAAAAAAAGCCATTGTAGTTTAAATAAATTGAATTAAAAAAATGCCATGATGATGATGATGATGATGATGTTTAGGTGGAAATTTGATGCTAAGGGAAAATGGGATGCTGAGTGACCAGAGAAGCAAATAGTCACTTTTCTCAAGTTCAACGTCTGAGGGAAAACACTGTATATAACCTGAACCTTCTGGTAGTGTTCAATTTCCAGTCCGAAGTCACCTTTGCTGATGAAGCACGATGGGGGAATAGCATTCTGGATCTGAACACTCTCCCTAGCCATCGTGTGCACCACGGGAAGTAATCATCCAACTGCCTTTTCCAAAGCTGTCAGCCAGAAAAACTGCATTTACTGTTTTGGAAACCACTGTTTCTAATTTCTGCAAGGCTTCCAGCTACTCTTAGGCAAGGCTGTTATTGAATTAATGGCAGAAGAGTTCATTCAGTGGCTGAGTTTCCTTCTAGCCACAGGCAGGCATCACTCTCACCCGGTGGGGATACAGCAGCCAGAGGTGATCATTTGGGAGGCTGTGATTCCTTAAACCAGGAGTGAACTTCTTGGCACAGCAATATCTGGAAAATCCCTAGGTGGCTGAGCCAATTGAGTTCCCATGAATGTCTTAAGTGAGTAGATAAAATGAAATGAAAAACTTAAATATAAAGACGACTGAAATGTACCTAGAGATAGCAATTGAAATAGACTCTTTTATATAATGGAATGGGCACTCCATTATTAATTCTAATCTATATTTCTAATTCGATGGATTACTATTTTTTTACAATACACTACATTGGAAGAGCAACAAAGATGAATCTCTCTTGCTGAACTATCTTAATGGGCATTGCAGATTTAATGTTTATTTTTCCTGATTCAAGTGTGGTAATATGGGGCTTTGTTAAAATAGAAAGCTTAATTAATGTAGATTAAATCTAATTGAACATTCTGCCAGTATATGCAACTCTATAAGATATAATGGTAAATCTTCTGTTTTTCAATTTTATTCATAAATTATAGATAAAATTGAATCTAAGCATAATTAGATAGGGAGCTGAAAGCTAGAGGTCTAAGAAACATCTTCCTGTGGAGCACTTTGATGAGGCGATGAAGAGGACATTTTTGGGTTCATAAGAAAGCATCTCCTTTTTTTAAACAAAAATTTTGTATTTCGAAAGATACTCTTCAGTTTTCTAGTTCTTGAGGTGGGAAGAACTTTCCACTTCCGATGCCCGATAGATGTGGGTTCAATGCCTTATTCTGTCAATTACCAGACATGTAAACTTCTGCAATTGCTTTTATCATCATATTTTTTTTTTTTATTGCAGTAACATTGGTTTATAACATTGCAAAAATTTCAGGTGTACATCATTGTACTTCTATTTCTGCATGGACTACATCATGTTCACCACCAAAATACTAATTACAACCCATCACCACACACATGTACCGAATTTGACTTCGCTTCGGTGTCCTTCCATGTCAAGTGAGGGCATTGTGTCTACATCCTGGGTTGTTGGGAGGATTCAGCAGGAGCATTCAGGCGAATGGCTCCTCACACATCTCGTACATCATGGCGCTCAACAGATGTCGTTTCCCTTCCTCTCCTCACAGCTTCTTTTGATATTTCCTAATTCCTCCCCCAATTCTTCACAAGAGAAAAAGGCTGATATTGGGATCTTCTCACCGTTTGAAATAGTAATTTGGTTTTCACATCAAGAGATTGTTATAAATAATCCAAAATAATAGGTTGTCCTAATGGAATGCATTCTGTAATTTCTCAGCAGCAAGTTTACCTTTCTAATTATGGATGATTTAAGCTAATATTTAAATTATTTTATCCTTTGAGATAATTTATTGAAGAACATCAGATTGGAGGGTAGGAGGTGAGGGGGAGAAATTCCAGAAGAGTGTTACATGATTTGGTGAAGCTAGCCCAAGAAAAAACTTTTTCTTTGGGTGATTAACAGTACATTTCCAGAAATTAAATCTCTTATATAAACTTAAAGTTTCTTTCCTCGAAGAGATATAGTATAAGGCTTATACTATTTAAAAAGTAGACTTTTAATTGTTAAATTGCTTACATTTGTGAAGGAAGGAGCAAAGTTCAAGCTGGAATCTTGCCCTAATGCAGATCTGTTCATGCTGCTTTTGCAGTAGACAGATGGGTCTCCACATTCCAAACCAGAGGAGAGGCTTCAGATTCAGAACTGTGCTCCAGGAGCCTGCAAGCTTCCTTATCAATAGCAGTCAGGACACGTTCATGAAAACCTACCCTATACCATGTGTGGTACTGGATGCTGGGCTATAATTGTGAAGCTACAGTGGTAGAGGTAGTCCATTAAAGAAACACCACAACATATGGTTAGTGCTCTGGTAGGAGGAATACAGGGAGCATAGAGCAGGGTACCTTGCCTTGCCCAAAAGGAGGTGGAAAGTCTTCCCACCAAGAGTTATGCTTAATAGGCAAAATGGAATAAGTAGAAATCAGCCAGGAGAAGAAGAATGGAAGAGGGTTCTGGATGCAGCATGAGTGAAGGGGTGAGAGATGAGAGATCATGGTGCATTAAAGGAACTGAAGAAAAATTCAATGTTATTGGAGAGTGGGGAGAGCATAGGTAGGGAAGAAGGGACAAGGTGGGCCAAGAACTGAACCTGGAGAGCCAGGCAAGAGGCCTGATTGGGAATGGCTTTATAAGCAACACACAGGGGTTTAGCCTTTATTCCAAGGGCAATTGGGAGCCATAGAAGGGATTTAAGTGCACGTGTGGCATGATTAGATTTATGTGTTAGAAAGATCACACTGGCTGCTTAGTGGAGAATGGGATGGAAGGGGCAGAAATGGAGATGGAAGGCCGGTTAGGAGGTTGCTGCAGCTATCTAGAATCTAGGCTCTAGCTAAGAGGACGAGTCCTGGACTCGGTCAGATGATGGTGGTGCAGATGGAGAGAAGTTGATTAAGAGACAGTTAGGAGGTAGAGTGAACTGGTTGTAGTTCTAGGTGGGCTGTTGGGGTTGGAGAGGAAGGAGTCAGGTGTGGTGCCCAGGGTTCTAGCTCCAGTTCTGGGAGCACTGTCCATGAGCAGGCAGGGCAGGGTGGTGCATGGATTTTTTTATCCTTGTGTTATGCGTGTCACATAGTGTAGTTCCTTGAATTTACTTTGTTCAAGTTTTTAGTTGAATAAACTAACAAAAATATAGAAAATCCGGAAAGGGTAATAATTGTTTGGAGGTATTCTCTGGTAAATGGGCTCACTTGCTTCTGGATGGAGGCTTGCCCTTGAAGAAGGAAACAACTAAAAGTGAAAACGTGCATCATCTAGAGTTGCTTCCAAATGCTAGGAGAAAGACACCTGAAATCTGGGTTTCTATCATTTTTATCTTTACACCTAGCAGTGTGTAGACACAGCTTCAAGGGAATGTTTAAAGGCTGCACTGTGCATTAGAAAGTAGTAATTTTCAGATAGAAATGAAAATGAATGGAATGATCTCATGTCAAGAGAATGAGGAGGTTTTTCAGGAACACACTAATTAAATAAAATTTAAATCTTTGTCAGAAGAAATGAAGCTGTGCAGATGACTTTTGACCTTAATTGAAGACAAGAAGTATCATCACAATAGAGTATAATGTTTTGGGCAAATTGCTCATGCTTATAGATGTGCATATTAGATTTTGGATTGCTTAGTGTTTGAGAAATGGCAAGATGGCAAATGTAGCCATTAACCTTTACTTTTTTAGTAAAAAAGTCACAATTTCATTAATATTTATGCATAAAATCATTTAAGTTCAATGGAATTCTCCTAGAGAATTTAAAACACTAACTTCTTTGACTTCGTTTGGAATTAGTAATTATGAAACACTTGCATGCCTGCGTAATATGTATTGACTCAATTGGTTCTGTGGAGAGAAATGTGGACAGACGAGTCCTGTCACTTATGAAAGATAGTTTTAATCCCCTGACTTGCTGAGTTCTGGGCAGAAGGCACCCCAGAGAGTCAATCTATTGAGGGTGGTGCAATGGCAAGGATGCCGGGCCCGGAGTCCGAAGAAATGGGCTCAAGTCTCTGCTCTGTCAATGAGTATTCAGGAGATCCTGGGCAGGCCCCTCCCTGTACCTCAGTTTACTTATCTGTCACATTGGAATTCTTTCATTATTCATCAGATACTAATCTGTGGGCAGAAGCATTGGCAGATTCTTCAGTGGTGAAGATGGCATGCGAGTGGCATGTCTTCAGAGAGCTTGCCTTCTGATGGGGCAAGTCAGATGATAAATATGGTTGAAATTAAACCTAATGATAAATGTCATGGAGGCAAATAAAACAGAAAGACAAGTGATATATCAGTGGAAAAGAGGGTCCAGAGAAGGTTCTATGAGGATGGGGCACTTGAATGAATCAAAGAGCCAGCTATGAGAAAATCAGAAAGATGATGCCCCAGGCAGAGGAGACAGTAAGTACCATGGTCCTGTAGCAGGATCCAGCCTAGTGTGCTCAGGGGATAGATTGAGGGCTGGTGTATATGGAGCTTTGTAAATTGTGGGTGAGGAGAGGGAGTGGTCCTAGATGAGGAGATGCTAACAGTAATAGCTGCCTTGACAATTTCACAGTGTGAGAGAGAGTGCTTCATAACTGACAAAGTGTGATATTTACACAGGTCCTACCATTTCAGGTCCAAAATCACTTATTGAGCACCAGCTATATGCAAAGAAAGTTTACTCATCCATGAGAACTGTTCCTTGGAAATAAAAATAATTTCATAATTTGTGTAACTACAACAATTACATAATATTTTTGTAAAGCAAATGAATAAACTCAGTATTTGTTGTTGTTGTTGTTTAGATTCTCCCCCCTACACACACTTTTAATTGATTGAGTTAGTTGCCAATAATCATAGCCTGGTAGGAGTGAGTTGTCAGTTCACCATCTGAAGCATTAACAGTTCATCTGGAGACCGCCAGACGAGGTTCTTCTCACCAGTAAAGCCTTTTCTGAGAGGTGGAAGGTCTCATTCCCAATAAGATGGACATGACACAGAGGTGGAGAAGTATGTGGCATGTGGGAGTGAGGGACTTTGAAGAGGACATACCTTGTGGCTGGAATGCAGCTTGCAGGGAGAGCTGGGGCGGTGACATTGGTAGGTTACCAACAAAAGGCAGCCTTGTAGAATCTGCTGAGGAGCACGGACTTTATATTACAGGATAAAGGTTGAAACTACAGGCTTATAGTTGGCTTGCAGAACTGCTTTATTTGGCTCACGTCATAATAGCCCCCACAGTATTTTTCCATGAAAATTATTTTTAAAAAAATCATGAATTAGTTGCCAACATTTAAAAATTGAGTGTTGGCTTAAAAATCCAGCTTTCTAGCTTCTCATGAAAAACAGTACATGCCTTCTTCAGATTGCCCCAGTCCTTAGCTCTCTCGATTGTCTTCCTATCACTGTGAGGCCACGTGTTGGTTGCTGTTGTTGTTTATATTAATGTACAGTTAGGAGAAAAGTGAAATTCTTGTACCCATGTTTTTATTAAAAGAAGAAAACTAAAGAAACGTAAAGGACTGCTTTCTTCAAACTCTTAGTGCCCTCAGTCATGTGAGATGCCTGGCTGGCGCCTGTGACCACTGGAGTTTGGGAGTCCCCTCTGCTGGGGTTGGGGTGCTGGTGAAACAGAGTTACATGCTGAGAGAGCTGCTGTAGGGACAGTTCTTAGGTGGCTGTGCAGAGGATGCATTTGCCATGCTGGCAGTTTTGTTGCTAATTAGAGGAGCAGGCCAGTTCAGGAATCATGGTTTGGAATAGGTGCTCTTCAAATTGACAAAGGGTGAAAAAAAACAAGTGCAGAGACGGAAGTAGCTAAAAGCTCCCTGGATTCAACACAGCATACCTCTCAAGCAGGATTTATTTCTGAAGCTGCATTAGATTGTTTTCCACAAATCACTCCAAGGACATTTCATTTTCCTACGGCCATGGTGGCCATGCTTTCTGAAGTCAGAGTTTGGAAATAGATAGTCTGATAGGGAATTCTAGGGTGACTTCAGGGGTAATTCTTAGTTTGGAAGTTCCTGAAATCATGGAACGTGTTAATGACAAAGTGGGAATAGGGCAATGAATTACCCTAGAATAATTGTCTTTGGAAATCTGAGATGTGTAGTTGTTGGTTTAGCAAAACTGGCTGTGTAGAAACAGTTAGAAGGTATGCATGATAAGGTTAAATGGGACAGTGGAAATCACCATCGCTGGCCCGTTTGTATCCTTTCATTCTGCCCTGATTTGATTTTGGGTCCTCAGCTCTCAGCTGGGAATATGGAATAATTTATCTCTTTCTGGATATTTTCTATTTAGTGTTTTGACTTTATCTTGATTCAAACCAACAAGAAGTGGGAATGCTCCATAGCCATTTCCCGCGTTCAAAACATGATCATGTACTTTTTAAAAGAGCATATAAATTCATTGGGTGCTTTTTGACTTCAGCATTCTTCACAGAAGAATCTTAGGCTAGCAACTGGGGCTGTTGGTCTGGCTACCCTTAGGTGGTGACAACTTTGCACTTCAGACTGAATTTTCACTTCACTTGAGACAGTGAAAGGGGAGCAAAATGGATCGATACCTAGAAAGTGCCAGATTTTGACCTTTATTATCTCATTTTGTCATCACAACCAAGATAAAATAGGTATTATTTTTCCATCTTTGAGATCAGGAAACTGCTCTTTGGAGAGGTTGAGTAATTCATCCAAGGTTATGCAGATAGAAAGTGGCAGAGCCAGAATGCAAAGCCAAGTGTAAAGAATTTGAAATAAGACCTAGAGGGACCCAGTGTGTTATCTTTAAATATCATTGTTCATCTCTTACCTCTGTTATTCCTTCGTATGACTAAGTACAGTTTTGCTGATTGGACATGTAGAGGTGGATGTAATTCTGGTCTGACTCAGGGCATACATCACTGATTAGCATGGGAGTTCCCCAAATAGGTTCCAAGGACCACTGGGCCTGCAAGATAGACTTGGTAAAACAAGAGTTATGGGATTAAATAAACTTGAGAAAGATGCCACACTCTCTCTCTTTCTTGGAGAGTCACAATAAATGCTAGCATATTAAAGGCTCTTTAAATTCATGTAATAAAGCACTAGGCGCTATATTAAGCACTTCCAATGCATCCTTGCATTGAATCCTTACAAAACAATGATGTAGGTTCTATTGTTATCCCCACTTCATGGATGAGGAAAGTGTAGATTGTTGGTTGCTTTGTCACAGGTTACCCAGCTAGTAAAATGATGGGGCTGGGAGTCAAACCCAGGCGTCTGGCTCCTCAGCACATTTTCTTTCTACCAGTGTATTGTATTGGTTCCTTAAACTTGCTTACTGTAGCATTTCCCAAACTTGTTTTTATAAAGCAGTGCTTTGGGGAGTATTATTTAACACCATTTAGTTGAACTAGCATTCTAACAAACACTGGGACCTGCGCATGTACATTGATTCAAGGCCGCGCAGGGTTATGGGTGCAGAAAGCAGTGGTTGGGCAGCCTGGGAGAGTCGTGGGACCCGGGGTAGTGGAATAGGTGAGGGTGTCAGGGAACTAGCAGGAAGAGGCCACATGAGGCTTGATGGAGTTGAACAGTTAAAGTGTCTCATTAGTCATTGGCGCTTGCACTTTGCCTTCCGTGGTTGGCAATGAGATGCCCGCTGGGAAAGTCTGTTGTTCAGATGTTCTGAAGGTGTCCAGCCCAGCCAGGCTTTGGTGGCACACTGAGGGGAACGCCTGGGGCTCTCTCCACCTGTCAAGGTTCGGAGGCAGGAAGAGGGGCTGGAAAAGTGCAATATCTGCTTATAAATTGTCAATGATACTTTTTAAATTGTTAGTTTCAGATGAGGGTGAGATAAATCACTCTTGAGGTGTCTAGTCAATGAAAAATACAACTCATGGGCTTTTTTGATGTCAAATTTCCTTCCTTTAAGCCAGTGTGGATCCCAGAAATGGGTGGATTGGCTGGTAAAACTCAGACACTTTAAACTTGAGGAAAGACACGAGAATTTATAAGCATCTTTTCCCACTTCTTTTTGCAGAGGATATGAAATATGGTAAGTACAGCAACTCCAGGGGTTCAAAGTAACTTCACTTTTCATCTTTCAGAGTGCCTTGGAGACTCTAAAAGTTGTTTACTGTAGCTGTATGGTACCTCAGGGACGAAGAGATAATCCACCTGATCCCTTGAGCTCCTTCCCAGCAAACTGTTTAGGAAGATCCGTGTTGGGTCTTATTGGAGGGTGTTATTGGAGGGGGAGAGGGTGAGATGAGGTTCTCAATTCAGACTGCGGTAGCAATGGAACTTGAACCCTCTCACAGTATTGAATGCTGTTTTGATGGCCCAGGAGTTCTGGCTACAGGAGTTTTGAAGAACCCTTTTCAGTGGTGACTCTCGGTACTCTGTAGTTTTTAGAAGCCTAGAATAATTGCTGATTCCTGTGCTTGGAGAACAGTGATGTTTCTGAATAAAGCCTGATGTAAGGTAGCCACAGGTGTATACAGAACTTAGGGGGACAATCTTTTCCTGAGAAAGATTAGTGGAAGACAGCCAGTGCTGCGTACCCGTGTGTGCCCATGGCCAGCTCGGGGTCTGCTCTCTGTTCTTCTCTTCTTAGAAAAGTTATTATGCACCTTTTTAAACCAGATGCTGTGTTAGTTGGTGGGGAGGTTGAGATGTGCCTTTGGGGAGACGGACCCATCAACAATTACAGCACACTGGATAAGTGTTATAAAGGGGTGAGTCATGTCATGTTGCTCTTTTGCCCAGCATCCTTCGATTGCTTCCTCACTGATTCAGGACACAATCCACAGGGTTTACCGTGGCTACAAGTCTCTCTGATCTGGCCGCTGCCTGCCCCTCTGATCTCGTCTCCTGCCCCTCCTACATTGTTACTCAGCTCAGCCACAATGGCCTCTCTGCTGTTTCATAAAAGTGTCCAGCTCCCTCTTGCCTCTGTCCCAAGGCTGCGTGTATTTCCCTTGTCTAAGAGCACCCTTCTCCTGCAGGACTCACTCTCACTTCATTCGGAAGTCCTTCCCCATGCTCACACCTTATTAGAGAAGCTTTCTCTGACAGCCCTATCTAAACTAGCCCCTCCTTGCCCCTGCCAGGTTGCATCCCCATCACCCTGTACTTTATCATCATCTTACAAGGTATATATTTACTTATCCCCGCCCCCCGCTTCCATTAGACAAGCAACTCAAGTGCAGAAACTTCAGTTGTGTTGTTTGCTGCTATATCCTGAGCACCTTGAACAGTGCCTGGCACCTCGCAGGTGCCCAGTCAATACTTATTAAACGAATAAATGAGGAGAAAGTCCTGTTGAAAGACAACACTCCTCTAGCATACAGATTACTAGCTAGATCATTTCTGGGAGAGTTTACCATTGAGCATCTTCTTCTCAGGCTCTCATGCTACAGTGAGATGTGTCAAGTGCCTGGCTGAGCTTAAGTGTGATTATGATGAGGTTGGGGAAGGGGTGGATATATTCATCTTCTGCAATGAGTGTTATCAGCTTATAACTAGCTCCTTCTAGGAAGTACACAGGGGTTTCACACGCTGGCAGAGGGATTGTAAAACATCTTGAATTGATTGTAGGGTAATAATGTCCATCTCCAAAAGGACTTGTTATGATTGTAGAATGTCCAACTGTTTTCATACATTTAAAACTCAGGATGAAGTTAGATCTCCACTTGGGGCTTCTTCTCAGTCTGACACTTGGAATTTTAATTGAGCCTCAGTAGCTAGATCTTTAAAATGAGATAATGTTCAAACATTGTAATTAAATTTTTAAAAAGGGCAGCAATAACTTACATACCAACAGGCTCAGCCTGCATTCTGCAGTGATTCATGTATTGCTTAGTTGGAATATCAGGGCTGCTCTCTTGTTCATTTGCATGTTGCTGGGGAACACTTGCTTAACAAATGAGGATGAGCCACCAGAAAGCTCTTAAATACCTTCAGAGGTGAGCAGAGGGCCTCTCTCTAGATCCCCCTAGGTAGGCAGTCATAGTCGGTCCAGTTCTTTTCTGTTTTCCTTTTTTCTTTTTTTAAAAACCACTTTATTGAGATATGGTTGAAATACAGAAAGCTGTGCATATTTAACAGGTACAACTTGATGAGTTTTGGGACGAGTATTCGCCTGTGAAACCATCATTACATCAATGCCATAAACATATCCATCACCTCCAAAAGTTTCCTCCTGCCATCTTTATTTATTATTATTATTATTTTGTGTTTGTATGATATGAACGCTTAACATAAGATCTACCCTCTTAGCAAGTTTTTAAGTATACAGTACAGTACTGTTAACTCTAGGCTCTATGCTGTACTGATCTTTTCTTCTAAGAGGCTTATGCCAAAGGTATTGAAGTGTTTAATCAGATGACTGTGTTGAGTCAGGTTCATGGTGGGCCCATGGGTGGCCCCAAGTCAGAACTGTGAGAACCAAAACAAGCTGGGAATGGCCGGGAGCAGACGATGAGTCGGCAGTTGAGGCTAGACAAGGCATCAGGGAGCATAGACAAGTTGGATTATGAGGCAGAGTAGTGGGTTAGAAGCCGAGTAGAAAGACTCTAGAGGACATGCAGAAGTTGAAGAGGTCAAGGTCAAGAGAATGGCTTGGTAAACTGGCATAGTAAGGACTCGGAGCACTTGGGTAATGGACACCAAGCCCTCACAGAAAGAAATCAAATAGACAATATAGCAGACGTAAGCCAATAGCAACAGGGTAATTTCGTCTTCTATCCTCAGGCCCTAGCAGGGCATAACATGGTGTAAATGTTGATTGAGTTAATGAGAAACTTTTTCCTCTGAGATAGGAAGCCTTTTTGCTAGGTCAAGGGTCACCCTTAGGGCAGGTCTGCCCAGGGCCCGCAGCTGTGGACGGTGAAGCACCTCAGAGAGGTGTAAATGGATTCATCTGTTTAAAATGGGAATTGTGAAGCTGGGTTTTCATGTGACAGTTCACTGGTGTCAGGAGTCCTGGCCATCTTCGCAGTCCTTCACATGGATGCTGGAGCTGAGTCTTCAAGGGTGGGTTTGAGTTATTAGGTATCTAGGAGGGGAAGAATATTCCAGGTAGAAGGAATAGTGGTGACAAACGCAGGGTGGGAAGGTAATGGTTGGAGATGAAGCCGGAAGGGTGGCAGTGGTCAGATAGGAATCCTGTGTGCTTGGCTTTGCTTGAAGAGCTTGGACTTGAATGATATGTGCTGAGTGAATGAATGAGCTTTGCATGTAGACAATGGGGAGTAAAGGGTCCAGTTTGCAGTGTGCAGAATGGTCCCTGGAGGTGTGTCTAAGGTCCTTGGCCTGGAAAGCTGAGGAGCAGCTTTGCCCAGCGCCGTGAGCCGTAACAGAACTGAAGGAAGAACAGAAGGAACACAATGCACTAATGGGAGAAAACACTTGATCTGGGAGGGGAAGCAGCAGCAGGGATGCTGGAAGGACCCCCAGGAAGTACTGAGGTCTTTTCTGCACACACCCCCACATCCACATGGACTTCAGGCCACAGAAGACATGGGTGAATATTTTAGTTACACTAGGAGCTTTTAAAATACAGATTTTAGGAATTATGAATCCGAATTTTGGGATTTTTGTCCAGGAATCACAGTTTTAATGAAATTTCCAGGCGATTCTAATGCAAGCATTCTGTGGACAAGTGTGTGGGAAGCATGTGTGCAAGGCATTTCCAACTATGCCTTATGCCGTCTCTCGACAAGGCCAGGAGAGGAAACAGCCATCCTACCAGGGCTGGAAGGCAAGCCAAAGCTCATGGAAATCCCCCAGAAATTTCCCTGCACCTGCCATGAGGAATCTGTACTGATCAGAATACAGGTTTGGCTGCTGAAACAAAGACCAACGTAACAGTGGTTTAAATAAGATGAGTTTAATTCTCTCTCATGCGGCACTTTGAATGTAGGTAGTCCACAGTGTGTGTGACATCACAGGGTCGGGAACTGGGCTCTTCTGTATTGTGGCCCTGCAATCTCTAGGGCATTGCCCTCTGCCTCTTGGTTCAGGATGATTCACTAAACCAGCATGAAGGAGATCAGAAGTGGAGAGCATGCTCCTCGCATCTTAATGTACCTTTCACTCGCATCCTAATGGCCAGAACTTGATTACATGACCAAACTAGCTGCAAGGAAGGTGGGCAATGTGGCCTTTATCCTGGGCAGCCGTGTGCCCCACTAAGATTCTATTACTAAAGGAAAGAGTGGAGAGTGCACACTGGGGGACAGCCAGCATTCTCTGCCTCCAGCAGTCTTCCAGATCTTTTCTGAGAGAGTCCTCGACTCCTCTCTGGGCACGTGAGTGTGAATCCCTGAAGAATTAATCCTGAATAATTAATAATTATTAATCCTGAAAATCCCTGAAGAATTTTATTGCACAATTCTGGGTGAGGAGCTGGTCAGGAGATTGATACCTTTCCAGGAAAATCATCCACAGGCTGGCTGTGGAAGCTGGCTTCCGTGGAAGTTCTCATCATAAAACCCCTCCAAGCAAGAAGGAGTTTTGGCTGGAGCCCATTTAGCTATTTGACTGATACAGTTTAAATTTGCTTGTGCTTTGTGAGTGTGACCTTTGCATAGAAGAGAAGGACAGAGCGAGGGTCTCTAAAGAGATTATTTGTGGCTGAGTGGAGGTGTGGAGGTGCCTCAACTGGAAGTTGCTGAGGGTATGCTTTTTGTGTTAAATGCTTTCCATATGGGATAGTATGTTATCCATCCAGAAGATCTGAATTTCAGACCTGGATCTATTGCTTACTGGCAGTTGGCTTAACTATTCTAACTCTAAGAGATTGATGCTGAAATTGCCAAGAACAGGCTTGGTTTTGGGATGAGAGCACAGAGAGAAGGAACTGTGGCTTGGGTTATCTGAGTCTCAATGTTTTCATCTGAAAGATGGAGATTCTAATGGTGCCTGTCAAAATATGAGCATTAATGTATAATTTATAATTCCATGGAACCCCTTATATTGTCCTATGATCTGAAGAGCTTGGGTGACCAATGTCGAAATAAAATTATGTTTTCATTCTTATGAGACATCTATCTGAGACATTTATGTCAAATGAGACTTCTATAAAACTTTATAGTCACTGTCAATGCTCGTTATTATGTTATCAAATGAAGCAGCAGGAAGCTTTCTCTATGGCTTTGAGGGATTCTTGAGGTTTATCTTAGGGGACTGTTTTCTTGTTGGCAGTTCTAGCTGGGGATGTAACATCTTTATTTGTTCACAGAATGGACCAATGCAGGTATTTCTGGCTAGGCACGGCTCCTGGGCAGCTCTTCCTTTAGTGGAGATTTAGAGACCCAAGCTCCATCCACTTTGTCCTGCTGCCCTCTTCAACAGGTGGTGCTCAAGGTTTCTCTGAGGGTTACCTTCATTCCCGCAACCAGAAAGAGAAGGATTGCCTGTGGGAGGTTTAGGGCCAGTCCTGGAAGCAGCATATATCAATTACTTCTGTTTACATAGCATTGGCTGGAATTCAAGCACATGGGCATTCCTAAAAGCAAGAGAGGTTAGAAAATGAGTCTAGCTCTGTGCCAAGAAGAAAAGTGCATGGGTTTGGTGATCAGCTAGCAGTCTCTTGCATGCTGAGTTTCTGTGTACCATCTTTCTTCCTTTTGAAGACACAGTCTTCTCTGTGGGGAGAGTGGTGAGGTTGTGAAAGAGAAACTCTGCTTAAGTGACTTCCACCTGTGGTGATGGGCGCAGTACATTAAGAACATGTAGGTCCCTAAGGAGGCTCTGCCAATGGCTATTGCCTTCATGCCGCACTGCCAGCAGTCTGGGTGTTTCTTTGCTGGTGCCAGCAGCTTCACATCCTTTACAACATCCTAGATACGGTGTCATGGAGTAGAAAAAACATCATTAGTGTCATGTAAACCTGGGTTCAAATCTTGGATCCACGACTTACTGGCTGTGTTATCTTGGTCAGATCCCTTAATTTCTTCAAACTTGAGCTTACCTGTAAACTAGGTATAATATCTTCCCTCTGAGCTTATTCTGAGGATGTGAGACGATGTCTGGCACACAGTAGGCACACAATAATTGTTGCTTGTTGTTGTTGTTAATAATTGCTGTGCTTTCTGTTCTCAGTCCAAAGGGCATGAGTTAAATTTTTCTTCATGCCTTGCTTTATCGTCTATGTTTTACTCTTAGAATATCTGTTACAATCAGTCAGGTTTGAAATCTGGTCTCTACATCTAACTTGCAACCTCTAGAGACCTGGAAAAGAAATAATAATAATTAATAAATACGTTTGTCATTATCTTAATGACTGAGCCATTTGCCGAGCTCTTTTTCAAGGTTGAGAATAGAGGCCTGTGCCTACTCATTTCTTGCTCAGGATGGCTGGAGAGAGGGCTTATGGAACTATTTTGGGGTTCCTCTTTCCCAGTAATTGATTATTGTCCTCTACATGCCCTCAGGCCTTCCCTGCTCTCAGATACCCACCCCCCAATCTCCTGTATAATGGGAGAAGCCTTAATATATTTCTCTTGCTGTCTGTATCTCTTTCTCAATTTTTTCCCCCAGAAAGTCTCTTCCAGTCAGTTTTAGTGTCTCATTTTCTAGCTGTTCTTAAGGTTTCACTTTTCCGCAATTATGTGACAAGTGGAAGGTGGATTCACAATTGGTACCAGGGTGAGATGATAACTTCCCTTGGTTTATTGTAAGAATGGCCCAATGCCTGGGGAGATATAGAGAAGCCCTGAGCCAAGGTCTTGCTGAGAAAAAGCAGATTCAAGAGTGTCCATAGGATCCAGTCTTTCATTTTTCCCAAGTATGAAAAAATGTCATAGACATTTCCATTGAGATGTCAACCACTGGTATGTCTTCCTTGGCTCTGCCTCTTGGGGGAGCAAATAGTAATTTATTTTCTAACTTTTTCTTTTGAACTAATTTTAGACCTAGAGTGAAGTTGCAGAAATGGTACAGAGAGTTCTTCTATGTCCCTCACCTAGTTTCCTCTAATGTTCATATCTTACATGACCATGGAAAAAGGACAAAACCAGGAGATTAACATTGCGGCAGGGCTATGAACCAAATTACACTCCTTATTTGAATTTTACCAGTTTTTCCACTAATATCCCCCCTCTTTTTTTTTTTTTTTACCTCTTCCAGGATCCTGTCCAGGATCTCACATTGCATTTAGTTACTATTTCTCCTTAATCTCCAAAATGTGCCAATTCCTCAGACTTTCTTTGTCTTCCGTGACTTTGACACTTTTGAAGAATACTGGCCAGTTATTTTGTAGAATGCCCCTTAATTTGAGATTCTGACATTTTCTCATGATTATTTTATGCATTTGGGGGCAAGAATACTATAGAAATGATATGTTTTCTCCATGCATCAGGTCAAGGCGTTCCCAACATCGATAAATCTTATTACTGGTCACGTTAACCTTGATCACTTTGTGGAAGTGGAGCCTGACAGATTTTTTCACTGTAAAGTTTCTATTTGTAATTAAAGGATGCAGTAATTTATAAAGGTCTTTTCCAGGCCCCAGATGGGAACCTGCTGTTGTGTCACTGGTGTGAGGAGGTGTGTTCCTGTTGGGCTGTTTGTGGAAGAAGGAAATAGGTTGGGGAGTAATGCCTAATCTTATCTTGATCCCACTGCTCTCCCCAACTTCTTTTTTCACCTTGTGTTCTAACTTCTTTGTGGTTTAACTAGGGCAGCAGAATTTCTTTTTATATTTCATTGTAGGGTTTTCTGTTAAAGGACATTCTTAGCATAGAAAAATAGTTTAGAACTTAGAAAACTTAGAAAAACTTAGAAAAAATAGTTTTTCTCAGCCTCTTTGTGTCATGGAAAGGGAAGAACTCTTAAGAACACATTTCCAAGGTAGGCAGGGATATATTTTAGTGACTGTGAAACTCCTGGTATGGAAAGCATTTACTGCATCTTCTTTTTAGGAGACTTGACTTTTGACGCTTTCTTGCTGTTTGGAAGCAATTGCCCAGCAAACTCTCCCTGGTTGCCGACAAAGTTTTAGTTACGGTTTCAGACTTACAATATGTGAGTAAGTCTCTGATCTCCTCCTTCTTGCATCCTAATGTCCAAGACCAGAGAAGAGTACCTCCTAAAGACCTCCTAATATCCAGTCCATTTCACCTCCAGTCCAACGTGCACATCTTAACAGCCATGCTTACCTTATAAGACCTTGTGACAGAGAGTGTGGCATGCAGACCAGCACAGCAGCATCACCTGGGGCTTATTAGAAATGCAGTGTCGGGGGGGCCCGGTGGCTCAAGCAGTTAAGTGTGCACGCTCCGCTTCGGCGGCCCGGGGTTCACATGTTCTGATCCCGGGCGTGCACCGAGGCACCGCTTTGTAAGCCATGCTGTGGCGGCATTTCATATAAAGTAGAGGAAGATGGGCATGGATGTTAGCTCAGGGCCACTCTTCCTCAAGAAAAAAGGGGAGGATTGGCATCGGATGTTAGCTCCGGGCTAGTCTTCTTCACAAAAAAAAAAAAAAAGAAAAAAAGAAATGCAGTCTCTTAGACCCCAGGCAGACCCACTGAATCAGACCTGCATTTTTACAGGATGACACACGTGCACCTTAAAGTCTGTGGAGCACTTAAAAAAAAACATTGCTTTCACAGCTCTACCTGTCAGATGCCTGGGTGGTCTGAGCAGATCAGGGGTTAAGACAAAGGCAGCTTCAGGATGGTGGTGGGCAGGAAGCCTCTTCAGCCCTTAGCAGGCATGATGGAGATGGGGAACGTAACAGGAATTCTGGCAGCACAGTAAAAATTGATTAATTTTGAAGCCCATTAGTTTTTTTGGAAGGTGGAGGGAGTCTGGCTGTACTGGCTTCCTAAAGTTCTATTGAACGTGAGAGGCAGCCCTGCAGCCTGGAGCCACCTCATCTGCCTTCTGAACTGCTGGAGATGGGGCTGAGGTGCTCCAAGGTTGCCCAAAATGAATTATTCTGAAATCAATTTACCTAATAACCAGTTTACTTAGTGATGATTTCCCCTAATAGTGCTACTGACATAAAATTCATGTTTGTGAAGTTCATAACAATTCTCATGTGATAGGAAGGTAAATTGGTTTTAGTCAAATTTGGTTTTAGACAAAGCTGCTTTAGGCAAATTTTCACTTACATATATTAGCCCTCGGTAAATTTATTTTAGATGAATTCACCTGATCCAACTGTCCTTTTTTGAGGAGGGGACAGGCTATTCAGGATAGGTGGTGGCAGTGATCTCACCCATGGAAATGTTGAGTCATTTATTCCACTGGTAGGGATACTGGCCACAGAGGCTTTGTAATGGCAAGTGGGCTGGGTAGGAACTTGCTACACTTGCCTTCTTAATTGCACCCTCAGAGATTTACCATATGGCCTGTCACCTGTTGGGTGTCTTACTGTGAACAAATGTTACCTCTTAGGCCCAGCTGGGCCCCATCTTCTAAGCTCATTCCTCATGCACAGTTCTTCTTAGTAACTATACACGTTCATGAGAGATCCTTTATAATGCTCATGTTTAGCCTGTGCTCATCAGTCTGGGTGGCCTTATCCCAGTGTGACTTAAACTGATCAGGCTTTGTCATAGAACCATGTTTCTTTCCTTCACAGTGCTTATTTCTGTTTCCAACTTTACATTTATTAGTATGATTATTTTGTTAATGCTTGTCTCTCCCACTGGATTGTAAACTCTATGAACACATGGACCATGTCTGTTTTTGCTCATCATTGTAACTTCAGAGCTTAGCATAGGGCCTCGCGTATTAGACCCTATGGTAGTGATGTAATAATTATTTTTGGAGTAAATGAATGAATATATTAAAAAACCTCTGGTTTTTATTAACAGTAATAAATTAAATATAACACATCTCACAGCTTATTGTGGTACATCAAACTGCTTTGACATTCAAGTTGAGACTAATTCTGTAGAAAATAAGTTTCTTATCAATGAGGTGATTCAGTAAAAGCAACATTTACATAACGATAATAATAGCTGACATTTTTTGAGTTCTTACAGCAATCCAGTGATGATAAGTAGTTTTGTACAGTATACCTCACTATATATTTTGTTGAGAGCTCATGTCTTCCTAACAGAAGAAGTCAGGGATCACTAGCCCATGTTCCCTGAGGCATTCACTCTCAGCTTCCAGTATTGTGGAGCCATCAGCACCATGGACAGAGGAGGTTCTACCTGGGGTCTGTTCAAAGAGTCAGTTTGTTTCCACCTCAGACTGGCTGGCCTTTCACAATGCAACTCTCTGTCCATGACGTCAGCCTTCCCAGTGACTCTTAAGTGTGGGTGGTAGTTTCACTTGTGGGATGGGTGATTCTGTGTTGATTCTCATGGTTCTTTCATCTGAGAGAGTCTGGCTTAGGCATCACTGTCCTAGCTTTGTCTTTGGTCAAGTCATTTAACTTCTCTGTGACTTGGTTTCTTCACTTGTTTAATGAAGATAATGATAGCTCCCCATTCATAGGATTGTTTCAAGAATTCACTGCAATATTGTATGTAAAGTACTTACCAAGCTGGCATATGGTAAGAACTTGATAAATGTTAGCAATTATTATGAATATTATCATTATTTAAATGGTGGTTTTACTGAATTACCTTCTTGACAAGGAACTTTTATTTTCTACGAGAGTGATTTTCAACTTCATTGTCAAAGCAGTTTGATATGTCACAATCAGCTGTGAGATGCACCATAAATAATTTATTACTGTTAATAAAAACCAGAGGTTTATTAATATATTCATTTATTTTATTACAAAAATAACTATCAAGTCTACTGTATTCTAGGCCCTATGCTAGGCTCTGAGGATGCAATGATGAGCAAAAACATACGTGATCTGTATATTCAATCCAGTGGGAGAGACAGATCTTAACAAAATAGTGAGGAAAATATGTAAGTAGAAACAGAGATAAGTTCTGTGATGGAAAGGAACATAGTCCCATAAAAAAGCCTGGTGGTGGTGGGGAATGCATATTGGTGAAGTCTTCCTGGGGAGGTGACATTTAAGGTGAGAGCAAAGGATGAGTAGAAGTTAACTAGGTAAAGAAGGAGAGTAAGAGTGTTCCAGATAGTGGGGACGGGGTGTATAAGTATGTTGTGGTGGGAGGGAGCGTAGTATGTTTGAAGACTTGAAAGAACGTTGGTATGCACAGAGCAAAGCAGAGAGTGCACAAGCTGAAGCTGGAAAGATGGGCAGGGGCCCGAGCACGTGGATTCTTGAAGGCTGTGTGTAAGAATTCGAGTCTTATGCTCAACAGCAGTGAGAAGTCATTGATGGATTTTAAGCTTAGGGAGTGGGGGATGGTTGGAAGGAATTAATGACGTGATTGGATTTTTGTTTTAAAAAGATGGCTTTGACCATAGAATGGATTGGAAGGAATCAGAGTGGATTCAAGGAGACAAGTTGGGAGGCTATGCAGTTGCTAGTAAGAGATGATGGTGGCTTAGCTGACCCTGGTGGCAGTGGAGGAGGTGAGTGGATGGATACAGTAGATACCTAGGAATAGGAGCAATAAGACTTGCTGATGGGTTGCACAGCAGGCACAGGGAGAGAAGTGTCAAGGAAAATGCTTAGGTTTTTAGCTTTCATCTTGATATAGGCTATAATGGCTAAGGACCAGGTTTGGGGGGAAAGATCAGAAGTTATGTCTTGAGCTTATTGAATTTGGAGGGTCCAAGTGGAGTTGTTGAGTAGATAGTTGGCTATACAAGTATACGGCTCAGAAGACAGGTCTAGACTGGAGATATAAATTAGTGATTAACTTATGTTAAAAAGTACCCTAACATGTTAGAGTGGAGTTGGGATATGTTAGAGCCACTGATTTGACGTGCTTTCTGAGAGCAGGGAGAAAGGACTGGCATTGGAGGTAATGTACCAGAAATTCTGACACCTATGGGAGTGTTTCATGCCTGTGAACATCACCTGTCTATTTGTAATAGCAGAAAATGTTTTCAGAACCACTAGGGTGTAGGTTAAGGACCACATGTCAGAGACTGGTTCTATGAATCTTGCCTCAGTTTACCCTTTTGGCTGCTTTCCAACTCCTCTGTGCTCCTCTTGTGCACATCCTGAATGCTATCCACACCTGTTCTTTCTCTGTTGCCTGAGACTGCCAGATACATTTCTTCCTCCATGGCCTTACTTGTACTTCCCCCTCCTGAAGCTCCTTTCTCACCCTTCTCCTTCCAATCTAAATAGTTCTTCTACATCAACCTCCTTTTTGAAACTTTCCTGGATCACCATTCAAGAATGGATTTTTTTCTCTTTCTTTAAAGGTCAGGCTTATATTGTTGTCTATTTTTCTATAAGGTTTTTTTTTTTACCTCATCAAGTGGCATGTAAATTCCTTGAAGGGAGGTATGTATCAAAGATCTTTATACTACTCAGTGATTGCTACTTACTTAACATTTAGTGCCATCCCTTGCATCTGATTTTCAATCTTGCTTTCACAGTATGTAAGCCTGGATTAGCCTTGAGAAAATGGGCCTTTAACTACTTGTAGGCTGGATTTGTGCTACAAAGAGGTCAGTGATTTTAATTTTGAGTGGGAGAATATGTATCAAATAAAATTGAAAACTGTAAGGATAAAGAAGAAGCTCTATATAAAAAATATCTCTTGGTACATTAAGTGGAAATAAAAAAGCGTAGAACAGTGAGGATAGTGTACTGCCATTTATGTTAGAAAGTTGGGAAAAAAACAATATTCATATTTGCTTTTATAGCATAAAAGCCTCTGGAAGAAAGGATAATCCTTTTATCAAATGATGCTGAAACAATTGGATGTACTTATGCACAAAAATGAACTTTGACAAAGACCTTACACCTTTCACAAAAATTAGCCAAAAATGAATCATAAACCTTAATGTGAAATGCAAACCAATAAAACTTCTAGAAGAAAACATAGGAGAAAATCTACATGACCTTGGGTTTGGTGATAAGTGCAACATCACCAAATGTAACATCAAGTGTATGAACCATGAAAGAAAAAATTGATAAGTTGCATTTTACTAAAACAAAAATCTTGTGCTCTGGAAAAGACACTATTAAGAGAATGAAAAAACAAGTCAGAGACTAGGAGAAATATTTGTAAAACACATCTGTTAAAGGATTTGTTTAAAATATGCCAAGAACTCTTAAAACTCAACAATGAGTAAACAAACAACCCAATAAAAAATGGGCAAAAGATCTGAACAGACACCTCATCAAAGAAGATATATAAATGACAAATCAACATGTAAAAAGATGCTCAATATCATTTGTCATTAGGGAAATGCAAATTAAATATGAGATACCCTTACATACTCATTAGAATGGCTAAAATCCAAAAAAACTGACAACAGCAATTGCTGGTGAGGATGTATAGCAACAGGAACTCTCATTCATTGCTGGCGGGAATGTAATATAGTGCAGCCACTTTGGAAGGCAGCTAGATAATATCTTACAAAGCCAAACATAGTCTTACTATACAATCCAGCAATCACACTCCTAGATACTTATCCAGTTGATTTGAAAACTTATTTTCACATAAAAACCTGCACACAAATGTTACTAATCTGTTTTACTTATAATCACCTAAAACAAGAAGCAACCAAAATATCCTTCAATAGGTGAGTGGATAAACTGTGATACGTCTATAACACAGGCTACTATTCTGTGATTAAAAAAAAAAAAAGAATGAACTGTCAAGCCATGCGAAGACATGAATGAGTCTTAAATGCATATTACTAGGTCAAGGAACCCAGTCTGAAAAGGCTACATTCTGTATGATTCCATTTATATGACATTCTGGAAAAGGCAAAAATATGCAGATTTAGATAAACAGAGCAGTGATTTCTAGGGGCTCTGAGGGATGGGGGAGGGTTAAGTAGGTGAAGAACAGGATTTTTTCAGGCAGTGAAACTATTGTGTGTGATGCTCTAGTGGTGGATACATGACACTATGCATTTATCAAAACCCATAAAAATCTACAGCACAAAGAGTGAACCTTAATGTATGCATATTTAAAAAAAAATCATTCAGGCAGTCGGGGATCCCAGGATGGAATGAGGAATGTGACTAAACAGTCTATCTGTATTACAAATGTGTGAAACAACCTCAATAAAAAGTGAATTTAGAGAGAAAGCTGCTGACCAGAGTGACTTGGAAAACAAGTGGAGTCTGTAAGACTAAAGGCAAAAGGAACTGTGCATAGACATTTCACTCTGTTGATAAAGGTGTTTACATGAGGGTGTGGGTTAACAATTCTAAAATTATGGTGTGTGTACACTGGAAGTGAACAATTAAGTAAATGGATGGTGGATTGTGGGAGGTTATAGATAGGTATGGGGAAAAGACTAGAATGACCCATGTGGTACTGGATTAGAGTTTAAGGCATCAGTATGAACTCGTGTTTAGCTTAATTTAGATACAGACAGACACATAGATATATTTATATGTATGTCTGCACTGGTTTTTTTTTTACCACATATATCTCTTTGCTCTATCAGCAGAGAGGGCCTAGAAGCAACAATACCCCAGTAGCCATGAATACACGTATCATCCAGATCTTGGTTTCTAATACCATTCTCCAATAAAAACAACTAGGTCTCTTTGGAGAAATGACTGATTCTAGGACTGGGTCAGGAAATATATAAGAAAGCCTTGAGCATCTTGTAGTACCAGAAACTAAGGAAGTGCTCAAAACAAAGCCAGTAACCCACAAGTGATGGGACTATGTCAAAGGGGGACATGGGAGCCAACTGAAAAAACTTCCAATGGTCAAAGCTGGAACAATTTGAGCAACAAAATAACAAACCAGTATTGGATGGTAACCCAAAGTATGAAAAATAACCTGTGAGTACACACTTTTAAATAAATGATTGAATCAATAAATCAGTGGCGAGAATAGGCAAATCCCCTTGCAGTAGAATTCCAAATAACATATGTAGCTACTGTGTCCTTGAGGAGGCGGGGCATGACTCCCCACTCCTTAAGTGTGGATGGCACGTAGGGACTTCCTTCCAAAGAGGATGGTGTGGAAAGGGAGGAGGAGAGGAGCAACTTGACAGTGCAGAAACCTGACAGACACTACCTCAGCCAGGTCGGTTGACACCAAGGTTAACATCACACGTGATAAGTCATGTTGACACTATGTATCCTGGATATGATGTTATGAGAATTATACTTTACCTCTGTGGTCTTCCTTCTAAAAATCTACAACCCAAGTCTAAGCATGAGAAAAATATTAGACAAATTCCAACTGGGGGAAATTCAACAATTACCCGTTAGTAACTCTCAAAATTCCCAAGGTCATAAAAAACAAAGCAAGTCTGAACTGTCACAGCTAAAAGGAGCCTAATGAGACATGACGATTGAATGTGGTGTCCTGGATGGGATCATGGAACAGAAAAGGGTTATTAGGTAAAAACTAAAGACATCCGACTAAAGTATAGACTTTAGTTAATAATGTATCCATATTGGTTCATTAATTGTGATAAATGTGCCATATGAATGTAAGATGTTAATAATAGGAGAAATTGGCTGTGGGGTATATGACAATTCTCTGTACCATCTTTGCAATTTTTCTGAAAATCTAAACTGTTCTAAAACAGTTTATTAATAAAACTTCAAAAAGATACACAGGAAACTGATAACTGTGGTTGCCTATGAGGGACTTGGGTACTGGGAAGATGGAGGAAAGGGATGAGAGGGAAATTTTTCACTGAATACCTTAAAGATATATTAATTTATTTTCGAACGGTGGAAGTAAAAAAAAATTCGAGTTAAGAAAAACTTAAACTTAGAACTTAAAAAGTTAAAACTGAAGGCTTTATGCTTCTTTTTTTGTGTGTGTGAGGAAGATCAGCCCTGAGCTAACATCCATGCCAATCTTCCTCCACTTTATGTGGGACGCCGCCACAGCATGGCCTGACAAGCAGTGCGTTGGTCCGCACTTGGGATCCGAACCCGGGCCACCAGCAGCAGAGCACGCGCACTTAACTGCTACGCCACAGGGCCAGCCTCTTTATGCTTCTTATTTGGCAATAATATTTCTTCTCTTCAAGTCTTTAGTAAAACTTAGACAGAAGTGTAGAAAGTGCTATATATGTGTCGGCCAGGGCTACAACTACTATTATTTTGGTTCCTCTTTCTTAAATCTTGTTTTAGAAACATCTTAGTTTTGAGGTCCTGGAGCTCTGGAGCTGTACCTTAGGCTTAAGATAAGATGCAATTGTGTGATTCTAAGCTCCAGCCTTGGGCTTGTTTGCTTAATCAATATTAATATTTGACTGTATTTGGAGGCCTTGGCAGTGAAAAACTAATGACCTATTCTCCCCTTTGTTCTAGTAAACCAGCTCACTGGTTGCTTTTATTTTAAATTTCTTCTCCCAATTAAGGTTTTTTTTCTGTTTTAACTTTCCAAGGTATCATGTCTTTTCTCCTGGCTCTCAGTGGTTGGGAAGGTTGGAAGCCAGCCTTTACTTCAGTAAGAACAGCATGGTTACTCCTATGCTTTTAAAGACTGTAATGGAACTGTTTTGAAGAGGTATAAAGAACCTTATTTTTACATTTCACTTAACAGTGAATGGTTTATTTTCAGTAACAGAGGCAGTTTCTAATTGCCGTCACTGTTAATCTCTTGCTAGATGTTTGCTAAGAGGATTGAGTACAGAACTAATATGTAAGTTTACAAATGCAAAGAAATCACCAGGTCAAGTCTAAACAAGGGAAAGCAGAAGGCAGAGAAGCACTTCTTTCTGAGAAAAGGCGGGATGTCTACCTTTCAGCAGCATCACACCTCTAGGAGGCTGTTCCTTTCCAGGTATGCTGAAGGAATAAGGATGGGAAATCATAATCACTAGTGGACATTAGGGACTTCGTAAGGTGATTTGCAAATGTGTTGTCATTTTTTTTCCTCGAAAGAAACCTGTGAAGTAGATGTTGTTATTTTCTACTAGATAAAGAAAAGGAGGCTTGAGGAAGTGATGTGTCTTGTCCACATTCACAGGGATTAAATGGCTGAGGCAGGGTTTGAACGCAAGATGGCTGGGCTCTGAAGCCCCTTGTATACCAGGCACATTTTTTCTGGTGTGTATATGCTCTTTCTACTACACCATATTGCCCTGAATAAAGGAAGTAGAAGTTGAGAGTAATGGAAGTTTGTCCAGGTAAATTATGACTCTCCTTTAACTTAGTCAAATAGCTGTGTAGACTGGGAGAGAACGTGGGGCTAGAACCCACAGAAGAAATCTGATTTATAAAAGGACCACCGAGGTGGCCACTTCCATTTCAGTGGACATGGTATTTGAGGCCAAAATGTTGGGATTTGGTACAAGAAAAATAATGGATTAGTGAGAAAGATTCCAATGCATTCTTTTGGTATTTATTTCTTTAAGTAGCTACTAAAATTATGCATTTTTAAAAGATACAATAACTTATTGATAAGTTTAAGTTGCATTTTTGGTGGCAGAATTCCATTTTTGATGTTAGAAGAAAATGCCTAGTTCTAAGTCTATGGGGCTGTAAGCAGAAAATCGGCGCTTTAGGATTTGATCATCTGGCCAATGACCCCAGGCATTTAGTAGGGGCATACTTAAATGATAGTTTCAATTTTTAAAGGTAAAAACCTGTATCCCTGAAGGTAGAGTGTTCCAATTTCTACTGATGTGTGACAAACCATCCCCAAACTTATTACGCTCACAGATTCTGTGGGTCAGGAGTTTGGACAGAGTCCAGAGGGACGGCTTGTCTCTGTTCCACGATGGATGTGACTTCAGCTGGGAAGAGTGGACAGCTGGGAAAACCATCTGGAGGTTTTCACTCATGTGTCTGGTGTTTATCCTGGAGCTTGGCTGGGATCTCAGTTGGGGCTGTTGACCAGAGCACCTATGTGCAGCCTCCCCAGTATGGTCTGGGCTTCCCTACAGCGTAGTGGCCTTAGGGTAGTCAGACTTCTTACAAGGTAACTCAGGGCTTCAAGTGCTCTGGCAAACAAGATAAGAAACTACATCATTTTATGACCCAGCGTTGGAAGTCACCAAGCATTATTTTTGCCCTCAAAGCACTGATGGCCCCACCCAGATTCAAGGGGAGGGGACATAGATCTCGCCTTTGAGTTGGAAGAATGTCAAGATTACATTGTAGAAGAGCATGTGAGATGGGAGATACCGTGGGTATTTTTGGAAAATACCATTTGCCAAACAGAATATTAGGCCATGCAATACAGTTTATCTCTCAAATACAGGACAGATGATGACTGTATTTATGCCTCCTGCCATATCTTTCTATTTATAGTCTAATAATGCTTCGTGTCCATGGTTACTTCTCAACTTTTTTGCCTTTCCTCCGTTTCACATTCCTGTGCCTCTTTTAACGAGTCAAGGTAGTCTGATAACCTCTAAATCTCTGTGGATTGTTATCGGTAAAGATTTATTTTGGTTCCCAGTTCAGTGTTAGTCTGTGTGAGGAATGGCTCCATGCAGTCATTAAAGGACCCAGGCTTATTCCATCTAATGACACTACCACCCATTAAGGCCTCAGAATCCTCTATGGAACCCTCTGCAACTGGCATGGATAAGGGACACGCTTTCTTAACTGCCTAGCCTTGCTCATACACATCACCTCTGCTCGTGTTTTGTTGGTGACAGCAAGTCATATGGTCCCTCCTAGATTCAGGGTGACTGGTGTGTGCTCAGGGAGAAGGGTGGGGGCATGAACATTTGCCACATCTGCCATCTCCTATCCTTTCTTCTCTAGGCTGCTAAGGAGCCCGCAGCCTAAGCTTTGCCAGAAAAGTCAAGGGTAGAATGAAACTAACTGACTAACCAATTATTCAGTTTCTTTTCAAGTTTATCAGTTTGCAAAGTAGTATATGAATTACAGAAATTGAGACCTCAGCTGGACCTTAAAGACTATTTAGTTCAGTGGTTTCAGACTATTTTTGAAAGTGGTCTGTTTCTCCAAATGAAATCTTATGGGAAACTCCAATTTATGTAACAGATGAGAATGAAGCTTCTCTGATGCCCCTTCCTTACCCTCTGCCACAGACCCTAAGTCCCTTCCAAGGAATCCTAGGGCATTGTGGATCGGAGCTAATCACTTTATTTAACAGACAGGAGAAACCAAGGTACAGAGAGGCAGGGACATATTTGCCAAAGATTATGTGGTTTTTCTGCAGCAGGTTTGATGTTGAAATCCGGGCTCAGTATCCTTGGGCCAGTGTTCTTTGCAGTGCTATTTACTTAAAAATTGTGCCATTGCCTCTCAGTATACACAGTCCTTGAGACCCCTGGCCTGAGGTAGGACACTGTATACCTTCCTGTGGTTTTTGGCTGCTTCTCTTCATTATCCCAGCAGTGAACAAAAAGGCCCAGGAGAGGGAGAAGAACTTCTACATGAACAGCAGTGGCATTTCTCTCTGTGATGGTGTTTTTCTCATGGCATGAGGAATAGGGGATTACCCGTGAGTCTGCAGAGGGATGCCTTCATAGCATGGAGCATCACAGGGACCGAGGATGGGGGCTAGCTGAGTTCACCTGAACTCTCTTGCCATCTCACCCTGATCTGATCATGCCACTGTACCTGGAGAGAAATACAGTGTCATGTAAAGAACATGGGTCCTGGAATCAAGCAGACCTGGATTTGAATCATAGGAGTTATGTGACTTTGGGCAAGGCACTTTATCAATTTGAACCTCATTTTTCACACTTATAATGTGCATTTAATAACTGACATTTAAGATCGTTGGCAGAATTAGAGTTAGTATATTTAAAACATCTTACACAGCAGAAAGTAATGGGATGTTGCCATTGGGAGCACCCACTTTGGTGTCTACCAGACCCAGCTCCCAGTCCTAGTTCTGCTACCTTTAGCTGTGTGAGCTTCAAACCTTGCATTTCTTTTCTGTAAAATGAGGTAATGGTTAAACATATGGACTCGGGATGCTGCACAAATCGTGAACCCTGGAGCCAGACCACGCTTGCTTGAATCCTAGTTCTGCTCTTCCCTAGCTGTGAGGCCTTGGGAAGGTTATTTAATCTCTCTTTGCCTTGGTATCATCCTCTATAAAATAAAGATGGTAAAAGCTGGTAATTTTTAAGCTTACTCTGAGGATTAAATGAGTAAATGTTTGTAGAATAGTGCCTGGCCCATAGTCAGTCTTGTGGAAGTGTTTGTTAAAGCAAATAACAAATAGATAAATATCTCATAGAGTCGTGGTAGGGATTACAGTCATGCGCTGCATAATGTTTCAGTCAACGATGGACCGCATATACAAAGGTGGTCCCATAAGATTAGTACCATAGAGCCTAGGTGTGTAGTAGGCTACACCAGCTAGGTTTTCGTGAGTACACTCTATGATGTTCACACAACAATGAAATTGCCTAATGACACGTTTCTCAGAACGTGTCCCTGTCAAGTGATGCATGACTAAATTTTGATATGAAATGTAAAAACCTAAAGGCATTCCCTGGCAATGATAAACCCCAATAAGTATTAACTATTATTAAATGAACGTTAGTTATATTTGGTTTTGTTATTATTATTATCATCATAAAGGTAGAGTTAACCTTCCTGAGGTCCCATAAAATTCTAGGCACTATGCTAGGGAAACTGATTTTTTTTTTCATCGTCTTTGGTGCTTTTCAGTATTTGGGGGAATGGTCCGCCCAGGTGGTTTCATAAGTATATGATGACTTGTTTCCCTTTAGAGAAAGTAGCGAGAGGCCTGCCTGTCTTTCTCCCTGTCCCGATAATCCTGCCAGGGATGCACATAGGAGTGGCCTTGCTTCCAGAATCCATTTTGCCTTGACCTCCCCACCCCCAGACTCCTAGGAAGTGGTTGTTTGCTCAGAGGCACAGAGAGGCCACTGCTGAGTGTAAGCAGGCACTGCACTATAGCTCTGGAGCTCTTTGGGGTGTGAGGCATTTCTCCAAAGAGCCAATATATATCCTTGTGGAATTGCTGGGAAAGAGATTTTTTCTAAGAAACTTTTTGCCTTTATTAATGAATTAGTACTGGATACCATTTAAAATTAGCTTTTTCTGTTTTCATCCAAAGCGACACATTCATCCAGCGATAACCATGTTAACATTTTGAGCATGTATAGCCATCCAGTCTATTATTTATATATTTAAAAAATATAATATTTAATATACACATTTATATAATAATTATAATTATTGTAGTATAATTTACTAATATTAAATATTAATTATTAAATATTAAAGATGTTATATTTAAATATGTTAAATATTTATATATATTTGTACATATATAAAATCTCAGTGGATCCTTTCGTATAAGTTTTAGGGAAAATGACAAATATTTAAATAAAAATAACTTGATCTTGATCTACCTATGTTACTTGCAATTGTTGTTCCTGAATCTTATTTCCCAGTATAGCATGGAATTCGGATAGTCTTGTGAAGTTTGACTTCAGTTCATGGTAACTCCGATTGTTCCTAATGCTCAAGGGTGGGCTTTGGAGAATTATTCATCCTGATTGTGGATAGAGTCTGCTTAGCATTTAAGTAAGGGCTTAGGTTTAAATAATTTAGCTATGTAAAAGGAGTGGGAAAGATTCACCTTCATAGTATTTCGTGTGAAAGGGCTTGTGGTGTTAGACGATGGGAAGGTCAGTGTAAGCGTTAGGATGCACTCATAGTCGTGCACAGCCCAGAGGAAGTGTCTTTATTCATGGATGCTGTATTTGAGGGGGAAATGGATCCATTTTACCATACCTAGAGCATGATGACCAACATGGGGAAGGATCTGGGAAGAGGATGAAGGCAGAATTCTTGTCCAGGAGGGTCTCATAGTCTAGGTGGGGGACAGGAGTATAAAGGAAGGAGCCGGGGATGCTTGGTCTGAAAAAAGAGAAAACTTCATAGTGAATATGATTGCTGTTTTCAGATATTTGAAGGATGAACAGGCTTTTCTGGGAGCCAAGACAGGTCATTGGAACAGCACATTTCGCTGAGGTCCAAGGCTAAGGGGCAAAATGCTGCTCTCAAAATCTAGATGGTGATTTTATCACTTACAGAGCTACCCGCACCCCAAAATCCCGAGAAGAGCCTGAAGCACTAGAGGCCTGAAGAAAGTGGCTGGCCAGAGCTCCCTAGACACTTGCTTGTGGTCACTTACAGTCACTTCCAGCGCCCCTCCTCTCCCTGCCAGCACCACAGGCTCTTACTCACTGCTCATAGCATCAAACTTCTACTTCCCTCACCCTGACCTTCTGGCCAGAAAGGAAAGCAACAGCTGGTGTACTCTGCTACAGTGCTTCTTAACCCTTGATGTGCACATGAATCATCTGGGGGTCTTATTAACATGCAGATTCTGGGGGCCGGACCCGTGGCCTAGCGGTTAAGTGCGTGGGCTCCACTGCTGGCGGCCCGGGTTTGGATCCTGGGTGTGCACCGACGCACCGCTTGTCAGGCCATGCTGTGGTGGCGTCCCATACAAAGTGGAGGAAGATGGGCATGGATGTTAGCCCACAGCCAGTCTTGTCTCAGCAAAAACAATAAGAGGAGGGTTGGCATGGATGTTAGCTCAGGGTTGAGCTTCCTCACACACACACACACAAAAGATGCAGAGTCTGATTCAAGTATGTCTTGGTTGGGGCCCCATAATCTGAATTTGCACAGGCGATGCTGCTGCTGGTCTGTGGACCGTACTTTGAAGAACAGGGCTCTACTACAAATCGTGAGTCTTCCTGCCAGGCTACAGCCAAATGCCTTCAGGCCAAACGACCACCTCCTCCAGGTTGCTCTCAGGACTGAGCCTCCCATCTCTGTTAGCAGAAGGTTACTGCCTCAAAATACTGCCTCATTCTCCTCTTGGCACTCGTGAAACAGTTGTATCCAGATATCACTTAGCCGTCCAGCGTCTTTGTCATCCCTAGGGCCACTTCAGCACTTATCTAACATTTAAAAAAAAATACATCATCTTGACTTTTACCCCAGTGGTTTGAGATACAGGACTTTTAAATATGTGCATGATGCTGTCAGAGACTTTACCCTAAGACACAAGTATCTACTCTGCCCTATTGAGAACGACAGGGCAGATTTCTTTTCTCGTAGCTGCATATTTGTGATTACCCCAAGGTAACCACTTACTCCAATGCCTTGTGAAGTGTTCTTTAAAAGAGCTGCCTATAATACATTGAGCACTTGCTCAATGGGGCCATAACCCCAGGAATAATGACTAAATCTGGTCAAATATATCTGCCTCCCTTTTTTTTAATGATTCCATCAAGTGATCTCTATGAGCATTTCTAATTGTCATTGATTGAAGTCCTTTCAAGGTCATTCCCCTTTCTCCAGCAGTAGTATATTGTTAAAATAAAGTAATCGAGAGATTTTCCCAATGTGTTAATCTTGGTAAGGTCTCAAATATCAGATCATGCTGCTTTTCTATACAGGAGCTGTATGGTCTTGGGCAAGGTATTTAATGTCTTGGATCATATGTGAACTCATCTATGAAAATAGATATGATAATGTCTCCTTTGAAGAAATTAGATGAGATGATGTTTGTGAAAGCACTTGGCCCATTCCCGACACATGGCGATCAGTCAGGAGATAACAGTTCCCCTTGCCTCTCATTTGTTTCTCTTAGGCCAGTTTTTAGCTTTTTAGGGGGGAGGGGGACATATTTTATTTCCTTTTTCCACTAGTCTCCAAGCTTCTTGAGAACAGGATCTACATTTTAAATTTTAGCCCTTCACTATATGTTCAGTAATGACACATTGAGTGAATGAATGAACAGATAATCTCTAAGGTGGTCTTGACCTTTCAAGTTCCTTGATTGTTTGAGTCTTCCAATGTTCTAGCTGCTTAGAAGAAATTTGGAGAGTTCTCTTAAAATGAATGTCTTCTATGTTAAGGGATTTCCTCCTTTGCAGTCTTATATGTATTATATTTATTATTACTAATAAGCATGTACCTGGGCCCAGGAGCCCGCCGTGATAGTATAAGTACCCTCTTCAGTTTATGCCCGATTCTTTGTCTAGTGCAAATGAGGTGGGTTGAGGCTGGTCCTGACTCTGCTTCCCCTGCCCGGCTCTCTTGGGAAGATCCTGTGAAAGATGAGCAAGAAGTACGCATTTGTTCTCTGACTTGAGATTTGGGAGTCAGGCATAATAGAGGCTGTTTCTTGATGTATTCATTTCAGTCCTCCTGGAAGATGCTTTTTGTGTTTTAGATTAAAGACGATCTGGCTAGTGGGGTCAGGAGAGCAGATTAGAGGAGAAGCAGTAGATCTTTCTACATCTGGGGACTGAATCTGGTTTCCTGTTTAAGCGAGTAGTTCTAGAGTTGTCTGTATGAATGAGTTGCTGGGAGATAGTGCCAGCCGAGGCCATCTTTATGACTTTGTCATCGTGTCTCTGAGATAAGCAGCAAACTGGTGGAAAGTGCAGAAGCTGTCAAATGTAGACCTGAGTTTAAGTCCTGGCTTGGGTATGTTAAATTCCAGAATCTTTGCCTTTTAACTTTTAAAAAGGTATAATAATATCAGTCTTGTAGGTTTTTCTGGGTGATAAATTAGATAGTATGTGTTAAATGCCTAGTGCAATGGCTGGCAGTGAGATTAGGCCCGATTTTGACAATGACAATGATGACACATTTCAGAAGAGAGGCATAGAGGACTAACTAGGTCATCCACACATGAAAGTATCAGCCCTGAGCTGTCTGAGGAATGCGTGTCTGAGGAATGTCCCAGAGCTGCCTGCTACGTTTTATGACTAAAGTGCACACTGCAGTTGTGGTGCTAAGAGTTTTTCATGGATCTGGAAAACGTGATAACAATCTGGGGAAAGGAAAAACTCAATTGCATGTTTCATCCCATGATAATTTGGAATACTGGTCCATATAGGAGTAGCTTTCAACCTTTCCTCTTCTGGGCGTTATCTAGGAATTGTTGTCTGCTTATAGCTTTTTGTCCAGGAGGAAGAAAAAAAAAAGTCTTACTAATCTCTTCACTCTGACAATTATTTCAATGCCTGATATCCAACATGGCTTCTATTTTCCTTTAATTCTTGAAAAAGTAAAAATGACAGTAATAAAAATAAACATCAATAAGTTCATTCCACGTGAATGGCCTTTTTTAGACAGTCGAAAGAGGGTTCTGAACTGGACTTTTAAGTATTTAAGAGACGCTGCAGCAAGCTTTGCTAATTGGCTGTGGCCTGTCACCTCACAGTGGATCAGTCAGTCTCCATGTCAGAGGCTTCAGGTGTCTCCATGAGGGTTCACAGACAATAGGTGAGTTGGATTCCAGATGGTACAATTGATTTTGGGTTGTAGCTCTTTGTGTCATGTTTAGCTAATTTTAGATTCTGAATCTGGTAGTAAGGTAGTAGGTAGTGAGGACTGATTTCTATAAAATTCAGAAGTAAAATAAAACACATTTTTGTTACTTTACATACAGCTATTTTGAATTGGAGAGCAGTGGTCTGAGGGATGAGATTCGATATCACTATATACATAACGGGAAGCCCAGGACAGAGGCGCTTCCCTACCGGATGGCAGACGGACGGTGGCACAAGGTCGCGCTGTCAGTTAGTGCCTCTCATCTCCTGCTCCACGTCGACTGCAACAGGTATGTCTTTGCCTTTGCTCTTTCCTGATTCTGCCCTTGAAATCAAGCAATGGGAAGGGGGTAAAATCAACCTCCTCTAAGCCTTGCTTGGAAACAAAAACCAAGGGACCCTAATTGTAATTGAACCTACCAAGTGGGCCATTAGGCGTGCTGAAATGACCAACTGTAATTCACTAAGAAAACAGCGCATTAAGATGAAACAGTATCCTGTGATTAGTAACAAATGTACAAAAGGTTGATTACAGATTGGGGAATATTAAGTGCCCCTTGGTGTATTCCAGGTGCCAGCTGAAATTCCGTGGAGCTGTGATCACGGTTAACTGTGATATATTGCTGTTGAGTTCATTCCACTTGGAGGCAACTAAGCCGGTCTACCTTGGAATGAATCTGAGAAGTCTGTGCTACTGAAGCGGCTAATTCTATTTCACTTCATCAAGCACAGCTTTGCTTAAATATCTTTTCCAAATGGAGGCTTCTTAAAGAGGCTGTTCATTGAATCTTTTGGAATAGATGCCATCCATTCTCTGCAGAGGAATGAGCCTTCCAGCTTGTCAGAGGATGGTGGGACAATTTGTGAGATCTGGGGAGTTTTACAGGAGGTTGTGGGTTGGGGTGGGAAGGCTTTGTCTGTCCCCTACATCTGTCACGGGAGTCAGATTTACTGCCAGCTGGAGAAAGGGAGGCTATTGGTCTCTATTGGATCATTTGTGGCTGGACAGCTGGATAATGATGGTCAAGGGGAATGTTTTGATCTCCCCAGAACCCACTGAAAATCCTTATGGATAGTGATCTGAGTCTTATGATAGAGAATTTTTTTGCGGTGCAAGCAATGCCCATGAATTGTTGGTTCTCATTAATGATACCATCTAAGTTAAAATGGGTGTTCAGCCACAGGACTTGCTCCCTGGGGCCCAGGATAAAGAACAGGCATGTTGGGGACAGCCTCCTTTCCAGAACCCAACAGGAAGAGGGATAATCCAAGGTCAGTCAGCTCCAGACTGCAGGTCTGAGGAGGAGACACTTGCATATGCTTGCCACTCCAGCTCTGCAGTCTCTTTCGGAAGGGCAGAGAACAGAAACTAGTGTCAGGCTTAAGGGAAGTTCCGCCATCCTGAAGCGAGTCTTGGTCCGTTTTGATGGTATCTATTTAAGGTGCTTTCTGGACTTCTGAAGAATTGTGGCTTCAGTCAGATATAATTTGTGTTCCTGGACAAAGTTTCCGTAGAAACCACTGGCTCCTGTTTATCCTGTAGTCCTGGGCTGGGCAGCCTGGATAAAGCTAGCTCTCAGCCACTCTCTCCTTTTCCACCGTCAGGAGCTCATTGGCCCGTTTAATTATCTAGAATTAAAGTGGTCTGTCAGGTAGCACTCTTGCTGCCCCCTACCCACTGCTCCGTGTAGTTCTTATACTGCCCAAATAGGAGAGCAGGGGAAGGGCCCTGCATGTCCTCCTCTGCCCCGGGGCCAGAAAGAGGCCTCAAAACCCTGGGTTAGGAATTCCCAACTGAAAAGTCCTGGAGACACGGCGGTTTTCTTACTATGCAATTGTTTGCTTCCTCCTTCCAAATCTTTTATCTTCTATTTTCAATATTCTTCTCTCTGGAGAAGAGGAAAAAGAGGATATGTTTCTGCTAATCTAAGGTTTCATGCCTTCACAAATTCTCTGGTGCCTATGAAATAGTCTCTTCTGCCATCCTTGGCCACTTGTTAGCTGTGTGAATTTGGGCAAGTTCACTTCTTTGCATCTCAGTTTTTTAATTTGTAAACTGGGAATAATAATACTAACACATACTCAGAGATGGGAATGTTAAATGAGACAATCCACGTAAGGTGCTCAGAGTAGTACTTGGCTTTGGCACTCAATACGTGTTTGTTGTTATTGTTATTATTATTATTTATTCTGCACATCTAATTTGTCTCTTTGACTCAGACTCCAAACTTTCACCCACTGTATGTCCTTGGCTACCACGGCCTCTCTACCAGGAAAGTGGGGACAGGATGGGAGAGCTGGAGCCCCCAATATTCTTCAGAGTCAGACCCATTTATAAAGAATGGACTGAGGGGATTCTAAATATTCCTTCCCTTCTCCTGAAATTTTTCATACTTAGGCTCATGGTATAACATGTTGTCCTTTATGTGAGATCTTGGAGGGAAAACCAAGTTGTTGTCAGTTAATGATTCATAGACCCAAACACAAATGAGCTTTTTAGGAGAGAAAGGCCTGGGTCATGAGAGAGAAATTTTGATTTTGGTGAAGGAAGAGTCTAGAAAGATAGTTCCCAAACCTGACTAGACATAGGAATTACTGGGGATATTATAAAAAAAAAATATGAGTGACTAGGTCCCATCTCTGACCCACTGGATCAGAATCCCTGAGGGTGCGACTTGAGAAGCTGTATTAACGAGCTCTCCATGTAGTTCTTATGCCGGCTGTCTAGCCTTGGTGTGTGGACTGTCATTTCAAAACCACCCATTTAGACAGAGGGGGAGGAAGCTAGAGGAGAGGCTGGGAGGCAACAAATAAATGAGAGACTCTGGAAAACTAGTGCCTGAAGCAGAGCCCCAGTGAGGAGGAGGGAAAGATTAGGAAGAGGGTAGTGTCTGGTGCATCTTCTTCGTAAGCGTCTTCCTAGCCAGCACTAGCTGATTCTAGAGTGGCAGAAGCACTGCCCATTTATCAAGGTGCTGGGCTACCGCTTATCTAGGCCACCTTCCCAGTGGGTGAATTTCACAGGCTGATTTGTAGTCTCTAAGCCATGTATTTCAAACCACCATGAGATTCTTACTTTTTGGTTCCTTTTATTCTCAGAATTATACTGTTTTATTTCTCTCAGCCTGTCACTCACTAGAGTTCTGCTGGTTGGAAATAAGTGGTGATATGATAACTTGCATTGAGTGGTGACTGTGCAGGCACAGTGCTAAGCCGTTTACGTAGATTAGCTCATCCCACACTCATGTGGTTATCTTTCTTGTTTTAAAATGATGGAACAGAGGTTACATTGTCTGTAATCCTGCTGCTAATAAGTGACAGTGCTAGAATTTGGACTTGAGTCTGACTCATGAGGGTCTGCTCTGACTGCCAGGCTATGCAAGCCAACAGTGGGGACCATTGGCACTGAATCTGGAACATGAGGGAAGGTAAGAGCCTGATTCAATGAGAGCAGTTTGCTCCTTTCTATTACTTTCCTCCCACATATCTTATGTTGCTAATCTTTGGAGTTGTTTGGTAAGATATGGAATCTTATTAACAAAACCCATTGCATTGGCATGGGGGAAAGGACTTACCTTTATTGAGCATCTACTACAGGCCAGGTAATGTGCTAGGCATAGTATTCCTTAGCATAGCCAAATGGGGACAATTTTTAGACCCATTTTACAGATTTGGAATTAGAAGGGCTCAGAGAAGATAAGCGACTCGGTCTCAGTCACATAATGTAAGAAGCATAGAGTCCAAACTTTGAACCAGATCTAACTCCCAAACCTTTGCCCCCACCATTGCCACAGCGCCTCTGTAATTCATGGACTTCCCAGGACAAAGTCACCAGCACAGCAGGGAGTCATCCAGGGGAGAGACGCTGCAGAAGTTTCAGGGCCCATAAAAACATGAAATCAGAAAGGGAGGATGTCCCAGGCAAGTCCACTGCTCTGAGGCTGTAGTGTGGCAGGCTCTTCCGCTGTTTTTAGGTTAGAATTGGGAAACGGAGCCTTTTCAGACCGAATTACACAAATTGTCACAAGAACAGCGACTGCTCTTTTGGTCGGTAGTTAACACCTTCTGCTTGCTGCCGAGACTTGCACTTTTCTCTCGGCTTCAACTGTTCAGCGGGGCCTAGTTAGAAGCTCCCAAACTGTGGGCAGATGACCTCAAGCTAGAAACATAAAAGGAGCCATTCCGTTGAGCGGCCAGCCTGATTCTCTCCATTGCCTTGGGTTTTTCTCTAGCTGCCTTTATATTAACAGTTTCTAACAAAGCCTAGAAGGAGGCCTGAACTAACCCTCCTCAGATTCTCCAGCTCCGTTCTCAGCTCACTCTGTGGCCTGTCCCCATTACTCAAAGCCCAGGATCCACTGACCACTGGGACTCAGTGCGTACGTGTTCTTTCTCATTCACCACGACAAGGGTTTTCTTTCCTTCTTTTTGTCTGGTAACTTTTAATTTTCAATCAACCCATCAAATTAATGTATTGGACACACTGTCTATGCCAGGCTGTGGAGGACACAAAGAAATAAGGGAGTCTTTGCATCAGGAAGTTCATGGCTTATTCATTTGGTCATTTTTAATTCTGAATCCACCAGGCCCCCCACAGTGGTTGGCCCTGGTCCTTGGGTATCAGAGAAAGCGTGGACTCGGACGGAAGCCCTGTGAGCAGGCTGATTTGACAAGTCATAATAGCAGCTGAGCAGTGGACAGAGCTGCAGATAGTCACTCCCAGCATCTTGGTCTTGAAGTGGCAGTGAAGCTGAGCTTCCAACAGCTAAAGGATGGACTCAAAGTGTTTTCCATTCAAATGGTACCTGCATCCAGCCTTCGGCTGCACTTTTTGCAATATGCAGGTGTCCCCACTCTATGCCAACGTCCTCTTGCTTCACTTCTGGAAAAATGTCTCTCTTACAAAATCATGTTGCTACAGGGCTCTAAACTCTCACCTCATTTGTTCAGATCTGTACAAGTGTGCACAGCACACACACACACACCTGTGGCCCAGTTGTCACTCTGACAGGGAGTTAACTCAGTGATTATAGTCTAGACAGTAAACATATTTAGATTTTACTTCTAACACATACTATTTATTCACTGTAGAGCTCATTCAATTTTTGCATATAACTGATCTTGAAAAGCATGCAGAATCAGAAAAGTAAACTTACTATAAATCACTGAACAAGTCAGTAATTTCAAAGTTTTGGTCTAATATTTCAGAGTAACTCCAGGATATAAGCATCTGTTTATATCTCTAGGTTTTTCATAATGAAATATGGTGATATGGCATCTTCCTTCCAGAGAGCTACTCAAGTATTTACAAACGTCATCTTATATTTTTTCTTTCCTTTTTTTTTGAGGAAGATCAGCCCTGAGCTAACATCCACGCCAAGCCTCCTCTTTTTGCTGAGGAAGACCGGCTCTGAGCTAACATCTATTGCCAATCCTCTTCCTTTTTCTCCCCAAAGCCCCAGTAGATAGTTGTATGTCATAGCTGCACATCCTTCTAGTTGCTGTATGTGGGACGCGGCCTCAGCATGGCCAGAGAAGTGGTGCGTCGGTGCGCCCGGGATCCGAACCCAGGCCGCCAGTAGCAGAGCACGCGCACTTAACTGCTAAGCCACGGGGCTGGCCCCAAACATCGTCTTATTAAACCTCACATTCCTCCAGGAATAAGCTGCGTGTATAATGTACTACATTGATTTTAGACAAACATTTTTGCTATAGTAAAGGGGAAAATTACGAGATGACTGTCAAAGGACACAGCTTCCAAGAGCTAGGCCAAGACTCTCAATCTCCTGGTTCCCAGATTGATATTACTCACCTCACAAACACATGCAGACATGTGTTTGCAGAACACATGCAGACAACTAACTCATCATCAAAATTAAGTAAATAAAATTGAGAAGCCAGCATATGCTTCATGTCCAACTAACCCAGCAGCTCCACACCCTCTGTCCAGGAAGTGATGACAAGTGAGCTAGGAAGATAGGACATACCCATATGTAAATTGAAGAAACAGTGCGAGAGATGTCGTAAGGCAGTGCGTGATGGACTGCTGGATTCCTGGTAGAGACAATCGGGTGTGGGAGATCACAGGAGGGACAGCTCCTGGGGACATGGAGTAGCCTCTCTATTTCTTACCATCCCGGGTGAAACTGCACGAGAATTTTTGCAGCTTTACGGTTTTGCTACTGTGTGATTTGATTCTGTACCGGTCACCTGAGAATTGGGCTTGGAATGACGTTTATCTTGTAAGCGTTAGAAAGCTAGTCATGGTGCTGGTGAGAGAAGAGTGTGTTTGGGGGAGGGGTATCAAGCTGGCAGTGAGGGAAAGCTCCAGGGAGCCACAGAGAAGGTAGTATGAGAAGGGGAAGGAACCAGAAGGAGGAGCTGGTTTCTTTACCTTTGACCAGGTATGTGAGCGCCATGGTTCAACCTAGACTGACATGAATGCTGGACCTTTGTCTTGGTTTTGCTGTTTATAAAATGTGATTTACATGCAATGATGCAAGAGTGTGAAATCAGGCAATCCATGCCTTAGATTCCTTGAAGATTCCTAGTTTCTTCATTCGTTCATATGCCAGGAACTGTGCTTGCATCTGTAAAATGGGAATAATGGTAACTCTTCTGTCATAGGGTTGTTGTAGGAATGTAGCAAGACAGTGTGTGCAAAGTCCTCAGAAAATTTCAAGCTATTGTGTGAACATACAGCATCACAAAGTACTATAGACATATACCGTCATACAGAAAAGATGTTAAGGTATCGTATTGGAAATGAGTACCATTTAGTCAAATTTTCACCTGTATAAAAACAGTAGCTTCTGTCCCGTGGATTAGGACCTAGTTGTAATGTGGATCCATGCCGCAGTGTAGGATTTGAGGTCAACCAGGTCCCTGAAGTTATTCTGACTGTGAAATCCTGGGCAAGGGTCCCCACTAGTTTATCTTTTAGTTCCTGGTTGGTAATGCAGCACAGTGGTGCATGTATTTACGCCAACAGAATCCCTTTGAAAATATGTAATTGCAGAGTCTCTATAAAAATATGGAACTGAGACACAGTGGGGAAGGAGACACCCCCTCCGATGTGATAAGATCTTTGGTTGATCATGAGGGCCTTGAGAATGTGGTGTGGCCTCTTTCCCTTTTTATTCGTGTGAGAGAGGAGGTTTAGAAATTTAATTCCCCGTCCCCAACTCAGGAGCCAAAATTATCACAGCCTTTATGAGAGGATGTAAAGCCAGGTGAAGTTTCACAGAGTGAGGAAACTCATTTGTCATAATTTACTGGATCTCCTAAGCAAAATATACAACTTGCCTCTCTACTTTGAAAATCTGACTTTTTAGGACAAAAATGTTCTGGACTGAAAACTTGAGCTGAAAGAAATTGTTAAATTTGACCCTGGGAAAGTCCTTTACTGTCTCTGGGCCTTAGCTCCCTAGGTTTACAGTGAGGGGCTTGGACTAGACGATTTCTGTCTCTTTCCAGCTCTGACCTTCTGGGCATCTTCTTCTGATTCGGTCTCATCACAATGCTTAGGTAGGGCATGTCTTTTTTTGCCTTCAGACCCTGGAGAGCAACTCAGCTTGCCATCTTCCCAGGGCCACTTCTGCGGTAGACCAGCAGAGGTTGGCAATCATCTGAATTTATATCTGGGTTGATGGTGCAGTGTGCTGCTGGTGAGCAAAGATTACTTACCCTAGTGCCCAGTCTCTTTTTTTCCTTAATTGCCTCCCTTCTTGCTGGAGTAGAGGCTGAATGTGCGTTTGTGGATGCCAAGGGATGTTGGCCTCTTGTTATCTGCCTCTCGTGTTCGCATGTTGGCCTCTTGTTATCTGCCTCTCGTGTTCTTTCCTTCAGAGTGCTCTGCTGCAGACATAGGACAGTGGATAGCCTTTGGGGGTGCAGGCTCCCCCCTGGCCATAGAGGCCTCAAGGCCTTGATTGCAAGGTCATCAAGCTGCCTTGATGGCTCTCTCAATGGCAGAGAGAGCTAGGAGGTGAAAGGATTAATTGAAGTGGATGATAGAGTAGCCTGCATTTCCCCCCATCAACCCACATTCCTGGGCTTTGAAAATTGCAAATGGAAAGGACTAAAAAGAAATACAATGGAATCTTCCCTTTATCTGGTGATTTGTTGACTACCTGAGGCCATAAGTAGATTAACAGGAAGGCACTTTATTGCATACATGGGACCAAGATGTATTAGAATAGAGAGGAAAATAAGATTTCGTTTCCAACTCATAGTGATTCATCTACATGCCTTCAGACACATCTTGAGTTGTCATTGTATTGCATGGACATAGCTCTATACATGACGAATGGAAAGGGAAATCGGCTGCAGGAGAAATAAATGTTTTCTTGTCGGAAAAAATATCGATGGTTGCATATTTATTGTTATAATTTTACTCTGTCATTTTGATGGATATGCATGGTTATTGTTTAAAAAGGAAAGCGAGGAGAGAAAACAGAGAGTCAAGCCAGAACAATACATGTGAAGGAACCCTATTTTTTAAAAAAATATACATTTATGTATTAGTTTTCTCTGTTCCTTTTATGCTTCACTTGGTGGAAAAGAGCATTGGAGAATAAAAAATGCCTGAGCCATGAGGATTTTTTAATTGAAAGAAAAAAAAAGTATTCCAAATACTGCATTAGTTTTCTAGTTAGACCAGGGGTACTGAAGTTGTCATTGAAAAAAAAACTGATTTTCTACACTACTGTAAAGAAATTCATCTATCTCTCTGGAAACTTTAATTAAATTAACCTTATAAATAGTAGCAGCCAGAGTGGTTGGATGCAAGGAAACAGGTTTATAGCTGCACCTGCTCTTCTGTTAGGGGGTACAGTGGGGGTGGGGGGTGAGGATGAGGGGGCTTGGAAGGAAAAAGTTTCTTCTGTGCGTTCTTTTCCCTGCACTTACCCCCGATTCAGTGGACTTTTGTCCCTCAGCTCATTCTTCTTAACTTCTTGTGAGTGCTTCTCCCAGCAGGAGTTCCGGAGCCATCAAGCCAGCTGGTTAATGTGCTTGGGCCCTCACCTGGGGCTTTTCCTGGGCAATTAGAGTGGAAATCATTTCCCTTCTCCTTACAGGGCCTGTGTGAGGCCGTCTCTAACTCTTCCTCAGGAATGTCATGCTGCATCTCTGCTCCTTACAGACTATTAGTCTGAGGGTGTCACTTTCCTGACAGCAGATTCCACATATAGGAACTTACTGGCTTGGAGGTGGGGCCATCGGCTGGCTTCTCTGGGACCCTGGGGAGGCCTGTATTGCCCAGAGTGGGATATGATTCCTCTGGAGGTGAACAGCCCCAGGCTGGGGGTCATCCTGGTGTGTCCCCAGCACGGCTCTCCTCATTCGCTCAGTGCTCTTTTGCTGCTACCTGCTGTCCAGGTCTGATGCTGTCTTTGAAACACAAGCACGAAGGAGCTGGGGAATGTATGATTCGATTTGCTTGAATTCTTGGACATCTTGTCCTCAGAGGTCCAGCACCATCCTGGGGGAAACTCAGACCTTTTACTCAGTCATTACTGAGTTGAGGTTAGTGTTTTGTGTTTCTTTAGAGATGATTCATATATTCACTTGGTCTTGACTCCAGCCCTCTGAGGTGCATGTTCTTGCATCTTATAGATGGCGACTTTTGAGGTGCGAGAAGAGAAGTGACTTGCCCAGGGGTACACAGTAAGTCGGGGGCGGACTGGAGCCATGGTCCAGAGGTCTTTCCTTACTCCTTTTCCAGAAAGCTTCTTCTCTGCCAATCACTCCACCTTCTGCTTTCCTCCTCCTCCATCTTTTTAACACCCACCACATGACAAGATAACACTTCTAACTTCTCATGGAAGAAGTGTTACTTTCTGAGACAGGGGAGGCTGGTCACCTCGCAGGGCTACTTCTCTGTTGAATCAAAATCTACCTTGTGACAAATTCCAACCACTGTTGGTCTTTAGACTCTAGAAGGCTTCTGTGGTATTGTTTTTAGATTTAAAGACATTCCTTTTTTCCTGGAGTCTGGAGTGTTGATAGGTTTGTGTCTTCAGTACCACAGAGATAATGTCGGGTCAGGCCTTCGAATGGCCCATCCTCCTGTATGATTTGTATGCCTTGCATGTGCCTCTGTGCTGATGGGTAATGGCCAAGGACCTAATCTTAAATCAGGACTGACTGCAAATGAGCCATTCGGACATTTCTTCAAATGTGAAATAGATGCGTTACACTAGTCTCCAGTGTTACACGGGTAGTTTTACACCATTCCAATATAAATTTTGATATTCATGATTTCAAGGTGATAAACTCTCTGTGTCCTTTAAGGTGACTTTGCAATTACAAGGTCTCATTAAAAACTACTGGTGGTGAAATAAAGGGCTGGGTGGTGGGGGACCCCCATTTAGGAGGGCATTTGTCTTTATTGCTTCTTTTATTGGTATCTAATTAGATACGTATTAGGGCCTGCAGGAGCTAATAAGAGAGCAGGGCACAGGAAGTAGGGGAGCACATTGAATTCTGAGTAATTTTCATGGACGACAGTTTCTCATGGACATTAGGATGATACACAAGGACTTCACACTGCAAACCTGATCGCTGTATTCCCTTCCCACCCCAACACACATGTAGCACATTCAATGGCCTCCTATATGTTTTAGTAAAGGTCATGATCCTTCATATAGCTTACAAAAATTTTGCATAGTCTGGCCCAGGTTTCCTTCCTCAGTTTCCTCTTGCACAGTCTTCCTGTTCCTCTGACCTCACATTCTTTCAGTTCTTCAAGTGTACTATATTCATGAAAGCTGTGGGATCTCTGTCCCTGCCATTTCTAGAATATCAAGTTCACTCCTACTGTTCCTTGGTTTTCAGGACAAGAGAAAGAAGTCTGTTGTGATTTCTACTTTCACATAAAATAGTGTTTGTTTCTCTATGGAGTAGTTTTTGATCATTTGATTCACGGCTGCCTTTCCCACAGCTCTAAGCACCCTGAGAGCCCACCATTGTATGACCAATGCATTTTATAGAGCTGTTGCATAATGGGTAGTCAACAAATATTTGAGAATACCTGAATGAGTGAATAAATGGAAGACTTCTGATCTAGAGGTCTGTGTTTTTGGCTTCTGGCCTGCTAGATGTTTCCATCAGGAAATCGCCTTGTTCTTGGCCTCAATGTCCTCATCTGTACAGAAGGGGCATTGTCTCTAACCAGTCTACTTGTACAGGGTTATTGTGAGGATCAGATGAGATCTTGCATGGGAAAGTGTATTGTCAATTTCAATGTGCTTTGTAAATATCGGACACAAGGAAAGGGGAAAATGAAGTAATCTTAGCATTTCTGCTTTGAACTTTTGAGGATTCTTCTTTTCTTGAGGAAGGCCGTTAATCTATAAAAGGCTTTTGGCGATTTCCTGGGTTGATTCACGGTGCACGGTGAACCGTGCCTTACTCTCAAGTTGAATTTACATGTGTCCTGCGTCCACAATAGCTCTGGAAGGCAGGAAGGAGTGGAGGTAATTTACAGATAGAAGATGAACATAAACCTGTCACAGGGAAGATTAAGGGGCATGTGGCCCCTCTGCTGGAGAGCAAACACAGTTGGGCACATGTGTCTTGCCTGTCCAGTGGACATATCACCATCATAAAATTCTGTGGGTCTGCTTCTTAACACTGCATTTGAGGCCCACAGTGAGGGCTTCCCATCAAGCCCATTAAATTAAATCCTTTGGGCAAGTTTTCAGGACTGTCCCATGCTTTTTTGGTATAGCCTGATTGTGAAGCTCAACGGATGTTTTTTTCTTTAACTTTTTTTAAATTATGAAAGGTGCTTGCTTGATTCACAAGATTAAAAAAAAATATGTACAAGAAACTATGAGGACAGAAATTCTAAGGAACAATATGAAGCTTGGGGTAAAAGTTTTTGCAGTATAAGATTTTCCTAGCTTTATATGATGGAATATCTAACCTTTATTATAATGCATTCCCCACATAAATTACATATGTAATAGAAGTACTGAATGACATATATAGGAGAGGTGCCAGCTGTTTAAAACCGTACAATACTGGTCACCCTGCCCTTAATTACATTGGACAGAAGTGATCATTATTAACAGTTTTATTTTTATTCTCTAGATTTTTTTCTTTTCGCATACAAACACATTCTTTTCCATAATGACACAGCACTATATGTATTGTTCTTCAATTTGCTTTTTCATTTAAAAGAATAAAGCCTGGTACACTATTGGTGTGTAACAGGCACATATTCAGGAGGAATGAGGGCGGCTTTGTTTCTTGTAAGACCGTCTGGGGAGCTCAGTGCCTTGGCCGTCTGTGGAGTATTTACTTGCAGGCCTCTGGCCTCCTGCTTTGGGCTGTATCCATGCCTCTGGCCTGTCACAGCAGTGTCTATTGAAACAGGGCAGGGAGCCAAGAGCCCCTGCCCTTGGATCAGCAGGTCCTGTCTCAGCTGTGTAGCTAGGTGATACCGTGACAATTAGCTTACGCTGAGATGGGAGTTAGAAGATTGAAGTGGATATGCGATGAGGGTCAAATGCACTGAGACTGGGTGTAATGTTAAATCTTATTTTGTGTGGCTGAAGTGGAGCTGGTGCTGTCCGGGCTCAGGCATCAGGTGACACAATGAGAGAAAGTGTAGTGTAGTGGTTAAGAGCCCAGGCTTTTGGAGTTGGACAGTCCTGGGTTTCCACTCCGGCTCTGCCACTAGCTGTGTGACTCTTGGCAAGACACTTAACTTTTCTAAGCCTCAATCATAAGATCAGGATAATGGTAATACCTCCCTCATGGGATTACTAGAATTAAATGTGACAAAGCACATGCATTAGATAGGACACTGCTGGTTGCAAATAACAGTAACTTAAACAGTAGGGATATGCAGATAACATTCACTTAAACAAAAAGTTTAGATGAGGCAGTGCCTGAGATGAGTTGACGCTCAGATATCATCTGGGACGATGCATCCGTTATATCTCTCTATTCTGTCATCCTTGGCATTGTCTCTAGGTGGCAAATGGGACACGGGTCACCATGATTGTCATAAATCAACAACTTTTCCTTATACGGTCCTGGCACATTGTTCCCTCAACAAAACTTTAAGCAAAGTTTTGATACTTTAAGCAAAGAAGGAGAGGAAATGGCTCTGGAGGTAGGCTGTCAAGTGTCGCCACAGCATATCTATAGTTTAGCATCGTGCCTCATAAGTGTTCAATATACATCGCCATGATGCTGAATTTGATAATGATGATTCTTCTTCCACATCTGAGTAGAGAAGAAGTGATCAGGAGGACAAATCCAAGGAGATGATACCAGTGTCTGATTCATCAGGAGTCATTTATATACATGGATGCGCCTGCCCGAGGGAATCTTCAAGTACTTGATCCAACAGAGGAAAGAACATGAGTGGGTCTGAGAGGTCAACCCGGCTGTTAACTCCAGAGTCCATCAACCCTGTGGGCAGGGGCAGCTCTTGTTAGGCCTTCACTTTGGGAAACCTGGCCTCTGCCCTCTCACAGGTCCTTTAAACACAGCTGCCCCTTCCCTATAAAGCTGATTGCAGCTTTTCCCAGGCCTGCCTTCCCACTCCCTCTCACCTCTTTGTACTCCCAGCTCTTGCCTTCTTGGCCTATATGATCCCTGGCTTTTGATGCCTGCTTCTTTATCTGATTAGTTTGGCAACTCGTTGGGATTCCTTCTCTGTTTACTGACCTGGGAGCTTCATGGCCCCACTGCCTGCCTCACTCCGTGGTGTCCCTGCCGGCAGGACAGCCCTTTCCTGCCATCAGGGCAGATCCACTCCTTGGCTTTGCTGATTCCCTGGTGTTGACACCTTGCCATACCTTTATCTTTTATTTTCCAGCTATACTTAAACTGCAAGTTGGGTCCCCAGCTTCAGGGGATGCTGCTTACCCCCTTGAGGGTAGAGCCGGGCGGCAATGGGATCGACATCTGCAGATGGGTTTCAGGCTTCACTTGGAGGAACTCTGAATCCTGGAATCCAGATTTCAGTGGAAAAGAAAATGGACACAACCTTTATAGTATCCATGAATCTTTTCAATGTACAAACTAGGTGACTGAGCCTTACCCTGAATCTCATCCTTGCTAAGTGCCCCATGAATAGGGTTACACAACATCTGTCAGATGAGCAATCACTGGGATTAAGCAAAATGTCACCTCCTTCTAAAGGGACTGTGCTTAGGTGTGGACTCCAGTCTTCCCTCAAGGGGGAGCTGGAGTGGGATGGTGGGAAAAGCCTCCGAGTCTGGGCTGGGTATCTTCCATTGGCTTCTCCAGAAACATTCTCTCCCCTCTCTACTCTGCTCTGTGTCCTAGCAAAGCTGACCTGCATGGACTGCATCTGGGTTCCTTTGCCATCCACACTCCTCTTGAATTTCATCAGGAAGAACAGGCAGGTCGGAGGGAGGGAGGAGAGGGTACCTATACCCCTAGCTCCTTCTCTGTGGGGTCACTTTGGGCTGGCTGTGCCCCTCCACTGAAAGCACAGGCCCTCTCAGGCAGCCCTTTCTGGGTTCTCTGCCCTTTTATGCCCACGGAGGAAAGAGCTCCCTGATTCCCTTTTCACAAACTCCGTGGTGATACACCATCCCTTGTGCTTTATCTACTCCCTGCCCATACTTCTGTAAATAATCCCCTTAATTTATTATTCTCTTTTCACATTACCAAATCTCAGTATACTATTTCCCACCAGGACCCTGACTAGCACAGGTTCAAAGTCAGAAACTCCAGATCACTCTCTGGCTTCACCACTTCCTAGCTGTGTGTCCTTGGGCAAGTTCCTTAACCTCTCTGAATCCTGGGCTTCTCATCAGTAAAAGGGGGGTGGCACTAATCCTTGCTTCTGTCTACCTCTCTGGGAAAAAACAAAGAGTGTGACAGTGTTATGTAAACTGTAATACGCTGGGCACAGGGAGGGGTTCTTAGCACCCTGATATGCCAGGGGCTTGAAGCGGGACTTGGGGAAAGCAGAAGGCTTTGAGGATGGAGCGTGTAGGTCTCCAGAGAGGGCTCTGCATCCTCATGTGCTTCTCCAGCACAGTTAATGAGAAGCGTATCTGACAGGAGGACGGGACCCAACAGATTATTCTTCAAAGCCAAGCCCACAGGATCTCCTTCCCCATTCACCTCAGCCCACAGGTCCAACTCATGTGGAATACAGATAAGATCCCCTCCAATTATAGTCAAATTATTTAGTGATGGCATTAGCTTCTGCTAAGATGGATTCTCTGATAAGGCCTTTGGAAAATATAATTATGTGCTCAAAAAAGAGGAAACTGTCAAACTGGTGCTAAGAGACATAGATGAAAAGGCCAATCCCTTGGCTTTTGTTTTCTGTTATTCAGAGAGCCCGTATTGGCAAGAGGAAATGCTGTTGTTTGTGTCCGTGATAATCTGACACTGGTCACTAAAGAGAAATGGCAGCGGTGTTTACGTTGGAAACTGCTCTGGAAGGCATTGTGCCTGAGCTCCGAGGGGGGATGCAGTGCGGACTCCAGCTGATCACTCTCTGTCTTGTCAATCAGCTCATCCTCTTTTGTTGTCTCTGAAGGACTTTTGCTGTGTGACATCATCTTGGTTGCTTACCTGGTCACAATTCTATGTTGTCTCATTCTCCCTGACCCGTACCCCTTACCTCCAGTGAAGAGTGTCAGCAACTTGGACCTGTTTTACTGCTGTGTCCCCAGCACCTGGCCAAATGTCTGGCACAGTGTGGATACTTGTTTGAGTACTTGTTGAATTAAAGAATGAGTTAATTAACAAATGAAGGAAGGAATGCTATGCTTAAGTGGTTGTGTTAGGCATGAGAGAGAATTCTGGGCCTTTAAGGAGCTGACATCTATTATTCTTTCCACAACATTGAAGAGATGGGCATAAACCCAGAATTGCAAGACGTAAAATGTTCAGGGCCCTAACAGAAGCAAAGACACAGGTCCACTGTTGCAGGATTCGAATATGGGATAAGTGACTTCCAGTGGAAATGAGGAAGGGAGAATGAATGGCAGTTTGAGAGCAGGGCTTTAGATTAGAGCCAGACTGCTGTGTTCATATCCAGATCCTGCGTTTCCCAATGGTTTCCTGTTACCTAAGTTAATTGGGCCACAGTTTTCTCATTTGTTTAAAAAAAAATAGATTAACCCTACATCATGAGTTTAATTGAAGTAATATGTGGGAAACGTATAGGTTTATGTCTGGCACATAGTAAGCACTTGGTAAATATTAATTCTTATTATTATTACCAATAGTAATAGCGGTAATAGTAGTAGCAGTAGGAGGAAAACATTACAGAATAAAGTTTAGTGAGTCCTAGCCAGTAGATGAAAAGACTTGGCTTCAGGCTCTCATTCTACTCCTCAACTTTGTGCCCTTCGGCAAGAACTTTCTCTGGGCATCATGCAAAATGAGGAGCTTGAACTTGATGGGCACTGGGTGCCCTTAAACTATGATTATGTGCTTAGAGCTGGGCTTGACAGATACACAGTATTTGTGTATTAGAGAGTATTGTGTGAGTGTGGGGGGATAACTTTCCTTCTGATTTTCATTTTTTTCTGCTCACACCATAAGGTTATTTAAGAGGAAAGAATATCCTGTCTCTTGTGCCTTGCACCCCAGTATGCACACAGCTTTATGTACAGAGGAGGTTCTCAAATACCCATTAGTTGCTTCTTGGCTGACTGATTTGGTTGGGTGGTAGGGTTAGAGCCCAAAGGGATCCAGAAGAGAGAGAAAGGAAAAGGTAAAGGATCATTTGATTCTTTAATATCTACATTGTCAATGAGATTTGCTTCATTGTCATTCATATATACTTTAGGTAAAAAGAGAAATAGAGAGAGAGTGGAAGATAAGAAAGAGTAAGTAGGAAAGGAATGAATAATATTTATCAGGCACCCACTGTGTATTGGGAATCCACATATAGCATCTCATTGAACCTTCAGAACAACCCCGTGAGATGTGGGAGCAGATGTTTTTAAGGCATCTTCATTTCCATTTTGACCATGAAGAGGTAGGATCAGGGAGGGTTAACCTGCCTAGGTCTTAGACGTTGGAGGCAGGTTAGAGGTGGGAAACCCAGGACAAATATTATGTAAATCTACTTATATGAAATGTCTAGAATAGTCAAATTCATAGAAACAGAAAGTAGATTAGAGGTTAACAGGAGCTGAGGGGTGGAAGAATGAGGAGTTATTGCTTAAGGATACAGATTTCGTTTGGGGTGATGAAAAAGTCATGGATATAGATACTGGTGATGGTTCCACAACATTGTGACTGTAACTGATGCCACCAAATTGTATACTTAAAAGTGGTTAAAGTGGCAAATTTTGTATGTATTTTACCATAATTTAAAAAAATTAATAATGTAATATAGCAAAAACCATTAAAGTATATACTTTAAATGGATAAGTTGTATGTGAATTGTATCTCAATAAAACTGTTAAAAAATTACAATGCAAGAAAATAAAAAAGTCCTAATCTACATATTGAGTGGGCCCATCATTAATCTGGGAAAATTGACCTATAAAATCAACTTTCAGATATATCCTAGTAAGACTACTAAATTTTAAATAAAAGAAAAACTATTTTCGTGACTTCAAGGCAAAAAGATTATATCACTTACAAAGGAAAGAAATTCAGGTTGGCGTCAGACATTTTGACAGGAACATACAAAGCAAGACAAAAGTAGCATTTTCAATAAAACTTGAAGAAAGATAATATGAGAAAAGCTTCCCAGTTGGACAGCTGTGTTGAGAGTTGGTGTATTATACAGCCCGGTAAGTGCTAGGAAGGTGTCTTGTACTAAGTGACCAGAATGTAGAAAGGATGGAGGCAAGAGAGTGCATGGAACTCCCAGGACTTGCAAATAGTTCAGCATGGCTGGACTCTCTGTAAAGTGAAGTAGAGAGACTCCTAAGGCCTTAGATTTCATCAAGTAATACATTTATTCATTCACTTAATTGATATTTCTTGAGTAGTAGTATTAAGTGCCCAGCAGTGCCCAGTTATGTGTTGACTGAGAGTTGTTTATGAGATCTGTATATGAGATCTATATAAAAAGATGAGGGGGAGGTTAAAGAGACTGGGGAACAGGCATACAAATATTCATTTATGCATGGAAATGTTTACTTGAGTAATTCTTTAGTTATTCCAAACATCCTCTTTCAATTGAAAATTTGCATTTCGATCTTTCCATCAACCTAGTATTGGCAGTGTAGGTGGACAACTAATCCATTTAAGAAGCAGAGGAAGCCAAGCCAGTTTACCCATTGGATAATCATTATACAATCAGAGAGATGGCTGCATCCAGGAACTGATCAGACTGACACAAGTGCAAAAATAAATGAGATGAAAACCACTATTCTTCAGCGCATATTCTGTGCCTGGCACTGGTCTAGGTATTGGGGATGCCATGGCTAATAGGGGCTGGTTTCTGCTTTCAAGTTGCCCACCAATTCATAAACTGCTGATTACATCACAGGATGTAGGTGAGGTAGGCATCAAGATGTGGTGAGATCAGATTTTTTTTATCTTCATATGCACTGGCAAGTGGGCATCCCAAGACTTAATGCAGTTCTTTATTTAGGTGTATAATAATTTAGCTTTCAGTGTATCTTCCTATATACTTTTGTGTTGGTTAAGACACTTAGGTTCTAAGTAACAGAAATCAACTTGAATAACTTGATCAAAAAAGGCAAGATTATAAAAAGGTTATTAAATTGTCTCATGGGCTAAATATAAGGAAAGAGATGTAGCTGGGTCACTGGGAGGATCGGGAAAACCAACAAGCATTCAGGTAGCTCAACACCACTTGTGCCGTTTCACATCAGTATTAGGCAACAGTTGTCAAAGTAATTACAGTATCTCATTGAGCCCTCCAAAATAGGTAAGTAGAGCAGGCATCATTTTCTTTATGTAAAAGGTGAGAAAATGACTCCAGGAAGATGGAATGATTTGTCCAAGGCCATGTCCCAAGTCTAGTGGTGAAGCCCAGAATGTGGAAAAGAGCGTTCTGACCCTTGGGTCTATTCTTTTCCCATTAGTCTTTGTCAAAATCACCTTTTCTTACTAGCATGTAAAATTTCTGTCTTCTTATAATTTCCTCACCTTCTTAATTTTTCTTTTCTCATTCATTTTGGTTTGGAATTAGAGTCACCTGTGTGTCCTTAATAATAGTCTTATTTGAGACATCTCTGGAAACTGTCTTTAATTCATACCCTATAATCTGAACATGAAAGGGTCACCAGGAAAGGGGGATAATTACAGAGCCGAGTATGAGATATCAGTCGTCTCAGTGATTTTCTTATTATCATCCATGAAATGCCTTATCAGAAATGGGCCATTATAGTTTAAATGATCTGACGGAGTTTGAAGAGGATTTGAAGCTTCATCAGACACTTTCTGAGCTTGGAGTTGTAGCCTCATTGTTTTCCAAATTCTAATTTTTCCTCCATAATGAACAATAACTTTTTGATTAAACAGCTGGCAGTTACTATTGAATGCCTCACATTTAATAACAAAAGTCTTCCTTGAGAACAGGAAATTTTATCTAAATTGCTTTGCTCTTCTTCCGTGATCAGGAATTTCTAAAGTCTGACAGGACTGAGAGCATGAAAAAATAAAAATTTCTTCTCTCAAGAAGGTGATGATTAGTTTTTGAAAGAAAGAGCCCCAAACTAAATGAATAATTCAGTGTACTTGCTACAAAGCAGAAGTCAAGGCACACAAGTTGTCCTCCTTGTAAACGTTATTAAAAAACAATCAAGTCTGTATTGACACGTTTATATTGGGAAGACTGTAGACAGCAGCTGAGGGAGAGAAAAACAAATGGGAAAGCACCACTTAGTAGTCAAGGACCTTCTTCACTATTTTTGTTCTTAATATGAGGAGCCACCATTGTTCAGTGAATGCTCTGTGCCAAGCACGGGACTGAGAGCTTCACATATTAATTAATTAGTGCCCTAGCCGTGGTCCCTTGCTGCCCTCCTGCTGGCACTTCCCATTGGCTGAAAACTGACTGGATCCAACAGGAGAGGGAACCTGTCAGTCTCCTTTGGCACAAAGCAAGGCAGAGAGGGGCCAACAGTTTATCTGGAGGGGGCAAATGGAGGTATCCAGCTACCCTTAATTTATATGTCTTTGTAGCATTTGCTGCTATTTGAAATTAAATTATAAAATCATTTAGTTTTTTATTGTTGTTCTACACTACACTACACTATAGTGCAGGCTCCAAGAGGCCAAGGATGCAGTAATATTCTTGTCAAAATAAATTTACAAGTGTCTGCCTGTATATTATCTGTCCATCCATCCATCCATTGATCTCTCCATCATCTACACAACTGTGAAGGGGGTGTGGCCCAGAGAACTCTTTTGTTTCTTTATATGCACCACAAAAAGGTAGGATGCTGAGGGAGTTTTTCTCTTCTCTGCTCTGTTTTCTTTTTTCTTAATTCAAATAGAAAAACCTCTAGAAACAGCCCTCTAGAGGAGGTCCCTCTGTGCCCCTCTCTCTGCCTTGGAAATGCCCTAAGCAGAGTCCTAACTGCTCTCATCATAGGGTCAAGACTAGCTTGGCTGCAGTGAGCTGGGGCAGGAGCTCGCAGTCAAGCCTGACTTTGCTGCTTGAGGGCAGACGATCCAAATAAGGCCTCCATCAGAGATTATGTTCTACGGTGGGCCCAGTGGAACCTGTAAGTCTGGTTTTATGAGAGGCCTAGACATCTGTGTTTTTGAAAGGCTTGCTAGGTTATCCTAATATCTAGACAGGTTTGGGAACTGCCAAGGGTCCTTATTGGTGCTTTCCAAGGTTCTGAAAAAGCAAACAGGTCAAAGAATACGGAACCCTGCCTGAATCGTGGGGCTGCCAATGTTTTGGGTGGGGGTGGTCTCGGGTTGTATCAGGATTCATAGAGAGAAAAATATTCTCCTGTCCCTCATCATGTCTGCTAGACCCTGATATATTTTACATGGGTTGTTTGGAAATGGTCAGTCATCAGGCCTTTGGGGATGTCCATTTGATCTGGGAAGCTTTAAAATGTTACATGAGGGTGTCACATAGGCTCTGTGCATGACAGATGGCTTTTGGATGTTTGTATATTAACATAACAAGTAGCAGATGGAGGTTGGATCAGAAGACCTTCAATGTCCTTTCCGACCCTGAGAGTCCTGGTTGCCAATGTGTGCTTTATATGAGCAGTAGGCTTTTGATTTATCATAACATTTAAATCTTCATCCAGATGAATAATGAAATGGTATTACACTAAATTATCACCCACTCATGAGTATCAGCAAATATTTTGGAGGCAGCTAGCCTGGGGTGTAATTAAACACTATGAGCAGCACGTTTTGTCTGAACTCCTGGAAAAAATGGGACCAATGACTATGGCTTCAGTGTGCCATCGGTGGCAACACCTAGTGATTTAGGTGGCTCATACTCTCCTTCTTTTCCTATCAGATTGCTGCCCCTAAGCTCCTCTTTCATAGAAAGCTGACACTGGGTACTATTCTCTAAGCAATTGAGCCAAGTGTCTTAGATGAAGTTTCTAGTATTTTTTTCTAAAAATATTTCAAATTAAAGTATCTTTTAGATTGTTCTATAAAGATAAGTGCAATAACATTAATAATGTTCCACTTTAAAAAGGCATTTTAGAATTTACAACATGCTTTTATGTAGATTATCTCTTTTATGTTCATCAAAAGCCTGTGCAGTAGATATTGTCATTAGAAGTTTATGTGTGAAGAAACTGAGGGCCCAGAGAGGCTCGTTAACTTGCCCCAAGTCACAAAGTGTAAACAGTAAAGGTTAGACACACATGGAAGTTTTCTGACTCTAGTCCAGTAATCTTTCTGTATCTTACACTCTTTATGTAACCCTGGGTGAATATTTGCCTTTTTAAGAGCAGAATCAATAGAAGATTATAAGGCAATATGGCATGGCAGCAATTTACATCTGGATTTGAATTTAGGCTTTGCCATTTACTGAATGGTCTTAGGCAAGCCATTTAACCTCTGAACATCTGTCAAGTGAGTATAGCAATGCCTGCTTTTAGGGTTATTTTAAGGTTTATAAAGTATGTAAAGTTCTGGCATGTAGTAGGTACTCACTCAAAGGCAACTGGTATAGTTTTGAGGCAGTGTCTGTCTGAGTTAGAGCTTTATTGTCCTTGCCAAGTGGTCTTCCATCATCTTCTGGGACACCCTTTGGACACTGGAAGTTCAATGCGTCTCAAGCTGCCCCTTTCCTCTGTTTTCGACTGCTAGAAAATTCTTCCTATCTTGAGCTGAAATGCCTTCTTGTAGGTTACCCCTGTTGGCATACCTTTTACCTCTTTTAGCTACATGGGACAAGCCCAGTCCCTCTTCCACATGACAGTTCTCCAAGTATTTGAAGACTTTATCATGGCACCCCTTAATCTTCACTTCTTCAGACTGAACATCTTCTGTTTCTTCAATCATTCATCATTTGATTTGGCTCACAAGGCCTTCACAATCTTGTTTGATTCTTTCTGAAGTGTGTCTGTTTATCATCTGAAAGTTCCTACAACTAAATGTGATTGTTTCTGGGCAGATTGATTCAGATTAGAATGAGATAATTATCTTCTTCTCATGGTACAGTTTAAGATGACAACATCCTTTTTGACAGCCTTATGTCAGCTCACTGCTGACCAAAACAGCTACGTATTTCTTTTAATATGTATTTCTGTTAAGCCTTAGATCTCGCATTCAGTCTTTGAGAAGCAAAGTCCCTATGGGACCTTTCATGTTTCCACGTTAAATTTCATCTTGTTTGATTTGGCCCTAATTCTTGACTATTAATGTCTCTCTTAATCCTGATGGTATTATCCTAAATCTGTTGTGATTGAAACAATCACACCAACTTCATGTTTTCCTGCAGATTCAATAAGCATATCTGCTATTATACTGCCAAATCATAGGTAAAAATGCTAAATAGGAGAGACTTACATGAGCCAGTTATTTGACCCAGATCCACAATTAGCATCATCTTGGGATAATATCTGAATCGTGAACTTTAGGCAGAGAGTAAGGGTTGGTAAGAAGTAGTGGGAGAGAGAGATTAGGGGCATAAAATATGGTTAAGAAGGGAAAGTACCCTTGGTGTAGAGATCCAGATGAGGAGAGAAAAATGAGGTAGTAAAATTTAATTGCTAGGCAAGAAAAAGCCTGAGTTTGACAGGTGTTTTCTAAGTGGATGAAGCAGGTCCCATGAGGTCTTCTGGGAAGACCCCTCCTCTCTTTGGAAGGTGTCCACACCCTGCTCTGGCAAATTCTCTCTAGCAGTATTTGCAAATCTCCTTTGACCACTGCTGCCTTCTCACTTACCATCACAAAGGCACCTCCTTCCTGATTGATTTCCAGGTTGCCTCCTCTTTTTTTGTGCGCATTTGTATTAACTCTGCAGCCAGCTGCTAAGGAATAGTTTGGAAATCTGCTGAGCCCTGCCGCCACCCTCCCTCCAGAGCTCTGTGTGGATTTAGCTTAGAATTCAGTTATTACATGTTGGGGGCATTCTGTATTCATCCCTACCATCCATCTCCCCGATTATAGCCTTTTTCTCCTGTACAACGCCAGAGGTGCATTTTTTAATCTTGTCATTTGTAGAGTGTTATCTGGTTTTGTTCAACAGCTTGGTAGGAGGAGATAGTAGAGTTCCTCTTTGGGGCATTGCTTTCATGTCCTTCTGGTACAAGCCCTGTGTGATGTGCATTCCATGACAGCAAATAATTAACAACAGCCAGGCAGCCTGACATGGAAATTCAACAGGTAGTTCTTCAGTGTACACAGTTGGCAAACATTCCTATCAAGCTTTGAGGAGCTATTTTGTAGATTTGCCTTGACCCATGGAATGAATGCCCAACAACTGTCAGGGCCAAGAAGAATGCCAATGACACCAAAGATGTCCTTTCTTCTAGTAGAGCTTAAGAACTTGATTATTACACTTGCCCTATGAGGCCTAGAGAGGGAGGATAGCATTATGCCTCTTTTAGTGTAAGGCCAAAAGAGGGGCTTGGCCTCTTGTGCAAGGTCACCCACCCCCATGTTAGTAAAGGGAAATAGGATGGGAATTGCCTTTTATTCTGTGTAGGGAAGTTTCTCCAAGGAGCGCCTCGATATTCACTAGTGCCAGCTAAAAGGCAGTGAGAGTGAGGCTCTGTCTCGCAGAGGAAGGTCCTTGCAACTTTCCTCTTCAGGGAGAGTATGAACGCTTTTCTTCAATTCTAGGCAAGGCACAAGATAAACCTCTTCATTTAGCATCTCATTTGGGCTTCATATTATCTTATTGAACAGCAGCATAATACATGTCGATTCACATGGTTTACATTGGAAATTCATTCTTCTGTATAATTGGGAAAGGTACTGTGGAGTCACTTCAGGGGCCTTTCCTCATCCAGGTAAATAAAAATCCAATATTCCTTCATGAGTAGTGTTGTTGAACCACTGCATTGCCTTGTGTTGAGCTCTGAGGGCTTTGTCTCTTAATAGAAAATCGAGTTCTTCATAGAATATTGACTGGTCTTTTAAGCAAACAGACACTTGCCAGGGAGGGCATTCTTAACCAAAGTCATGAATAAAGAGAAGTTTTACCTTGTAAAGAAAATTCCTAATGTGAGCCCTTGATTTGGTGACTGACTTTCACAGGGAGCCTGTCAGTTACTCTTTGCATTGTTCATTCCTCTCAAGCAGTTTTTATGTTTGATCAGCTGTTTAATTTTGCATGGTATTGTATTAGAAATGAGATACTCTCACTTTAAAATACTCAAAGATACTAATGGCATGCAAAATTCCCATAATTCTCCCAATATAGCTTAATAGGCATCACCTCATTGGAGTGCTGGGCCTAGAAACGTGACTAAGTGGGAACTGGATTTTCTTCAGGCAAGAAAAAGGGTAGATTTTAGATGAGGTAGAGTAAATGCATTATTTGTGTCAGATAGCCTATGGGAATGTGATAAGTTTGGGCTGATTATAATGCCATCAACTCAAGCAGTAAATCGTGCACTTATCAAAAGGGACTGTGCTTGATCTCATTAATTTTCAAGTTGCTGACTATTTCTCTTGCTCTTTCTGAAATACGTCCATCTGGCTTTCCTGTCAGTGCGTTGTCTGCTCAACAGATTCAAACGTGCTGTCCCTGTCTTCCGGGTGAAAAGCAGTTAGAGGGGTTCATCTTGCTCTTTCTTTCGGGCTTCTAGTATAAATCTCATGAGTGGGGGATGGTGGAGGAAGACACTTGCAAAGGATTATCACCTTTCACTCGTTTTCCTTGAATGCATTTTCCTCAGGATTGTCTGCATCAAGTGTTGAGTTTCACTACCTGACTTCTCAATCTGTGTTATTCAGTTTTGTGAATTGCTCATCATAATGTCTTTGCTGTAGTACTTTAGGGCTTGTGTAACTGTAGCCCTCCCATTCTGAAGGTAGTATCAAGGAGCATTCAGTAATTCATTCAATAAGTGTATGGAGTAGGCACCTACTTTGACAAGACACTCTTCCAGACACTAGAGATACTGCCATGAAAAAGGTAGACAAGGTCTCTGCATTAAACATGCTAACTTTTGATCAAAGGAGACAATCTAGATAATTTTGGAGCGTCACTTGCTTTGATAAACGTAAAAAGAGCTAAGTGATGAGTGGTTAGGAGCTGCTTTATCGAGGACGGTCTGGGAAGGTCTGAGTGCAGGTGCAGGGATGCTGCTGGGAGGGTTTCGCTTCCTCCACACTCAGCAGATAATCGGGAGTAGTAGCAGTCAGGAAGTACGGGCACAACATGGAGGTGAAAGTGCTGGGCCCGGGGTCCCAGGAAACACTGGTTCCTCCTTCCTTGGCGGGGAGGTCTGGGAAAGCAGCCAGGACCAGAATCTTAGAGACTCCAGTGGGTGGTGCTAGGGTGGAGGTCATATGCTGAAGTGCTAGAGAGAATGTCCAAATGGGTCAGCCAAGTGGGGAGGGTCTCAGCGATCAGAAAAGAACCAACATATAGGGCAGCATATATAAAACATAATATGAAAAAAAAGGATGTGTAAAGGCAGTCGGAAATAAGAACTGAGAGTGGGGGCCTTCGCTCACTGCTGACATTTTTATTTACTCAGAAACCTTTTCTTTGGATTGGCAAAATCCAGTTAAGGTACCAAATGGACCAGGCAAGGGCTTAGTACTAGACTGGGAAAAAGTGTGAGGAATAGTGTCCTGTCATCTTTTACTAATTTAAAAGCAATGTTCTTTTTTTTTTTTGGGTTAATGATTATGTCCAAACATACAATTTACTAAATTATAAGATATTTCTTTCACCTCTTCCTTTTCTGAGCCCTTCTCCAGTCTTAGGTGAGTTTATGATGAACTTTCAACAAAAATCCAAGTTTTGTAAATGTCAAAGAATTATATATTTTGGAAGGATGTAAAAGGTATTAAATAAGATGTTTGCTTAGTATTTTGACTAATTTACGCAGAAAAATTTGTGACTTATGGCTTGAAAGAATTAAAAGAAGCTAATGAATGATATTTTAAAACTACTGGAATTTTAGGATGTCATAGAAAGTAAACTTTGTCCAAATATTGTTTTTAACAAAGTTTATTACGTAAATAGATCATCAGCTTGCTCTGTAACATCGGGTTAAGTGGCATGATAAGGTATGTGCATGCCTTTGTCTGTCTCAGGCATTTAACTAGAGGGCAAGGGCTTGGGTGTATTAATTTCGCCCCAGTATGTGTATCCCCATAGCCAACACAGTGTCACACGCATTGTAGACAGTCAGATATTTGTTGATGGGAAGGAAACCTCATTAACCAGAGTGCTGGAATATCAGAAGGTTCCATTTCCTTACCACACTGGAAAGCAAGAGGTTCTCTGTGTTAGCTTTGACTTTTTACTTCACTTGAGACTAGATTTAGTGAGAGATCACTGTGTCCTGCCTATCTATTTCCATGAGCCAATCCACCCAAGCTGTCCCCCAGGGATTAGCAGCCATTTTGCCAAGATTCTGATTATATTTGTCTGGCGTGTTGGTGATGTAACTCCCCCTGTACAGGGTACAAGTAGGGATGTGATAATTCTATTTCTTAGTTTATGGTGTGTTATCAGCATTAGTCTGTGCAATACTCCTTTCTTGTTTCCTTCATTTATTCATTCATTCATTCACTCATTCACTTTTTTTCCTCTTCATCATTCCCATTCCCTTAGGAAAACACTATCATATACTTTATGTGAGTTTAAATTTGTATGCATCCTTGGCCAATGGTATAAAATTGTTTTGAATGTGTGTATTTTTTAGTTTACATACATTATAGACTTTGTTGCTTTTTTACTCTATTTTTAAAACTTTTTGTTTTAAAATAATTTTAATCTGACAGAAAAGTTTTAAGAATGGTGCAAACAGCAATCATATACCCTTTGCCCAGACTCTGCTTTCTCTCTCTCTACATAACAATGTGTGTGTTTACATATGTATGTTGTACTCAGATACACACATTGTTATTTTGAGCCCTTTGAGAGCATGTTGCAAACATCATGACCTTCTACCCTTAAATACTTCAGTGCATATTTCCTAGGAAAAAGACATTCACTTAAATACACACCACCCAGTTCTCACAATCAGGAAGTTGAACGTCAACGCAATACTATTATGTAATCGACAGTTCCTATTCAAATTTCACCAATTTTCCCACTAATGTCCTTTATGGAATTTTTTTTCCTGCCCCAAGATCCAATCCAAGATCCTGTCTTGCATTTAGCTTTTATGTCCCTTTGGTCTCTTTTAATCTGCACCTGTTCCTCAGTCTGTCTGTATTTTTCATGACATTGACATTTGAAAGAGCACAGGCAGTTATTTTCTAGAATGTCCCTTAAATTGTCGCATATTTTCTCATGATAAGATTTCCTCTGTGTGGGTTTTTATCTTTTAGTACTGTGTTTTTAAGCTCTCTTCATTTTGCTATGTCTGTTTCCAGTTTGTTGATTCTGCCTGCTGCATGGAATTCTCGAGCAAGGGCTGCCTCGTGGTGTGAATTGGCAGGGCTGCCAGGAAGGCAGCAGCCAGCAGACTTTCTTTGGCCCCGGGAGGGGATCCTGACAGGGACTATGTGACCCTGGAAATCAGCACACCCCTTTCACCCGGGCGCTGTGGGCGCTGCTTTAGCTGATAGTGGCCTCAGATGTTTGCTTCCTCAACTATTTTTAAGGCACAACGAGTTGCTATGCTTGTGGAAGATAAGGCCGGATAGGAAGTTGATCTTTTAGATTATTCCTTCCTTCTGTCCTTCCTTCATGCACTTAATAAACCTCGATTAGGAGCCTATTCTGCTCATTGAAGCTCACTTTCTAGCATATTGAAAACCAAAAAGAAAATGTTTGAATTGAAAGCTCTTCTTACCCTGATAGACGCAAATGTTTTAAGATGAGGGTTAAGATAAATAGTTTGATGCTTTCAATTTATTAGTAAAACAACCTCATAGAAAATTATGCTTCTTCCTCTTCACCTAAATACGGTGATTTCTGTTTCTCTCTGCCCTCCTCTGAAATTCACCAACATCGAACAAAATTTTTGTATTGTTATCTCCATAGTTCATAAATAATTTTGTATTCCACTTTCCTCCAGTGAAAGTTATTTTGTATATACTTTCCCATATTTTATAACCTGCATATTTATCACTCCTAATCACTGTAGTAAAGTCTGTCAAGTTGATCTACTATAACGTATGTATTTCTCTTTTGTTGTAAATTTGGCTTGTTTCTAGGTTTTCGCTATGAGAAAAAAACCTTTTTTTAAGGAAATATATAGCATGTTCTTCTGTTAAAGTGGTTTTGAGAAGTTGTTTCATCTAAAATGGTTCATTCTAACATACAAAAACGGTTGAATTCCTGTGGAGAAAACACAGCCTGTCTTTTTTAGGGAAACTTATTTTTCCTTGCTTACGTTTTCAGCCTCCATTTATAATGGAAAGATAATTAGTAGAGAAGGACCTGATGTATTTAAAGCTTTGTCAGTTGAATGCCTTGCATGTATTGTTAGGAAAGAGCGTGTTTCCAGCGGAGAATAGGAGAGTAATGGACGATGTGGTTAAGATCTAAGGCTGCAGCCTGACAGCTCCCAACTGCAGCAGCCCCGCAGTCATTCACTTGCCTTGACACAACTGAACAATCTTTCAGTTCGTCCACGCCTTCCCTCTGAGAGCCGCTGGAGGAATACATCACCCTCGGGCAGGAGGCGATCAGCTGCAGCCCAGCGGGGAGACTGATTAGCTGTTAGACCTCTGGACCGGCCTGGGGCTGACTCCTCCCGCAGCCTCTCTGGCCGAGGACTGCGGAGGGCAAGTCGTGGACAGGCCCATCATGAGGAACTGAAATTCACAGACGGTCCCTATATCTCATCCCTCTCCGAACCTTCTCAGCATCTTAGGACAAGTTCAAATCTCAGGCAAGCTCTTCCTTCTGCTTCTCAGCACTCAAGCGCTGGGAGGTACTTGCCAAGAGTGAGAGGGGGGCTTGTGATCAGCTGGGGTTGCATGGACTGTTTATAAAGACAGCACAGCAAGATTTGTGACTGACTAACTGGGGCTTGGTAGGGCAGAACAATTGAGACAATTCAGTTGTTCAGTGGGTTCTGTAGGTACCTTCAAAGATCCTGGGGCTGTTGCCTCCTCTGTATTAGTTTATGTCCTTATGCGTCATATGAAGATTCTCTTCATGTACAGAATTTTGTCTTACTTCTGCTCCGTGAGGGCAGACTGTGTGTATCTGGTTTATCGCTCTGTCTCCTATTGCCTTGTGTGGAGCTTGGGGCATAGAAAGTGCTCCGTGCATATGTCTCAATTGGATGATGACTTCAGTAACTTGATATTATAGTCGAAGCACATTGTTATCTGGGCAGCTGCTACTCACTTGTTTAAAGGGTGCTAGCAGGTTACTGTAGAAATGAGTAGCATCTAATTAAACCAAAGCCAGGGAGTGGTAGAAGGCAAAGAGAAGTGCGTGGGCTTTGGAGCCAGGCAGATGGGAGTTCTCACCCCCACGCTGTGACTCTGACTGTCTTCACCTGGTTGACCCATTTATGTCCTCTGAACCTCAGCTTCTCACCCGTAATGTGGATAAAACCACTGTACTCACAGAGGTTGTGTCAAGTTCATTGCTTAGAATAGACACTCAAAAATGTTACCCTCTTTCTCTTTCCCCTCCCAAAACCACTGTACTCACAGAGTTTGTGTCAAGTTCGTTGCTTAGAGTAGACACCCAAAAATGTTACCCTCTTCCTCTTTCCCCTGGGCCAGGAAGGGCCCAGATAATGTGTCCAAGTCTTGTCAAGAAACAGATCTCCACAATCATGTTACCTGTCATTTAAACTGTGCCACATTAAGCTGGCTCCATCTCTCCGAACCAGTAGCTAATGCCATGAGTACTTCAAACAGCATGTGTAACTTTGGGTCCTGCCTTGAGCCTCCCCATTGATAACTGTGTTCTTTGCCCCTACAGGATTTATGAACGTGTGATAGACCCTCCTGAGACCAACCTTCCCCCAGGAAGCAATTTATGGCTGGGTCAGCGCAACCAAAAGCATGGCTTATTCAAAGTAAGCAATATTTTCTGCTTTCACCACATGCTCCTCTATGTGTTTGATATGAATTAAATCATTTAATTGTCATAGTAATTCTATGAAGTAGGTGCTTTGAAACTAGGCAGAGAGTTAAGTGACTTGGTCACACGGTTCACTCTACTGCCAGGTATGGATGATGCAGAATGTAAATGATCCTCAAAATGTTTCTCATTAACCTAATTCTGGGAGACTAAAGATAATCTTCACATTCGTTTCCATTCTCAGAATATATGTTAAATCAGTTTGGGGTGAATATCTACATATGCAATGGGAAACAAATCTCAACTTGAATGAGCTTTGGTTTTCTTGTCTATAAAGAGGGTACGACAATAACTGAATTATTATACTTCATAGAAACATGAGGAGACAGTGATAAAATGAGTTGAACATGATAAACACATCATGAAATTTTAAGATAGTCTTGTTCTTCAATACAATGGTAGACTTTTGCTTCTGGCAATACGGTAGACTAAATATTTAAAAAATCCTCCTGCTTCAAAATGCCTATAAATGCTGGATAAAACAGAATAAAAATCTTTTAAGAGTCGCCATTGCACTTACAAGAAGGGAGATCCCTGGAGGCCAAATATATGGCGGGAAGTGAAAACCAGTGGGGTGTCCGCCAGTGCCAGGAATTCAGGGACTTAAGTTTATTCCTTTTCTATTTATTTATTGCAACTCTATTGAGATATAATTAACATAAAACATTGTGTCGGTTTAAGCTGTACAGTGCGTTGACTGAATACACTTACATATTGCAAAATGATGACCACCATAGTGTTAGCTAACACCTCCGTCACGTCACATAATTACCATTTCTTTTCTGTGGTGAGAACATTTAAGATCTACTCTCTTAGCAATTTTCAAGTATACAATACAGTATTATTAGTTATAATCACCATGCTATACATTAGATCCCTAGGACTTATTTGTATTATAACTGCAAGTTTGTACCCTTTGATCAACATCTCCCCTTTTCCCCTACCCTCCCATCCCCTGGTAACCACCATTCTAGTCTCGGTCTCTATGAGTTTGGCTTTTTTAGATTCCAGATGTAAGTGATACCATACAGTATTTGTCTTTCTCTGTCTGACTGATTTCACTTCACATAATGCCCTCAAGTTCCATTCATGTTGTCTCAAATGGCAGGATTTTCTTCCTGGCATGGCTGAATAATAATCTGAATGGCTTATGGCTGAATAATAATCTGTTGTATATATATATATATATATATGACATCTTCTTTATCCATTCATCTGTTGACAGACACTTAGGTTCTTTTTATATGTTGACTATCAGGAATAATGCTGCAATGAACGTGGGGGTGCAGGTATCTGTTTGAGGTAACGATTTCATTTCCTTTGGATGTCTACCCAGCATAATATGAAGCCACTCAGAAGTGGGATTGCTAGATCATCTGATAGTTCAATTTTTAATTTTTTGAGGAACATTGATACTGCTTTCCATAGTGACTGTACCAATTGACATTTTTATCAACAGTGCACAAGGGTGCCCTTTTCTCCACATACTCGCCCACACTTGTTATTTCTTGTCTTTTTGATGAAAGCCATTTTAACAGGTGTGAGGTGATATCTCATTGTGATATTTTTTTTCTTGCTGAGGAAGATTCGCTCTGAGCTAACATCTGTTGCTAATCCTCCTCCTTTTGCTGAGGAAGAATCACCCTGAGCTAACATCTATTGCCAGTATTCCTCTATTTTGTATGTGAGCTGCCATCACAGCATGACCACTGATAGATGAGTGGTGTAAGTCTGCACCCGGGAACCGAACTTGGGCCGCAGAAGCAGAGTGTGCCGAACTTAACCAGTAGGCTACCAGGGCTCGCCCTCTCATTGTGATTTTGATTTGCATTTCCTTGATGATTAGTGATGTTGAGCACCTTTTCATGTATCTGTTGGTCATGTGCGTGTCTTTTTTGGAAAAATATCTATTCAATTTCTCTGCCCATTTTTTTTAAATCGGGTTGTTTGGTTTTTGGCTACTGAGTTATATGAGTTCTTTACATATTTTGGATATTAACCCTGTATCAGATATATGATTTGCAAGTATTTTCTTCCATTCAGTAGGTTGCCTTTTTATTTTGTTGATTGTTTCTTTTGCTGTATGTAAGCATTCTAGTTTGATGTAATCCCACTTATTAATTTTTGCTTTTGTTGCTTATGCTTTTGGTATCATATCCAAAAAATTATTGCCAAGGCCAATGCCAAGGAGCTTTTTCCATATGTTTTTTTCTAGAATTTTTATGGTTTCAAGTCTTATGTTTAAGTCTTTAATTCATTTCAAATTAATTTTTATGAATGTGTAAAATAGAGGTCTGGTTTCATTCTTTTACATGTGAAAAACAATTTTCCCTACACTATTTGTTGAAGAGACTGTCCTTTCCCCATTGAATATTTTGTCAAATATCAGTTGACCATATATATAAGCGTTCATTTTTTTGGGCTCTTGATTCTGTTCCATTGGTCTATGTGTCTATTTTAATGCCAATATCATACTGTTTTGATTAGTACAGCTTCGTAATATAGTTTGAAATCAAACTTTGGCTTTGTTCTTCTTTCTTAAGATTGCTTTGTCTATTTGTGGTCTTTTGCGGTTCCATACAAATTCTAGGATTATTGTTTTCTATTTCTGTGAAAAATGCCATTCAAATTTTGGTAGGGGGTGCATTGAATCTATAGATGGCTTTGGGTAGTATGGACATTTTAACAATATTCTTCTGATCCATGAACATGGGATATCTTTCCCTTTGTTTGTGCCTTCTTCAATTTTTTCATCAAAGTCCTGTAGTTTTCAGTGTACAGATCTTTTACATCCTTGTTTAAATTTATTCCTATTTCATTGTTTTTGATGATATTGTGAATGGGATTGTTTTATTTCTTTTTCTGATATTTCATTGTTAGTGTATAGAAACAAAACTGATTTTTGTATGTTGGTTTTGTATCCTACAACTTTGCTGAATTCATTGATTAGTTTTAAAAGTTTTTCATTGGAATATTTAGGATTTTCTATTTATAGGATCATATCATCTGCAAACAACAATTTTACTTCTTCCTTTCTAATTTGGATGCCTTTTATTTCTTTTTCTTGCCCGATTGTTCTAGGCTAGGACTTTCAGTACTGTGTTGAATAAAAGTGGTGAAAATGGTCACCCTTGTCTTTTTCCTGATCTTAAAGAAAAAGCTTTCAGATTTTCACCATCGAGTATGATGTTAGTTGTGGGCTTGTCATATATGGCCTTTATTATGTTAAAGTATGTTCCTTCTGTGCCCACTTTGTTGAACGTTTTTAACATGAAAGGATGTTATATTTTGTCAAATGCTTTCTCTGCATCTGTTGAGTTGATCATATGATTTTTCCTTTTCATTCTATTAATGTGGAAAATCTACACAGTCATGTAACCATCATCATAATTAAGATAAAGGATCATTCCAAAACCTCCAAAAATTCCCCTGTGCCGCTTTTTATTCAACTCTTCTCATCCTGAACCTCTACCAACCACTGATCTGTTGTCTGGTCCTATAGTTTTGCCTTTCCCAGAATGTTATATAAATCCAATTATATATGTTGAGATTCACCCATGTTGTTGTGTGTATCAGTATTTTATCCTTTTGTTGTTGAGTAGTATTCCAATTCTGTTGTATGGGTGTACCACAATTTATCTATTCCTCATTCATGGACACTTAAACACTGTTTTGAGTTTTGTGCATTTATGAATAAAGCCACTAAAAACATTTGCATACAAGTTTTTGTATGAACAAAAGTTGTCATTTCATTTGGGTAAATGTGTAGGAGTGGGATTGCTGGGCCTTACATTAAGTGTATGTTTAACTTTATAAGAAAATGCCAACATAATTTCCAAAGTGGCTGTACTATTTAGCATTCCCACTAGCAGTATACAAAAATCCCGGTTAGAGCCTTACATTTCAACAGTTTGTGTAGGGATGAGAGGAGTGGGTTAGATGCCATGCAAGATTGGATGTTGGGGCAGAACCTTCTGAAATAAAGTCACAACCCAAAAGACTACACTTCCAGTGGAACGGTAGGCAGAAATAGCTTACTATTTAGCAAAGGGAAGCAATCCAATAACTAGTCTTTCTCTACCTCATCTCCACACAGGAAAAAAATTATAGTTCCCTGATGAGAATTTGAAACCACAGCCCTGACATTGTTCAGGCTTGAAAGTTGGATTTACTTTACCCATGAAATTCAATTAGCTGTCTTAAAGTGGTCTTCGGTTGGGCACCTTGGGATTCCTGATGAAGGAATTACACATTATCTTTGAGGAAAGTCAACTGCAGTGTAGACCTCACAGGATTCCCACAGATTAAGTTCATGCAAATATGATTTTTTAAGCCATCATTAGTGAGAATGGAAAGACCCGATGAACTTCCCAGTTAGCCCTCAAAGGGCTGCAAACATTGGAATTACAAAATAATGAATTTTAAAAATCCCTATGTTTGAAATGTTTAAAGAAACAAAATAACAAGTCAAAAAAATGTGTGATGACTATAGAGGATAAATATGACTAGGGAGATTTGAACCAAAAAACTTCCAGAAATGAAAAACATTGTCATTGAATTGAAAAAAACTCAGAGAACCCACTAAAGGGTAGATTAAACACAGGTGGAGAGAGCATTTGTGAAATGGAAAATATTGTCAAAGTGGTTACCCTAATAGTAGTGCAGAGATAAAGAGGAAAATACGAGAGATTAAAATATATAGAAGATACATGTATATGCAAAAAATATATTTTATTATGCTGTTTATATATGTGGTTAATGTGTGTGTCTATATATACACACATATATATTTGAAAATTCCAGAAGATAATGGAAGAAAGAGGTTATGGGCATCATTAGAAATATGATGGCTAAGAATTTTCTAAAATTGATAAGAGACATCAATTCTCCCTACAGCAAACACAAAGAAATCCAAGTGTATGTTAGATATTGTTGTCTAACAAATCACTTAGGAAACTTAGAAGCTTAAACAATAGGTATTTTATTTAGCTCCTAATTCTTTGGGTTGATTGGATGATTTTTGTGGTCTGGCCTGGCTATGCTGATATCGACTGTGCTCTCTTACATGACTGTGGTCAATTGGCAGGTCAGCAGGTGGCAGGATGATCTAAGGTGGCCTCTTCACGTCTCTGGTAATAGGCTGGCTGTTGACTGGTGTAGCTCAGTTCTCTTCCATATGGTCCCATTCTCTAGCGGCCTGGCTCAGGCTCTCCACATGACAGTCTTGAGATTCCAGGAGTAAGAAGAGAGCAAGCCCTAGTATATTAGTGCTTTTCAAGGGTCTGTTTGCTTGATGACATTTGCTAATAATTTACTACCCAAAGCAAGTCATAGGGCCTAATCCAGAGTCAAGGGGTAAAGAGATAGTTTCTGTGTCTTGAAGGACTATTCTGCAACATCGCATTGCAAGGATATGGATGCAAAGAGGGGAAGAATTTTTGACCATTTTAATAATCTATTATACAAATCAAGATAAATAGACAGTCACACCTAGACATACTAGTGGAAGAGCAGAACTACAAAGACACAGAGAAGATCTTAAAAGTAACCAGTGAGAAAAGGCAAATTTGCCACAAAAGAATAACATAGATTGAACAGCTGGCTTTTAAACAGTAAAAGCAGAAACCAAAAGGTAATAGAAAAAATGTTTTCAAAGTTTTGGGAGAAAATACATCCCGAGTGTAGTTGCACATATCCAGCTTAATTATCATTTACGAGTGAGTGTGAGATGAAGAATTTGTAGACAAACAAAACTCTCCGTTTATGACCAATAGATATTCATTAAAGAAAGTTCCCAGAAGAAAGACATAAAGTGCAAGGACAGTTGAACAAATAAATTGTTGGAGAGCTTGCATGAAACTGACTAATCATTGTTTGATTAAATAGTAATAATGGTGCCTAATTTTGGAAAAGTAAAGTTAAAAATATTAGACAACAATAAAATAGGGGATGATCTGATTTATAGTGTTCTAAGACCTTGTATTGGTCAGAAAATGAATAGAGAAATTGATTGATTTTAGACTTTGTTCGCGTGTTAAAAATTTAAACCAGCACCAAAATAATAGTGTTTAATTTCTAAATTTAAGTATGAGAGAGAGAGGGTATTTCTTAAAAAGTTCTATCAACACAAAAGAAGGCAAGAAGAGAAAAAAATGTTTAATATACGATAGCAGATATAATTCCAGTTCACCATATTCTCTATCAAATTAAGTGATTTACACTCAGTGGTTAAAAGTCAGTATTATATTGGATTCGTAAAACTCAAGTCCTGATGTATATTGTTTATATTGAAACAATTAAAAAATAAGGATTTATAAATGTTGATAGTGAAGTGGTTAAAAAAAAAAAGAAAAAGAACAGAAATAGGCCAAACTAAACGTGAGAAAGCTGTTGTAGGAGCTCTGGCAATATCCAACTTCAAGGCCCAAAAGTTTCCCACGTAATGATAAAGAATTGTAAAATTATGTTTAGGTGCCTACACCTAAACATAACCTGAAAATGTACACTGCAGCCTTACAGAATAACGGGGATGGATGGTCTCACTACAGGGTGCTGGGTCCACTGAATATCCCTGTGGGAGGAAACTAATCTTGACCTCTGTTTCACACCAAATGCAAAATCAATTCCATGGGATTATAGACCTAAATCTGAAAGGTAAACCAGTAAACCTTAAAAAGATAACATAGAAAAACATCTTTATGACCTTAATGTAGGAAAAATAATTCTTAAATAAGACATAAGTAATAACCATAAAAAAAAAGGTTGATATATTGGAATATATTACAATTTGGAACTTTTTTCAAAATACATGACTAAGAGTACAAGGGCATGCCATAGAATAGGAGAAGCTATTCAAAGTAGTTCTATCCTACAAAGGCACAAGAAGCAGAAGTTTAATAAGTACCCAACTTAAGAAGATAGAAAAAGAAAATCAGAATAAATCCAAAAAAAGTAAAAGGCATGAAAAAATAAGCATATAAGAATAGAAATTAATAAAATAATGAGTAGGATACAACAGATAAGATCAAGAAAGCCAGGATTTGCTCATTTGAGAAGACAAATCTGGAAGTCTGAGCAAGAAAAAATGAGAGAAGGCATAAAACACAGTAGGAATATAAAAAAGCACATAAAAATACTGTAAAAATTAAAACAATGGTAATTAATCATTTATTAACAATTTTATGCTAATAAAATGGAAAATTAGAAAGAAATGGACAGTTTTCTAAAAATATCTAAAGTATCAAAATGGCCTTAAGAAATTAAAAACCCAGGTAGTCTTAGAATCATTAAAGTATCATAAAGAATTCATGATTCAAAATCTATTGTATCAGTTAGCTTTTGATGTGTAGCAAATCAACTCCAAGTTTAATGGCTTGAAGCAGCAACCGCTTACTTAGCTCACGGTTTTGTGATTTGGCAATGTGGGCTGGGCTTGGCTGAATGATTCTTGTATTCTCAGTGGGCTCACCCTTGCATCTTTGGCCAGCTGGTTTCCTGGGGGCTGTTCTAGAAGGGCCGTCGCTGAGATGGCTCATCTCTGCTTCGTGTGATCTCTTATGTTCTAGCAGGCCAGCCGGAGCTTGCTGACATGGTGGCTGTTCAGGGTTTCCAGAGGTGGAGCAGAAATGTGCATTGCCTTTTGACACCTAGGCTTAAAACTTGCATATTGTTATTTTTGCTGCATTGTATCCACCAAAGCAAGTTACAGGGCCAGATTCAAGGGTAGGAGAAATAAACTCCACCTTTTGATGGTCTATGCTACAAATTCTCATTGCCCAGGGCATGGACCCAGCAAGGAGCAAAGGATTGTGACCATTTTTGCAATCTACCATTCTCTCTGCCAAATAACCACTGGGCTCAGACAGTTTTACGAGGGAATTATATCACATCCAAGGAAATCATTCCAATCTTATATAAATTCTTCCTGAGAAGAGAAAAAATGAGAACACTATCCATCTCATTTATGAAGATAGTGTGACCTTGATTCCCAAACTAGACAAGGACTGTGTAAGAACGGAATTGCACAGGCCAATTTACTTTTGAACACAGATTAGATTAAAAATTCTAAACAAGATACTAGCAAATTGAATCCAGCAGTGTTCATTTGTGTCTGGGTGTGTGACCCAAAGAATGACCACTTTGGTTATTCCAGCAATCCAAATCTGTTTTTATCACCAAAAAATTTATTAGTATAATTTACCACGTTAGACAAACACAGGGAGAAAAAAATCCAATAGTCATCACAGAAAAAGCACTAGATGAAATTCAATACTGACTCATGATAAGAAATTCTTAGCAAAATAGGAGAAGGAAACTTCGTTAAACTGATAGAGTGTATGAAGTAAACATACATAAAAACACAATACTTATGGTTTAAATATTAAGAGAATTTCTGTTAAAATCGGGGATCATACAGGAATTCTTATCACAATTGTTTCGTTTCAATGTTATACTGTAGGTCCTTACCAGCAAAATAAATAAAAGCCTTAAGGATTGTTAAAAAGGAAAATGTAATTATTCACAAATTATATAATTGTCTACATAGAAAATAGGATCCACAAGTTATTAGAATTACCAAGATTGTTCAGAAAGAGTGCTGGATATAAAAACCAAGAACAAAATCAATTGCATTGCTGAACAAAAGCAGCAGCAGCAACAACAATAACAAAAATGCAGATAAATAGAATCTTACGGTTATAATATCAAAAAATGTATAAAGCACTTAAGAACAAATCATACAAAATATTTACATGAGACTTATGGAGAAAATTATAAAATTTTATTAAAAATCATTAAAGAAGAACTGAATGGGGAGAGGTAGACCATGTTCTTGGAGAAGAAGGCTTAAAATGTCACTTTTTCCCAAATTGATGTCTAGATTCAGTGAACTTGTAATAAATTCCCACTAGGATTTTTTTTTTTTTGGCGGAATCTGCAATCTGATTCTAAAATTAATATGGAAGACTGAAGACAAAGAATAATGAAGACGTTTCTGAAGAAGTAAAGGGAGGGGCTTTCTCTTTCGGATATGAAGGCTTATTATGAAGTTATAGCAATAAACAGAGAGAGTGTGATATCAGTGCAAGGACTGGCACATGAGAGATTGATCAGTGCAAGGATTGGCACAGGAGAGAAAGGAGAGGCCAGAAAGAGGCCTTTCATCATATGTGAAAACTTAGAAACTTGGTACATAACTGAAGTGACCTTCTGATCAATGGGGAAAGGATGTATTCATCAATAAATGGTTACAAAAATCAACTATTTAAATATTTAATATATATATTAATTGATGTAATTGATTTTCATGTATGGTGTCAAGAAAAGATTCAAATATGTGTTTGAACACCACACAAAAAAATCAATGATAATTATGATTGAATTAAATACCTAAATGTGAAAGCAAAATTTTGAAAGTTTCAGAAAAACAACAAAGGAGCATATCTTCATGATCTCAGGGTAGAGAAGAATTTATTAAGCAACATTAAAAACTGTAAAAGCATTTAAGAAAATGTTAATATATAAAATAATCTCTTCATCAGAGAAGATCTTGGTAATGAGATCAATTAGCAAAGAAGTAGTATCCATTAAAGAAATGCTATAAATCAATAAGGAAATTTTCATAACTCAATAAGAAATCAGGCAAAAGATATGAAAAGGCAGTTCCCTAAAGTGGAAACGTGGATTAGTGGCTCTCTAACTTTAGAGCATGTCCAAATCTCCTAAAGGGCTTGTGAAAACACAGGTAGCTGGATGTCAGCAAAATGGTGGAGCAGGCAGCTCCAACCTCCTGTCCCTCCACAGAAATATCAAAAAACAAGCCGACAGTGTCAAAATTTTGGTAAAAATTCAAAGATTTATAGCAACCAAGTGAATTCTAAATCAAGAAAAGGACAACATCAAAATAGTAGGAAAGCTTTGTGGCATTTTTACTTGCCCTTGCCCCACACCACTCACAGCTCAGCGGCAGTTTTGAAGATGTCAGGTCATGTTCCCAGTGTGGGGCAGTAGTCCCTGGTTCTGGAGGAAGCAGAGCAAACCTCATTTACAAATTATTTTCTATGTCTGTTCTGTCTGGGACAACCTGCTTCACCTAACTCAGAACTCTTCTAGACCAGAAAATTGAAAATATTGCAAAGCTAACAACCCACATCTACCTGGGGCAGTAGATTACAACTGACACACACAGTAGCCTACCCAAAGCAAGGAGCAAAAGCTGGGGAGAGAGATTCCTTGGGCAATTAGGGAATTCAAAATCACCCACGTATAGAAAGCCACATGCATGTCCAGAGCAAAGACCTGAGAGAGACTTAAGGTTTCACTTTGGGCTGATCCTCTTAGCAAGCATGGCCAAGTGTTGAAGGAGGGCTCCACCATCTGTCTATTTTTCTGTCCCTCTCTCAGCTCCTGGCATTTAAGGAAATCTCCATCTAAACTTGATCTGAATACAGGCTCAAGAACAGAGATTTCAGTGACCAGACACAACAAGGAATACAGTCTATGCAAAAAATAATTGGGAAAGTCATTAAACAAATGGACTACTACAGCATTCAACAATAAAACAAAAATAAAAATGAAAACAAAACAATTCCAGGAAACCCTGGGGAAGGGAGAGCATCTGACCTTCAGAGTCACTACAACAGTCAAATGGCCATGTTCAAATACAATCACAAGGCAAACAAACAGGAAGGTATTGCCATTCAAAGGAACAAAATAAATGGACAGAAACCATCCCTGAGGAAGCCCAGACATTGAACTTACTAGACTAAGACTTTAAAATGATCATCTTAAATGTGCTCAAAGAGCTAAAGGAAAGTATAGACAAAGAACTAAAGGGAGTCAGGAAAACTATGTATGAACAAATGAGAATATCAATAAAAAGATAAATTATAAAAAGGAAGCCAACATATTCTTCAGCTGAGAAGTACGACTGAAATGAAAAATTCACTAGAAGAATTTACCAGCATTTCTTGAGTGGGCTGAAGAAAGAATCATTAACTTGAAGATAAGACAATTGAAAGTAACCAGTCTGAGGCCCAGAAAGAAAAATGAATGAAGTCACAGTTGAAGGCATGTGGATACAGGAAGGGGAATCAATTTGCATTCTTTCTACCACATACTTTCTTACTGAAACTTTTCCATTTCCTTCATCACTCTTATTATGCTTTGAAAGTATAGGCAGGGCTGGCTTCACGGGTGGTCAACCTGTGCAGTTCTACAGGGCGCTGCACTTAGAAAGGCCCCAAGATTGTTTAAAGCTCTGCTGTTGCCATTTTCAAATTTTCAATAATTTTTGAACAGGGGATTCTGCAAGTTATGTAGCTGGTCCTGGGTATAATTTTTAATGGTGTTTACTTGTTTATTATTGATCACTCTTTCTAGATTGTAAGCCTTACCAGGATCAGCACTGTGTCTATTTTATTCAGCAAGTGCTTAGAATTGCAGTAGGTACATAGTTGGTGGCCAGCCCTGGTGGGGTCTAGTGGTTAAGATTCAGCACTCTCACTGCCACAGCTGGGGTTTGTTACCACTCAGGGAACCACACCACCCATCTGTCAGCTGTCATACTGTGGTGGCTGTGTGTTGCTATGATGCTGAAAGCTATGCCACCAGTATTTCACATACTAGCAGGGTCACTCAGGGTGGACAGGTTTCAGCAGAGCTTCCAGACTAAGACAGACTAGGATGAAGGACCTGGCCACCCACTCCTGAAAAAAATGACCGTGTAAACCTTATGAATAGCAATGGAACATTGTCTGGTAGAGTGCCAGAAAGTGAGGAGATGGTGCAAAAAGACCGGGTAGGGTTCTGCTCTGCTGTACACAGGGTCACTAGGAGTTAGAATTGACTCGACTGCACTAACAATAACAACAAACATAGTTGGCAGACAGTATACTCTTAAAATGAATGAGTGCACAAGCTATGAATCTGCCTTCTCATTTGTAAAGTGGCAAAGATATCATAAAGCTAATGCAGATTGTAAAAGAATATATATTAAAAGCCCCTGGCACATAGTAGGTTTGCAACGTGCATTCTATCCCTTTTTTTCTTATGTATTTAATGCTCCCCGTGTGCTTAACACTATACTGTAGAAATGATAGGCACTCTTCCTGCCTTTTAGGAACTTCTGTTTCAGTTTGGGATCTTGTGATTAAGAGAGGGAGAACAGTTAGTCCTATTATCTATCTATTCCAGCTTGACGAGTGTATGATTCTCTGTAGATGAAAAGAGCCTTGTGCTTAAGAGCGCAAATCTGTGATACAGACAGAAAACACAAAGGGTGTTCATAGACTTGGACCATCATTTTGCTGCAGAGGTCGGTTGTAGGGATGTGTAAGAGAGTACCAATGATTACTGAATGCTTTTTATGTTTTAGTCCTTGTGTGGCCCTACACATATCGTCTCATTTAATTACATTTCATCTTCAGAGAATCCTAATGAGGTAGCTATTATTAACCCTATTGTATAGATCAGGCATTGGAGCTGGGAGAGATTAAGCAATTTGCCAGTCTCACATAGGTTATAAGTGATGGAAATGGGATTTAAGGTTAAGCCCTTATTTATTTCAAAGTCTTTGCTCATTCGTTCAAACATTCATTCATCAAATATTTTTAGCGTCTTGCTTACCATGTACTAGTCACTGTGATAGATGGAGACATTTCACTTAACTACTCCATGTCCCATAGAGGAGGCAGACCCTATTGTCTTTTTCTGGGGCTCCAGCCCAAAGGAACAAGTGGTCCCAGTGAGAAGCGCCAGAAAGGGATGGCAATTCAAAGTCCGTCTCCCTAGGGAGCAATGTGATTCTCTTTCCTCCTCTGTAAGAGTAGTCTCATCGAATGGCTCTTTAGAGGTAATCTTTCAGAACTCTCCTCCCCCTCAGAATCCTGTATATCGACCAGTAGTCCTGGCCATCCTTTGGTGAGGTGAGATGGCTGGGGTAGGGGAAATATGTCAGTGTCTCATTACAGAAATTATTTCCATCAATTCAATGCTGCAAAAATCTCCCTGTAAAAGAGGCAGCCACTTCTCAGGTGAGAGTCAGCACATCTTCAGGCTTTTAATATTTATCTTGTAGAAGCTGCCTCCTGGTTCCAAGAACCACACCTGCTTTATTGCTCCCAAACTAAAAATGCTTATGATGTGCTTTCAGGTTAAAATAGCATTATTCTCTATTTTAAATATTAATACATCGCCTCATAGGCAGTGTAAAAGCAAAAGCTCCTCGCTTGTCTAACCTGATTTCTGGGCTCTTGTGGGTCTTTATGGAGAGTGCAGTAACAGGGCTGCTGATTAAAGAGCAGAGGATGGCATCATCTGCTTGATGCCTGGCACATGAGCCTCTAGCATTAGGTAATGCATATCAGAGACACAGAACACAAGGTGGAGATTTCTTCAACACAGCATCCATTTGAGAAGATAGCTAGCTAGTAGTAATAGGCTTATCTGAATCTTCTGATTGTCATAGATTTTCATTATCAAGATGGTCGACTACCACTCAGTTTCCTTTTGATGCCTTCTAAGCTGGTTATGCTGTTACTATTTCAGAGGGTAAAGACATAAAGAGCGAGCCTAGGTGAATCACAGTGACTTACAGGATGCTTCAGCATGTTGGGTGTTCTGACAGTTTCTAAATAGTTGAGATCTCAGGGATTCCCATCCAAAGCCTTTCCAGAGGTCAAGGCTCTGTCTGTCTGTCTCAGTCTGTCTGGTGAATTTGGGTCTGAAATCTTTCCCTTACCTGGACATCACTGTCTCCTTAACAGCTGAGCTGTCACTGCGAAGGGAAATTGATTACAATTTTTTTTTATGCCACAGCTGTTGTTTTTTACCTCAGCTGGTTCCCATAATTCCACAGATGGTAAACATGTGTTTATAGGCACATAGGAAAAGCAGATCTATTGGATTCCTCCCATCTCTAATTCTTATTTTTCCTTTCCTGCAGAAAGTCCAAGTCTCAGAGCTGAGGAACCTTATACATTTGTAGATTAATATTTCTGTGCATTAAGATTTTGGAAACAGCAGGACAGCTAATGATATGCTAATGAGCTGACAGCTTTTATTGATCATAATGAAAGTCGACAAGTGTCTTTCTTGGCTTTTATGCAAGCTGGAATATTTTATTAACTGACTTCAGGGCAGAAATACATAATTCCTTGCATTTTGAAAATTCTTCTTGTGAGATTCCCGAGTCTTAGTTTTTGTTAGCCTGTTGGTAAAGCTTGAGTCCTTGCCAGTTTATAAACCGAACACATCTTCATCCATATATTTACATGCCCTGTGGGAACTCTCCCCACCCCCTTTCCCTTTCAAAGCAATTTGTTTCAGTGTTTTAGCATACAAAAAAATAGAACCATTTTCTTCAGTGTAAACAGAGATCTGAAGGAAAATAAGAGCGTTAAAAAAGAATTAGCATTTGTTTGGCGGCAAAGCTGCTTCCATTTGTATCAGAAAGCTCAGAGTATTGGAAGAGCTTGCCTAATCTTAGTTATTCCTTACATCAGAGGGGCCTAATGGCATTATTTTTCTAATCTTTTTTTTTTTTTTATCGCGTCTTCCTATATTTCTTACTGTGAAATGAGAAATGTTCTTGGAATAATGGAATAACAGTCATTAGTTCCCCAAACGAAAACCCATAATGCACAACCTACCTGGTGCAAATTTATTTTTCAGTGCCTGGTGAGCTGAGTGCAGGAGCTAGAGTGTGGCAACAGGTGGATTTAACAAAGGGAAGAAAATATCCATTTTTCTCCCTTCCATCAGTACTAATAGTAAAAGCTTATTAATTTGAGCTCTGCACCACAGGGATCTATTTAGATCCTCAGATCAGCTAAGGTTTAACATTGCAGTAACAATGAGGAAATGGATTGTTTAGCAAATTAATAGTGTAAATAAGATTGCAAGGGGGGGAATATTAGGTTCCCTTAAGAGACTTCTGTTTTCAGCACTGAAAAACTGGTTTAGCAACCTGTTTGCACCTAATGCAAATAATTCATTGTGTATGGTTGGTTGGTATCTAGCCACTACGGCAATTAAGATAGAGCCTCATTTTGATAACAGGACCTCCTTGTAACAACATCTTGTTAGCTGATGTACCTGTGGGGCTCTCTCAAATGAAATACTTTTGCTCGCACCATGTTGTAGTGGCTCAGCACTGGTTTTAGAGTTCGTAGACCTGTAGTTTATGGCCTAAGATTAAGGTGTCCTTCAGGAAAGCTACTTAGATATCCAAGCCTTGGGTTTTTCTTAGGTCAAATGACAGGTGATCTGGCCTCAGATCAGGAGTCCTCATTGGGTGTATCAAAATCATCTCAGAAGCTTTTTCAAAGTATATATGACTGTCCTCCCTCAATCTCTAAAATTCTGATATGTCCCCCTAGTTTAAAAACTAATATCTTACATGATCTTCACAGGCTCTTACAGCTCTGAAAATTATATTGTTCAATATAGTATAATTCATAGTTTTCAGGAATTTGATGCTTTTAAAGTATGTATTACGCCTACTGTGTAAAATATACTATGATAGGAACTGCAGGGGACACCGAGATGAAAATATCTGATTTTTGCCTTCATGATGTTTAGAATCTAGAAATTCTGTTGGTTGCCTTTCAGTTCCAAATCAGTGAGGTCTTACTCTATTCATATATTGGATTTGGGTGCTTTTTACACCACTGTGAACTTTTTTTTTGTTGTTTTTGTCAGGAGGACTAGCCCTGAGCTAACATCCGATGCCAATCCTCCCCCCCACTTTTTTTTTTCTTGAGGAAGATTGGCCCTGAGCTAACATCCATGCCCACCTTCCTCTACTTCATATGGGATGCCGCCACAGCATGGCTTAACAAGCGGTGCATCGGTGACCCAAACATGAGAACCCCGGGCCGCCAAAGCAGAGCGAGCGCACTTAACCACTTGCGCCACTAGGCCGGCCCCACCACTGTGAACTTTTAAGGAGTAAACCCTTTTGTTTCAAAAGAAACAAATGATTTACAATAGAGCAGAGTTTTTCAAAGTGGGGCCATTTGACCTTTCATCAGAATCATCTGGGACAGCTTTTAAAAATGAAGTGTCTGGGGAAGAGGGAGAATCTCCCTCCTCCCTCTTCCTTAAGGTTCTTATGGCTGGCCAAATAATTAACAAGACAGGTTAGCAGGAGAAAATAATACCAAGTTTAATAACATGTATACATGGGAGAAACTCAGAAATGAGCAACTCGTCCGTCTGTCTAAGCTGCTTGCTTAAGTATTGCAGCTAAAGGGGAGGAGTGTGTTGGGGGCGGGTAGTGGCCTGGGACTTCAGAGGGCAGGAAGACAATTCTTTTCAGGGTCATCTATAGATAATGTGGTCAGGGAGAGATAGAGTTTTTTGATAAAAGGGGCTTGGTGCCCCTCCCATTGTAACATCTATTTTACATTATCATTACAGCCATCATGATAGAAGATCTGTTCCAGGAAGGAGCCACCATGTCAAATTCTTTAGGCAGTTAGTGGGGGAGGTCAAATGTCCTTCAGAGAAAACAATCAAGGTAAAGAGATATATTTCAGGGTGGCCAAATCTTGATCTCCCACAGAAGATTCCTGGGCCCACTCCAACACGACTGAAACAGAATCTGGGGTTGACCCAGGAATCTGAATGTTAAACAAATACTCAAGGGGATTCTTAAGAAACTTGAAAATAGAGCAAATAGTTCTGAAAAAATGAGATCAAATGAGGTCGGCTAGCAGAGACCCAGCTAGAGTCGCATTTTTCAGTTAAGTGTAGATTCATTTAAAATTAAATGAGGAGAAATAATAGTAATTCTATCTTTTTATCCCTTATTTCATCTCCTTTGGGAGAAGTTGCGGTTCTCAAAGGCATGTTTTCATCTGTAGAAATCTTCATAGACGATTTTTCTGGGAGAAATAAGGCTAATTGAGCTGCTTTGTAGTTTGTAGTTATAAAACTTTCTAAAGAAAACTACATGCTTAGCAAGTGCTTCTTTTAATGACAAGTGTCCAGGCACTAAATATTCCATATGGCAATTCAATACAAGGCCTTCTGGTTCTCGCTCTGGGGAAGGTGCTGGGATATATACACATGTGTGTATTTACATGTGCACTCACATACGCTCAGACTTCTTTGGGTGACAGTTGGCTTTGGTATAGTATATTGCCACCCTTCTTTTAATCAAGCATGGAATTACATCCACTCAAGTAAATTAACATTCCCATCTTGATTCATTTGGCAAGAACAAGTATTCATGCCAGTATATGTGCTGACGCTCGTGACTTTTCCTTAGAAAAAATACCGAGTGTTTTGAGTTTTTGTGTCAATGGCCATTGAGGAGCTGTCAGATCTTATTTCTGTTTTTGTTCAAGTCAACATGATTGACCTTCATCTAATGATCTGTGTAACACACGTGTGTGTGTGCCAGAGATTAAAAATGGAAAGAGAAGTGCGGAAGGAGGCAGGTAGAAGAAAGGTGTGGGAGAGGCAATTTGTAATTTATAATATAACAAAATTGGTAGTCACTTAAAAAAACAAAAAAGGAAAACTGCTGTGTACTATGTTATGGTGCTACGGGATGAGTGGATGATATATCCTTTTCAAATGGATTTTCCATTTGTTTTTGGAAACGTAATTAATTCTATGACAAATGTACTGCAGGTTTCTGAGTGCCCTTTTCATGGCTGATAAAAAATAAGAATGATTCAGGGTCTTTTGATGTACAGGTTATAGATCCACCCGATCCTTTCCTGGTACATGTGCTTTCACCCTCTCTGCATCACCCAGAGTCCTTGTTTGCCTGCGGTCTCTGTTTTTGCACTGAAATCCCTAAGTCCTGGGCAAACGTGGATAGTTGATCACTCTCAATTCATCCATATTCACCTGATTAGATGTTTTCTAATGTGATATTCAGTTCTCCATGATGGTCTGTTCCTTGGTGGAAATCTATAGCTTTTTCTGTCTTTGATTGATTTTTTTTCTTTTAACTTGAAAGGTAGCAAAAGCACAGAGATCAAAATTGTGACAATTTCAGTTTGGACACCTGTTTCATTGACCCAGCACTCGGGTGCTGGGAAGATCTTTAGCTTTTGCATACAGCACTTCTTTTTCCAGATGAAACAACTAAAGCTCAGAGAAGGTGGTTGACTTATTGTCTAAGTTCTGGCTAGAAATGGATCCAGAACTTGAACCCAGGTCCCCTGACTTCCAATCTGTCTTTTCTCAAACTTCCCAAGTGTGCTTGAAAGGTGCCCTGGCCTATCAAAGGAGTTAATTTGCTTTGAAAAACTGAACAGCTTCATACCGGGAAGAAGCTGATTCACTTAGATTGTGCTCCATCAATTGCTCCCCAGAATTTCCTGCAAGAGACCATGAATTCATATTAAGGAGCAGTGGCAGGGCCTTCCTCCCCATGGTGAGGCTGTCTCCTGTCGTAATCACAAACACTGCATCATCCTCGAAGAGGAAGAGGTTAATAAATGTTTCTAATTCTGAGGAAGAGGTCCTGTGATCCTGTTATTTCTGTTAATATTTCCAATTAATATTTTATCTTGAAATAATAAGCAGAAACAGCAAATGCTGATTACCTTCTGCTGTTTAGAAAATGAGCACATAAATGTTAAATGCTACTCCCTCTAAAAGACTTGCAGCACTATCTTAAGCCTATATTTTATTTATGAACTAAGCTCAGTATTCTGAACCAGCTTCCACATCTTCCATCTGTTCTGTAATATCTCTTCCATCAAATCAAGGGGGAAAAAAACCTCCTAAAAACAGAATCTTGAAATTTAACTTGAAAAATCCAAAAGCCAAGTCAATATTTTCATTGAGAGATGGCAGCCCCAATGACATTCTTAAATTCAGGCTGTTCTTCCAGGCTGTTACAGAATTAAAAGCCCACCTTTTACTCACAGTGAAATTTTGAGCTAGTCTTAAGACTCACCAGCAAAGACTCATGTTACTCAATTAGCTGAGAGCAAAGATTGTTATGAAATTTTTCCCATGTCTAATTTTATTTCCTTAACTAAATAAATCAATAAAACATTTTAGTCTAATATGTTTCTATTGTCTCTTTCTCCTGCTTAAACAACATCCTGTAAATCAGCAATATTTAATATTCTAGGATGACTAGGACATGGAGGAAAATTTTTACTGCCTTTTTCGTTCGAAAGTTTAAGAACATTTACTGATGGATTCTTAGTGCCATGATGTCCTTAGTATCAACCAGTGGTAACTGATTATAGCTTTCTCAAGATGAATGTACATTTCAGGGTTTCTAGAAGAGCATGGTTTGGAGTAGTTCAGTGTGGACTAAAGCCAACTCAACTTTTGAATGAGGATATCAGTCTTGTTAAAAAATAATCTGCCCTGTAGAGAGCATGTGACTGCACAAGAGCCATTTGAACTGGTAACTATAATCTTGATCGCCACCTCTCTCTTCTGTTATCAAGGGAATCATTCAAGATGGAAAAATCATCTTTATGCCGAATGGATTCATAACACAGTGTCCAAACCTGAATCGCAGTAAGTAGCAACTTAAAGCATTTGTGAATTTTTAAAATTATGTGACGTTGATAATATCAGAGAAATACATCAGGAAGGATACACACAAACTTCTGTGTGTTGACTTCTGAGGTGGTAGGGAATAATGAGAGAACATATTATCTATATTATAATATTATAACTATACTCTTCTGTGTCTTTGAATTTTTAAAAAGCTTATGTATTATTTATAGAATTTTGAAGGTAAAAAGATTACATTAACAGTTTTAGTTCTGTAAATTGATACAGAAGATATGTTTAATGTAACTATATACACATACACACACACATGTACATACACACACACTATTCTTTAAATTTCTTAACTGGGATGTGAATTTACTTTTTCCTCTTCTATAATGATTCACATTTTTTTAGTCACCTCTCAATAAAAATAAAGGTTTAATTTTAATTTAAAAATGTCATATTGCCTTTCTTTTCAGTTAACAGTTCTTATTTTCTGTTCCTTTCTTTTTTGCTTTATAATAAAAGGAAAAGATCTAGCCCTGAAATCCTCTGTGATTTCACTCCAATTTCAAAGTAACCCTTAACCAGAAAAGCAAAAACCCTTCTACATAGCCAAACAACTATTGTTTTAGAAATGTCCATCTTATATTAGCACTATATCAACATTTACTTTATGTTTTCTTTGTTGAGCTTGCCCAACTTGCAGTGATTTTTTAAGCCTGGTGCAAGGAATAATGGATTTACAAGAACTTTTGGCCAAGATGACTGCAAAAGTAGGTACCTAAATTTCACTTGTGATGTTTCATTTCTTTTTCCGTCCTATCTGGAATTTAGAGTGATATGCTATAATGGAAACATTTTTAGCCTTGACATCTGCAATATGTTACTATAAAATAGTTTATTCTTACTTGAAATAGGACTAACTATAGTAAACATAATTATTTATGTCTTTGATACTATTAGGCTGTATCAAAATGTTTACTTGAAAAATGTGTGGAAGAAGCAATATGTATCTCTGTACATTCCCTGGGAGTAGAAAAGGACTTTGCCCATTGGCTATGAAACTAGTAACACTGTGAGATGATGTATGGTCAGAGCCACTGCAGCTTACAAGCTAATGCATTTTGGATGTAAGAATAATTGCCAATAATCAAAAGGGGTAAAATAGCTGTTGTTAGGAACAGATTACTGTCACAGGAAGGCATTATACCATATTTCTAATATAAGATTCATTTCAGGACTGGTCCTGAGTTGAGTAGTGAAGGAGGCAAAGTTTGCCTTTCAACACCTTCAGTTTTATAATTCCGCATCTTTTTCTCCTCTCCATCATCCTCTTAACAAGAATCTTTTGAGGATCTGCTATTTGCCAGGCACTGTGTCAGGCACAAGGGAGGCAATGATGAACAATACATGATGCTCCACCCCAGAGATGTTCATATCAAGTGGCAGAGCCAAAAATGTAAATGGTTAGGCTTTAATTAAAGTTATAGCTTTAATATATATTCATAAAGTTTAGATTCATAATGGAAAGCCCTGAGCCTTGTAGAGAAAGATACTGAATAAATAGAAAGTGTGGCTAATGCTGTTGTTGTGATACCAATCAGTCGTGGACATGAGTTCCAGCCTAGGGCGAAGCAAGAATTAGGTTGGGCCTAAGAGACACTATACTCTGTGAAAGGAAGAATTTTAATAACAGTGAAAATGATATATTAATCCTATTCCACCTGTGGCTATGACTGCTCCCTGTCATCAGCCTTGGCGTGTGGAAAAAAACAGGTGGGTAGGTAAGTGTTTGGGAAGTAGAGCTCTATTTTGTATCTGTAGATTGTGCCACTGAAGATAACATTTCTATCTCAAACTAGGTTTTTTGGCCAAGTTCCCTTTGTTCTGGAAAGCAGAGATGGAACACTTTAGTAAGAAAGAAACTGAGACTCGAGAGCTGAAGCACTAGCTTTCCACTTCAGAGTGAGTGGAAATGTGAAACTCAGGCAATTATTTGCCTTCCCAGCTTGTGGCACATAGTGGCTTTTATTTCATATTGTCTGGAGCAGCTTGATCTCAATACTGTTAATTATATTTCAGCTTACTACCGAATTTTTGGAACAAGAAACATGCCACTCAGTCTCAGGTGACTGTGGTTCTCCATTCCCTGGCTTCGAGTATGCCCTTTTCTTTCTCTTTCTTGCCTATTGCAGGAAATGACATTTTTCTCTGTTTAGTTGTACATTATCTAGGAGCCACATTGAGCTCTGTCATCAAAACATTTTTATGTAAAATGGGCATTTGTGAGGCAGAAGATATTTAATTGTGGGCAACTGCAAGCAGAAAATGGTTTAATCTACCTTCAACCCCACCCCGCCCGGGCCTTTGGAAGATTTATGTCTGTTTCTTCCAAACCGTGAATGCAATTATAATTAGAAAACTGAGTAGTTCCATTTTCATTGCACAGTTTGGAATCTGTGATGATCTAGAAGAGGAGTTGGCAAACTTTTCCTGTAAAGGGCCAGCTAGTAAATTTTAGTCTTTGTAGGCCAAGAAGCTAAATTTAGAGTATTATGTATATACTTATTTTATTTAAATATAATCATTTAAAACATAACCACTAAAAATGTAGAAATCATTCTCAGCTCACAGGCCATATGAAAATAAGTAGTGGGGCCAGATTTGGTCCGTGGGCCTTAGTTTGTCAACCCCTCGTCTAGAAGAAGCTGGAAAGTCACTCATACCAGGTAGTACTTATTGAGCATTTACTGGTTGTAGTGCTTAAACTCTTTATATTCACCATCACTTTTTAATCCTCACAACAATCCTGTGAGCTTGTTGTTATTACCCCACTTTCCAGATGAGCAGACTGAATTCCAAGAAGGTTGTGTAACTTTTCCCGAGATAGTAGATGGCAGAGCTGGGACTCAAACTCAGATTCTGAAAGTGGAGTCGTGACTGAGAAAGATTGTAGTTGGAGAAGAGAGAATTAGAAAGAGAAAAGCTATAGAGGAAGGGCTGCTGGGGAGAGGGAGGTGGATGCTACAGCAGGAGGATGGAGATATCAGCAAGAAGGATGAACAAATCAAGGAGAGAAAAAGAGGAGTGGCCGTCCAGATGGCACCTGGTGGAGGGAGACGTGAGCACAGAGCTTGTAGCCGCTTTTGCAGGGGGAAGGTCAGAGCAAGAACAAGGCCTCTTAACCACCCTTTTGGTTATAGCTGCTGTTTTCTTTGGAATGTGGGAATCTTCTGCGTCCTGGTTCACATCGTGTGTGCTTCTGCCAGGAGCACGCAGGGCCATCTTATATGACATTACCTCCTTAGGGTTTTCAGACCACAGAGACTGCTCAGAATCAGACTGCAAACCTAGGAGAGGCCAGGCCAATTCTCAGCAAAGAATTCTGTAAGGGATCTCATGGAAGAGATTTCCCTCTGGCCAGTGCCCAAGTCTGAACAGGAAGATCTTTCTGTGCCCTGTGCAAGCCTTGTGTCCTTTTGGTTCACTCTTAAACTGAGAGTACAGCCCTCTGGGACCCCATCTTTATGTAGGAGTTCCCTTTAAGACACTTGATCTTGGCCAGACTCTGTTCTCTAACTCCTCCCCACTGCACCCTGTGCAGCCATCCAGGTGGGAGCTCGAGGGCTCCATGTTTCTGCAGAAACATTCAGCATGGAGGTCTGCTTTGGTGCTCACTTGCCTCTCCAGATCCCTGGCTGTCACTGTTTTGGCCACTGTGGCTTTCTTCCTTTTGTGTCACCTCTGTGATTTTTAAAAGGTTTTACTTATATATTTTATCCAACATTTTGGTTGGTTGGATTGTTGAAGTCTTTCAGGATGTCTATTCTGCCATCTTCCCAGAAGCAGAGTGTGAGTTACCCTTTTGGCAGAGTCTGGAGAGAGCAGCCAAATGGGAGGGCAAGTATGGTTCCTAAGTGTAGAGAGAATTCTATGACACCAAATCCATCTGGACTCAGGCTTGCCTTTAGTTAAATAAGCCTATTGTGGCAAGATTGAGCTGATGGGTTTGGAGGTCTGGTTTGAATTGCCCAGCAGCTGTGATTTAAATAGGCATTACTCATAGAGATCATGGTAGAGAAAGAGAGTGGGTTTTGGAATCAGAATGATCTGATTCTAAATCTCGTTTTTATCACTTCCTTGAATGTTTGTAGCCTGGAACAAGTCACTGGACTTGTTCCAGCTACAGTTTCCCCATATGTAGAATGATGACAGTTATTCTTGGTTTTATTCCGTGACAGATTCCTTGAGAGTTGCTGTCAGGGACCTGGGCTAGAGCTAGGTGCTGGAGGTCTTGGAAAGCAGCAGAAAGTCCTCATACTTTGGGCATAGTGAAAGCCATGGAATCCAACCAGAGAGCAAGCCTGGTGCACAAGCTAGGCAGGAGTTGGTAGCAAAAATCAGATCAAACCCAGGAGTCTGCCTAGGAGGGCTTGGTGGTCATTTTCTCCTTTCAGTGTGGCGGGTGTTGGGGAATGACTATGCCCTTGTTTGGTACAGGACAGATCATGGAAGCAGCTTGCATGCACCTTCAGGCAACAGACATCAGGGTACCTAAGAGCCCTCTTGAAGCACCCTGGCAAAACCATGCTTTTCCAAGGCAGAGAAGGTGCTGGGAAGCTGTCCCCTGCTGCCTCTCCTAAATGATGCACTAGAGACCACCAGTCTCCCGGCTTACTCTGGAAGCTTTCTCAGGTAGTCTTGACACTGTGGGACCCACCCACCTGCTGAGCCAGGGACATAGTGATGGAATGAGTCTCTGTCCTGCTCTCACATCCCACCTGTGCTGTAATCACATTCTGCCTTCAAGCTCAGGAAGAAGAGACGCTGGAGACTGGGAATTTCTTGATTTTTTCTGTTTAAATCTTTGACAAATCTATTTATGCAAATCGAGCAGCGCTTGAAATGGCATTTCAGCTTGTAACATATTTAATTTTGAGACTTTCATTGTTTTGAGGAGCTCAATAGTGATTTTTCAATTAAGTTTAAAGGTTTAACACAATAGAAAATTTCTTTTTCCCTTCCATATAGCAAATGCCAAATAAATAGTATTTCAAAGAACAAAAAAGCAATCCACCACACGACTAATGTACTCAGATCCGTTCATTGACCTCTTACCGTGCCAAAGTCCTCTGCTGTCTATCTTGGACAGTGGAGAGTTAAAAATAAATGATTTGGTCCGTGATTAGATAGATAAATGCATGAACAAAGGTAAGATAGAATAGAGATGTAGATTTAATACCATATTTATTTTGGATCTGCAGGCATTCTTGGAGAAAATGGCAGATAGTGTAGAAATAGCTTTTGAAAAAGAATTTGTGTAAATTCAGCATGCTAATACCACTGACAGAAAATGTAATTCATTTTTTGATTCAGAGTTGTTTTTCTCCTTTATTGTTGCTACAGGATTTGGCAGGGGGAAAGGAAGGCAAGATATTAAGTACCTTTCAAAAATTAGCTTTTTGCCTTAATATCCCTTTGCCTTCGTGTCTGTCTGAAGCACTGCTATTTTTACAGAGATTAGGGCTTTTCCATGTTGTCAGAAAAGGCTAAATATGTTAAAAAAATAAACACAAAGTTCAGAAGAGAAACAAAACCAGCCCTGAGAATAGCTTCCATTATATTAAAACTGAAGACTTTCCTTGGAATTGAGTTTTGTAGGTAAGCATAGCTCAGCTTTGTTGGACAGTACTGGAAATTGCCAATATTACCCTTAGGCAAGCTCCTGAATTTTCAAGAAACTTGGATGGAGACAGAATTGCCTTTTGGGTCATTTAGTCCCTAAGAAGTTCCCTTCTTGGAGTGATACAGACGCTAAGATTGTCCCAGATTGTCAGAGTGAGACAGACACATTTCCTCTCACAAGCAGATTCCCCGTTCTGAGCCACTTTTAGGAGGGGTGCGGATCCAGTTCAACTCTTTCTTGTTCAATCCAAGGTCATACATCAATCACTACGTTACATGGGAACTAATGGGGCTATAGAAATGAAGTCAAGATAATAGGTGCTAAATTGTCACTTCCTTTTATCTCACCTATATATAGTTTTGGTCACTTGACCTCACCAAACTCTTGGAAGTGTATTTTATCTGTGTTTCTTAAAGAATTCCCAAAGAACTTAATTCTCATAGATCCTAGGAACTCTTTGATCAGGCTGGAGATTAAATATAACCTGAATTTTTGGAAGATCAGGCATACTGGAGGAGTCATAGAAAGTAATATTTCAGGCGTAGTCAACTCTCAGTTTCTTCGGGGCTCCTTATGGTGTATGTGGCTTGTCTGCAATCATATTTGTTCTTTTCCCTGCCCCTTGGTACCATCCACAAAAAGAACATGTTTTCTTGAGAAATTCCAAAAGTTTAGAGGAAGAGGATGGAATAAGTGACAAAACCAAAGTTGGAATTACATATGTATTCCATTTCTAGAGACTAGCACTGTTATGAGTAATTGAGAGGAGCATATATGAAATGGAACCATAGTTAATGTAGAAAGATGGTGGGAGTCATCATTATCCAGGTTCAATCATTGTATCTAAACTATTGGCTTGAAATGGTCTTAGCTGGATCAAAGATTGACTTGATCTTCTATATGGGGAAAATACTCAAGACATGGAGGTATAAGTATGATTGAGAAGGAGAAGAGAAACTATTTGATGATTTTTTAGGAAGTGGTGTTGGTTGTTCAATCACGGCAGTCTCTGTGTAAGGAAAAGGGAAGAAACGTAATATCACTACTGGGTTGATTTACTCCTTAGTATGGATGAAACAATTGAGAGATCATACCAAAGTTCAGTTTTTTTGCACTGTATTTTTGAAGGTGAGCTGGATTAGGCGTGTAAAGTGATCAGGAGAGAGGATTGGAACCATATCGTGAGGAGCTATGGGGGAACCCGGTGGTGCTGCATGTGCTCGGGAGAGGGCGTGAGGACTGGGTAACCTCAGATGTTTGAAGAGAGATTGGACTTGCTCAGGATGGGTTACAAGGCAAAACGAGATCTATAGGAAAAAGGGAGTGAGATTTCACAGCTCAAGCCAAGAAAGACGTTTCAAACATCCAGAGCTAACCAAAAAAGTGGCTTTCCCTGGAAGGTGAGTGTCCCGCTACTGCAGATATGTGAACAGAGGCTGGATAATCACTAGAAGGGGTTACTTGTGAGGACATTCCAACTTTGTAACCCCTTTCAAATCTGAGATTCTAAGATCCTGTGATCAATGAAAACAGTCGGGTCACCTAGAAAAGTGAAAAAGCTTCTTTTACAAAATCCTGGTCTCACTGGGGCTTTGGCTCCTCTTCTGACCGTTGTCTGAACACCAAAGTGGATTCCTGAGGTGTTGTGTTTGGGGGATCCTGAGCTGAGGAAAAACTAGATCCTCCTATGACTTGCCCTTTCTCTGACCCCATTTCCCCAGAATTTTTCATAAGAGAGGAAGCGGTGACTTCCCAGCTTGTAAACCATGACACTCAGGTTAGTGTGTGAACAACACGGAGAGGATGGTGGGAGATAAATGTAAGCGAGTTGGAGTTATGGATTAGATCTCCTGTAAACATTGTAATGAGTCCTTGAGAACACATTCATTACGAGTGTTTCCCTGGCTGGAGCTGAAAGCATGCACGTCTATGAACACCCGTGAGGTCCTGAGATACAGTTTAATGTCTCATTTGGTGCTCATTAGGCCATGGGAGCCGATATGTCTTCAATTTAGAATGATTCCACTTCATGTTTAAAACAAAAAAAAAAACCAGAAAAACACAAAACTCAAAAAACAGATCTGGCTAAGAATCAGTGAGCTGCTCTAGCTTTTTTTTCCTCCTCCTACTTGGATTTTTTTTTTTCTTGTTGCTATTAGCTTTGTTAGGACAATGCAATCGAATTACAGAAATTACATCTAGTAACTCTTGTTCGCAGCTAAATTATGCAGAGACAAGACTTAGTCAATTGGAAAACTGCCACTGCGAGAAGACATGTCAAGTGAGTGGACTGCTCTACAGAGACCAAGACTCCTGGGTTGATGGCGATCACTGCAGGAACTGCACATGCAGAGTAAGGCTCTTTGTGAATAAATACAACAAAACCAGATCTAGGGGGACCGTTTCACTAGTTATTGTGTCATCTGGCTCTTTAATATAATAATGCCAACTCCAAGAAGGATTACCTTTTTACTAAGTGCCTACTTAGTACTCTGAGCAATTGTGAAGGAAGAGCTTCGTTATATATATAAACACATGGAAATTAAAATCTGCTTTCCCTGGATAACACGCTCTAATATGATCTAACATTATGAAGAAGCTTCTTGTGTGGAGGTTGGAGGTTGGAGGTTGGAGTTTGGAGTGTCAGAGCGAGGGAGGGACTCCTTTGGTTTCTGTAAAACCTAATGGTTAGCTTCATTCACAACTTTTCTCTGCTAAAGTAAATTTTAAAAAGGGGTTTAATCAGTGTCTGGGTGTTTTCGTAGTATTTTACAAGTTATCCATCATCAGTTTCAGAGAACTGCACGACACCTCTCCTCCCCACATAAGGGTATCCGTCATTTGTATACTCCGTCTTTTTTAGAGAATTACAAGAGCATGCCCAAAATTAGTATGTAGACCCTGCCCAGTTGAAATTATTTGATAAACATCTGAAGAATGCCATTGTTTGTCTGGGAAAATACAAAATAGATTGTTAGAGCCTCAGCAATGATTGACAGGGTCTGCAAAAGGTGTTATTTATGTTCTTGTGAAAATAGGCTTTTTGTTTTCTGCCTAATCTGCTTAGCCCTCATGGGCAGGTGGAGTGAAGCCAGTGATGTATATCAGAAAAGTAATTGAGGTGGCCCGGGTTCATTCGGGCTGGAGAAAATACTTCATTTGTGGTCCTGGAGTGGACTGGGAATTCCTCACACTGCTTCTGTCTCCCTGATGAGCTTTCTGGGATGAGATGGGAGCTTTTTCCGCAACGGGAACTTTCAAAGGGCACTTGTGAGATTCCTTTCCCTGTCTTTCCTTCCTCAGAGTGGTGCTGTGGAATGCCGAAGGATGTCCTGTCCCCCTCTCAATTGCTCCCCAGACTCGCTCCCTGTGCACATTACCGGCCAGTGCTGTAAGGTCTGCCGACGTAAGTACTGACTGAGGGTCAGAGTGGCCCTTTGTGCTTTGAGATTTATATTTTCCCTCTATTTTTCAAGCCCCAACTGATTAACATGGATGAAATAAAGCACCAGCATTTGATGTACTATTATAATTTTATTTATTTAATTATTTATTTTTTCCCCCAAAGCCCCAGTAGATAGTTGTATGTCATAGCTGCACATCCTTCTAGTTGCTGTATGTGGGACGCGGCCTCAGCATGGCCAGAGAAGCGGTGCATTGGTGCGCGCCCAGGATCCGATCCCAGGCCGCCAGCAGCGGAGCCCGTGCACTCAACTGCTAAGCCACGGGGCTGGCCCTGATGTACTATTAAATGTGTGATAAGAGCTGCTATATTTTAATCACCTCTGATGTGGCAGACACTTTACCTAGGCTATTTCTTAAAATAAAATTCTCACATCAACCATAATTACAATTCTTCCCATTCTGTGTAGAAGGAACTGGTGTTCACAGGGATTAAGTCACTTGTCCAGGGTCCAACAGCTGGTAATGGGGGATTGATCTGTAGAGTCAAGACTCCAGAGCTCCATGTGCTGTGGTCCCCTCATTCTCGGTGATCTAGGTAAGGGCCAAATTCTGTGTTTTGGTTTTCTGAGGTCTTGGTCAGATTTCCTGTCATTAAAAGGCCTTGTTAGGAATTTCAGGATGAACTTCAGCTAAAATACTGAAACAATTTCTTTCAAAGTTGGCTTGTCCAAGTTCTACAATGATTTAAAAATCCTTTTTCCTCTGTATTGCAAAGGGCACTATTTCAAGTGAAATAGTGAAATGAACCTTGAGACAAGCAGTAAGAGTCAAAACTGTCATTTAGAATGCTTGGTAGGTGTCAGTTACTATGCTAGGTGCTTTAATTCTGTTAGCTTATTGAATCCGCACCGCAGCCCTCTAGAGGGGGTTATTATCATCCCTGTTTTACAGGGAGCTTAGGCTTAGAGAAGTTAACTTACCAAGACTGGTGAGTGGCAAAGGTGAGAGATAAAACTAGTTCTGACTACAAGGCCTGTAGTCTTCATTAAACCATATATCTTCTGTAGAAAAGGAGAGTTTAGGTTAGAAATGTGGCATCCTATGGATAATTTTCAAGATCATTTCTCCTCCCAAAACTACCAACATCATTAGGTTTTCAAAACACAGTGGTCTAGCTTTTTACTAAGAACAGCATGTCACCTAATATGGCAGTGGAGATGGGGATAGTTGGTCTGGTCACACCTGCTCAGATCTTTGAACTCTTTCAAAAGGAACTTTGAAATATTTCTTCTTTTCGAGGTTGGCACAGTACACCCATTTCTCAGGAGAATGTACTTGGAGTTGATCTAAAAAGAGAATTTTCTTGTTTCTGTTCCAAACACTTTTGGAAGTCATGTCTGGCAATATGGATAGCTTAAGTGCCCCAATGTTGACATTATAGTTTGATTCCACGATGGAAAGATAGTTGCAAGTAGGTACAGGTTAATTTTTCTAATCTTGATATTCTATATAATAGCAGAGGAAAAAAGTTGAAAAACTATTAGGAATTTGTTTAAAAAATATGAGATTTTTAATCCATTATTTTGAGTGCCCTGGCCAGATCTGTGAATGCTGTCTCTCAGAAATTGTTGTTTGGACATGGCGGTAGATGAATCCTTCAGCTGCTTCGTGTTTTAACCTTTAGATTTTTTTTCTAATTATAAAAGCATTGTGCTTATTTTGTGTGACATTTGAAAACACAGAGAAGGGCACCATCCTTGGAAATACTACCACTTGGAAACAACCAGTCTTGAAATTTTAATTTCATTTTTTTAATTTATATTTTGTATACAGTTGAGATTTTATTGTACAAATAATTTTTACCCTGCTTTGTAGACTTACCATGATCACTTAAGTGTATTACTGTGTTTTTGAAAACTGTGTAAACCTTGTTTTAATAAGCTTCATAGTGTTCTGTTGTTTGGCTGTTGCATAACTTATTTGATCATTCCCCAGTTGTTGGATATCTAGGTTGTTTCCCACATTTCATTAGTATAAATTACTCTTCAATAACATGTTTTATAGAGAAAATACATTTTTGTATTTTATATTTTCTTAAGATAGAATTCTCCAGAGTAGAATTATTGGGCCAGTAAACCGACATTTTCAAGACCCTGATACATATCATCAAACTGTGGTCTCACTGGAAGTCTGTGCGATAGTCATTTTTCTTTATTATAATTCATTTGAGAGTTTTAAATTTTAAAAGTATTTCAGAAAGGTACCCAATTTTACCAAGATACTGATACACAAGCTAACTAAAACATCAGTTTGTTTTTTGCATTTGTTTGGAATTCTTAGCAATTTGGCTAGGTAGCACTAATTTTCCCAGCAGTCTGACTGGTAGTTTGATATATTTATAGTTTAATAAAATGGTGATACAAATAAATTGTTAAGACCACTACTCAAAAAAAAAACTCTTAAAAAGAAACGATACGAGGCACCAGTGGTAATTAAAAGGTTGAGTACCTCTGGCCTAGACGGTTTTCATTTCTTACTATTTTTTGTTTTGTTTTGTTTTGTTTATTTGTGAGGAAGATTAGCCCTGAGCTAACATCCCTTGCAAATCCTTCTCTTTTTGCTGAGGAAGATTGGTCCTGGACTAACATCTGTGCCCATCTTCCTCTACTTTATATGGGATGCCTCCACAGCATGGCTTGATGAGTGGTGTGTAGGTCCCCACCAAGGATCCGAGCCCATGAACCCTGGGCACTGAAGCGGAGGGCGTGAACTTAACCACTACGACACTGCGCCAGCCCCTCTTACTAGTTTTTAATAGAAATATGCAGTAGGCAGTTACTGAGTGCTGGATCCTGGAATAGTGGTAAAGAGCTCTCTGCTTCAGAGGGCTCACTTTCAAGTTAGAGACATGATTTCCAGTGTCCAGAATTGTGAGTGTGGTCACACTGGGCGTGTGGACGGGGCACTGTTAGAGCAGAAGAACAGCCATGGGACTGGGGGGAGGACATTGGTAGTAGGCCTGGATGCTCCCTGGAGCAAGGGGAGCCAAGCTACATATTTCTAGCCTTCTGGAAGTTGACTGTGGCAGGTTGAGCAGTGGGGCGGAGGAGAAGGGAATGAGGTTTGCTACAGCAGAGTTCTAATATTAGTTGATATAATTTCTAGAACTCTTCAGATATCTTCACATCAGAGAAAGGATGGAGACTATTCATTTTGATTGTCCCTTTCAGAAAAAATCTCCTAAGCTACCCTCTGGATTTGGGTGGGGCAGTATTTTAGGGACTCGGAGGAAAGGTATTGACCTGACTCAGGCAAAAGGAACCAGAACATAAAAGCTGATCGGGTTGTCTGCTGACTTCTTGAGTGTGCGTGCACTTGTCATGGCCTCAGGAGCTGCAGCACTTGTGGATGAGGCATCTGTCTAGAAACAGCAAAGAACCTTGTCTAAGTGTCCACGTCTCAGTTCATTGCCTAAGGAAAGTACTTGGTCCTATTCTGATCAAAAGGCCCAGACACTCAGGTCATCTCCAGGAGGAAGGGGTTTTCATGGTGGAGGTATCAGGGCCTGATACTAGGATGTTCTTCTCTCTGTTTGGGAAGTAGCAGGGAAAGCTGAGGAAAACCTTCTAGATTCCTTAGCTGTGGGCATGGCAGTCCAGGAAGTGGTGTGGGAGTTTCATTCCTCAAACATTTGCTGGGTGTCTGCTCTATTCAAGGCACTGGACATACCTAGCTTTTATTTAAGAGTGAACTTCTTAAACTAGAGATTCCCAGGGCCCCTCTCCGACCTCCTAAATCAGAATCTCCAGGCAGCGGTGTCCTGGATTCTGTATTCTTTCAGTGGACAGATTGGAGAGCTGTCAGAGATGGGCTAGAGGGAGGAGGATGGAGAGGGAATCTTCAGCTATGCACAACAGCATTCACAAAGGAAGAGAGGTGCAGAGGGAAAGGGATATAGTCTGTTTGATGGTAACAGAGGGCTTTTGTGGGTTAGGAGTAGAAATAAAGGCATAGGTGGCTTGGGGATGAATGATGATGATGATGTTCCATTGAATTCATTCAGTCATCCTTACTGAGGCTCCTCTCCCAAACACTGTCCTTGCCTCTGTGTACAACAGCGGGCACATATAAATCATTCATTCTATGTCAGGTACTGTGTTAAGTCCTTTTATATGTATTAATTCATTTAATTCTTCCAACAACTCAAAGTCATAGGCTCCACTGCTATCCCCATTTTACAGATGAGGAAGTGAAGCACAGAGGGGAGAAGTAACTTGTCCAAGGTCTCTCAGCCTTGGTGGAGCCAAAATAAAACCCAAGAAGTCTGGCTCCAGAGCCGATACTCTTAACCTGTCTCCTCTACCTGTGCCGTCCAGGGAGATGCGTGTGCCATCTCGTTACAGCAGAGAGGATCATGTAACACGTGCACCATGTAAGATGCAGAGGTAGCCCAGAGAAGGGAGTGATTGGCTCCATCAGAAACTTGTGCATGTGTGTGTGCTGGGAAAACTTCATAGGGGAAGTAACAGTTGAGTAGGGTGTTGACAAATGAATAGGAGTTTGCCATGTGGACAAGGTGGGTAAGAACACACCTGCCAAAGGGAATCGTACATGCAAAATCATGGAAGTCAACACAGCGTTAGTTTGGGTACAGAAAAGCAAGATTTTAAAGCAGGGTGGTGGCATAATCAAAGAAGCACTTTTACAAAGGCCGCTGGATTGCAGGAGCTGGAGGCAGGGTCCGGGTATAGGATTCAGGCATATTCCAGGTGGAGGTGATGAGACTGGCAGGCAGGCACTGCCCGGGGAGATGAAAAGGAAGGGATGGACGTGAGGGATAGCCAAAAGACCTCGCGCATGGTGGGTGCTCCATAGGCATATTTTTGCTTGAGACAGATGAATCGGGGACAGAGTGTCTGTAAGGGAGAAGTTGCCAGGTTTTGAACAAGAGCCCGGGGAGACTCATAGTGTGATTAACAGAAATATGGCAGGTTGAAGTAGTAGTTCGGGGAGCGACACGTTCTGTTTGGCGTACGTGAGTTGGAGATGCCTGAGGGACAACCAGCCTGATGTGGGCGTCTTGCTCAGAGAGGTGGTGTCTGAAGCCAGATCTGTGAATGAGCTCACTGAGGGAGGAAGGATCCTTGGGCTGTTGTTCAGTCTTCCCGATCTGCCACTTCCCTTTAAAGTGTAATACGGAGTGCTGATTTTGATATTCTAAGGCACTGAGTGCCAAGGGATGGCTGGAGTGTGTGCAGGGCACAAATACCTAAATAAAGACAGAGCAACCCCATGTCCACATCTGACAGGGGGCCAACTCATACCTCTCAGTTGTTTATTCAGTGTGCAGCCAAATGGCAAAGTGTCCAGTCATTACAATAGAGAAATCAGGTCCAAATTTGAAGGGCCAGATGTCTGTGGGTGCAAAAAGCTAGAACTGCATAACTATTTCTCTGGATCCCAGGACACTTCTTTCTGACATCGTGGAGAAGTGTGTGTTGGTGCCGGGTTTCAATTTCATGGTCGGACACTGTGAAATATTCTACTTTGCATGTCCCCAGTGTGATATGAAGGGCTTCAGGGGTCCATTTACATTTCTACTCATACTGAAAGCTGTTGGAGTGGAGTCCCAAATGCCCCAGCCAGAGGCACTGGAGCCCGACTCACCTTATGCTTGAATTTCCTCAGACATCGAAAATAAGCCTTTTGGCTGTAGATCAAGGGGTTGGATAATGAGGAGTGATGTTAGGCATATGGAGGGCAGTGGCAGGGAATGAGGGGCACTGTCAGAGAAGCAGGGTAGATATGAGACAGCAGGGTGAATTCTTGTGACCTCCAGTGGCAATCCTGAAAGTTGTCCTAAGATGATTTCATAGATACTTGATACTGTGATCATATACACGTCTTGCACCAGTGCCGAGGCTGTGAACGGCTGAGGCCTGCAACATGGTATCATGTTTATATCATTCACAGCCCCTCAAAACACCCTGCTATGGGGGCGAATAAAGTTCAGTGGACATTTAATTTTTATACCAGACAGGTGGGTTTGAGGGATATCTGTGTGTCTGTGTGTGGTGTGAATGTAAACAAGCAGACGTTCCTTTCTCCAGATAGGAGTTCTGGGGTGTCTGGGAGAGGAAGAGGGGAATCAGATGAACATTTTAGGACAGGGTAGCAAGTGTGCTCATTCCATTGTGGGGGTGGCAAGAGGCAAAATGAGGGAGAAAAGTCTATTTCTTTGCTTCCCAGCCTGCGTCAAGAAGCAGATGGCAGATTGGACAGCAGTGCATTTAGCAGAACTGTCATTCTGGAGCGAGCCGTCTTTGCAAGTTGGCGGCAGCTGCGTTTGGGAGTATGGGAGTTTATTAGACAGAAATTCCAGGCCCTTGGAGGTGTATCTACCCGTGCAAGTGAAGTGGGAAGTCTACACCATCATTAGGTCCAATGAGTCACGGTCAACTGATTTGTCTAGAAAATTCAGGCATAAAAGATGATCAGGGATAATTATTATTTTTTTAAATGAAGGGAGGAAGAGGCCTATCTAGAAAATTGTATTGATTCTCTAGTCTTTTGTTATTGTTTTTGGTGTTTTTATTCAGAAACCGTTGGTATCTGCTTTTAATGTTTGAAATCGTACTGAAGGGCAGAAAGAACTCTTATCTGGGAATCAAGAAATTTGACTGGTTTTTGCTACCAACCAGAGGCTCATTAATTCTAAAGTAATTTGTTGTTCCTAACAATAAGCCCAGAGAGGCACTGAGCTTGGGACTGGAGATAAAATTATGAGTAGACGTAGTCCCTACCCTCATGGAGGTTCCAGTTTGCAGGAGAGATTTGTAATGAAATGGGCAACTGAGATAAAGCGTGATTTGTATTCTGTTAGGGCTAGGTCCAGAGTACAGCAGACACTCAAAGTGAGGGCAGTTCACCAGTGTTAGAGGTCAAGAACAACTTTTTTGGAGGAAGTCAGGCCTAAGTTGAAGCTGGTGGGTATATAGGATGGGAGGTTGCCAGGGAAAGGTGGATGAGGCTGAGCATTCCTGGAAAAGAGAACAGTGTATGCAAATCCTGGAACAAGAGAGCAAGCATGGCTAGAGTACATGTGGAAGTGTGAATGTTTGGGAGGGGGAGTAAATGCACAGGAATTGGTGAGCCGGTGAGCCTGAAGCTTAAGAGATAAGGCGAGGCCACGTGAATGGCCTTGTGTGCTGAATTAAGGAATTTGGACAGTATTCTGAGGGCATTAGTGAGCCACAGTGATTATAAAGCAGGGCCTCACGTTTGCACTTAACAAAATATGTCTGACTGTTGTATGGGGAAGGACTGGATAAGATTGAGACCAGAACATGGGAGACAAGTTAGGAAGTTCTGGTAGACTAAAGAGGAGGGCTGGTGATGGCCTGAACAAACGTAGTATCTGGGGCAGGTGGTAGGGAGTGGAGAAAAGTAGGTTGATTTGAGAAACTTAAGGAGGGAACATTGCTAGCATTTGGATACTGATCGGAATGGGGTTGAGAAGAGTCAGAGGTTAGAGGGACCCCGGGTGGTGGGGTGTGGGTGGTACGGTGGATACTGGTGCCGTTGACTGAGAGTAGATAGTAGCGTGGAACAGATTTGAGTTAGGTGTGGGTTGTTGCAGGTTCTGAGGGGAAACAGAGTCAGTAATGGAGATTTGCTGGTGCCTTATTAGGAAGTTCTGTCTGGATCAATTCTAGGGTGGGAGTGAGATAGCAAAGGAAGCAGAAATGGGCAGAAGGAGAGGTTGAACTGCAATGCAGTTACAACAAATACCTCACTCATTTCTACAGGGAGTTCTGGAGCTGGAATGACCTTTCAGAGTTATCCTGAGTTGGGGCAAAGGGCCAGGACTTTGTACTAACTTTATCAACCACTCATTGGATGGGGCTGCTCCAAGAAGGGGACTTGACCCTGGGCAAGGTGGCTGAAGAGAGCCTGAATAGAAGGACAAGTCCTAGATCACTGTTCAACTGAGAGCTATTGGGCATCAACTGTCCCAGCAGCTGTAGGAATGTGTCCTTTGGCCATGGAGGGGGATCTGGGTGGCACACCACAGCATCCACTTTGGGGTCATGATGTTAAATAAACCAGTGTCTGTGGGCTTTCCTCTTCCTGTGGCTAACAAGAGGGAGTTGATAAGTTGATTGCTAAGGTCCTGACATACTTGAACACTGCATGAGAGTCAGAAGATTGTAGAAGTAGGAGACTACCAAATTTAATTAACCTCTTTTTAACAGATGCAGAAATGGAGACTCTGAGAGGTGAGGTGGTTTTATCTCTTAGAGTGCATGTCTTCACTTCTGCTTCTCCTGAGGACTAGGGCTAGAAGGATCCTCATTGTGCAGGAGAGCGAGCCATCAGGCCTTTGCTTCCGTGTTCCTGTTGATGTGGCTGGAGAATTTGGTGGAGATGCATTAGAGTCATATCAAATTAACATATTCTGCACTTGCTTGAAAGTGCGTCAGAAAGTTGGAATCTAAATTGAGTGAGGACTGAGTCCCAGTGGAATCTAAATTGAGTGGTGGGAGTTCTATTTATGCTTCTCTTTGAACTTTTCTACAAGGCTTGTCTCTACTCCACGTCCTCCCTATCAGCCTGCTAAGCTCACCTTTCCAAAGGCCATCTCTCTAGTGCATTGATACAGCATTTTACTGGCTTGGCTTGTATTTCTGAGTTGTCTCTGAGCTTCTAGGGAACAGATAGGCTAAGGACACGCACTTCCCATGATTACAAGGAAAAAAGGCATCTTTCTGCATTGTGACTGAGGTTCTGATGAATGGAATGTCTATGAGTCCCTTTTCACCCAGTCATTCACTTTATGTCTGGGTGTCTGAATCAGAGCTACTGTTACTGTACTCCATGGAGATGACAGCCACTTCTTCCTTGGTTTAAGTTCTCACCACATCGATTCATACTCTAGTTCCTTTGGCAAGTGCAATATTGAAATAATTGTGTATCCTTGATGTGAAGGACTCATGGCAAACATAATCAAGATGGTGGTATGACCGAGGATTCTACAGTGGTCTCCTCACTATTCCCATGTCTTACTCTAGACAAAGAGATTTGTTTTGCTTAAAATCAGAGAATCTATGTTCGGTGGAATCTGTGGGAGTTGGATGGCAGCTCTGAGGTCATTTTGTTGCATAGCATAACTATCTGACCCATTTTTCTGTTTTATTACAGCAAAATGTATCTATGGAGGAAAAGTCCTTGCAGAAGGCCAGCGGATTTTAACCAAGAGCTGTCGGGAATGCCGAGTAAGTTTCAGTCTTGTGGGGAATTAACAGATAGATTTGTGGGCTTTAGATAGGGTTCTGGAGTGGAGCATATTGGTCTGAGTGGATCCCTGAGGGGAAGGACTCTCTGTGGTGGGCTGGAGTCCAGAATGGGGAGGTCTCAGCCACTGTCATTGTGTGGTTAGCTTGTGGTCAGCTAAGGACCAGGTGACCTTGTGGAAAGCTATTAAAGGAAGGATCTGAGAAGGGAAAGACAGCTAGCAGCCACTGTGAGTCAGGGAGGTTGGCAGGTGGCCCTGAGAAAGGGTTTTGAGTTGGCATTGGGAGAATCAGTATGTAACCCCAGCTGTGACAGTGCCATCCCTACTCCCAAGTTTCTGGTATAAAGTTAGACTGCCTCTGTCTCCTGCCTGCCCCCTCCCATGTATTTCTTGAAATAACATGTGTAGAACCATAGATCTCAATCAGCAATCACTCAACAAACATGCATTGAGCACCTGCTACATACCAGCATTGTACTAGATTCTTAGTGGACAACAGTGACCAAGACAAGGCCCCTGTATTTATAAAACTTGCAGTCTAGGGGGGAGACAATACAAGAAGAAAATAAACAAATAAATATACAATATGATGCTGATGTCTATAAAAAAATACAAAGCAGGCTGAAGGGATAGAGAGCTTTGGGATGGGGGTAGGTGGTCTGGGAAGGCCTTGCTGAGGAGGTAATATTTGAACCAAGTGCTGGATAAAGTGTGGGAGGTAGCCACGCAGTTGGTTGGGTGAGGTGCTGTACCAGGAATGCAAAAGCGAGAGACAGGGAAGGAAGGAGAGGAGGGAGAGCAAATACAAGGTGGAGCATCACAGAGCACAGCTGGCTTTGTGGGGCATCTCCAGAAAGAAGACTGTAACCACTGTGTCTCAGAATAGATCGTTTTTGCAAGAGCTTGTACCTACATTATTTCATTTGCTTTGCATCATACCCCTAGGGAAAATAAAGAAATGTAGTCTAAAGATTGAGGAGAATGAGGCATTTAGAGACCTGCAGAAGCTCTCAAGGAGCTTGAATCCAGTTCTTTATGGGGTTCTGGGGGGAGAGAAGGCTCTTTCCTGTCTCCCGTCTCTCTTTGGCCAGAATGTACCCCAGGGGTTGACTCTGTTGAACTTCAGTATTGTATTTCCCATTCCCTCTTTCTTGGCTGCCCCTAGGAATGCCAGAGATTCCATGGGTCCAGACAGTCTGGTGGGTATGCAGATGTGGTGGTCTTTCTGCGTTAGTGGGTGCTGTGCGTAGGGGCTCCTTAGTCTGTGGCAGAGGCAGGGATGATGTGACAGCAAGGGCTCTATGATCTCTTGATCGACAAGGCAAGCGACCAGACATGGGAGTGGGGGAGCTGGTGGGGTGGTCTCCAACCTGGGCCTGGGACATTACCACATGAGGATGTTGGGTGGATTAAATGAGATGGAGCGTGGGAAGAACTTGGTAGAGTACTTGGCACAAAGGAAGCCCTCGCTAAATGTGAGCTATTTTTCTTATTCTACATGACCACTCATGTCCTCCCTGAATATAAGATGGCTGTCATGTTCTCTGTAAATTGTTTTACTTTTAGGGGAGGGAAAATGTTTTGGATTCTAAAACTCTTACTTTTTTCTTCCACTTCAGAGGAAGCTGGGATGGCTAAAGCAGTTTTGTCAACTCTGCTGATGATGCCAGTATCTGTCATGTATCTGTCACTTACAACTAGCAACCCCTTTTACATTTGAGCAGAAACAGTGGGTGACTCTGGCAAGGGTCACGGTTATGACTCGATCTCTGGTGTCATCAGAGAGGATAAGGCAGATGCCATTAGAGACCTCTAGAAGACGTGGGCATGGGTTTAAATGCCGGCTTATTGGAGTAGCACTTAACGACTGTTCTTAGCACACTGTAGGTGCTCTACTTTGCTTCATCTTTTACTGTTTTTGTTTTTGTTGTTATGTTTTTACAATTTAGAAAGCAGTTGGGGCAGACAGGTTATTCTCTTTGCACAAGTCGTGTGTGTGTGTATGCATGCATGCGTGCCTGCATGCATATGGGTGCATTTGAATAATTTTGTCCTCTTAAAAAGTCATTAATTTTTTCATTTTTTGTCTCTATATAATATTTACTAAATGATTACTTTGTATACAGAGAAGCGTCATTGACAATAAAATTTAACATTTCTTGAGCACTTAGTATTTTCTAGACACCATTTAAGTCCTTTTAAACATATTATCTCATATTAACCTCATAATGACCCTATGAGGTAGGTACTATTATTATCCTCATTTTATAGATGAGGAAATCGAAGCACAGAAGATCACAGTCACGTGGCTAGTAAATGGGCTAGCTGGGATCTGAACTTGTGTGGTCTGTCTCCACCGGCTCCTCTCTTAGCCTCCTGATGGCGTTAGACATACTTGGAAATAATTCTCATTTCTGATTTTTAGAAGGGTAGATTCAGGAGGATTGAATGATCACTTTTCAGTCTATCTGAGAATACCAGATTGGTCAGGCCATGGCTCATTGATTCCCTTGATAAAGTGTAGCATTTCTAAAAGGCCATAGAAGAGCCTTGGGACACATTGAATGGATGTTGTCAGCAGGGAGAGAGGGTGACGGGTGTAGGATGGGGGACTCGGGGCTCTCTTGGGCAGCCTTTCTCAAGATTGAAGCCCTAATGCCCTGTGGTACCTGTTGTATGTAATGAATTAACTTCTCCCCTAGGCATCTGAATTGGTACTACCTAGGTACTATCCTTGGGAGGATTGAGCAAATAAGTACTCGGATAATTTTCTGTGTTCTGTGATTCGCAGACTCCCAGTTGACAAATGCTGCCTGGAGATCTATCTATTTCCATTTTCCTGGGATCATTTTAAAGCTTCAGCAACACCAATTAGACAAGAAACAAACTCTTGGTTTAAAATATTGTCACCAAGTATTTCTAGAAGTTAACATATTGTTTGTAAAAAATCAAGATGAATAAATTCTCCTAGCAGTCTTGTTCAACTTTGTCCAATTATTGCTGCCCTGCAACATTTCTCTAGGCCAGCAACAATTTTTTGACTTAAGGATGTGAATTTTATATGTTATTAGAAATTCAGGTTGAGGCACAGTGATTAGTAAAGAACTTGAAAGTGTTTATATTTGACCAGTGACATGGAGACAGTTGCTCTAAATGAGAAAGAATGGAAGAAACTGTATTTTTCCACCACCACAGAGCTCCAGGGGTCACAAAATAACACACCATAATCAGGAGGATTTAAAAATGTTAATCATCAGATACTTCATACTGGAGATAGTTTGAAAATAAAGTTAAAAGAGGTTTGTGCCTAATTATGTGTCTGGACTAAATGTATTTGGTGGCACTTATGTTACTGTAATCACAGTTCATATTATTTTCAAATTCATGCCAAGGGGTTTGTCTCTATTTAAACATTTGGAATTATGATCTTACTCATTAAATACGTTAAAGGTTGATTGGAATTGTTGACTGATTTAATCAGCAGTCAAAGCAAACCCTTTTTATAAAAAGGAACCCTTCATGAGTGATTATTTAAAAAAAAAGTCTTCTGTAGCATTTTTAATATGTATTTTTTTTTTTAAAAGCATATACATACCCAAGATACAAACTTCGGAAAATAAGGGAAAAGTTTAAGAAGAAAATAGAAATCATTCCAGAATCTTACCACCTAAACATAATCGTTTTTAACAGTTTGATTTTTGACCGTAAGGGTGAAATTTATCTTATTGTCATAGTTTGGGTTCTCCCAGAAGCAGACCTGAGTTAAAGATTTCTGTACAAGTGATTTTATTAAAGTGATGCTCCCAGGAGAGACCAGTAAGGGTGTGGGAGCTGCAGGATAGGAAGGGCAAGGAGCTGGGCAAGGGTGCGATTTTAGGTGAAAGGCTAGCCATACCCTTAGCCCACGAGGGGTTCTGGAGTGGAAATTACCTCACCTGTTTTCTCCCTCCAAGCTAAAGAGCTTTCCATGCCTGTCTATCACTGGCTCAGGCTATGGGGGTGGGGTACGTAGAACTCACAGGTAACTTCTGGCTCTCTTCACTGGCCAAGTGGCTCCAGTGCCCAAGGGCAACGATCTGAGGGTGGCAGGGATGAACCTTTAACAGCAAAGCCTTCAGAAGCTGGGGGATGGGCACACAGAACTGATAAAAGAGGTCCAACAGTGTCTGCCACTCTCATTTGTGCGAGGAGGCAGTAGATAATGAACAAATATATTAACGTTGAAGGATAGAAGTAGAGGCCATAATGGTAAATAATAAGCATTGTTTTCCTTTGCATTTAGCTTATGCTGCTGATAATAAGGTTATTAACATCTATTGGTTTGTAATAAGTGGTGTGATTCCCTGAGCAGAAACTAAGGTCCAACTGATAGACACGCTAGCCTTAGGATTGCTGCTAACTCTTGAGGCTAGGTGCCCCCCAGGGAGACCTGGATGGAAGGGTTAGAATGGAATGTAGCTGAATAGAGGGACAGAGGGTAAGGAGCAGAATCAGTTCTCAGACTTTGGGGCCAGAGTCAGGAGAAAAGCAAGAGAGCTAGATACCTTGGGATAGGTCGGGAAATAAAAAGCCCAGGACAAGAAAAAAAGACAAGATGGTGTTAGAGGCTGGACTGTCTGGGCGGAATCTTATGAGAAAGGAGAAGAAGCCATGGTATAAATAATCCAAAAGATGAGTAGTTGGAAATTGTTTGACATTTAAAGTTATGTTTATGTTCAAATTAAGAATGGATGTGCCTGATATAGCGGGAGTTCCTGCCAAACCAGAGGACTGTGATAGTCTCTTGAAGATGGAAAACAGTATCTTGCCCAACCCTCTTGGCTGCCCAGCTCCATCCTTTTCTCCCATCTATGCTGAGAATTACCTTTCGGCCTTAAATGAGACTCCCCTTCACAAGCTTGCTTCTTGGTTGACTTAACCATCCTCTTAGGAATGGGAGAGAAAAACTTAACACTGTAGGTAAAATAGAAAAGTTTTAAACTCTTTTTTTTATAGTAGTTAATGGGCTAATTTTTAAAATTCAGAGTAAAACTAAATACAGATGCTAGTTATGTCAACAAAGAGGACTTTTGGTGAAGTGAGGTCATAAAGATTCACCTGCTGAATTTTAAAAATTTTATTGTAAGTGATCTTATTGATGTCAAGGGAAAATCTAGTGCTCATCTAACTATCCTTAGTTCATTCACACCTAGACACCTTGGTTCTTGTCTGTTTCCATTGCCAGGAAAATCTCTTCTTCCTTATCTTATTCCGTTATTCAAGTCCCTTCAAATATGACATCTTCTTCATAATTTCTCCCCACCTGGGTGGAATTATTCCCCCATGATACATCATACCTTAAGTAGAGCACATTTATTAGGACTTAACTGTACTGTATTATGGTTTCTAGTTACAGCGATTTTTTTCCCCTCCATCCAAACTTTGAGCTCATCAAGGGCAAGGAAGATGTCTTATTTATCTTTGGGTTCACAGTGCTTGTGGTCCAAGGGAGTGTCAATATTGGCTCATAAAAGCTCACGAGAGCTCATTGTACATAACTCCCCAGCTCTGTGGTCAATGATATCATGTTGGTAGTTCAAAATCAGTCATTGTCGGGGTATTTACACCATAGAAATCAGCAAATGCTACAAATTACAGCTCCCCCATCCAACAGTCAACTGTTAAAAATTTACCAGCACACCACTGTTAGCGACGTTCTGTTACATAGAAGATACTCAAAAACCATTTGCTGAAATTGAGGCTCTTTTGATATAGAAAGGGAAATGTGCCTTCTCTTCCAGAGTCTCAACAATTTAATTTGTGGCTTCGTCATTATTATGGAATTCCCAGGAGCACTGTGAACTATTGTAGGTTGTTATCACTGCAGGCTGTTAACAATGAGCATTATTCATTTGTATCATTGACTAAAAATATGAACATTTTTTCTTTCCCTCTTATTTGGCTTCCAGGGTGGAGTTTTAGTAAAAATTACAGAAGCATGCCCTTCTTTGAACTGCACAGAAAAGGATCACATTCTCCCAGAGAATCAGTGCTGCAGTGTCTGTAGAGGTGAGTGGGCTTAGTGTGGGGCCATGTTTCCCCTGGGGATGGGAGTGGCCTTTGGGAGAGGGTGGCATGAGGGTTTAATGAATAGTGTGATGATAATAACACGGATCCAGAACTCTGCTCCTTAGAAACTTGCATTTGCTAAAAAAAAGAAATCCTAAAAAAAAAAAGTAATATCCTATTTATTTTTCTCTGTCCTAGTCTCATCAGTTGTAAAATGAGGATAATAGTAGCATCACAGCATTGTAGGACTGCTGTGAAGATTCTGTGGGATAATGCATAAGCTCCTAGCATCCTGCCTCTGCTGACCCATGGCAGAGGGGAGCCCAAAACATCCATCCTGCTCGTCCCCATGCTGGTGCTTGCCATCAGAAAGGCACATTTGTCTGGGCAGTAGGGTGTTCTCTTTTTCATGAAAACATAAAATTTATATGATGATTAAGGAAAAATCAATCCAGATCAGCTCAAAGGTCTATTGTCTCAAACTGCGCTCTCCATGGATTTTACTCCACGTTTCTTAATTCCCATTTATTTCCCAAGAGCATCTTCAGAAGTAACATAATGGTCTCTCACAATATTGTGGAAAATATTTTTTTTTTCTTTTTTTCTTTTGGTGAGGAAGATTGGCCCTGAGCTAACATCTGTGCCCATCTTCCTCTATTTTGTATGTGGGGCGCCGCCACAGCATGGCTTGATGAGTAGTGCCTTGGTCCGTGCCTGGAATTCAAACCTGTGAACCCTGGGCCACGGAAGTGGAGCGTGTGAACTTAACCACTACGCAACCGGGCCAGCCCCCTGTGGAAAATATTTTTCCCCTTTGACTTCTATTTGTCTTTTACATTATATCTTCTACCTTATCCTCTGGGTTCCTGTTTTCTGAGTGGAGTCTTGCAAGAGGAGGGAGTTGGACAATTACTATTCTGACAAGACTGGGAAAGCCCAGTGGGCCTCTTTTGAGGCAAATTATTCAGTTCTTTCCGCCCTCCTCCTTTCCCCTTTCTAAAACAGAAAGTAATGAAAAGGTAAGAAACACTCAATTTCTGTGTCAAGTAATTTTTATCTGGACAAAGGATGACTTGTAGTGAATCCTTAACTCATAGATTGATATGCAACTTTTTTACTTCCTGCAAGGAAAAAACTTCAAGTAAGGAAGACCTAATCCCTAGTTAATTCTCGGGCAGAAATTGTTTTGCTCCTTCTTCCTGGAATTCCCTTGTTTCCCAAATTTATTCTTATTTCTTCAAACCGGAGCTCTAACTCGCTTCCTCTCTGAGACTTCTCACCCAGGCAGAATTAGATGGATTAGGAGAACCTAAAATTTATTCGAAATCTTAAAAAACAAATCCAGTTAAACTCATAGCCGTTATTTTCAAAGTAGACCCACCACAAATCCTTCTCCACATTCTCAAATACCCAGAGAGTTAGGTCCCTTATGGCTTACCTTTGAGGCTTCTAGAGTGAAGCAGAACCCAGCAGCATAGCTCAGCTCAGGTAACTTCATAGTTTACTTTTTCTGTCTTTTCTCTAGCACAGGGGCTGGCAAATATTTTCTCTAAAGGGCCACAAAGCAAATATTCTAGGCTTTGAGGGGCTGGAAGGTTTCTGTTGCAACTACTCAACTCTGCTATTGTACTGCAAAAACAGCATAGAGGCGAACGAATGAATGGATGTGGCTGTGTTCCAATACAATTCCATTTACAAGAAGAGGTGGCAGCCTGTAATTTGCTAGCCCTCCTCTAGCACCCCTCCTCTAGCACCTTCTGATATATAAAAATGTATATTTTATCATGGAGTGTTTTCAGCTTAGGCCGAGATTTCCTTCTGTGGTTAGTCATGAAAGAACTATATGTTGGTAAAATTCCTAGGAAGACTTTGTGTGTTGAAAGCAAAGGGTGGCTCTTAGAGTCAGAGTCATGATTTGCCTGCTTCCCTGGCTACAAGCATATCTGCAGCGGAGATGCTTTAGAAAGACCTAAAGATTGATTGGAATTTTCAGTGGGATGTATTTATTGGTAAGTGATAAGTTTGTTCGGTAGGTCTTATAATTTAATGCAAAATCTATCACTTGCTGTTTGTTGAGGTGCCAAGTGTGGGACTCATTTTATGTAAATCCCTTCTGATTTATGGTTTCATTAGAGCAGAGTCATTGATCACCCCACAGAAATTCAAGAGGAATTTCATTGCTCTGGCCGAAGTTACAATAAACCAGGTGCCAGTGCTTCTGCCAGCGCTTCTCTGGGATGCATGCACTTCTTTACCAGTGAAGATGCTGAGAGTTGTGACATCTCATTGGAAAGTAGACTCATTCAGGGCCTCCTCTGCCTGCAACCAGGTTGCTTTTACCAAAACTGACTCGGCTTTGAGGAAAAAGTGAGAGGCAGGAATGAGACTGTAGATTAGATCGTAGCCAGGGCCAATTTGTGAAATTGAGGATTTTCTTCCTCTTCTTCCTTATACTGGCTTCCTTCTCAGCTGGGAAACTATTAATTCTTTTATTTGGCAGCTGATGGTTTTTGTTGGGGGTGCATGCGTGAGAGTTATTTATGCTCTTTGACAGCTCTACACTTTGACAAGATCCAGAGCTTCTCTTCAGAGAAGACATGATGGGGAGGGACTGCTCGTGGGGAGTGGGTTGAATTAGACTATTTGGGTATATTGGTTCTCATGGCTTTCTCCTGTTACCCTCATCTCATAATTCAGAGACTGGAATGAAAGCATTGTTTTTGACTAAGGCCCTTTTCAGTACCACTTACTGTCATCATCTCCTCTGTTGCCCGTAGCAGAGGGGAGTCCAGAACATCCATCCGGTTTGTCCACGTGCTGGGGCTTGCTCTGCACATCAGACAATCAGAAAATGAAAGGCACGTTTGTCTGGGCAGTCGGGTATTCTCTTTTTCATGAAAACATAAAATTTATGTGACAATTAACAAAAAATCAATCCAGATGAGCTCAAAGGTCTATTGTCTCAAACTGTGCTCTCTGTGAATTTTACTCTGTGTCTCTTAATTCCCATTTATTTCCCAAGAGCATCTTTAGAAGTAAGATAATAGTCTCTCACAATATTGTGGGAAATATTTTTCCCCGTTGACTTCTATTTGTCTTTTACATTGTATCTTCTACCTTATCCTCTGGATTCCTGTTGTCTGAGTGGAGTTTTGCAAGAGGAGGAAAGAATTGACAATTACTATTCTGACAAGACTGGGAAAGCCCAGTGGGTCTTTTCTAAGGCAAATTATTCAGTTCTTCTCTCCCCTCCTCCTTTCCCCTTTCTAAAACAGAAAGTAATGAAAAGGTGAGAAACACTCAATTTCTATGTAAAGTAATTTGTATCCAGCATATGGAAAGGCTGTACCATTTGCTTTGTGGATTGAGATTGTCTACTGACTGGCAGGCTGCACATGAGCAGAGAGGTGGGGCTTCAGTGACCTGAAATGCATAGTTCAGGGATGAACACAGTGGGATGATTTTTGTCACCTTGATATTATTGATCACAGAAACAGCAGTGCCTGTAGCCCCTTTCAATACCTGCACCAAAGACCCTTCAATTAGCATATTTGTCATCTCTCTCTGTCTTCCTGTGAATGTCAGGTCATTAGTCTGAGGGCAGTCACCCCACCAGAGTATCATTCCTCAGAAGTCTATGTCAAAACCGTCAAAAGTGTTCTCCTGCCTGCTAGGGGAATTGAAGTTTTCCAAGGTTCATTTTCTTCAGGACTTGGATGAGCTGCCCTACCTGAGGAGGCTTAGACTGGGAATTGGAGAAAGCACAGAGAGTGTTTTTTTGCTTTCTGATCCTAATTGGCTGATTATATAATATCCATAAAGCTCTCCAACTTTTTTTTTATGTTTCTTTTAATGATCACATTTTATGAATTGATACTATAAATGTAGGAGACAAGATAAAGATATGTTCCTACCATACAGAATGTTTCTGTCCTTTTCGTGTCAGTGACTTAGAATGAAATTATTTTCAGTACCAGCTGATAGGCTTTATGTATTTCATATGTGAAATAATGTTAACCCATTTTGCTGAGTTATAACTTGTTTCCTCAAGTTGCAACTTGTGGACTTGATTCTGAAGCTACTTTTTTTGAGTCATGCCCATTTTCCTAATGGTTACACACTTTGCCACCCTCCCCCCCAGTGACTAATCAAGGAGAGAGGTGCAGACTACAGCTTTACCCTGAGTTTTTCTCTTTGTGGGAATTACACCCAAGACCTTAGAGTTAAGAACATCAGTCTCGGACTGGCCCAGTGGTGCAGCGGTTAAGTGCGCGCACTCTGCTTCGGCAGCCCAGGGTTCGCAGGTTCGGAACCTGGGTGCACACCACTTGTCAAGCCATGCTGTGGCGGTGTCTCATATAAAGTAGAGGGAGATGGGCATGGATGTTAGCGCAGGGCCATTCTTCCACAGCAAAAAGAAAAGAGGAGGATCAGCATCCGATGTTAGCTCAGGGCTGATCTTCCTCACAAAAAAAAGTTAAAAAAAAAAAAAACTGGTTAAGACAGTAAATTAAAAAGAACAACAGTCTCTGACGGACTCGTGGTGTTCATGGTATCAAGAGAACTGATATCCAGACTAGGGGCTCAGATACCTTGCCTCTTCAAGTCTTGGGTCATGCCAAATGCTGTGCCTAATTTCCCTGCCCTTTGGAGAAAAATGGAGGTAATCAGCTGAGTAGGTGGGTAAATCCACAGGGCTCTTGGTGCAGCCAAGATGCCTCTAAGGAAAGAACTAGAGGACAGTTAGGGAAGATACATGCAGAAAGAATCAAGGTGATGGACATTGGCAGGGAAAGGCCACCTCGCAATTGCTGGGGTCCAAGGTCTCAGCCACCAGCAGCACCACCCAGAACAGCCCTAATCACTGCTCCACTTTCTCTCTGATGCCTCAGGACAGTTGGTGTGCGGCGTGAAATTTGTTTACCCTCGTCATTACCTTAAGGTGAGAGCTAAAGCAGGAGCTTGTCCACTGGAATTGTGAGGCTGTGAGGTGGAGAAGGGGGGCAGGGCACCAGAGTGACACCTACACTCCTGCCTGGGAAGACATAATAAAAGCATGAATGTAGGCCTTGCAGGAAAAGACTGCTCATGACTTGTCAGTGCTCTCAGTTAAAGGGGAAAAAAAGCCTACAATCTTGACCGTGCATTCTCAGGATCGCTCCAGGAAAACACACCAATCATCTGGCCCACTCCGGAATTCTTGACACATTCTTCAGGGTTTTATTCTCCTCATAATTGACTTTAATTGTGTCTTCGATGTCGCCAATGACTTTGGAGAGTTTTGCTGCATGTTTAAGACTTTCGGTGTTGGGAAAAAAGTTCGTTCCGACATCTGTTCCCAATGTGTTTGTCTGTAATTTTAATTCATGCTCACTAGCCTTGTCATCTGGCCTGGGCTGAAATGAGTTGAGATTATTTGTACTATTTAGGATTTTATGTCCTTCAATTAAATCCTCCCAAAGACTCTTGGCATCACATGATTGTTTTTTCTAGTCTTCCTCATCATTTTAGGTGAGTTTGTAATTGAAATGATTTTAGAGAGAGGATTTCAGGGTATTTATTTGAGGTGAAAAGAGGCCTGGAAAAGAGGCACTTAATGAGAATGTAAGCTAGTGCCTACATAGAGGGACTGGCATTTGCAGATGGGTCAGATCCTCTACATATTGGTAGGTGGAATCTGATCGAAATCCCTACAGCCATGGGCTAAAGTGGCCTGGGAAGACACGGCTATACGGTCAATGGTTGAGGCTGGGAACAGAGGGCGTTTGAAGGAGAGTACAGTCTCAAGGAGGCCCTGAAAATGCCACAGTGGATCACATTGCCCCAGAGAGAAGACCTGGAACTAAGGCCAGGCTGTCTTGGTCAGGAAGACCTTTAACTGTTGACTGTTGTAGAAGAAACCAATTGCCTTCTAAGATAGAACCTGTGAGATTCCAGAGGTCAGTCTCTGACAGGCCCATCCTGATGGCCCAACCCATGACAACAAGGAGCTAAAGGAGTGTCCTCATCCCTCACGGGCCTGGGCTTCTGTGGTATGTATGTTGGTTGTGGAGTACATGAGGGTGTCTAGGTCTCATAATGGATTTTTGGGCCATATCCCTCTTAGCTGCTCCAGGGATATAGCTGTCTCCATACCAATGAGGCACACGGAATATACTGTACTTAGTATACCTTTGCTTCTTATATGACTTTCAAGGTTGGGCAAGCAGCAGTGATGTGAGAGGTATTGACTTTCTAGGATTTGATTTAGGGTAGAGGAATCTGGAGTGCATTTTTGGATTGTCCAGGTACATTGTTTCAAAGGTAACCTGCCTGACCTGCTGGGAGCTACATTAGGGGTAGGAGATTGAGGGCAAACAGTGGTGCTCTATGTGGAATCAAACTTTAGCTGTCTGAGAGAAGTCAAGTCCTGCCCAAGGTTAGTGGCCTATTGATTCCTTGTTGTGGAAGAAGTCACAGTAGTAAATCATAAAGATGCTTGTTCATCATTCACTGTAGAAGCTAGAGATGAAGCCGGATGGGTGGATTTTTGGGCTCTAATTATAAAGGGTACAGAGTGAGATCTGGAGAGTGGCAGTGTGGGGGGCCTTATAATGGGCAAAGTTTATTATATGCAGATTAGGACAATGGATTTAAAGACAGCAAATACTTTTACAGGTGTTATTGGTCTCTCACTGGCAACAGAGCTCTACATACAGGGCCACTGGGGGAGTCCAAATTTTAGAGTGCTCCCAAATAGAGGAGAAAGAGTGTGACCCCAGCATTTATGTTTCTTCATGAATTTCCTTGAACATGTCACGGGCACATGCTGCTCCTTGTGTTTGCAATGCCTACCCTCGGTCCAGCCAACCTCTCTATCCTTCAAATCTCCTCTTTGATACCTGTGTTAGGACCCTTCTCCATGACACATTCCTGGAGCACCTTGCCCCTCCCCATCATAGTAGCTCCTTATAAACTGATACTCAACATCAGTCTTCCCTGGTACAGTGTGAGATAAATGGGGGCATGTTTATGCTGTTTACAGCATTTTTTTATATCCCTATTGCCTAGCACAGTGCCTGAGCACATGAGAGGTGCTTAATAAATATTTGACAAATAAATGAATACTATTTCTGCTAGGAACTAAAATTAAGGAGGTGGTTTGAATAAAACCTGGAATGTCATTTCAGCAGACTCTGTGTCTTCCTCTGAGCATCTGCTCATTTTAACCACTCAAGTGTGAGCTCCCAGTGGGTCTAACTCATCTTGGTATCTCATCCAAGGGTGGTATTCTGTTGTGTGATAAGTTATTTTTCTTCAGACTTTGAGTCCCCAAGCAGCTAGTAATCATGGAATGTGTCCTGGAGAGAGAAACAAAGTTCGTTGCTTTGGAAAGATTCAAGGCATGACGTGGACTAGAAAATGCTAATGGCTGATGGAGTCCTGGTCTCCTCAGGCCAGGGGCAGCATTCCTTGAATGTCCTGTGTTGTTTAAAATCATGGCTGGGAAGTCATGTCAGGTGGTGTACAGAGACTGGGTATTAGAATCATATTTAGGTTTATAGCTCTATTTCACCCATCACCTACTAGCTGTGTGACCATAGGGAAGGCAGTCAACAGCTTTGAGCTTTGGTTTATTCACCTTTAAAACACTCTTTAATTCTTGTTTTGGAGGACTGTGAGGATTTAGTCATTAACTCAACAAATATTTATTGAGTGCCTATAATGTGTTGGATATCACCTTAGGTGCAAGATGACCAAACTTGCGTGGTCCTTTCCCTTGAAGAGGTCAGCCTCTAATGGGGAGATAGACATTCAGTAAAGAAACACGGAAACAAACACGTAATCATTAATTGTGGTAACTGCTATGAACAAGAAGAATAGGGAGTTATGGGAGAGACTAATGGAGCTTTATTTAGACTTGGGAGAAAAGGAAGCTGTCTCTAAATAGATAACATTTAAGCTGGGACTTGAAGACTGAGTAGAAATTATTCTGGCAGGGATGGGTAATAATCTTCTGAGTTGGTGGAATAAGCTTGCAAAGACTCTGAATCAGGAGAGATTAGAATATCAGAGGAGTTACAGGAAAGCTGCTGTGGTTGGAGGGGAATGATGGAGGGGGTGGGGAGTCTTGTTTGTTGCCTCAAGTCAAAGTTAAGGATTTTGTGTTTTTCTTAAGTAAAATGGAAGCCCTTGGAAGATTTTTAAGGAGGAGAGTGACATGATCCAGTCTATGTTTCAAAAGTATCCCTTTGTGTGGAACATGGATTAGAGACAAGGCAGGAAGGGACACAGGAAGGCAAATGAGGCGATGTCCATTTGAGAGATGATAATAGTTTGGAGTAAGACGGATTTCATTATTGCTGTGGAGTGGAGAAGAAACAAATATTTATGAAATAAAATTGACAAACCAATCCAGTTTTAGGACACTGAGTCTCTGCCCTGTTATTTACAGATGTAGGAAATTGTAACCTGACCTGAGCAAGTGACTTCTATTCCTTCTCTCCACCCTGGCCCCCCTTCTTCCCCCCTCACCCCCACCACCTCCACCCCCCCCCACTGAGAAGTGTCAGGTTCTCATTGGCATGGTGTTTTTAAAATTTTCCACAAGTATTTATATTTGCTAAATGTGGAACCATTGGAAAGCTCTTCAAAAATTCCATTCCAGGATGATTTTGTTGATTTTTCTTTCATCTTTATTATTTTAATGTAAGGAAATTGAGATGACTTTGGTCATCAGCAACTTAGGTCTAGGCTAGTAGGTTTCTGGTTTAAAAATAAAAGATGGAGCTCTTAAAAAGTATAAAACTTACAAAAGGAAATATTTTCAGTTGGTTTTTTCTAGATGGACATATTATATGACTTTTCATATAAAAGATGTTTGTGTATAATTGACACGGTATTTTCAACTTTTATATTCCATATTAATTAAACACATGAAGAACTAAATGTAATATTACCATATTTTTATTAATAATTGAATGACTGTGTGTGTCTAATGATACAGGTTGAATTGTGTTAGAGGAATTGGCTATATATTTGCCTCTAGAGAAACATAGTGTAGTTCTCCATGTATTTATGGGTTCCTTTATACCATGCCACATTTACTTTGGTCTGATATGTATTTAAATGTTTGAAGTGTCTTAGACTCTTGCCGTATTAGGAACTTGGAAAGGGCCAGTATTTGAAGAGTCAAGGCAAAGATGACTCCTAGTTTTCTAGTTTAGGTGGATAAAGGTGCTGCAGATGGATATGGAGAGTGTGGATTTAGGAAGTAAGATCAAGAGTTGTTTTGGCTGGGTGAGCTATGAGATGCCTATGAGGACATCCAGATGGAGTGTCAAGTGGCTATTGGCTGTAATGACATATGTAAAGTGGGATGCTAGACAGTCAGTGTTATTTCCTGTGCTCTTAGACGGAACTTTGAGCCTTTATTTATTACTTTTACGTAATATTTATTATTACTTGTAGAGAGAGGTGGGTGTCCTCCACCAGAGACCTGAAATGACTGGGCGCAAGCATTGTCCTAGACTCAACTTCTGCTAAGAACAGAGTGGCGGAACCTGTAGCTGGGTCTTAAATGGACCTATTTTAAAATTTTTACAGGGCACGGAAGGCTTGAGGGCCACAAACATCATCAGAGAGTAAGCGTTAGTAGTCATCTTTGCCCCCAAGTATTTACATCACAGAAGAATTATTTTCTTAGTGGTCTTAAGAACTTTAGAGTGAAATCATGACTCTGTCACTTCCTGGCTATGTTACCTTAGATAAGTTACTGAAAACCTGAGCCACATTTTCCTAATACGTAAAGTGAGGATAATAAGAGTCTTTAGGGTTTTGTGAGGGTTTCATGAGATAAGGCATGTAACGTGCTGTTAGCACTCTGCCTGGCGTGTTGGGAGAAGTGATTAAGCAGCGGCTTTTATGATTAAGGTGTTCTCTGCATTTGGGTGCTAGTTAAAAGATGTCAGTGTGTGCTCCTAATTATAGGAAAATAACTCCAGAGACTCTAGAGTCACTTGTTAAAAATAGTCAAGTAAAAGAACTTGAATATGGGGCAGTGTGTGTATATGTGTGTGTGTATTCTACTCTGGTCACAGCTTCTAATTCTGATTCTGAAAAAAAAAACAATAAATTGATTTAAGAAAGAGGGTGACTTTGAGGAGTCTTATGCATCAGACTGTGTTGATAGCCGGCTGAAGAAAAAATTGTGGCAAGGGCTAGCTCGAGGACTTGAGAAAGAGACTGTAGGTAGCAACCGAAGACAAATATCCAGGAAGAGAAGGATCTGTGTCTTAAATGTCATGCTGTTCAGACACATCGGATAAGAAGGACAAAGCCTTTAAAGGGTTCTGAAATGTAGAGAATTAATTGAAGATTTATGACTTGGCAGCCAACTCAGATGCTGAGGTGGGGTTTAAAAATAAAGATGACCATGGGCCGGCCCCGTGGCGTAGCGGTTAAGTGCGCGCACTCCGCTGCTGTCGGCCCGGGTTCGGATCCCGGGCGCGCACCGACGCACCGCTTCTCTGGCCATCCTGAGGCCGCGTCCCACATACAGCACCTGGAAGATGTGCAACTATGACATACAACTATCTACTGGGGCTTTGGGGAAGAAAAAAAAAGGAGGAGGATTGGCAACAGATGTTAGCTGAGAGCCGGTCTTCCTCAGCAAAAAGAGGAGGATTAGCACGGATGTTAGCTCAGGGCTGATCTCCCTCACAAAAAAAAAAAAAAAAAAAAAAAAAAAAAAAGTAAAGATGACCAGCTGGGGTGATGAAAGTGTCCTAAAACTGGATTGTGGTGATGGCTGCACAACTGTATAAATTTACTAAAAGTCATCAATGTATATCTTGACAATAGGTGAAGTTTTGGGTATGTAAATTATACCTCAGTAAAAATGTTTAAAGGAAGAAAAATGGTTGACTAACAAACTAGTCACATATGCCTTCCAGTTGGTTGAGAGGGGGCATTAAATGCCACTATAGATTCATTCATCTATTCATTTACTCATTAATTTGACCTCCCATATTTCTGTCTGTTCATTTGTGCATCCATCTATAAGCCATCCTTCCAACCGTCCTTGTGTGGGAAGCTCTTGGTTCAGAGAAATGGATTAGACGTAGACCCTGACTTAAAGAAGTTGGAGTGATTAAAGTTAGGATTCTTTGTTAAAAATGTTTGGAATTACCTAGCAAAATATATATATTTTGAGAATGAGAAGAAGCCTAAATTATAGTCTTTCTGAATCTACACATACAAAAAGATACCTTCTTTATCCTTTGCACTGTAGAATGCTTAGGAATTTGTTGATCTTGGGAGGACAGTGGAATAATATAGTGATTAAGAACCCTGGCCTCAGACAGACCTGGGTTCTGGCTCTGTGTACTTTCCACAAGTGCACTAACTTGTCTGAGCTTCAATTGCCACATCTGTAAAGTAGGGATAATCCAGTTTCATAGGGTTGTCAGTAGAATTAAAAGGGATAATGCATGTAAACACTTAGCCGAGTGCCTAGCATATAGCACATTCTCAATGAATGTTATTGTTTTCGTTACATCTGTGCCAGATTATTTGAGGTTCTCCAAACTTACCCTTCTTCCTCAAGGGTTGGGGTCTCATTCCTCCCACTAGGATTTGTGTCTCACCCTTTCTCACATTTCTACCTATGATGAACCCAAGGTCGAGTTTTGCATCATCTAGAAGTGATTTCTCCTTCTCTGAAACACTGTGATAATTTCTGCTGCTCACAACTCATTTAACATAGGTTACCTTTTATTTATGCTGCTCTTGTATTTGTCTTATCTACCATTAGAGTTTTGATTTCCTCATGGGCAGAGACTATGTCTCAGACATCTTTGCCCCCAGAAGCTTGCATGGTCCTCCAGTCCACAGAGTAGGTACCCCATAAATATTGAGTGAATGGTTATTCAGTCATGCAGAAAGGCAAGTGGACACTGAATAAATATTGCTTGAATGAAGGCCTGGATTAATTAAAAAACATGCATTTTTGGCACAATGGTCAGGCCTAACCAAAGTGGATTTGTGGTTAAGTTTTTCCATGGGCCCGTCACTGTCCTTGAAATACCATTTACCCAACTCTCTGCATTGTGAATTGACGTGGCACGTGCTCGATAGAGAGAGACGCATTGGGAAATCAACGGTGTTTGAGGGGCTTTGTTCTAGCCTCTCAAATGCTTGTGGAAAGAAGAGGACAGTTGCAGTCTCCTGGAAAGAACGACAAAAGAAGATTAGACAAAGAATACATGTAATAATGGATGCACATGTGACATTGAGTCAAGCTTCATAATGAAAGGAAGTGTGACAACTTAATTATTGATCAGTTCTGACACTGGGAGGGAAGTCGGGCACTTTCTCTGCAAAAAGAGCTGTGATGCCTAAAAATTGTCCCTTTGGTAGCAAATCATCAAGTACTTTTAGTTGTAATGGTTATTTGATAAGTCTTTCAAGCCCGTGTAGAAATGTTTTTGACTGAGAGAGGCTTCAGATTTCCAACAAGTTAAGTTCTTGCTCTGATTTTGATTGGGGCGATCACCAGTTAACAGGTCACAGGTAGTGAGGCTGGATGTGATACTGTGCTCACCGAGGCCTATGGATCCACTCTCTAACGTTCCGAGGAGCAACTGCTTCTTTCACTTTTTACCCCTAGGTTTTGCTATCTGAGAGGATATCTGATGGAGAGAAAAGTAAGTGGAGAGAAAAGTACGTGGACCTTGGTGTTCACCAGACCTAATTTAGACCCCTGGCATCTCCACTTATTAGCTAGGTGTTAGTGAGTTTGAGCTTATCTTTTCTTATCTTGAAGTTGAGGATAACAGCACTATCAAGTTATTCTGAACTTTAGTCATTATTGTCAACATTGTCATTATCGTAATCATTATCATTCTTATCATGGTGGCTAACATTTATTGACCTCTTAGTATGTATTTGGAATTGTTCTAAGTGCTTTACATGGATTAGCCCATTTCACTCTTTCCACACACGTTAACAAAGTATATAATATTATTATCCCCATTTAAAACATCTAGCATAATGCCAGGCATATTATAAGTACATGAATTTTATTATTATTTAATAATAATCATCTTTTAGACTAAGTACAGCCTAAATACTATTGGTTTTAAAATTCTATTTCAGAGAAAAATTCTAGAATGTCATTACTGAAAGGAATTTAACTTAGACTTTATATAGTTCAGTGATGTCTGTATTTTTTAAAGCCAGAAACTGTTGTTCACAGGATCAATATGTCAAAAATATAAAAGCAGAGTTGTTCGATTTGAATCAGGGGTAGGGACTTGAGCCCTACCTGACAACTCCTCTGTGTCCAGGACTTGGAAGAATAGTTTGAAAATCACCGATGTCCATTCCCAGTACACATACCTAGATAGGCAAAGTGATTTATTGTGCTTATTAGCTGCAGACTCTGAATTAGAAATTAGATCTCCTGACTCCAAGATTCATTGTTTTTTGTGAGACCACAATATGTGATATAGCAGTACAATTATTATTCATATACCTTATCATATTTGAACTTAACAGCTTTTGTGCTAGGTATAAACTATTCCTCCTAGTTCACCTAAAAATGCTGTGTAATATGTATTTTTTTGTTGAAAATTTGGTGGAGCTGGTAATAGAGTAAGAGGAAAAAAAATTAGACACCAGAAATATTGAAAAAGAATGATTTCATTGAGATAAACAAGGATACTGGAGTTGGCATTTCCCCTGAGGGCAATTTCTACTCCCTAGTGGTAGAATCTGGCTTCTAATGAACACTGTGTAAGTAAACAGGAGACAAAGCCTGGGGCTGGTGTGAGATGCATAAATCAAGAAGCTTGAAGGGTGAATCCTCAGTGGGTGACTAGGAAAAAATCCCCTCTGCAAAAGGAGACTTGCCTGTCAGTCTTAACTCTAGGTAGGAGGCATGGTGGAGAAAAGTTTGCATTCCTGAAAGCTTAGGGCCTGAATTTATTCTACCTGTGTGGCTCAACCCTCATGCCCCAAGGCTAAATGTAGTTTCAAGTGATCTTGTGTTGATAGTTCCCTCAGGCACCTAACAGAAGCAAACACAAATCTTCTCTGAAGAAATGCAATTTTAAAACCCAAACCTCAAATAATTACCACAGATTAAATTCCAAAAAATATGAGCTCATGAAAGAATTACTCAAAACACAAGAAAATAAGTCATCACCCATGATTCTCAGCAAAACAACAGAAAAAAAATAAGTGAAATTAAAAATGATGTGGATGACTGAAACAGAATATGACACAGCTCAAGAGAGAATAAGCCAAAAGATACATCTGGAAGTGACACAGAGTTCAGCATAGACATGGAAATATGAAAGCAAGTCTAAGTAACATGGAGGAGAGCTTAAGAAGGACTAACATTGATCTAAGCAAAATTTCAGAGAGAATAGAGAAAATGGTAAAGAGAGAATGTTTGAAGCGATAATACTTGAGAATTTTCCAAAGTGATGAAAAGTTTAATCAGTCTTCAGATTCAGGAATCTCAAAGAATCCTGGGAAGAATAAATAAAAATAGACACCTAGACACCTCAGAGTAAAATTAAAAATACAAAACAAAACAAAACCCATTAATTAACCAACCAACCAACCAAACAAAAAGATCTCAAAAGCAGCCGTAGAGAAAGGGTTTGTCACATACAAAGGAATGATTGTTAGGTTAACAACTGACTTCTCAACAGAAATAATAAAAGCCAGAAAACAATGGAATAATATTTTCACAATGTTGAGAGAAAATAACTGTGAACCCAGTAAAGCTATTTTTCGAGTATGAGGGTGGTCTAAGGAAGAATTTAGACAAATTAAAATTGAGCACCATTAATATCAACATATCTTCAGTAAAGGAACATCTGAAGGATACTTTAGGAAGAAAAGTAATTAGCCTAGAAGGAACATCTGAGATTCATGACAGAATGTTGGACAAAGAAATGTTAGACGTGGTTAAAAAAGTGTGCACCATAAAACATGTTCAAGAATGTTTCTTGCAGCATTGTTTGTTATTCAAGATCTGCAAATAACTCAAATGTCCATCCCTAGTATAATGGATAAAATGAATTGTGGAATATTCATTCTATGGAATATTATACAGCATTGACATATACTGAATTAGAGCTACAGGTATTAACATGGATGAATAGAAAAAGTACACCATAGAGGAGATGTACAGTATGATTTTATTCATGTGAAGCTCAAACGGACAAAATGAAATGGTCTATTATTTAGAAATAAGTACCTATAGATAGTAAAACTATAAATATATACAAGGGAATGATTAACACAAAATTCAGGATAGTTATCTCTGATGGCTAGGAGGGAGGTTCATTGGGGAAGTGTCATCGAGGGATACTGATACTCTTCTGGCTGTATTCATTTTATTTTATAGATTCATATATATTCATTTTATATGTTATTTCCTATGTATCATAAATTTTGCATTAAAACAATTATAAAAAGACTAGTCATTTAAGAAGGTGGAATAAAGAGGATTCAGGATCAGCATGGATTAAAAGCCTTTAGGAAGGAATAACTTGAGCAAATTTGAGTATTAAGGAAAAAAATCTCAAGCATAGGGTGGTCCAAAGTTTCTTATTGCTACTCTCCCACCACCTTCCTAGCTTACCCTTGCATATTGCCAAGGTATGTTTTCATGCATAGTGACATACAATAAAAATGTTTCATGCTTTATTATTTGGAAGTCTTTTATTCCCTTCTTTCTAGATGTAAAATTTTATTGGCTTCTTCTAGGTCATAACTTTTGTGCAGAAGGACCTAAATGTGGTGAAAACTCAGAGTGCAAAAACTGGAATACAAAAGCTACTTGTGAGTGCAAGAATGGTTACATCTCTGTCCAGGGGGATTCCGCCTACTGTGAAGGTAAGTAAGCTATTTAATGAAGTCGCTTGTGAGAAATGTATTCCTGGTAGACGTGGTTGAAGACTGAAAGCCATCGCTTGGCTCTGGTCCTATGGGATCCTACAAGAAATTATCTCAACTACCTAGGGTACTGTATTCTCTTGGTTTATCCAGGCTGCTTAGTAGCGTGTGAAAGCAAGATCTTTGAAGGTAGTTATGAAACACAGCAAAGCAACAAAAGCAATAGGGCCATATTAGATCCCATGTTCTGCTGTTACTGTATTTGTCAATCACCAGCAAAACCGTAAACACATCATTTTCTGTTGCCTTACTTGAGTAGATTGTCATCTCTAAGTTCAATTAAATGTTATGTGGTGGATCCTCTTTTTGAGTGATGCTTTGATGCTAGCTTCTATCAAACTGCTATCTTCTTTACCTGCCAAGAATTTTTTTTCAGTTGGGTTTCTTACTGACTGATTCATGGGTTGCTAATTCCCAAACTCTACTAAAAGTCACAGTGACAGATGGACTCATAACTTTGGGACATGGACTGATGCCATTATAGTGGGTTGGTCACCTTAAGCATCAGTGACCCCCTTTTCCACTCTGGAGAGCAGAACAATTCCTCTGTTTTGTGTGAACACCTCTTTCCAAGCTCAGCACTCTACCTTGCTGGTGGCAAGCATTGCACCCTCCTGCTCCTCTAATATACGGGAGGAGCAGGGATTAGCTCTGACTCTGGTCTACATATATAGTGCCTTATTATCTGAGGCCATCCCTTTCTCAGGTGCTCACTGGCTCCCTCCCATTAGTTTAGAGAAGTTCTACTAGGCAAAGTGATGGCTAGCCTGTTTCTCTGTCCCGATTGGACCCAATCATTCCTGCCGTCTTCACTAACAATATATTGAACCTTAGTGATCTGTTAATCAAGAAGGCAGATGTCTTGAATGGAATAAATGCTGCAAAATCTCAGTCACTCTCCTCCAATTGGTTTGGTTCTCAAATGCGTCAGGTATTTTCAAGTGTGTTGGGTGTTCTCAAGTGTATCAGGTATTCTCAAGGTAAAGAGAATTGATGACAATAATGGTAAATTCCTTTCCATTCTGCTGTTTTATCTCATTGACCCCTGCTTAACTATTTGGCTTTGAGTAAAGACCGCTTCAGTTGTTCAGGAAAGGTGTCTAATCACTACTAGTGCCCAGTACCTGTAGGCAACCTCTGTTTTTCACTTCTGCTGGACGACTTTCTTCATTACTGCTTTGGTTCTTATTAGCAATGTGGTCTAACTAATGGGGTTTTTTCCTCTCTCCTTTTCACCTTTTTTTTTTTCTTTGCTTACGTTTATGGATTTGAATTTGATTAGGGAGACACGCCACTTGGAAGGATGAAGTTGCCCCTTTGGTTATGAACCTTCTCATCTACGATTTAATATCATGGTGCTTGTTATCAGTTTTGGAGAAAACAGCTATTAATTTCAATACTTTACACTAATTTTTTTTTTATATCTTATGCTGTTTTTTATTTTTTGTCAGAAAATTCATGTAACTTTAAAAATTAAAAGTGTGAACATTCTCTTCATTTACCATGGAAAAATCCTATAAGCCAGGCAGTGGTCTAAAAAATTTACTTTCTTACTTTCTACTCTCTGTGGGGATAGACTATGAACAATTATAAAAATGATAAAATCAACCTCAAAATAATTTGAGTCCTGATGCTGCCACTGGCAGAACTTTTAGTTGTCCATTGGAACTAGTACAGCCACCATTCCCTCCTCCCCTTAGCTATTGAGACCTGGTGGAATCTGGGAGAAAATTGCTGGTGTGAACGCTATTTGGGACTCTCTGATTCTCTCCTCATTGATACCATTTTTTATTACATAGAATCAACTCCATGAGGAACTATTTGTGATATTAAACCTGCCATTTGTGTGTGAGGCCTTATTTTATTGGTTATGTGGAACGATTTCAGGTCTGAATCCCTGTTTTCTTGGACGTACTTTTCAGCTCAGTGCTGATGCCTGGCCCTGGGCCAGTGTGCGCTGTGGCGCCACCTCGAGTAATGGTGATGTACTCACGCTCCAGTCGTTTCTCTGTTATTGTGGAGACTTTCCACAAGTTCCAGAGGGCTCGTTCACGGAAAGGAGGATAGCACTTAAGAAGAAATGGCTAAACATTAGAGCCTATTTAGGGTATAAGAATAGAGCTCAGCGAGTAAAGCAGGGGTGAAATACTGGCATCTGGAGGGAGGCACCAAGAACCAAGTAGAGTGGATATCAGCAGTTAGAGCAAATGCTCTTCTTTTTTTCCATTCTTCCATTCTTCAGCATGTTGGACTTTGAGCTCATTTTCCTATGGGTGCATGATGGCTGCCATGGCCCCAAGCATGGTGTCCTCACACCAGCATCCCAAGCAAGGAAGAAAGGATGAGACAGGGGTTAAAAACCTTCTCTGTGTGAGGTTCTGTCCTTTTATGTTTAAAGAAAGTCCTTCCTAGAAGGTCCTCCCTAAGCATTCTGCCCCTTTTCCCATGTAGAAGATTTCCACTATCTTATTTTTCAGATCTGGGTTACATCCTCCCCACCCCTAGATCAGTGTTTGGGGAAGGGAAATGAGGTGGCTGTCACTGGTTTGGGCTAATTGTGTCCATCCTCTGGAGCAGGGGCAGAGGTTTGCCTTCCCTGAGACCAGATGATCTTCCCCTTTACCTGAATTAATTAGAGTTGTGGCAACAGGAAGAGGGTAGGAGTGGTTTTGGGTGGGCAAAAGGCCATGTCTACTCCATTCTTTTGTGGTTAAACTTAGTTCATGGCCAATTCCCAAGATCTTTCCTAAGAATTGTCCTCTGGGGTGGTCTGATAGACAAAAGGAGAGGTCGCCAAGCACCCGCCTGGGTCCCAGAGACTCTCAGAGGCTGAGTTCGTTGTCTCTCCATACCCCAGAGAGAACTAGATACTTAGGAACTGCTTCAGGCAAGTTATTTTTTTACTCTGAGTAAATGGAGTGAAAATGACCCATATTATACAAACCACAATGAACAAGACTGGCTTGCAAATTAAAACAAAATATTATACACATCGTCCAGGCTATCTTGAAAAGCCTATTCAGGCTCTCAGTGGAAAAAGAAGCACAAAGGCTTTCAATTTTCTTAACTTCCTAGGGTAGCAGCAGAGGTACAGTGTATTAAGGACTCCTGCTCTGCAGAGATTGCCGTAGAAACTGCCGTAGAGAAGGTATCGGAACTCCTAGCCAATCAATAGAAGATAATAAGACCCTTTGTCAGCTGTGATACAATTCACAGGAGGTCGTTTCATTTTGCTTCATCTGACTCAAGCAGGAACATTCCCCACTTGAAAACTGCTGTAGTTGGATTTTGGTGTTTTATGAATCTGGTCTGCTGAGGCTTTTTAGCTTTGTGATGACATTTTCAATGGGTTGGTCTTAAATAGTTTCTGATACATTAGTTTAAATTAGAGATAGTGTCTGAGGAAAGTATAGCAGTTGGGGTTCGACTTATGATCCTCCAGAATTTGGAGTCTACGTAGAGTCTCAAACTTTTTCTTTGTGCAGTAAAAACTTATTTAGAAGAATAAAGAATAATGAATAAAGAAGAATCTGCCAGGCATGGAAAGTACTACAATTAGCATTAAATAATAATACATTCTACTTACAGAGTGCTCCGAAGTTTTCAAACTGTTTGTATATATATTTTACTCTTTGAACCTTAAATCTGTGAAGAAAGTGGCAGCATTGGCAGCATTTGTAACTCCATTTAACAAGTGCAGACACTAAGACTCAGAGAAATGAAGTAACTACTTCATTTCTACTCCAGGGTTTCATGCCTTGACTTGTGCTGCTCCCTACGACCCCACCCCCACCCTGTTCCAGTGTTGTATTGTTGTTCAAAATATTTCCTACCTTTTTGATCCAATGAAATATGAGTGGACGTGACAGGTACCATTTTAGAGTAGAAGCTCTAAGAGCTGTTGCAGAGTTCTACCTCATTCTCTTTCTGTTTAACAGAAAACTGGCAATGTTCCAGAGCACTTTCTCCTTTAGCTGGGGTCCCAGATTGAAGATGACATGGAGTAGTGTGACAACTGACAGGTGATAGACATATGGCAGGAGTGAGAAATAATTGTGTAAATCACTGAAATTTTGGAGGGTGCAATTATCTGTTACCTTTGCATAAATTAGCCTAAGCCTACTGGTATACTTGCCTGAATTAGTTGATCCAAATCTTGTGGGTTCAAAAGGATGCCCTCAGCTCAGTGCTCATGACTGAATGCAATTTTTTATAGCAAGCATTGAGAGTTACTGGAAAAGGTACAAATTGTGTGGATCATTAATAGTCTGCTCTGGATCTGCTGCCAAGCACTAGATTTTTTTTGCAGGCCACAAGTTGTAAATTAGTGCTTTTGTTATGGCCAAATCCAACACGGGAAATTGGATTTTCCAATTAAGATGATAATGAGGCAGTGTATGTCAAATCTTAATAAATTGTCTGGTATTCACTAAAAATTTAATGAACACAACAGTTATCATCATCATCATCATCATCATCATCATCATCATCATCAGCTTATATCATTAATGTTTATGAGGATCTTTTTGGCATTGAAAGTGTGTGTACTTATTGAGGCCAGTACTTTGAGAAAGTGGGCTTCACGCATCCACACCTTTTGGGAGAATTGGCAGGTAGCAGGGGAGAGTGTTCTGAGATGGAAGGACCAGATTTGATCAGTTCTTCCAGGAGCATGTTGTTGGCAGTGGGGCACCAAGCCTGATAATTTATAATGATGAACTCCTTCCTTCTTCAGAAAAACATGACTGGAACTGTATTTAAGGAAATGCGGAACAAAATGACCTGTATTGGTATGAATTTAATAATTTCATCTAACAAAACTACTGAAATGTCTGAAACACAGCAACTGATTAACAAGGTGATTTATAACTTCTTTTGCATGACTGGAGGTGACGATGAAGGGTCAGACTTTTGAGTGTGAAGAGGCTGGGAAAGTAGCAGAGAGGGCAGAGTTCAAACAGAAAATAGCCTCAGAGTAGCAAAGCGGGTAACTATTTATTGGCTGCAGAGGCTAGCATGGTTACACCTCCATAGAAACAAGACCCTGTCCTTTCTGGATTAAGAGAATGCATGGGAAAATAACTAGTATACTTAATTACTAAGATTGATCATGTAACTCTTATTGTTTTGAATTTTTACAAAATGCATGAGCATCCACGTAGCCCAGTTTATGCTCACATCTGGGCTTCGGTCTCCTGAAGTTCTGCTTTGGACAGCACAGGGATCAAAAATCTTTTCTGATTATTCATGTCAGCAAAACCTTAACTCTACGCTCCTACTCCCCTTTATTTCCAGGGATTCAGAATGCTTGAGATAAGAACACCTTGGGGTATCCTTTTTTTTTTTTTTTTTCCCTTCTATTTAGCCTCCTTGGCTAATGGAAAGATCTTCCAGTACCCAGGTATCTGTCAACCCACATCCGCACCTTTCCAAGACTCAGGGATCTCTAGTCTTTGCTTTGTTCATAATAAGCCACATGTCTCCTTCCTCCCAGCGGCAGATGCAGATGAGCCTTCTTCCAAGGCCTGGCTTTTCTCTGCCTCTGCTTCTTTATTCTCAAGGCTCCTTTGCAAAAGCATCTTCTCCTGCTCTCCCACCCACTTAAATTCTTGCCTCATATTAACTACCCCTCCCTATTAACTTTCTTCTTGGAATTATAACAACAAAAAAATAATAATAATGCTCAAATCCAAAGGGTATTGGCTTTTGGTTATTGCACTTGGGTCAAACCGAGGGGTTAATTGTTAAGCTCTGTGCTCAGGGAGGAGCCCTGGTGAACCCTGCTGGGGCACTGGTCAGGACTGGGTGTTAAAGTAGCAATGGTATTTTTACCATGTTTCGAAAGAGCATTTGTAAGACATTGTTTGGAATTTTTAGTTATTTCTTTGTGATAAAAATTTTACAAGTATTGATTAGGTTTCCAGGCTAGCACATGGCAGTCTAGTTAACTCATCACGTAGCTGAGCTATTGTATTACAAAGCTCTCCTGAGTTCCAGGGTCCTGAGAACGGAGGACGATGTACTTGTCTTCCAATCGCAGTGAATGATACTTCCATCCATCCTGTTGCTCAGGTCACAAGATGTAGACGTCATCATCAATTCCCTGCTTTGCCTCACCCCCAATACCTGCTACATCAGGAAGTCCTGTTGGCATTACCTCCAAATGAATCACAAATTCACCCACGTCTTGCTTTGACTCTAGTCCAAGCCTCCTTTATCTCTTGGCTAAGTGATTGCAGTGGTGTCAGCTCTTGCCTTGGATAATCCATTCCCCAAACATTGATCAGAGTGAGCTTTTTAAAATGTAAATCATGTTGTGCTACTCTTCGGCTTAAAATCATCTGATGGCTCCCATGCCTCTTAGAATAATATCCAAGCTAGGTCCTGGTCACATAGGGCCCTATGTGAACTGGAAGCTACCTACTTCTCTGTATTCATTTTGTACCACTCTTTCCTGTGTTCACTCCTCTCCCACCACAGCATAATCCTTTGTGTTCCTTGAATAGGCCTGAGATAGTTCCTTCCTTAGCTTGGGATGCCCTTCACTCAGATCTTCGCAAATCTGCTTTTAGTCATCATTTAAATTGCAGCTCAGGGCTGGCCCCGTGGCTTAGCGGTTAAGTGCGCGCGCTCCACTGCTGGTGGCCCGGGTTTGGATCCCGGGCGCGCACCGACGCACCGCTTGTCCAGCCATGCTGAGGCTGCGTCCCACATACAGCAACTAGAAGGATGTGCAACTATGACATACAACTATCTACTGGGGCTTTGGGGGAAAAATAAATAAATAAAATTATAAATTGCAGCTCAAATGTCGCCTCTTTAGAAAGATCTCTCCTAACCATGCTTACGAAATTAGCTCTGCTAGTACCCTCAGCTAATCTCTATAACATTTTACTTAATTTATTTTATTTTCTTTGTGGCATTTATTATCCAAAATTGTGTTGTTTTCTTGTTTGGATTTTCCTGTTTGAAGGTTTATGATCTGACTTTTCCCTTTAGAATACATACTGCATGAGGGCAGCAATCTTATCTTATTCACTGTATCTCTAGCACCTAGAAAAGTGCGCAGTATGTTATAGACACATGAAAATACTTAAAGAATGAATAAATGAAAGTCCCAAGCTGATTCATGCCTTTCTCTATCTGGCATTGCTTTCTGTGTCTGATTTGTCTTGTTAGTGTTGTTCAAGGGCTTCTTTTTAAGTGCAGAGTCTGTATTTCAGGGGTGGATTCTGCTCATTTTTGCTGATACCCAGTCCATGTAATGCTGAAATGCTGCCTGCTCACTTTGCTGCTTGGAAACTGCGATGCCATTATTTGCTCCAGAATGCCTTTTCTTCACCACGTGGCAGGAGAGAAAATGTGACTCTCCCTTAATTTTGAGAAGAAGAGAATCACTTTTTAAAATTGTTTTGGTCATCTGCTTGTAGAAAAAAACGCCAAAATCTCTGGGGCTTAACACAGTAGAAGCTTGTGTTTCCCTTCATAGAGACTTTCAAATGGACGCTCTTGGTTGGCAGGTGGCTTTCTTGAAGCCTGTGATTCAAACACCCAGGCTCCTTCCGTCTTTGGCTCTGCCATGTGCAGTATGTGGCTTCCAGGGTCGCCAAGGAAGAATAAACGGAATGGAAGATGATGAGTGGAAGGTTTTTATGGGCCAAGGCTGACATTCCACTGGCCACACTTAGTCACGGGCCATACCTAACTGCAAGAGAGGCTGGTAAATCCTGTCTAGCTCTGTGACCAGGAGGAAAAAGAATCTGTTTTGGTGAATAGTTTTCCAGTCTTGCCACAGTTACTGAATGAAAAAAATCTCTCTCATTAATTTTATGCCTTTTATGTTTCATTTCCTGTGTTCCACCAAATGGGCCTCTGGCTTCAGTTGATTGCATTAAAACTTGCTCACTTGGAAACTAGATAGGATTTAACTAAACTTTCTTGCTCCCACTTTCTTGTTGGCAATATCTCCAGGCTTCCCTGTGGCCCCCACTGTATCACCTCGTCTGGATTTTTCCTATCCCAATATACCCATGTCCCAAAGGGACCCATCTCTTCTTCCTTCCAAACAAAAGTCACAGGCTCTCATATGCTGCTGTTCTGAGTTTTGTGCTAGGAAGAGAGCCATTCATGGAACAAGCTCACACACATTTGTAAATGACTGATATCCACATAATGTTCCCAGAGGTAAAGGTATTCTTAAAAGGGGATGCTTGTTAATTAAGAAAATCCCCAAACTGTTAAATTTCAAGTAGCACAGCAAAAGAAAGTGAAAAATTAAAACAATGTGAGTGTAAGAGAGGGAGCTCCTAGTCACGGGACTAAGCAGTTCGTCCCTACCTGGGAGTTAGTGGGAGTTCCGGGGTCAGCGATCCCCAAATATTCCTTTGTAGCATTTTCCCTGCCTCTTTTTTCTTTTTCTTGACAACTCCCAGGGCAGCGATGTAGTGAAGAAACATTGAACTAGAGATAAGAAGATCTTGATTAATCCTGGCTCCACCACTTACCAGCTGGGTGACCTTGGAAAGTCACCCAATTCTTCTGTGTCTTGATTTTCTCATGGTCCAAAGAGGCCTTTTAAACAAGGGCTAAATAGTAGCAGTTGGTCATGAAGGTTAAATAAGGTATTGAATATGAAAGCATTTTGTAAAGGCTAAAGCAGCCTAGCTCTGTACTGTAACATTATTTATGATTATGTATATAATTATACATTATATAATGGTCCATCATTATAATAATAATAAATATTATTCTCATCATTGGCAGTGCTTGGACTAGAACTTGGTCTTCAGATATTCAGGGTATCTATCTGTCTATCTATCTATCTATCTATCTATCTATCTACATCTCCAGAGTGTATATGTGTGTGTGTGTGTGTGTGTATACATGTATACATACACACTCTGGATATATATCTACTGTGATGGTTAATTTTATGTGTCCTCTTGGCTGGGATAAGGGATGCTCAGGTAGCTGGTAAAACAGTATTTCTGGGTGTGTCTGTGAGGGTGTTCTGGAAGAGATTAGCATTTGATTCAGTAGACTGAGTAAAGACATCTGCCCTCTCCAATGTGGGCAGGCGTCATCCAATCCATTGAGGATCCAAATAGAACAAAAAGCAAAGGAAGGGTGAATTCCTTCTTTCTCTTCTTGAGCTGGGATGCTCCGGGACATTGGAGCTGCTGTTTCTCAGGCCCTCGGACTCTGGGACTTACTTACAACAGTTCTTCGTGGTTCTCAGGTCTTTGGACTTGGACTGAATTATACCACCAGCTTTCCTGTTTCTCCAGCTTGCAGATGGCGGGTTGTGGGACTTCTCAGCTTCCGTAATAGTGTGAGCCAATTCCTAATAAGTCTCTTCTTATATATATAGATCTATATATATCCTATTGGTCTGTTTCTCTGGAGAACCCAGACTGATATATCTAGCAACATAGATATTGAGCCATTGTTTTGTGTTGAGCACTCTGCTGGTCATTCTGGAATTTACAGAGGCAGAAGCTTCATGGGAATGGCACTTGCTGGAATTATGTAATATAAAGTCTGCAAGGTTTTACGTATTGGCCCTACCAAGGGCATTAAGAAAAGAGTCAGATCTAGAGTCTTGTCTCCTTCTTTCAGCAAACATTAACTGAGCACCTACTGTTGTTAGGGTCTGTGTTGGCTTCCGGGAATCCAAAGATAATTAAACCATAGATAGTACTCTTAAGGAGCTTATAGTCTAAAGGAGAAGAGAGCCTTGTAATCAGATAATGAAAATGCAGTAAGATTTGTTCCGTCCTAGCATTTCAATAGTGTCTTAGGAGTACACTCGTGGGAGCAATGCATTCTCCCACGGGAGTCTGCACAGGCTGCCCAGAGGACGTGACGTTTGAGCCGAGCCCTTAGGAATGAGGCAGTCTTCAGGAGGAGGTGTGAGGGAAGTCCATCCTCAGCAGAGGGATCAGGATAGATTGAATTACAAAATGAGAAGTTTAGCATGGATGGAACATAAGGAGTCAGGTGGAGATGAGAATGTAGATATGGCTGGTGGTCAGATCGTGAAGAGCGCTGTAAGCATGCTAAGGAGTTTCATTTTATTCTGTAGGCCAATGTGTAGCCCTATAGGATGCACCCATCACAGCAGGTGAAAAATTGGATCCATTTTTCCGAAATTGGAAAAAACATTAGAACTTTCATTTATGTTTATTTCCGTCTCATCCTTTTAATTTCTATTTTACTGTAAGTTTTATAGTGTATGTGATATATTAGTATAATAGTCCATGTGTATATTTTATTAAGTAGATAAATATTTTCATATAGGAAGAACATGCCCCCAAACTGTTATCAATAAGGATGTATGAGCAAAAACAGAGGTCACTGCTGTAGGCTGCAGAGTATCTAGTGGAGGATCTGAGGTGAGGAGGACATTATTGGATGGATTGGTATGTTAAGAAAGTCATGCTCCTGACCACATGGAGGCAACATAGGCTGGGGAGATGCTGGAGGCAGGGAGCCAAGGTAGGCAACACTGCTTAAATATTTGGTGTCTTCACGGGTTCTCAGGCTTGGCCAAGGTGGGTGCTGAGGAGATAAACATCATTGAAATCAAGGTAAGCTTGTCTGGCCTTGCTTGGTGCCACTCCCCAAATCCTTGCAGTCATGTTATATCTAATTCTTGACCATGACTTCCCTCTGACAGCTGGGCGCTCTGGTGCCTGGCATCTTCCCAGGTAATCTTTCTTGCTCTGCTCTTTGGTGAATCTGTCAGAGGGGCCAGATGGTACCAGAGGCCAGGCCTGCGATGATGGCCTTACATTATTTTCCAATGATGTACTTTTACCTTAAGAAATCACACTGAGACATCTTTTGGTTTACTCTACAGTATTTTAGGACTTTAAAGTATCTCCTTGAGAGACATTATGCATATATTATATTGTGTACAGTACTTAGCATTTTTATGTAGCCAAAAGAAGGAAGAAAAAAAAGAAAAGAAGGGAAAAATGTCCCCACTCGCTTTTCAGGGACAAGTCCAAGCTTTAAATGGAAATGGGAATTTAGTAGATTTAAACTTTTTCTCATTATTTAAAAAATAAATACCTCTTGCCTAGCTCTAAGATGCCAAATATCTAGAAAGGATTGAGAATAATTCAACTCAGTGAGTTTTTAGTGTTCCCTTGCCATTGTGGGTGGTATGGTGCCTGCTGTGGCTTCCGCTTCTTGGTGAAGCTTGTCTGGGCAAACAAAAATTGTACACTCCGAATATTAGGGAAAAATAGCAGAGGTAGAGTGGAAAGATTTGGGGGTCTCTGGGTTAGAATTCCTGGCTCTACTATCATTTTGTGAACTTAAGCAGGAAATGTCATCACTCTGCATTTCACTTTGTAAAATTAGTATGCTAAGATTTATTTTAGTAGTCTCTCTGAAGAATTGCTTTAAGAACTTAAGTGAGCAAAAAGGTCTAAGGCAAGATCTAGTACAAAATAGGATTTGATAAATGTTATTTAGGTTTGAATATGATAAATGCTCAATTAGACATAATTGAGTGCCACTATATATGGTTCAGGATGTGTGTCAGTGAGTAGTAAGGAAGGGGAGGGCTAATTCTTGGAATTAGCAGGAAAGACTCCATAAAAGAGAGATCTTGAAAGATTGGGATGACAGTGACTATGAAGGATGAAGAGTATTTGTTGGGGAAGCATGGGATGCTATGGGAGAGTCAAGCCAAGACCATAGGATGAGATGGAGTTAGCGAAACTAGAGGGAGAGTGAGAAGGAGAACAATGCAAGAGTTGAGAGCAGCATCTCTGAAGACCTGGAGGTACAAGAGAGCAAAGGAACATTTAGTTTGTTTGGAACCCAGGGTGGGAGATGGAGAGTGGTGAGTGCAGAGGGAGGCAGAATTAGAGGACTTGGAGACTTTATGAAGTTTGGAGTCTCCTCTAAAGGCAATGGGAAGTTGTTGAAGGGTTTAGAAAAGATGTGATAAAGTCCAATTTGTATTTCTGTCTGCAGTGAAGGAAAGAATACAAAGCAAGGTGGGAACTTTAATTGTCAGTCTACTGCAGTAACCTAGGCAAGACGTTGTGGTGGACGTGGATGGAGGTCGAAAAAAGAGCAGGAGGAGAAATCCACAGGATTGGTTGATTGACTGGATGTGGGGGTAGATTGCATGTTACATGAAAAGTCAGTTAGAATCAATTCTCTGGCTGTTTCATCTATACCACATCAAACTCTAATGGCCGACTTTGTGGCTTCCTCCTCTGGGCTCTGATAATACTTTGTTCAAACCTTTGTTAGAGTGCCCATCACACAGGATCTTAATTACTTTTATTTTTTTTAAACATATTTTCTAGGTTAGGAGCTATTTAAAGACCGGGGCTGTGTCTGACTCATCTTTGTATCCCCAAGACCCAGCCTGGAGCCTGGAACATAGTAGATACACAGGGAATACTTTCTGAATGAACCAATAAATAAATGAAGGCATAATTCCTTGAATAAACTCTAGTGCTCTATGGTTTCTTTCCACTAAGACATTTAGTATCTCGTAGAGCGATCCCGTTAATTTCTTTTCCAATTTTAAAGTGGAAAAAGCCACCTTGAAATGTGTTCCAATTATGGCTTGTACATCTTTACAGGAACCTTCCCCTCCTCCTTTGTATTGAAAGGATTTGAAAAAAACCCTGTGCTAGCTAACAGTTTCTAAGGAGCTGCTGTAGAGACTCAGGTCTTCTTCCCGTTCATTTCCGGATATTTATCACTTTTCTTGATGTTGCTGAATGCTGAATTTTGTCTTTTGATGCAGACACCTGGCTACTCAAAACTCTAATGGGAACTTTTTGCAGCCCAGCTAAAAAAGTGTGATGTATCAAATAGATTATAGTTCACCTGTCAATGATTCCAGCACCCTGCTAACAAGTTTTGTGTTTGACTGACAAAGTCATAAATTTATTCATTTAGAGTTGGGAGGAAAGAATGGAAATGAGCATTCTCTTTACAAGCACCAGAATGTAAGCTTCTTGAGGGCTGGGGTTGTTGCTTTTGTTCATTGATGTATCCCTCGCATCCTGTGCAGTGCCTGGAACAGAGTTGCTGCTCAGTTAAGTATTTATTGAATAAATGAGTGATTGGTGGTAGGATGTGGGACACTCTCAGGCGTTTGATAAGTTTTTCTGGACAAAGGAAAACTAACATTTGTGCCGGGCAGTGTGCTAAGTGGGTTTTTATACTTGTTATCTTATTTAATCCTAACTGTCTCTACTTGGTCATAAAGAAACCCAACATCACACGGTAGTAAATGACAGAGCCAGGATTTAATCTCAGGTCCTCCTCACACAAAAAGTAATTCATAGTCCTATAGAATGATTCAGAGGAAAAACAACTTCAGTTGATTCCTGTTATACTTTTTTTATTTGCCAGGATACATCTGATGAGGTGTCTATTTTCTCCACTTGTAGTCTATGGCAAATTTCCTAGGTAGAAGTAATATTTTCTCTGAATGGGTATTTGTCTTTCTGACACCAGCTCAGCATTTTATAGGGGGCAGAGTAAACAGAGCATCCTTTCTCAATTGCATACAAGCTGATAAATAGCAATTTTCAGGGTCCTCGAGAATCTTTAGTTAGCTCTCCTTTCCTGGGAATCCACAGGAGACTGGGTGATTTCTCTCACATTGAGCCTTCAATATCTCATATTGGTCTGGGGTGTAAGCAGTCAAAGGGAATCTGTTGTAAAGTTTGAAATGCTTAAATTTAAAAAAGATAAATGGTTTTAGTACTTTCTATGTACCTGGTATCTCAATCTACTTCCAAAAAGTGAATTTTTTCCAAATCCTCTTGGATGAATTGCAACTCATTTGTAGTGAATGATTATTCACTACTGTTCACTAACGCTATTCCCGTGGGTGATTAGGGGCCTCCTTTTAGTGTTCTTGGATATACCTAAGTGCGTTACCGTCCTTCTTCCTCAATCCAGTGGTGAGATCTCGGCCTCCCCTCAGGATGCAATTGAAATCCACTGCTTATTGTGTGATTAGTTCTGGTATAGCTCCAAAAAGAGACTTTTCTTGTCATTAACGGATATGTGTATATATACATATATATATTCAGGTTGGGTTTTTCACTTTCGAACATAATTTGTAATACATTTTAGTACAGGCAATGACTGTTCACGACGTGTAATCATTGACCAAAGCACACTGGAATTTAACTGGCTACTGAGTGACAGGCAGATACCATTTGGTATCTACGTCCCCACTCAGCTTTGTGGTTATCCACTGGTCACTGAGTGTTGAACCCTTCTTGTTGAAAATCTAGAGGGACCACTTAAATGTTTCAGTTGTGTTTATTGTAGCATTCTTAAAGTTTATTCCACTTGTCCTAAGAAGGGAGGGGAGGATGATTCCTTGTTTATATATATGTTTAGTATATGTTGTATAGCAGATATCAAAATTGCGTATAATGGTTTTGAAAAGCCCTTAGAAAGCTGTGTTTAACCTAGCATGTGTTTAACTTATTTGTACATGGAATCATCTTAATTAACATGTGAAACCTATTATCATTCCGTGAAACTGGTGGTCTGTGTAACACATTTTTGAAAATGGTCCTTAATGTGTTTTACTATATAATTATAGGCTCTGGTAATATTTACAAAACTGGGGGTCCTAGAAATCTCTGGCTATTTATATTACAAACGTCAGGATTTTCTATCATGACTATAATGAGTTGTAAAAGTTTAAGAAACTTTCTTTAATGCAAGCTCCTATAAAATTTATTGTTTCTCTTTCATAATTTGCCTGACTTATGCATTTACCAATTAAATTTGTTTGAATAATAATTAAGAGAAAGGTTCATCTTATTGTTTTCCCTCATTTGGTAAAGTTTGGGTGTGATATTGCTGAATATGTGACCATTAAGCATGTGTATGATAGAGTAAATAAGATAACATATTATTTGTAATAATGCATTGTAGTTTGTAAAGTGCTTTAACATGTGTTATTTCCATAATCTCCTATGAATTCCCATAAGGTATAGATTCTTGTTCTCAGAATATTTGGTGGATGAGGAAACTAAGGTCCAGGGAGGTGAAATGACCTGCCCAAGATCCAGAGCCAGGTATTGAGCCCAGTTAAATTAAATCTTAATCCATGTTTAGGGCTTTTTTTCATGTTGTCCTGTCTTAAAACATACTCAAGTTGTTTATCAAGTACTTACAGTACACAAGGCACTCTTACTAGCTTGGAGTGTAGGCTCCAAGGGGTCGGGGACTTCTGTCTGCTTCCTTCACTGCTGAATATCTAACATCAAGTCTCACCTGGCACTTAGCAGCTAATTTGTCTTAATTGTTGAGTGCATAAATGAATGAATGAAGCTTAGTAGTTGTTGCTGCTAATATTTATAGATACATTTCACATATCTATATGTTAAATACTTTACATGCTTTTTCATCTTTTTCATATTATCCTCTAATAAAAATACTGATATTCTCATTTTACAGATGAGGGACGAGGCTGGGAAAAGTCAAGTGGCTTGCCTGAGGTTACCCAGCTGGTTAAGCAGTGGAGTCAGATCTCTGATTCTACGATCCTCATTCTCATCGCTGCTGGAGGGAATTGAGGCTCAGATGTTAAACTTAAATCTGTATCTTTTAATACCTAATCCAGCTGTTTCTCAAACACTTCAACCAAGTGTTTGAGAAACCACTTCATTTCTGGAGATCTAATTCAGCTCCAAGGTGAACAAATGATGATACTACCACCGTTCAATAATAGAACAAGGCGCATGGCCTTGTTCATGTTGAATTTCTGCTTGGTGACTAAAGATACTCACGGGGCCACCAGGCTAACCATATCTATTCCATAATAGAGTGCTTAACCTTTTACAGGTGTTGTTTCATGTAATTCTCACAGCTATACAAGCTAGTACTACTATTATTCCCATAAAACCAAGCCTTGGAGAAGACAAATGACTTACCCAAGGTTACACTGTTAGTAAATGGTAGGACCGCAACCCTAATCCCAGACTGTATTTGTCTCCATGAAAACACAGAGCAGAACAAAAATGAAGAGCGGGTGTCAAAGAAACTTAATGAGTTTAATGAGTTTTGTTTTAATGTTTTGTCTGTTTTCCTTTCTCTTCTTGTCCTGGGTCCTGGGAGCATAATTTGGATACCTTAGATGGAAAACAGTTTGGGCAACTCTTATTTCACAGTCTTAGGCCACACAGCTAAGGAATGTCCTCCTAGACTCAAGCGTGTTTCCTCCATCCCTTTCCCAGTTCCTCCCCTGTGGAGAACTTCATGAAAGAACCCAACCAAATGCCCAGCTGGGACCTGTCTACCTTCCCACTCTCATCCCCTTCCTCCTTCCTCCTCCTTCAAGACCCAGGAGGCCTCCACATCAGCTTCTTTCCGTTCTCCCTAGCTCACCCTGCAAAATCAGCTCCTCCCTTGGCTGTCTGCTCCATTTCCCCTCTCTTTCTAATCCCAAGTCCCTCATTTTCTAATTATTATCAACATTATTGATGCTTAGTGCTTAGTATGATAGGACATGCTGTTTGTAATGGCCACAGGGAGTTACACTTCAAAAGGGATGAATGGGTTTCAGCAGGCCCCCCAGCATATTTACTGGAGAAAGACAATGGATTTAAATTAAAGGATTAATTGGGAGCCTCTTAAGTGCACTTAGTTTCTGGTCGACTGAACCAAGTTCTTCTCTTGAAAGGTCAATGAGCTTTTCCATAATTTTTGGTTGCTCTGAGAAAGAAACTGTAAATCTTTCTGTTTATTTGCTTTATAAATCTCCCTTCAGCTCATTTAATATGAGGCCGAACATCATAAATCCATGGCTTTCTTTTAGAAAAAGAGAAACAAACCACATTACCATAAAAGGAAACCTGGTCTACTAAAACTAAAAGAAACTCTAAGGGCCAACTTTACCTGATTGGAAGATATATGTATGTGTGTGTGTACACGACATATATAAACATATATACATGTTTTGTGTTAGAAAAAGTCATACCACTGGTCTTGCTTTTGTTATCTTCTATGTAAATAGCATATTTTACCATGTTTCCCAAGGGAATGAAATAATCTTTGCTTTGAAATAATATCTGCTTTAAGCTAGGCACTTTAAAGTTGGAAAAAGCAAAAAAACACAGTCAAACTGATTAATGATGTGCTCTGAGAACGGCTTATTCTGGTTAATTGGAACTTTTGCTTATCTGAGGAGAAAGTCTTAGAACCCTTGTGCGCCCCTTTGTTGTTGAAAAATCTTCTTTAAATTCCTGAATCCATTTTCTGGCCTTAGAGTGTACATGGCCTTGTTCATTGGTGAATTTCTGCTTGGTGACTGAGGATACTTACGGGGCTATTCAGGATCCTAGGTGATTCATGATACCAGGTGTCTGTGGCCAGGTTAAGGCTCATTGCCTCTAGTTGTGTGTACTTGACAACACAGATTTGGAGGTTATTTTTGTGACCAACTTATCATTTGGGTTTTTCTCCCCCGAGTGGCACACAGCAAAGGAAGAATGGGATTTTTTTAAAGTCAGAGAGGATGTCTTATTCATTGTTGCATCTCTAACACCCAGTACTGTTCATGGCACATTGGTTAGAAAGTGTTTTTCTAAATATCTGATGATATAAAACAGACATATTTGAATCACTGAGGGTTTAAATATTTTGAGTAGTTGACCTCTCTTCCTCCCTTGCTTTCTGTCTCTGAGTTTATGGAGCACTTCATGTTCTAGGTATTCTGGTAGGTGCTGACATTACGAAGAAAGGAAGAGATTAACATTTCCTGACTCCCTCTCACATCAGAGATTGTGTTGGGTGATTTTACATATATCATTTTATCTGATGGTCACAATACACTATACAGTAGGTTTTGCAATCTTCATTTTTAAAGATGAGGATGTAAATCCCAGAAGGGTTAGGGCTGGGATTGACACGTTGGTCAGCCCATGTACGCCTATTCTTTTATCCCTGTGGTTCCTGAATGTGGCTGAAAGCAGGGCCTCCTGGGAAGTTCTGTGAAGATTCAGTTTCCTAGGACTCTTCCAGACCCAGAGTCAGAGTAAAATCATTAAAGACCCAAACCACTGAGAAGTTAGTGATGGATTTCTCCCATACATATTGCAACATTTTTGAAAATAAAATTATAAAAAAAGCATAAAGAAGTCTTAACTTAGAAGTTTTTAACTTTTTTCAGGATAACTACCTCAGAACTTTAAAAATATTACATATCAATGTCTCTGCAAATTTCTCTCCCTCTCTTCTTTCTCCCTCCCTGCCCCATCTTTTCCTTCTTTCTTTCTCTTTCTCCCCTTTGCTTTCCTGATGTTCTACCCCCCAATCTGACTTTTGGATATCTCAGCCATTCCCAGGCCTTGGCATTCTGAAGCACAGGCATTGAGCACTTTCCCAAATATTTCTGGTTCTGCTCCCATCTAGACAATAAATGTTTGCCCCATTGGATGTGTAGTTCCAGCCAAGGAGTTATAAGCAGAAGTGATGTGTGTTGCTTCCAAGCCGGAGTATTTAACTTCTGGGTAAGGGTCTCCAAAACTCCTTCCCTTTGGCAACAGCAACAAGAAATCCTAGATCAGGGCTGTTTTCTCAGCCTAGGTCCCTGAAGATTGATCTGGGCCCTCCTGCTGACCTGCAGTGGATGTGTAATATGAATTAAATTAATTGTTGTCATTTTAAGCTACTGAGATGTTGGGATTGTTTGTTATTCGAGCAAAACCTGTGATAACTCTATGTGGACACCACCATTCTGTGTCATACTGGGCACTTGAAACTGAGTTTTAAAGGCTGACTAGTATTTTGCCAGGCAGATAGGAGGGAAAAGGATGTCAGACAGAAGGAAAGCCATATGTATTTTGACACCTTTATTTATCAATTCTTACTTTTTTTCAATTTAGAAGTGATTTTAGAGGAGTGTTAGAAGTTCAGAAAAGAATTTTAGTAGGGTCCATGAATTACTTATCTATGGGTATCTCAGAGCCCATCAAAGGCATACGGGTGTGACAGAAAATGGGCTAGAGAGCTGGGCGCACTGTGATGGTAAAATACAGTTGAGTAGTTTATTGTACCTAGAATGTGAATTATATGTGGGGTTGATACGAGATGAAACAATTTAAGTTCTTAATGATGGTTATTAGCAGTGCTTGGTAGGCACCCCTCATCTGAGCCGAGGAGGGCCACATTAGGCCGATTGTCTTAATTTTGTGAATAGTTTGCAAAGTCATTAGACCTTTAGCAAACTCAGTTAAGCCTAAAACATTTGCCTTGGCCCTATTCCTATTTCTCACCTCTGGTTTCCCTTATATCAATAAGCTAAGAAAATGTAAATATGTGGTAGATTCAGAGTTGCCGGCCAGAACAGTGTTCCCCGAAACACCAGTGAAATAAGGAAAACCAGTAGTGCTGTATAAGTGTGCTGATTGTACTGATTAGGTTTCTTTGATATGCAAGTGACAGAACTCCAAACCCAAAATGGCTTAAGCAGAGAAAATTTGTGGACTCAAATAACTGAAAATTCAGGCAAGGCTGGATCCAAGGCTCAAACAATGTCACTAGGACTCTGTCTATGTCTTTATCTTGGGCTTTTGTTGGTCTTATTCACAGGCAGATCTATTCCACTGCTACCACCAGCTTCAAGCTCGTTTTCCTAACTAAGTAATCCCAGTTGTTTTAGCAAGAGTCAGAGAATTAGGTCTCATTAGTCTGGTTTGGGTCCAGTACTTGGTCCTGAACCACTCATGATATCCAGGAAGCTATGATATACTGACTAGCCAGTCCTGGGACACAGTCCTGTGCCTGGAAAGTGACAGCGAGGGTCACCTCTGCTGAATCCATGTGGCCTGAGAGTAGAGGAGAGATGGTTCCTCATAGGAAACTCAAAGTGTTGTGTCAGAAGAAGTGAGGGATAGACTCTGGGGAGGAAAAGATAACAGCTGTCTTCTCCTGGGATGTCTTTCTATTTTATAGATGAGGGAACTGTGAAAATGATGATATGGTTGATAACGATTCCACGGAGAAAGCACTGAACTGAGATTTAGGAGATTTAAATCCCCATTTGCCAGCACCTGCCTGTGTGACCCACTCCCCAGGTGCCTTAGCCGCCCTACCTGTTGAATGGGTAGAACGATTCTCCCTCTGTGCAGGATGCTCTGCAGGCAGTGAGATAACAGGATATTACCCGTGTGGTATCTCAGAGATTATCCAGCCCCTTCATTTTGCAGATGAGAAGAGTTAAATGACTTGAAAAAGGTTATGTGGACACTAAGAGCAGAACCAGTGGTGGAGTCTCTGTCTTCAGCATTAAAGCCGGAATTCTAATAGCAGTCGTGAAAGTGCTCTGGAAGATTTTAAGAATTATGCCAATGTAATTTGCTATTTCTAAAAAGTTGTTTGTATGTGGTATTTTTGTTAATCAAATAATTTAAAAGGTCACGGCTTACTACTTGAAAGATTTGTATGGTTAATCATTTAGAATCTCTTCGTTAAGTAAAAACACTCCAACCAATTTATCTTTGTTTTGGTAAATATTTTTCAGATACCACCTTTGCTTAGAGTAAGGTTAGATCTACTTATTATGTTATTTTAATATGAAATCTTGATTTTCATTGTTTTTGGTATAGTGTAGTGGAAAGAGAACAACTTGAGGATCAGGAAGATGTGAGCTTCAGTTCTGGTTTGGCTGCTGCTAAGCCTTGTGACTGTGGGCCGGTTATCGAGCCCCTGGGGGCCTACAGGTCTTCATCCTCTGTAGTTTCTGTTACTGCCCTCAGCAGCATTCTAAGCCATTCAATTCTCACCCCACATGCACCTTCTTAAAACACACTCCACTGTGACATGACACTGGAATCCTTGCTCCCTCTTGGCTCGTGTTCTTTTCTCCAGCCATTAAATGATGAAGCTCCTCAGGGCTTGATTCTAGAGATCATCTCTGCTCACTCTGTATTCCCTCATCACCACCCCATCGACAGCAGTCTTTGCTTTTTTCTGATAGGTACGAGGCTAACACTTTTATAGTGGGCCCCTGGCCCACACCTCTTGTCTCAACTCCACGCCTGTGTGTCTAATTGAGTATTTGATAGCTCTACTTGGATGTCTCAGAGGCACCTTAAATGCAGTGTGGCCAGAACAGATGTATTTTCTTCTGCCGGACACCTGCTCTCCTTTCAGCTTTCCTCTCTCTGTGAGTGACAGCACCAAGAGTCCTGTGACACAAGCCGCAGATTTATGAGACATCCTTAATGCTCTCCTCTCCTTCACCTCAATGTCCAATCCATCACCAAGTTCTCTTGATTTTATCTGCTGAGTGTCTTTTCAGTCCATCCACCTCTGTCCACATTCCCTGACTCCCTTTAGTCTCAGCTTTCCTAGTCTCTTGTCTTGACTGTGGCAGGGGCCTCTTCAATTCCTTCTTTCTGGCTTTCTCTAATTGGTTTTGCATGCTACACACGGAGTAACCTTTTCAAAATGCAAAACTGATCATGCCATCCCCCTAGCCTTAGTGCATGGCTTCCCACTGCTCTGAGGAAAAAAAATGCATCCTTATCACAGGTCACAAGGACCTTTAGGATCTCTCCTCTGGTCTCACTTTGGATCATGCTCCCTCTTTCTTTCGATTGACACTTCCTGTGTCATTATTAATCTGCTAGTCCCTCTTCATGCAGCATCCTTTGTCCATTCCTTATAACTTTCATTTAATTATCTTCTACCCTTTCTTGAGATCCCAGATCACTTACCACCTTCTCGGTTGACTTCACCACCTGGCTCAGATTTTCAATGTACACTCTCCTAGGACCATATATCTCTCCTTTGTTGTACCCTCATAATGCTAATTTTATATTTGTTTGCATGATTTCTTGATTATTCTAGTTATTTTCCCCTTGAACATTGTATCCCTAGCACCTAATAAAGTGTTTGATATATTAGGTGAGTAGCAAATATTTGAATCTCTTATTGTGTGAAAATACATGATCCCTGAAGCCAGACGGATCTGGAGTTTTATCCTGGCTTTGCTTCATGTTATCTGACTTGAGTGAATTACTTGAATTCTCTGGGTTCTCAGTTCTCTCATCTGCAAAGTGTGCTAGTAATTCTACTGCATAGGTTGGAATCAAATGAGATAATGTAGTAAACCACCTAGTATGGGGCCTGATGCATGGTAGAAATTTTAAAAATTCACTCCCTTCCTTCTCCCCTCCAGCTCTCCTTAGAATATGATAGGTTATGTTTCACAATGTTGGGAAGCTTGTCTCTTTACATTTTTTTGGTCTTTGCAGGCGTCTCCTTTTGTAACCTGTGCTGGGCATCTGCCTGACTCCTACTGGATGCTGTTCAGTTCGTTAGTGATGAGTCATCACCATCCTGTGTCCTCTCAGTGGTCCATGCAGAATCACATGACACCTTAATGGCCAACATTTATGGTGATGGGCCATTTGCAGGGAGATGGGAGTAATTTGCTTAGTTTTGAAGGTACATTAACTCGCTTTGGTCACTAAGACTCATGATTAAATTTCTTCTCAGAGTCCCCAAATAACATCTCTGCTAGGACCCTGTTTTATTTCAATAAATTAAAAAAATCTATGTTGTATTGACCAAGTTAGTGGTTTCCTCCCAGTTATCTGGATTCCTTCAAGGTTCTGGATTGATTAGGTCAGCTCCGTTTCTGAAAAATATTAGTAAAATAACTTTTTTCGTCTGATATACCTGGTCAACTCACCGCAGTGATTAAACTAGTAGCTTGTGAATGAGAAGAATGGATGTGCCATTAGGAGGATGAGGTCAAGTAAAGTTACTTTTCATGAGATATATCCTGCTTCATTCCATAAAGAGTTTGAGGTGGCTTACAAGAGTATAAAAGTACAGTTAAATAATAGAAATGAATTTTAAACTAAAATCCCGCTAGGCAGTGAAATCATAGCTAGACTAGAAAAATAAGACAGGAAATTTTATACCTGAATGTGTTGGCCATAAGCCTTATATAATTAGTAAAATTGGGCTGCACATATTTTAATGAGAAAAAGAGGAACCCTGACTCGTTGCAAAATTCACATCGTCCATGCACAAAAATAGTGGTATTTCCTCAGTAGGAGGAGACTTTTGGATTCAGGGCCAGGCTACTTGCTGCCACTGTGTTGTGAGGCTTTACTGAGTGAGGAACTTCACTTCTTGGACCTCTGTTTGCTTCTTTCTCATGAGGAAGTTAGAATCGGAATCAGAAGTCCAAGTTGGCATCCTTTGGGCCGTATTTGGTCTGCAGACATTTCTCTCTGGCTTACAGGGCACTTTGGAGAAACTTTAACTTTTGCCCCTTGGCACGGTTTGCAGAGCTCCATTTCGCCACATGCCCCTCTGCTCCCTCTTCTGATACACCTGGTCCTCTTCTCTGGAAGCCAGGGAGCCCCTGGGAAAGCAGACCGGGTGGTACCTCAACTGGTCTCAAAGGAGTAGATGGTTGATCAGGACTCTCAGGGTCCCAGGACTGTCCTTTCACATTCTACCGTTTTACCATCCGGTCCCAGGTCCAGTTCTCTCCCACCACATTGGGACTGTCCACATTCCAGTTGGGGATGACAGGGAGATGATCAGGGAAAATGGCACTTGTGGGCTGGCCCCTGTCACCCCTAATTTAGAGATGCTTATCCTGCAACTGTAATCTTCAGCACCTCCTCAAGGACCCTGAAGGATCAGGTTTCACCAGGTGCTAATGGCTCACAACTTCGTCCTGCATCAGAACCACTTGGAGCCAGGCGACTGGGCCCCACCCCCAGAGTTCTGATTCATTAGGTCTGGGGTGGGGCTTGATAATTTGGCATTTTAACATGTTCCCAGATGATGCGGCATCCTCCCGCATTCCTGATGGCATGAACGTGCTTTGAGAACCACCGTTCTAGATGTTTGGACACGTTTTCACCCTTCTTAAGGCCACATCAATAAAACAAATGACTGTGGACATCATACATGCCTTACACTATGATGAGGGGGAAGTCTAACACTCCCTAAGAGAATCAGAGAATGCAGGGTTGGGCAGGTGGCTTTTCTTTTTTTCCGCTGATTTTGTAACCTTCACTTACGTAACATTATATAAAAAAAGCATTTTTGTATATAAATAAACTTCAAAAATAACAAAAATATGTCTTATTATTTAACCAGATTGAAGAGTTAAGTATTTTAAAGAATTAATCCAGAAGAAAACTGCAGGACATATAATGCAATATTTGCCTCGTACAATCTCTGGCATATGGCATGCAGTAATCAAAATGGCTTTTTTTAATAGATCAGAAAGAAACCCCATAGGGCTGAAACATGGCCTAATTCTAATGAAAAAGACTGAAGCCATTTTAGCTAGGGTAGATTTTACTCTAGATACATCCTACTTAATTTATTATTCTCCCTTTGTGACTCTCCTCAGCTAATTTGACCTCAGGTATACTTCTTTTTATCTAATAAAAATCTATGTGGCGTGTGCTCTGGAGAAAGACTGCCCAGGGTTAAATCCTTCCTCTGCCAATTACTAGCTGTGGATGTTGGGCAAGTTACTTCACTTCTCCGTGCCTCATTCTTGCTCATCTGAATAATGGGGATAATAACAGTACTTAACTCATACCATTGCTCTAAGGATAAATGAGTTAATAGAGGTGAAATTTGGAGCAAAGCTTAATGCCTAATTTAATATAATAATGGAATTTTTGCCTTCTCCAGGACCCAGAGTAGTTTGTGGAAATGACTTCTTGATTCTGAAAACCATGATATATTGTTTCCCACTTAAAAAAAGAGAAAGCTAAGGCGCAAAAGAGATTGGGGTTTGTGTGCACTTGCAGAGATGAGTAACTATGCCCCACTCAGCCGTATGGGTTGGGCTACACGTGCAGCCTCCATTAGAGAACATAAATGTGATGTGGAGTCTTCCATCTGCTATGTGGTAGTTGGAATCCCCTGTTGTTTAAAGAAATAATGTTTTGTTAACTTAATAAATTCCCCTTGCTTTTCCTGCTGTTGTACTGCATAGGGATGGACTGCACTTCAGCCTTAAGATCGCTTCTTCTGAGCACACGTTAGTCATCTGAGTCAGAACTGAACGACCTATCACGGTAAATAATAGCTATGAATTCCATCCCACAAGCCCTATTATCATCTGCTTGTAGATAATAATGGCAGTGTCTTATGCTCATAATACTTATATATTTTTCTAAAGCTTTTTCTTAGTGGGTTGTCAGAACTCCTCTGGGAGGATTCTTATTTTCTCATCTCGCCACCACAGAAAGCTTTGGAATCAGAGGGACCTGAGTTCTCCAGTTGAATCCCCCCCAGGTAACTATTTAGCCTCAGGTGAAGTGTGTGACCTCTGAGCCTCAGTTTCTCCATCTGTGACAGCAGTGCCCCTGCAGGTGTGGGTGAAGGATAACAGAGTTGAGCGGCTTACCTACACTCATATAGCCAAGTCTCTGGGCTGGGCACCAATCCAGGTCTGGGGGACCTGGAATCCTCTCTCTCATTTATCGTTTTCTTCGGTTTCTGAAGAGGAAGATGGTTTGTAGTCTCTGGTCCTGAACGTCCGTGAGATGGATGAGGCCTGGGGCTCTCTGAGCAGGAGCTTCCATCCAGCAGTTTGGTCGTTAGCAGAGAGGCTGGGTGGGCCCCCTGCCTCGGAGGGCATGTGTGCCCCTCTGAGCTGGAGGATCCGGCCTGCCCCCTCGCTCATTGCACACGGGGTGCTCAGTAGAAACGAGGCCTGTGCATTGACCCTTTTTCATTGTTTTGGTTCCCCCACTTTGCTCTTACTATTCTCTGTGTTCCACTGCCCTCTGTATCTGCTCGACCTTGACCTTCTTTCTAGGGCCTGAACTCATCCAGTATTGCACGGCAGAATTCCATGTAACTGGTCAGTTGAACGGTCTGAAGTCAGTTGGGATATAAAGCAAGAAGCAGTTTTATTCTTCTCCAGTCACTGCCCTCAGTTGTTTCCTTAACAACATCCTGGGCATATTCCATAGCTTTCTAGTGACTTCTGTGTATAAAAAGCCCAGTCTAGTGTGGGACTTCGATCTTATATCCAATTTAATGATCTTCTGTTCTCTTCCGTCTTAGCACTGCCCGAGGTTTGCCCTGAGGCCTTGCAGTGGGGAGGGAGTACAGTCTGGTTTTTCAATGCTGCTTCCCACTGGGCGTCTAAATGCGGGTCCTTTTGTGAGTCAGTGTGTGAGGTCTGTGGCAGGTCCTGTGGGACCTCCCCCTGCACATGTCCTACCTAGCATGGAGATGCATTCTTGCCTGGCCCCCATGCCTAACCATCCCTCCCTTTTCTCTCCCTCTTTCGCAGTATGCTCCAATATCCTCTCCTTACCTAACTGGCAACTCTTTTGGATGTGGCCCAGGCTCAGTGGCTTAAGTCTGGTTACCTTTCACAGCATCTCTTGACCCACAGGGAACGTGCATTCTTGACATGCCAATACCAGGAGTGCAGGCCACTCCTCTGCTAACCTCTCTCTCTGCCATGCCATTTCTCTCTAATACTCTTCTCCCTCTGCTCAGACACAGAGAAGATCAATAGGTTCGTTGCACAAGCAGATATCCAGCTGAATAGCATCCCATTCTCCTTTTTGCTAGCACCCCTAATTTCTTGGAACCATCCTTCAGTGATCTAGGCATTCCTCTCAAGCTAATGACTCACGACACATCCAGTCTCCCTGCTCCATAATCCGTTGCTTCTGTAGACAGGGGAGGGGAATGGCGTTGCAGTCATTCAGATAGCAGAACCTGCAGGGGGTGTCTGACACCCAATTGTTCTTAACTTTCTTTAGAATTTGGTACTTGACTCCTTCCTGTGCTCAGCTTTGAGACAGATGCTGGCTATGAGGGGAAGTCCTGGTCATCATCCTATGGCACTCGCTTCTCTGCTGCGTCCTTGGCCATGCCCTGTGGCGCTCTTCTTGTGTCTTCCACTCCTGAGTTGCTCAGCTCACTGTTCCCCTGACCCAGCTCCAAATCCTGAAAACCAGCTCTGGCATTTGCCCAACAGGTCCAGCTTGTTCAGGTGTGTTCCATCTCCTAGGAGAGGGGATTATCCTAAGGAACTATCCAGAGAGGGTCAGAGTGACCATCCTGGCCTGGTGAGAAAGCCTGGAGCCACATGCCATCACCAGGGAAGGGAAGTCTTGTCTGCTGAGGGATCGCATGCCCTAGAATGTCTTCCCCTTCTCTTTATTTCTGTCTCTGATACCAACGTTTCTGGCAACTAATGGTTTTGTTGTAATACATTGTCTTTGTTCCTGTAGATCAGTGGGCTGGGCTGACTGTATAAATCCGCTGTTTAACTGCTCTGAGATTTCTAAGCTGTGTTTTCAACAAGGGAAAGGCAATGTAAATTAACCCTTGTTGCGTGCCTTCTGAACTTCATACACATGCTGTCATTTCATTTTCCCAGCAACTTTGTGTGGTAGGTGATCTTGTTCCCATTTTAAGGAGATGTAAATTGAGGCCCTGAGAAATTTAAGTCACATGCCCAATCTGGCAAGAGCTTGGGCTAGAGTTAAAATCCAGATTGGTCTGATTCCAAAATCCTTAGTTCTTTGCCCTACATAACAATGAAAAGAAAGAGGGGGAGGCATTCCAGGCCAGGGCAGCACATTGGCGCCTGCCTTGCGGTGGTTGCTTGTTTGCATAAACTGGCATGGATTTCAGTAAACACCTGCCTTTTGGGAGGATGTGAATGGCCAGTTCCTGGCCCGAGGAGTGGCTGCTCTTGAACTGGAACCCGCTCTGGGGAATGATGCTTGCTAATCCACACCAGTTTCCCATTCTCCAGGCTTATCATTATGCACATTACTCGCAGCAGCAGAGGAAGTTAATTTGGTGGAAGGAAATTAAACTTGTCTCTTATTCTCCATTCCCCCAGAAGTGTTGTATTTGAGGAAAATCACATTCCCAAGGTGACAGGTATTGTGTGGAAAGGGCACAGCAACCCCTCTCCTTCCTTTGTTCCTTCAATGCCTGTGTCGGGTGTAGAAAAAAATGCTGAAAATATTTTTATTTAACCCAATAACATTTTATGAAGACAAAGATATTTACATGTGTGGGAGATCAAGATTGGCCATCCTAAAATATATCTCTTTACCTGATTGTTTTCTCTGAGGGACATTTGACCTCCCCCGCTAACTGCCTAAAGAATTTGACATGGTGGCTCCTTCCTGGAACAGATCTAGCATGATGGCTGTAAAGATAATGTAGGATAGAGGTTACAATAGAAAAGGCACCAACAAGCCCATCTTATCGGAAGTTATGTCTCTCTGGCCACATTCTCTGGATGGCCCTGTGAGGAGTTGCCAGACAATCATTTACTTTTATAAGGGAAATCTCCATTTGTAAAGGTATCTCCCTCTCTGTTTTGGGAAGGGGGGGGATGGCCTCATTTCTAGAGGCTTATCAATGTGGAAGGTGAGGCTTTAAATCTGCATAATAACCTTACTCTTGTTTACTATGCTTTAGTGGTAATCTCCTGTAACTGACTCCCCTCACCCCCCACATCCTCCTTTGTCATTGGCTGAACATGGTATTTAAGAGGAGAATTTCTGCTATTGTGTTGAGAAACGCAGTGTCCCTGCTTTCTCCCATGTATACATGTTATTAAACTTGGTATTATTTTCTCCTGCTAACCTGTCTTGTTAATTATTTGGCCAACCATAAGAACCTTAAGGGAAAGGGCAGAGGGAGATTCTCCCTCTTCCCCCGACACATGCGAGGTCATTAATTCAGAGTTAGAGGCTGCTGAATATGTAAGTAAGAACAGTTCCTGGGGCAGCTCTGTCATTTGGATGGAAGGACAGAAGAAGAGAAGGCTTAGATGGGAAGGCTGGGCAGGAGACTGTTGCTTCTGAAATGCGATCTCAATTACTGCCGCATACCTAACAAATAAGACTACCTGTGTTTCTGGATTTCTTGCCCACTCTCTGATTGGAGTTTCTGGCCTTTCCTTTAAATTGGATTCTTTACATAATTCGTTGCTGTCCAGGGTGCTGGAGGCTAGGGTCTGCAGTCTGCCAGAGGATTGAATGCTTTCTGGAAATTTAGATCTATGGAAATTATTTGGCTCAACCTGCATGTTTTATAGATTAGGAAAGGAGATCTGAAGAAGTTGAGAACCTGGGTCCTCGCTGTAGTTTCTATCCCTCACAAGTCGGTGGCCTCTCTGGCCTGCTGTGGGTCAAGGTCAGGTGAATAGGTACAACCCGGAGCAGATCCTCTGTCTTCTGACCCACATCTGGAGCTCTTGCCACTGGATCAGAATGACTGCTACTCCCCCAGCCTGAAGTGTCATTTTTGACCACTTTCTAGAAGCTTCTGGTTAGAGGCAGGGTGCTCATCACTGCCTTGCCATGCCTTCAGCTCTTAGAGAAGCGGGTTTCTGTCTGCCTAGAATGGCCTCCTCTTGCTTATGTGCCTGGAAAACTCTTACATGATATTCCTGGCTACTTTTAGATGCAACCTCCAAGAAACCTTGCTTGACTACCCCAGGCAGACATTGATATTCTCTTAAGTTTCCATTTTATATGTGCTACTCATTATAATTCCACTTGTAGTATTCATGATGTCATGACTCGTTATTCCCTGCAGTGGACTGTGAGTTCTTTGAGAGCTGGCACTAGCCTAGGGTTGTTGCTTCATACCTGTTTATTGACTGACTAAATGAATATGCAGCAGTACTGGGCTGTGGCATGTATATTGGTGAGACTTCTGCTGCAGCAAGCAGGGGAGCATGCCATCACTTCTTACTTAAACGTGGCTGTGGTGGACTGCTAGTGTCCATCAGGTTGGCCAGCAAACAGAGTTTTAATGAATATATTTAAATGTATTTTCTTGTTGCAAAAAAAAAATCTGTATGGGCCAGTTTGACCTAATAAGAAATGTATATATTTGGTCTCTGCCCCCCATCCCATTTCCTGGCACACTTGGCATATAGCTCCTAAAACCCTTGGAATCTTCCGTAGTGATGAGTGTCTTTTGTATGCTAATGAGATGACTGGTGCCTGGGGGCTCCTGAATGGTCTCTAGATGGGGGCTGGTTGCCAAGGGAACCAATCATGTGATTAAAGAGTTAGCCCTACCCTGACCTCTAGGGAGGGGAGAGGGAATGGAGGTTGAAGCCTCCATAAAAACCCTAACTGAAGGGGTTCGGGGAACATGTTTGGTGAGCAAGAACACATCCATGTGCCAGGAGAGTGACACACCCCAAATTCCATGGGGACAAAAGCTCTTGTGCTCCAGGCCCTTCCAGACCTCGCCCTATGTATCTCTTCATCTGGCTGTTTATCTGTATCCTTTAAAATATCCTTTGTAATAAACTAATAGTAGTAAAGAAAGTACTTTCCTGAGTTCTGTGAGCTGTTCTAGCAAATAATGTAAATTGAGAAAGGGGTCATGGGAACCCTCGATTTATAGCCAGTCAGAAATACGGGTGGCCTGGACTTGGATTGGCGTCTGAAGCCAGGGGCAGTCTTGTGGGACTGAGTCCTTAACTTGTGGGATCTGACACTAACTCCAGGTAGATAGTGTTAGTATTGAACTGGTGTCTAGAGAATTGGTCTGTGTGGGAAAAAATCTGCACATATGGTATCAGAAGTATTTTGTGAGTAGAGGAAACAAGAGGGGTTTTCCTTTAGTTAGAGTTTTTCTTTTAGCCAGGCTTCACCATTTTCTGCATCCTCAATGAAATTTGATAACAAAATAAATCTGATTCCTGTATTATTTCATATCTTCAAAGACCATAATGTAAAGATAAACTGTGATCCTCGTATAATCCCTATCTATCTTACAGATAATGTCCTGCTTAATTAAAACAACTTTTAAGGAGTTGAATTTACTTTTGATTATTTTTGCAGCATGTACAGGTTTGGGGCCTCATATTTCATAGCTGTGAAGTCATTGTTGTTTAGGATTTGGATGCTGGGTTTGGAGATGCACACCATTTCCCCCACATACAGCACACTATCAAAAATAGTCGTGATGCAAACTCAGCAGGCCAAATTTGAAAATAAGCACTGAGCTTTGTTGTGGAAAAACGTGAAGCTTCCCCGAGCAGCCAAATGCTGCAATGACAGAAATTTGATGAAACCTATGTGAGATCTGACAGTTAGAAATATCTATGGTGCATCAGCACCTGCACAGGCTCACAATAGCACGCCTGTTTTTATGATCCGATGTATTGTTCACCGTGGTTGAAAGAGCAGAAAGCCACTCAGCTAAGAACTATGCTTTCTAAACATCCACAATTAAGAGAAGGGATAGCAAATGCATTGCTGGTGAGCAGAAAGTTACGTTGAAAAATGTATAACCAAGCGGTGGAAATTTGTGTGGAGTATGTAAATTATACACATTCCCAAAATGGTAAAAAAATAATTTTTATGCCCGTGCTTGTAGTAGATTGTCCACATTTTCCAGATCTGTCGTTGTACAGTCATGTGCTGCATAATGACATTTCGGTCAATGATGGACTACATATATGACGGTGATCCCATAAGATCAGTACCATAAAGCCTAGGTGTGTAGTAGGCTATACCATCTAGGTTTGTGTAAGTACACTCTATGATGTTCGCACAATGACGAAATTGCCTAACAATACATTTCTCAGAACGTTATCTCTGTCGTTAAGTGACGCGTGACGGTACTTACAAGTGAATTAGTTTAAATTTTATATTACAAGTGCCAGGCCCTAGAAGAGCTAAACAAGAATTGTTTGTTGTCCCCTGGAGTTACTCTAGTTATTTTGGTATAATATCCTGCTGAGATGTATATGAAAATGAATTTTAATTTTTAATAAGGTAACCATATGCTTTGGAAGGTGTTGCATAAAGTGTTATAAATGATTATTGTTTCTAACAAATTCAACCTTGTGACAATCAGATCTTATTTTAACAACCTGTGTTAGACATGGATTTTAGCCATTTCCATATTTCTGTCACAATTTCCTCGGAATCTTGAAATAACAACAGGAGAGTTGCCCTGGTGGAAGCTTTCTTCTTTCTTCTTTCTCTGCGCTTACGTAATGTTATTTTATTTTAGAACAGCAAGTTCCACAAAGAAGGCAGGTATCCCACAGACTTCGTGTTATTTTTTTCACTCCTAATTGCTGCAAAGAAAATTGATTGCATTAGGTACAGTGTGTGTGAATTGTCCAGAGGAATTAGCTTGGCTCATCCTTTTTTCTGTGATTAATAGTTATTAATTTCAGTAACTGTGAATAACTAAGAATCAGAGGGAGGAAAAAAAACCCATCAGTTTCCATGAATAGTTTCCCTTTCCACGTCCCAGAAGAGTAGAGTGGCTCCATTTCTTATCCGATTCTTCCTTTGTCACCCCTTTGCCCAGCTTTCTTTGCCTTACTGCATCAATCAATAAGTCAATTAGCACGTATTCATGTGCTGCCCTGTTTCATGCTGGGCAGTGTGGGACATCAAAAGAGTAAGACATGGTCTCTGTCTTCTGCAAATTCATCTCCTTAGAGCTAAATGGGCTCACTGGAATGCTGGGGAATTTAAGTGGAGGAGGAAGTCAGAGAAATGTTAGGTCACTGGAGGCTGAGCTAGATGGAGATTTCATGAAGAAGGTGCGAATTGAAGAATGAACAGGATTTGGATGGAGGGACAGAAGAAGAGAGACGTTTTATGCTCATTCTACAAAGGTTTATTTTTACTTAATATCTTAATCTTCAGGTATCAGGGTTGAAGTCAATACCCTACAATTTAGGGTATTAGAATTTATTTTCTTCAGTCTCATCTAATTCCCATGCCCTATTCTTCATAAAAGAAGGGGGGAAATGTCCAATTAGAGGTCCTTGGGTTTCTTGTAGTTTAATCTGTTATTTGGATGGACGCAGTCTCATTTAGGTAAGCCGAAGTGTTCAGTCTATTCAAAGATTAAAGCTTCCTCACAACTTGGAGACTTCCCCTTTCTCTTCTTCTCCACATGATGCTCATGTGCTCTTCTGGCAGAGTTGCTGGGGTGCTGGTTTAAGAGTTATTCTTCCCTGCTCCTTTGCCCTGACCTACCCTTGGGTGAGATGTCATTCATCCCACCCAGTCTTTGTGTGGTGTTCTCTGTTCTTGCTGTATCTTAGTGGGGGTTTCCATGCATGATGAGTGCTCCTAGGGAGCCTTTCCGTCTTGATGACTGTTGCTCCCACCTCTGCTGTCTCTAGGGCTGCTGAGTCTCTGAGACCTAATTGCAGCTCCCGTTTGCTCACCTGCCTGGACAGTCACCTTGGGATCATTTTGCACTCCATTCCTGTGGCCTCTCTCTGGTGACCTCACCAACTAGCATGCTCAGTAACCTTCTCCTGGTGGGGACCCAGGAAACTCTGGGTCCCTTCCTTCCCATACTCAGGATCTGAGGAACCACTGATCTTCTTTCTGCAGGAATATCCCACACCACCATTTCTGTTCCGTTGCAACTTCTCCCCATCAACGTGAGAGCACACTGGAGGAGGATCTCCTTCCAGACTTCCAAACGGCAAATTGAGCAGCACATACTTTGTTCTTTCGTCTTTCTCTGCCCTCTCTAGGGTTTTTATCTTCTTGATGTCTCCACCCCCATAAAGCTGAAGAGCTGGGGTCCTTAACACCTTCCTGCTTTATATCCTCTCTGAATTTCCCCCACCTCCACGCTGCCCTCACTGAAAATCACTCAACTTCCTCTTTCAATCTAGCGAGAACTTTCCCTGCATCATATTCTCCTTTTTCTCTGCCCCGTGTGCATATCTCCTATTTTGCTTTGGGAAAAAACCCTCATCCTTAATGAAGAGAAAGCTATAGGGGAAGACAAACTACCACCAGGACGATTAGGTTTTCAAGAGGAAAGATGCATGAAGAAGACTTTCACAAAATTTATCTGCTAGTAAATACAATGTATGACCAAATGGGCACAACAATATTTTTCGAGCTTATGACTCAGTGGAACAGTGTGAAACGTGGTGGCTGCTTGGGTTTAAGATTTCAAGTTCCCTGACTCCAGGTTAGTCATGGGACATGGGTGGGATGTGACAAGACTAGATATTGAGCATCATCAGAAAGCTAAAGGATGAGACCCTAGGGCTCAAGGGTTCCTCTGTACTCTACAACCCAACTCTAGAACTGGGATCAAATTCAGAGTCCATCTCCCGAAACTAGCCTGAAAAAGAGAATAACGATAAATGCAACGTTACCCTTGATGGAACCCTGGAACTGAAAAAGAGAATTAGTGGAAAAACCAGTGAAATATGAATAAAGTCTGGAGTTTAGTTAATAGTAATATACTGTTGGTTTCTTAGTTTTGACAAACGCCCCATGGTAATATAAGATGTTAACATTAGGAGAAACTGGATTAGGGGTATTCAGGAACTCTCTGTACTATCTCTGCAACTTTTTTGTGAATTTAAAATTATTCCACAACAGAAAGTTTATTTGAAATAAATTACTTGTTCCTTTGGACAAAGCCAGAAAGCAAGAAGCAAAATGCAAACTGTTGTATTCATTTTTACTGTGTTTTTAACATTTTCTGTCCTTTAATATTTTTAGAATATTTTAAAAAATTATAAGAATATTAAGCAATTAAAAATTCCTATTTATTTCTTCGGATATATATATTTCTTTTGTTGGATATATATATTATATATATTCATTGTTTTATTACATGTGCTGTTTTCAATAAATAACCATTTAGAAATATAAAAAAAGAGAAAGATGTCTCTCCTGCAACACTTTTGATAGACTGATCCTCCATGAGAACACAAGCCATCCTTCATTTAAGTTGTTTAGATTATGTAAGTTTTTTTCCGTTTTCTTTTAGCCAGAGCTTTTTTTTTTAATACTTTTAAAGTTTCTTTCGTAAGGATATATTTTTGCCCTCTCAGTTTACAACTTTTTTTTTCACAATGATGATGGTGACAATTTTCATTAAGCACCTCACACATTGCCTTTCACCATTTTTTGTATCTTCAGTACTGTGATTACCAAAATTAATCTTTTTTCTTAGGTGTGTAGGCACCTCAGCACAAAATGCGTCTTGCAAGCTATTGAGCGGAATTGGCTTGGTCAATAATGTTGACCAGTAGGAAAACGTCGACTGTCTTCTATCCTCCTGCTGGTCAGCATTATTAACTCAGTAGTCTAATGAATGTGCTTGAAAATTGCCATCCGTGTGTGCCTCTGTGTAAGAGGAGACTGGATTAAATTCAATCTATATAATGCCAAGCATGATGAAAATTGCATGTTTTCTTACCTTCTTGTAAAGACTACTTTTATAGAACTCTTCTTTCTTTCTGTAAACTCTGCTTTTCTTAAAATGAAATATCCATTTTCAATAGGAACCAAAGGATGACACCTACCATCACTTGACGAGCAACAAATGTAACTTGACAGATCAAATTAAATGAGATTCCTATTGTATATTAGGCTAGACTCAGGTTTGCAAAAACACTCATGGCATCCAAGTTTGGAAAGTGTGGTGGTTGTTATACTTAACATTATATGCCGTGTCCCTACTCTAAGTCAATGATGGACGTCAAATGCCAGGGTTAGGGTGCCATGTCTGCAAGACTGGTAGAAACTCTGCCGTGGTAGAATACTGTACATAAAAAATGTACTGCAACCTGCTGCTTAGTTCTTTGTTTCTATGCTTTGCTTCCTTGTCCATCATTGTTGGCTCTTTTATAAGAACTGGGGCTCCATCAGGCTTTAATGTGATGCTACTGTCTCGTCCTGACGGTAGTCTGTCCACAGCTACATGCTAGTTGTTGGGATCCTGGCAACTCTCTATATGGTGTATGACATTTTTAGTGGTGACAACACGTGACCCAAAATGGTCAACTGATTCCTTAGAATTTCCATCCTAAAAATTCATGCCCCAGCTTGAATTTCCTTTCGTTTCATGCTATTTTAAATTCCAAGGCAACAGTATGAAGCCTTTAAGGGATGCTAAGGAGGATCCACTGAATTCACCTTCCAAAATTAGTACCCCCTACCCTGGTGGCTAAATTGGTGCTAATACTACAAGTCCAACAATAATGGTGGCATTGGAAACAGGTGATTTTTTAAAGCATCACACACTAATATTCTTCCTCTGGCGCTATTTTCTAAAAGAACCCATTGATAAAAACTTTGAAAACTCTGCAAAAAGCCCCAACTTTGCTTACTTGAGTTTTTCCCTTAACTTTATGGGCACGGGCTTTTCTTAACTTGAGTTTTAAGCTGTTTTAATTGGAAATGTGTCTCAGCTTCAAAAAGGTGGCTTCTATTGTTCTTTTGTTCATTTTGGTGTCTAAGTTTTAACTTCTAATCTGCCACCTGCTCTGTAAAGAACATCGATACTCCAGGGTGCGCTTGCTAATTATATTTGATTACTTGAAAGGTCATATGAAGTCTTTGATTGTGTGTGTTTGGGTGGGGTGTTTAAATCAGAGTGTTGGTGGATGATGTACTTTAGATCCCCAAAGGGCAAATAGATGGGGCTGGACACAAGGCGTTGACAGTGACTTACTGAATCACAGCGAGAGATGTGGATCTGGCCTTGGGAAACTTTTCTAATCAGCTGACATTCATAGTTTTTTGACCTTAAATAAGAACCTTAATCCAGTTTCCTGTGTCACTGAGGGGTGGTGATATTCAAGATCATTGTAAATGTTTGGGTATGACCTACTTAAGAGCACCTTCTTGAACAATCTGGTCATCCCACTCATGCATTTGGGGCCCAGAGTTAGAACCTCAGAGTTGTCATTGGCTGTTGATCTTTAGCGAGAATCTTCTGAAGCTGTTAGATTCTTAATATCCTTCTCCTAGCAGTTGTGGACATATGTACCTAAAAAGAAAAAAAAAAAAAGCTAAAGAAAACCTGGGAAAGACAAAGCCAGCTCTTAGTAACTTTCAAAATCTTATTTTTTTTTTTTTTTTTTTTTTGGTGAGGGAAATCAGCTCTGAGCTAACAACCGTGCTAATCCTCCTCTTTTTGCTGAGGAAGACCGGCTCTGAGCTAACATCTATTGCCAATCCTCCTCCTTTTTTTGTCCCCCAAAGCCCCAGTAGATAGTTGTATGTCATAGTTGCACATCCTTCTAGTTGCTGGATGTGGGACACGGCCTCAGCATGGCCGGAGAAGCGGTGCGTCGGTGCGCGCCCCAGATCCGAACCCTGGCCGCCAGTAGCAGAGTGCGTGCACTTAACCGCTAAGCCACTGGGCCGGCCCCAAAATCTTATATTCTTGAAGTCAAGAGACTCCCATAGGAGAAAGCAGTGTAATGCCGCTAACTCACCCCAGGTGTGTACGGTTGACAGGGGTTTATATAAATCAGATAAATTGTTTTCTTACAAGCTACAGCAGAAAGTGAAGCTTTTGATATTATTTCTGGACTTAAATATTCTTTATGTAGCAGGGCGCATGGGTGGAAGCTCTCAGGCATCCACAGGCAACCAACAGGCGGCAACAACTCCCTCATTCTAAAGTGAGGTGCCGGGCCAATTAAGCAGGACTTACCAAGAGGTGCCTGAGAACTCTCGACCACCCGGTTCATCCTATTAAAAAGGTTGGGGAGCTAAGAGAGGAAATGAAGATCAGAGAGAGCATTTCTTGGGACAGAGTTGTTAAATTCTTCCCACCATTGCGAAAGGGAGAGGAGAATTCCCCCCACTCCCTCACTCTGCTGAGAAGAGTTTCAAGGATACCCTTGGAGAATTTGTGTGTTTCCAGAAGCTCAGAGAAGAGAGTGGACTAGTGTCTAACTTACACCTTGCAAATTTGAAGAGTGAGAGCTGGCCAAAGCAGCCCTGAGCATCAGGGTAAGGGGCTCCAATTGAAGAGACCTACAGTCCCACTGGAGTTACATTTCAAATGTCCCTGGTGTGTTATTTGGATTCTCTGGGAGGCAGATGCTGAAATAGAGTTAGAAGGGTAAATGCTTTATTGGGGAAGAGGGGAATGCCTATGAAAAATGAAGTGGGAAGAAGCAGCACTGGGCAGGGAAAGCCCCAGACCACATGCAGACCTGACAATGTCTTGCCTAATCAATGGGGAGCTCCCAAACAAAGAGTGCCTTTGGAGGAGTCCCATGTTGGGCACAAACGGCCTGGCCTTAGTACTTCTGCAGTACTCACTCACAGCCTGGGCTGCCCCGGAAGAGCGTGGCCTCAGCTCTAATGCAGAGTGATGCAGATAGGGGCCAGCTAACTGTGCTTCTCACAACTGACCAGCAAGTGCTCTCTGGAGGAGAGAACCGAGCAGCACATCTCTGTGGCCACTAGCAATGGCAAACTGCTTCTCCATACATTTCCCAATGTTTCCAGCATCTCCACAGGTAACATTTCTGAGGAGAATCTAGGCACCTATTAGGGCCATAAAAGGCTTTAGACTAGAAAACCACGGAGGCTGGGCAGGAATATTCTTTAACAATTACCTACATTAATTAATAAACAAAAGAGTCTATGCAGACCTTCGGGAATTCTGACCATTCTGTCTTTGATAAATGTTGTATCCATAGCAGTTGTGGGAGATGCTGAGGGTGGAGAGTAGTTGGAGTGGAAAGTCTTCCCGCTTGTCTGGACAGTTTATTCCATCCTATTTTATTAGAAAGCTTTACTCGTAAGAAGTAAAAAGAGTAACAGGATGCTGCAGAGCATATCTACACTTTGTCTGGAACTTTTTCATCTAGAAAGGTCTTTGTGGACCTGCACCAAACCTGCCCCCCACCTTCCCCCCATAGCCCCGTCTCCTGCACCATCCAAAAAGCATTGCATTCAGTATGGCGGAAGAAGGTGCCATTGCCCAGCGGCTGCCTGACTGGGAGAGCTGCCCAATCTGCTGGCTGTCAGCCAGTGGAAAACTTGCCTCCTCTGCTGTCACCTTATGGAGGCACATTGTCCTTAAACTTGCTCTTCTACAATCCTGTTTCCTCCTGCAGCGGTCACATGCTGTCTCCTGCCATTTCCACTTGCAGTGGGTTCTCTTCTGCAACCTTTGCCTGTACTGCGAGTAATCCTGAATGCCAAGAATTTTTCCTAATCCCGCAAACTCCTCTGCCCCCAAGGTGTTGCACTGAATCCTTCAAAGCATGATTGTAATTTTTAACCACTAATACAACGAATATTAAATTAATATTTTATCTACTAATGGAATTGTTAATGTTTGTATTTTTAAATGTACTGTCTATTCTCATTAATTAACTAATTGATAATTAATTGAATGAGCATTTGCTGAGCATCCCCTATCTTCTGGGCTCTGTGCTGGAATAAATTTGGGAATAAAGTAATTTATTCAGGACTTCAGGAAGCTCACAGTCTTTACATTTTTCTATAAATCATGCCCATAAACATGTACCTGTCGTTTTCAGAAAAGTGTAGGGTTTTTTCTTCCTTTTCTTCCTTCCTTAGCTTTATAATCCCTCGTTCTTTGACAGAGTGGGGATGTATTGGTGAGCCACTTACCCTACATCAAGATATGATATGCAAAGAATAAGCCCACAGAGCATCAACAATGCAATGGTTACTAAGATGCCATTTTTCTGTTAAGTCACATTAATCTCGTGCATTGGACAGCCTCAAAAGTTGAGGCTGGCAGGAACACTTGAGGTCATATAGCCTTTATGTTATGGCTTGGAGACCAAAACTTGGAGAGGGCAGGTGACTTTCCCAAGGCCATGGATCCCACAAATGAGAGATCCAGGGCTCTGGTCCCTTCTCTACACTCTTTGTTTTGTTCTGACTTGTGTTGATGCAGAGACCAATGGACCTTGTGCCTCGGAAGCTGAAAGAGAAATGCTGCTGTGCTAAATTATTTTTTGCATTTTACATAAATTATTAAATTAGCTGCCTCTAAACTTTGTAGGTCTAAATTCTTAAGGTAGAGGAGTGTTTAAATATAAAATGAAAATGAATATTTCTCCTGGATATTTGTGGAGTGATGGATATGAGAAAAATAGAAGGACTCACGCATATTCCCTTTGCTTTGGAATCCCTCCCTCAGCTTCTCTGCCTAGAAACCTTCTATTCCTCCATTTGTTACCCATGCCCTATGATCCCATCTGTAGAACTGATTGTCTTCTGGTCTGTGTCCCCACTGCACTTTGTGATGCCCATTATAGCACTTGTGACACTGAAGGTTACTTATCCCTTTCTCTGTCCTTCCCCCCTGGCCGGGCTGTGAGTCTGAGTAGCAGGGAGCAGCCATATTCATGTCTATATCTTTAAAGCCTATCACAGATACTGGCACATAACAGGTGATCAATATATATTAATTGAAATAATGGGTAACAAATTTAATAAATTAGAATGACAGGCTAGTTTTACATAATATATGTAGTAATAAACGTTGAATCAGACCTTTTTTGATTACAAAATCTTATGTTTATTGCCTTACTTGATTCTAATATCAACCCCATGACAGAGGTATTATTATCTCCATTGTTATAGGAAGGCACAGAATCAGAGGAGCCAGTGTTATTTAGTGTTATTCAATGGGAAAATTGAGATTCCAACCCAGGAATCCTGACTCCAAACCACAGTGCTCTAACCTATCCATGGAGGTTTTCAAATACCAGGCGTGGACTGGTACCAGTTTGATATTCTTCACATGTCCATGATCAAGTAAGAAAAATGAGTAATAAGTGAGTAATTTATAACGCTGAATTCAAAATAAAGGATCATCCTTTATGTTTCTGTTTTAAAATGTCCTTTCTAAAATAATAAAATGATAGTTGTAGCATATGGTATATTAAAAAATCTTTACTGTCCCAAAGAATATTGTCTATAATTTGTAAGACATACATTATTAAAAAAAATATTTTTTTTGAAGTGTTACCAGTCTGCTAAACCACAAAGTCTGGGAACTGCAGCTACCTTGGTGGAATACCTTAACTAGTTAATTTTTTTCACAACTGCCTTTTGGAAGCAAATGATGAGTAAACAAGCTCATACCAGAAATTTAATTAAGACGTCATCCATCTGAAAACTATCTAGGGCATGTCCTGGCATCAGAATATACCAAATCTAATTTCTCATATTTGCTTTAGCTCCAGCCCTGGAAAGTGAGGGCTCATATTCAGAATAATAACTGTAGTCACGTTATTCTTATGAGCTTGCATTTTATTATTACAGTATTTACTGACACTTAGGGGTGGTTTAAAACATCTGTACGATGATTTTCCACAATAAGATTTAAAACAAGGGTTGTTGCTAGTTCTTGGTTAAGCCTCATCTTAATTTAATATTCTGTTATTTCCAGAGCATTCTGGACAATTCCGTTTTTTCTGTGTTTACAAATTAGGGAACACCACAGATTTCCCCCCTTTTTGACTCAGAAGCTGACACCAGGAGCAGGTCTGCTCCACAGGGTGTGTGTTTTGTCCCAGGCTGCATTCTCGCTGTGTGACTATTGACCTGGACTCTGGCAGAGCCTCTGCTGGAGGATGAACGTTGATGGGTCATCAGCCTGGTGACATTTGGAGCCCACCCCACGAGCACAGGGGTGCCGCTGCCTGATCACTGGCATTTTGCTGCCTCTCAGCCCTTGTCTTTACGAATGAGCAGCGTGTATTTCCAATCTCTTCTCTTCTTGATAAAGACGGTGTTTATGAGCGTCAGCATTAACGGCACAGTTTTGCAGCCCTGGGGTTAAAAGCTTTCCGATGTCTCATTAACTCACAATGGCTTTTCATTTTTAATATTGTCTATGCACCCTTGCTTGAATCATCACAGTTCAAATGACTTTAATTTGCAGAGGCAAACTTAGTGGTGCTGGATGCTTTAGAGATACAAACCACAGAGGCGGGTGCCACCTTGGTGGGCTTATTCTTGACTAACGATTTTCCATAATGTTAGGAACATATCATGTGACACTAGTATAACAAACTGGCGATAAAGCAAGGATTCAAACCTGGGTTTGAATCCCACGTGTGTCAGTTGCCAGTGGCCGTGGGCATCTCACTTAACCTTGAGTCACAGCCTCTTTATCTATAAAATAGATGTAGTTGTACTAATTTCATAGATTTCAGGGGAAGATTAAATAAGAAAAAATATATACCTAGTATCTAGCAAAGTACTAGGATGGAGTCTGTCCTGTGTGTTATCTTCCTGGTGGCACTCAACTCCTTTTAGTCAAATGCTTTGCCTGGGATCGCTAAGACTCAGAATGGCAGCAAGTGTAGATGATCAGAAGCCTTCCTGCTCCCTCAGTATGGGCTCTCAAGGCAGAGTCTCCTCTCTTTGCGGGGGATGCAGGATATGGAGGTCTTGACCCTTCTCTCCAAATCCCTTCTTGCTCTTTCTCAAGGAGTGAGACCATTAAAATGACTGGGTCATATTGAACTTTAGTGACTGAGGTGAATCCTCTAGTGGGCAGGCTCATGGTGCATGACCTTTGCTCTTGTTCATCTTCCTTCCATGTGTGAGCAGTTCAGGCCTCACCCTGAACAGACCTAGATGTCTCTGGTCCTCAGTCCTCTCTTTCCTCTCCTCTCATCAGTGTTTATAGGTTCTCAGTGACATGGTCTCTTATGCAGCCAGCCACAGAAGCATAAGATCCCAAGACTTCTCTTAGAGTTGAAGCCACTGACTACATCCCATTCATCTGAGAGCTTTGCACTGGGGTTTTGGCCACTGTGGTTCATTACTTCCCATTTGTTATTACTCCTTACATGACTGTTTCTCTCTGACAACTTCAAAGGGAGGTGGGCAGGCTGGGGCAAAGTAAATTCCCTGGTCTTTGGGTGAAATAAACATCTCTAGCAGCCTCTAACACTATGAATTACTGGGAAAGCAAAACACAAAATTAAGACCAGCATTAACTTTTTAGGGATATCTGCCTGTCGACAGGGTAGCAGGTGATACATTTATGTAAAACAATGCTTGGTGAAGGTAGGCTGACCCTGCTTTATTCTTGGGACTAGGACAGAAGTTCACAGATCTCTTCTGTTAAACAAGGCAGCATTCTATTCCAGGTCTAATCCTCCATCCTGTCCCATCACTAGGGAAAAGGAGAAAGCAGTCAACTCACCTAGCATCTTTCACTTAATTCTCTTATTGTCTGGTTATGTTTCGTTTTCCAAAGTTAGGGTGGGGACAGGCATTTTTGAAATTACTAGAACCTTTAAACTTGTTACAAATGTCAGTTATTTGTGACACATTCTGCCCAGAAACATAATAACAAGTGACATATTGATGGGATTGGGCAATTCACAACCAGTGTATATATATCAGGCATGGGGTGAGAAACTGCAGAAACGATTGGGATGAAAGTTATTGCTGGCCTGGGGCTGCTCTCTGCTGGAACTGCTACAACTCTTGTTTGGAGGCTTTTGCATGAGAATTTTACACCCCTGCCAGCCTTCCTCATTGGCATTCTCTTCCCTCTCTTTGAGATTTCTCTGTTTTGTTAGAAACAAGGCAGCCGGATTCCATCCTCTTGGCGTCTCAGCGCTGGTTTGTGTGGGAGGGATGCACGCACATTCACACTCATTGGCAATTGCAGGAGCTGTGCAATTATGATTGAACAGTGAGTGATTTTATCACAGCATCCAAATCTCAAATTAAAGAACAATGATAATAGGATCTAGATGCCACTTTAAAACAAGCAATTTTTAAAATTAAAGCGTGTCCTACTGTCTAAGATGATTCCTGTAACACTTTGTATATATAGCGAAAGATGTAAATATAAATAGAAATATCCACATTTGTTTATTGGCAAAGACTCAGATGAAGTTCATGCCCCAACCTGAAGCATCTGGGACTTGTGCTAGAGACATGTCAAGGAGGTAAGAGCTGGAAGTGGCTTTATAAATCCTTGAAGCCAACTCTCTCATTTTGTGGTAGGGGAAATAGATGCCCAGAGAGGTGCGTAACTTACCTCAAGATCTACAGTGTCAGAGGCTAACCTCACCAGCTCCCAGACCTCTTCTTCCAACTCCTACAGTGACTATGGCTCCGAATCTCCAAGTAATTAGAGACTGGATCACACAATTTGGAACTTCTTATGTTGCTTCTTGTTGTTTTGTATGTGCAGACCTGACTAACCCACTACGCTAAGAATAGTTGAGGGTGAGAGTTGCATCTTAAAGCTTTTCCATCGTGAAGGCTAGATTGACACTAATCATTTAGTGGAAAGATTCAGTAAATATTCATTCATTCATTGAAATATCCAGGTGTTTCATCTACATGATTCTAAATAAAAGGATACTAGGAACTTTTTCAAAAATATATGAATATTTTAGATTCTTTCTGATATATGGGATCTAGACTGTGTCTTGGGGCAAAGGCTGCATTATAGTAATTTTTAGGTTCACAGAGCCTGGTACATGGTAGGTGCTGAAAAAAATGTTTGCTGAATAAATAAATGAGTAAATAAATGAAAAATGTGGGTAAAGAACTAATAAGGAAAAAAGCTGTGGGCAGAAGTGTGGGGAGAGGAGCAAATTTATCAGGAAAGGCTGGCGTGTCAGGATACGCTTGTTCGTCTCCACATGTACCCTGGGCCAGGATGTGAGACAGGCCAACTCCAGAGGTCTCCCTTGGGGGCCTGGGCCCACAATAACTTCTGTTGTATTGTAGTGCCAGCTCTTCTACTAACTCACTAACCTTGGACACTTGAGAGGGAAGGTAGAATTTAACATGCAGGGGGAGATGAAGTTCCTAAAGTATTGTCACTCTCAAGGTCCCATCAACTGAGGCAGTTCAAGATGCCAAGGAAGGTGGCCTCAATAGGTCCAAACAGATTTATTAGATAGAGGGTACGTGCAGCAATTGGGTAGGTGGTGCTGAATGTTTATAAGCACTGTGATGTCCTTGGGCCTGTGTCTATTTGATATGTTCCCAAACCATTGCACTTCATGTTACTGTTGGAATCATTGCAGGCATTTATGATGCATCCCAATAATGGTCACAGCTACCACCAGCTGAATTCCTGGAACCCCAATTCACCTGATTCAGCATTCTCCTTGGCATTGATCCCCACGGTTGTCTCATGTCAACTTCTAAGTAGCCTCATGGCATTTAGCATCACTCATCGTTCATTTGTTCATTTTCATTAATTCCTTCAACTAACATTTATTGAAGGTCTTCTATTTATTAGCTGGTGTGCAAAGAGCTGAGGATATGAAGATGAGGATACATTGCCTATGTTCATGGTGCTCACTGTGTTTTGAGAAGAGTAAAATAAGACCCCAGGCCGTAATTAGACCTCATAGTATCTCATATGACAAGCCTGTGGCTCACAGTGAAGCAGATGGTTTCATGAGCAGAAGGATGCAGGGTAGGTTACCCAGAGATCACATGCAAAGATGGCACTTCCTCTGATGCAGACCACTACCTCTCAGGGTCTGCATCTTGCTGCCTGAGAAATCTGATGTTTCCAGTTTGCTGAGAAGACTTCCATCCCTTAGGGACAGGCTTATATTTGACACGCTCGTAGGACTTGATTACATATGATATCTCAGAATGTCAATTCAATAATTTACAATAACTGTCAAGCAGGTCAGACATTTATCTCAGACAGACCAGGATAGTCTCACCCTGAAGGGAAAGAAAAATGATCAGAGGGCTCCCTAACGAGCATGTGCTCAGAGGAAGATTTTATTAGAAGCGGGCTCTGGTAGGCTGGTCAGTCCATTTGGACAATACATGTACCCTGTGAGGGAGTGGTTGTTCTTGAGTGGCCACCAGAGCTCTCTCTCCCCGGGACGGGCCCTGCCAACCTCCCAGTTCCCTCTTTGTGCTCTAGGGATGTGAATATTTGCTGTTCTGGCTTCATCCAGGAGTGGAGGGTAAAGTATTTAGAGGAATCCATTGATTGCCTATCTTTCAGAGTGTGCTACACAGAATTTTTTCTCTTAGTAGAACATAATATTTCACACTAATTTTATTCTTATCAAAATAAAAGCATTTGTACATTTTAAAGTGACATAATGTTACATGCTTATGATGAAAAACAGCAGTCTGCTGTTCACCCCTTCCCACTCTTTCCCTAAGGAAGTTTCTCTCGAAGTTTCTTCCACTATTTATTTCCATTTTTTCTTAATGATGTGCTTTATGCTATCTTTTATACAATCTTGTTCATTACCTATTGCCTTTCTCTGATAGTAAATGAGTATTCAGCTTGCTAGCTACTCCCCATCCCACCTTTGCCTCTTCTCTTCTTCCCACCCTTCCTGTACAGTTAGGATTAACAGGAAACCCCTGGTGAGGTTGGAAAGGGCTGAACTATGCAGATTGTGCAGTTGTAATCCCCAAAGCCCAGGGCACAACAGATCAGGGTTCAAATCCCTTGCTCTGACCTAATGGACAAGACTGCAGACAAGTCATTTCAGATTTAAGACCCTGGATTTCACACTCTTCGAAATCAAAGTGGTAATACTTGCCATCTAGAAACTGACAGTGAATAATATAATATAATGTATATGAAGTGCCTAGACCTGCATGCCTTCAAAATAGGCTGAACCGAGGGTAGACCTGAGGGGTTCTTTTGAAGAGTGAGGAGCCATAAAATTTGATGAGAAACATTTTTTACTGGAGAATTTTTAAAGCAGGTAAAACCAACCCCCTCCTCTCCTGCTCTAGGGCATTTTTCAGAAAATCTCAGCAAACTGTCCTTGGCTTGCCCAGCTCTGAGCCGGTAACCTCTGGAGGACTTCTCCACCTTCGGCTGCCCGGCCCCGTTCTGTTCAGTCTTTCTCTGAACAAGGTACAATGCCATTGATTAGGCTTCCTTCTGCTTGGTAAATTACAGTCACACTGCAGTTCTCATTCACTGAAATTACTCCCAAATCACCTTGATTGGGGTTTTCAGTGCTCCTGAATTCCTCAGGCACACATTGACAGACATTCTCTAGCTGGATTTCCACAGACGGCTAATCTCACCCATTGTATGTGGTTTTACGAGTTTAATTCTCATGTGGCAACCTTATTTCCCTTCTCTTTGCTTCCTTAAGATCTAATCATCCTGCAGAAATCAACTTAAGAATTTCCTTTTAGGTGAAGCCTATTTGGACCTCCCAGTCAAGTCAATGGTTTTGCTCTTCATTGTATGGACCAGTCCCCGCTCTTCCTGTTCAAGTTGGGTTCTCTGGAAGCAGATGCTGCTGAGATGGAGTTTGGGGTGCAAAATGTTTATTAATGATCAACATTTATGAAAGGAAAGAGGAGGAAGCAGGGTTGGGCAGAGCGAGAAGTTATAATGCTAAGACGACAAAGATCTAGAGCAAATACTGTGTGTCAGAGTTGTGCCATGTTAGACCAAAATGGCCGCGCCTTTATATCTCCACTTGCTCCGGCCCCAATGTGGGCTGCCCAGGGAAGGGCATGTCCTCAGACCAGGCATCTCTCTGCAGCTGGGGTGGACCTGAAGGAGCTGGAGGCTGTCTCCTGACCGCACTCTCTGCAGCTGGTCAGCAAGTCCTTCCTTCAGGGGAGATCTGAGGTGCCCATCTTCGTGTCTGTCACATATGCAGAATACTCACGTCCATTTCTTAGTGAACACTCTCAAGTGTGTAATTCATTCATCATTGTCCACCTTTCCCCCCAGGACCGTGAGCTCCCTCAGCTCAGGAGCTATGTCTGTTTTTGCTCATCATCCCCAGCACCTAGCACATAATGGAGATGCAATAAATAGTCATAAAACCAGGGTTTATCTTCAAGTTCAACGTTTAGAGTTATTTTTACCACCATAATCACCACTGTAAGCTGAAAGGCAGAAAACAAATACATTTCCTGAGCCCTTCTTGCATGTCAACCACTGTGCTCAGAGCTTTGCATTTGCAAACTAATTTCATCTCCACACCCACTTCGTGAAGTACAGGTTATTGCTCCCACTTTACAGCTGAAGAGGTGCAGCTCAGAGAATGTGGCAATGCTCTGACTTGAGGGCAGGTTTCCAGGGCACCACGCCACTCTGCTGGCGAGGGTGGGCTTCCGGGCACCATGCTGAGAGCACCTCTGGGTAAGGATCTGTCATCTCTGGTTTCCATATTGAGTTTTGAACCCAGAGGACATAGGCCACCCCCAAGTGGGGCTCTGTTTCTTACAGCAAGCATCCTGGGCCTACGTGTCTTCACACGCTTAGCTATTTCTGTCTGTTCCAACCCTGAGAACATATCCCAGATACTGCCTGTGTGCTATTCAGAGCTGTTCTCCCTGCCAGCCTTCCATTCAAGGCCACAAAGATTGCCCTAGGGTGTCCTTCCTTTCTCCCCCATCCAGGCATTGTTTTGGAGGCAGGGGCATCAGAACCAGTCACCCCCTCATCCTGCGTGGGTACCTTGGCTGGCATCTCTTAGGACCAACCCATGACTCTTGGTCTTTCCTATGAGCCTATTTGTGCCCTCATACAGGCAGAACCCTGGTTCCCCCGTGGGGCTGCTGGCTTATGCCCCATGTCAGAGGGGATATTTATTTGATTAAGGCCCTCCCTCTGGGCCCAGGATATATAGAAAGCAGTGCTGAGGATATTAGCACCGGAAGGATTAGCGAAATCTGGAGTCAGGTTCACTGGTCAGGAAGGCCTAGGAAGGGGCCAGTGGGGTTTCTAATCTTGAGGCAAGTGGTGAAAGTAGATGGCTGGAGGACTGGGCTGTGGAAGTGGCATCAAAGGAGGCAACTTGTTGAGAGGAAGTCTCAGAGCCAGTGCCAGGATACCTCGGCAGTGGTGGTCTGGGCTGGAGAGACAGCCTACCCCTGGAAGGGGAGAGTGTGAACACAGCCAGTGCCATGAGAAAGCACTTTTCATGTAGTATATGTGGCAGTGCAGCATGGTCTCTGAAGTCAGACTGTTTGGGTCTGAATCCACTCGCCACCAGCCGTGTGACCTTGAGCAAGTTACTTAGCTGCACTCTGCCTTAGTTTTCTGCTTTGTAAAATGGGGATAATTGTGGCAGCTGCCTCAGTGGGTTGCTGTGAGGATTACATGGATCCCGCGTTATCTGCCAAGGATGTTTTCCTCTTTCACTCTTTGAATGAACTTTTTATTTTAGAGCAGTTCTAGATTGACAGAAAAATTACAGAGACAGTGCACAGAATTCTCAGTTTCTCTTATCATGAGCATCTTATGTTGACACGGTGCATTTGTTACAATTAATGAACCAATGTTGATACGTTGTGATTAATGCAAGTCCATACCTTTATTCAGATTTCCTTAGTTTTCACCTAATGTTCACTGCATCTCATCCAGGATACCACTCATATTTCGTCGTCGTCTGTCCTTAGGCTCCCCTCCACGTGGCAGTTTCCTTGTGTTTGATGACCTTGACCTTTTTTTTTTTTGAGGAGGATTGGCCCTGAGCTAAGATCTGTTGCCAATCTTCCTCCTTTTTTCCTTTTTTTCTCCTCAAAGCCACAGTGGATAGTTGTATGTCATAGCTGTACATCCTTCTAGTTGCTGTATGTGGGACCCCGCCACAGCACGGCTTGATAAGTGGTGTGTAGGTCCGCACCCAGGATCCGAACCCTCGAACCCCGGGCTGCCGAAGCGGAGCGCATGAGCTTAACCACTACGTCACTGGGAGGCCCCGATCTTGACCTTTATGAGGAGTACTGGTCAGGTACTTTGTAGACTATCCCTCAATTGGGATTTGTCTGATGTTTTTCTCATTGTGAGACTGGGGTTCTGTGTTTTGGGGAGGAAGACTCTTGGATATTTACTTTATACTTTGGGTTATAATCCAGTACTTCTTTGTTCTGTTGCTCTAATTGTTCCAGCGGCGTCAAACCGGAGCTCTTCCGGGTGGCTCCTGTGACAGGGGTTTGAAGTTTGATTCAACTTCATCAACTCAGTGACTTCACTGGATCTGATACAATAGGCGACTGGGGTTCCGAGCAGGGGTCGCCTGTGCCCTCCCTGCCTTTGATGGTGATTAGATGCCTCCTGTTGCCAGAATCTGTCAAGCCATGTCTCCTGCAGGTCTCCTAGCCTCTAAAATGGCGATTCTTGGAGCGGAGTCAAGCTTGTCCATTCTGTTTCCTTATCTTCTCTCCCTGTTCACACTGTAAATTCTGTTTGAACCACTGGGAAAGATCCTCCCTAGGACAGATGAATGAAGAAGTGTAGGTTAATGTACCATTTCTTCAGCTCCACAATGCTGGCATTCCTCAGAGTCTGAACTTTTTCTAACCAAGCCCTAGACAGGCTTATTTCCCAGGTAAGTTTTACATTCACGGGCTGATGAACCCGTAATTCAATGTATGCATAACTCCTGGTTTGAGCATTTGTATTTCTATAATTATTTGCTTGCAGATTGCTCTACTCTCAGGACATTGAGAACTCCTGGAAGGCAGACTATATTTTATACATATTTGTGAATCCATTGTCTAGCATACTGCTATATTAGTGGCTTAAAGAGGTTGATTAAATAAATGAAGAACACAGGACTTGAAAAGTAATTAATTTGTTTACCAAACTTGGTGAACTTAAAATCTTACAATCAACTTACGTAAATAAAATTCATATTTAAGGAAAGTCATAGATTTTCCCTCTGCCCCACTCCCCCACCATTGTGGCTGTTTTATTGTCAACCTTAGTCTTTGAAAAAATAGCCTTGATTTTGGCTCTTGGTTTCCTTAGCTGAACTTTCCCATTGTATTTATCAGATCTTTTTCCTCTTGGCTCTCACTTACTTGAACATACTTGTTCACTGACTTGAACTTTGTCCATTTTTTCAGCTTTCTGTACCTTTTCTTGTTGTGTCAACTGTTTTTCTTAAGGTACCACCTTTTGACAAATTTCCTTTCTGTTTACCAGTTTCATTTCTTTTTCCTTTTTTTTCTTACTCTGAGAGTGTGCTGCTCAATTTCCTTCAAGCTTTAACATCGAAGCCTTTGATGAAGATATTAGCTCTATTTATTCCTCGATGCCTACATAAAGAAGGAACAAGCCTCTTGAGACCCATGTGTGAATGAAGCAGGGTTGTCAGTGAAGGGCCCAGAAGAGGGAGGAAGGGGAGAGACTCATTCTTGCTGTTGAAGTGACTGCTGCGGTTACATGACACGAGCAGATCGTGGGCTCAGGACTTGCGCTGCAAATCAGCACCTGTTTCCCTGTGGTGAAGGCGCTTCCTACTTGAGGGTGACCTTGGTGATAAACGCCTGTCCAGGTTGTGTTTGCCTGACAATGTATTAGCCTTTGAAGCTCTTTCTTCCTGTCACAATTTGCTTTAACCTGTTACCCTGAGGTGACTTTATTTGCTTCCCAGCCTTTTTGTCCCGTGGCCAAATCAATGCAGTTGTGGAAAGGTCAGCAGCTTCTCAAACACCTTTGGTTTGTAATAGAACGTAAGGCCCGCTTTCAAGATTTCCCCCCAACTCTGGCTCTTTCTCCTTCCCCTCCCACCAAGAATCGATTCCAGAGCCCCATCTGTGTTTTCCTCTGAATGGTTCTTCTTGACAGGTGTTAACATTGCATTTAAGTAAAACACAACATTGCCCCCTTTTAAAGCAGGAGCATTCTGTTGGAAACACAGTATGTTCTCCATTCCCACAAACCTCCTGGGTGACTGTTTTGCTACATTAACGACCATTTAGGCCTGGTTTATGTGGATACAATGTACGGAGCTTTTGTGTCTGAACGCTGAGCTGCCGGATCCTGTAGCATTTGCCTTTTGTGCTTCCAGTATTGGCAGCAAGTAACTGTGCCCCGCAGATCCTGCGGGGGAAAGAGGCTCTTCCATTGTGGTGCTTATTGGCGTTAGCGGACACTAATAGATGGATACCAGATAATAACTAGATCAGAAGCCCAACCTTTCTACTCCCATTGTGTGTTAGAATAGATGGGACCATTCAGGGCAAGGTGAGTGTAATTACATGCTTTGTTTTTAATGACGAGTCATCCACTTTCTCCCTTCCAATAGCTAAAAATAAACAAATTACCTAGAGAAGCCTTTGGATAAATCAGATAAGTAAACATATGGCTTACTCTTTCTTAGACCTTGGAAGCGTTTGGTTGGGTAATCTTTGTAAACACAAACCAGTTGTACTTTGAACAGCCAGCAGGTCCCCAGACGCCTAAGAAGGCACGCAAGTGCGCCATGATTTATAGATCCGCTGTCTTTCCAACTTCCTTTCTCCATTCTCAGCCACATGCACTCTTCGTTCTAGCCACAGTGAAGAAATCCCAGTTCCTAAAACAAACCACGCCCTTCACCATTGGTGACTCTGCATATGCTATGCTCCCGCCAGAAGTTACCTGCCTTACCGGTGTCTCCCACCCGCACCACCAGCAGTGGTGCATAAACTCCTATGCTGCTTTCAAGATACTGACTGTGACCCATGTTTGTTAAACCTTCGGTGACCCCCTTCCCCACCTGTAGAATGGACCATTCCTAACTTCATGCCACAGTTGTACTTGGTACATTGTTGTACCTAGCATGATACCTGTAATTTTTGGTCTATGTGTCTGTCTAGACCACTGCTGTGCAATAGAACTTTCTGCAGTAAACAGAATATATCCGATATGGTTGCTAGCAGCCACATGTGGCTACTGAACACTTGACATGTGGCTAGAGCAAATGAGGAACTAAAACTTTTAAATTAAATTAAATTCATATAGTTGGTTGTTGCTACCATATTGGATGGACATCGAGGGTCTAGACCAGTGGTTTTCAAACTTTCGTGTGTATTGGTATCACCTGGAGGGCTTATTAAGACACAGACTCAAGGGCCCAGCCCCAGAGCTTATGATTCGGTGGGTCTAGAGCCTGAGAATTTGCATTTCTAACAAGTTCCTGGGTGTCATTGATGTTTCTGATTTAGGCTTCATACTTTGAGAATGAGTGGTCTAATTGGCGAATTACAGCCTCCAGGCCAAATTTACCCAGCTATCTGTCTTTGAATGTGTTTTCCTGGGAACAGCCTGTCCGTTCATTTACGTCGACTATGGCTGCTTTCACACCACAATGACTGAGTTGAGTGGTTGCGACAGAGATCATGTGACTTGTAAAGTCAAAAATATTTGCTCTCTGACCCTTGACAGAAAAGCTTTGCTGACCTTTGGTCTCTATGAATGTGACTGTCGTCTTTGTTATTTTGGCCCCTGCAACAGTGTGTGGTGCAGAGCAGTCCCTGAATGAATGAATGAGTGAATGAATGAAGCATTATACAAGATCCCAGTTGAGTATAAATATTTGCTTTATTTATGATAGATTGTTGTAGGCTTTTTACAAGTTTTGAAACAATCTATTTGAGTCATTTTTACTTGAACCTTGAGGCATTTAAAATTCATGTCCCTTAGCGATTTGATCAAGGTGAACGCTTTGAGTAAAGGACTATGAAATGGAAAAGCCACATTGTTCTGAAAGGTAGGAATATTGCCTGTTCAATTTATTATTAGTGGTAGTAGTAATATTTTACAGAAATCTTATTGGAAAGCCGTTTTATCCTGGAACTAACAGGGCGACCTTCTCTTGAGATTGGGAAGAGCAGCTTGGAGGACCTGATCCCTCACCTCCGCTGTCCCTTCTAGGGCAGAAATCAGGGGCACTCTCCCATTGCTTTGAATTGGCACTCCCTCTGGGCCACTGAAGTCACAGGCCTGCTGAGCAATTTCGTGGTCCAGATACCATTAACTAAGAGCTTTTTGGAGTCCCATTAAAGTGAAGATTGTAGCCTTTAAGCACTTTTTTGTTCTTCTTTCCTGTTTCGCGTGGCTTATTTGGGCAAAAGAACAGGTTAGAATAGTTTCAATTTAGTAGCATCTAAAGTTGTTGTCCAATCTGAAGCCTGCAAATTATTCCTGACCTTTTCTTTTTCCTAGTTTCTCATGTCAGCAGAGTGGTTAAATGGGTAAACCTTGTAATCTGACTGCCTGAGTCCTGGCTCTACTTGCTATGAGCTATGTGACCCTGGGCAAAATACTTAACCTCTCTGGTCTCGACTCCTATATGTTTTGGGGAAAGTCACCTACACTTTCTGTGCCTCAGTTTCTATGCTGGATTCTGTGGTGTCGACCTAGGACCACTGCCACCATCTCCTTCTAAAGGTGCTGTGTGCATGATGTTACAGATAATCAGGAAAATTTTCCAGGACTCTCCTTCCCTGTATAACTTCAGGTTCAAGGCAGCCGATGACAGATACTTGGACAAGTGTTGGGAGGCAGCAGAGGAGAAGCCACTGCTCTCTAGAAGCCCTTGCAGCAGACACCTGGGCAGACGTGAGAGCCACAGCAGCTTCTCAGTGAGCTCTTGAGTATGACCTGTTTGCTTCTGCAGCTCCAAGCAGTGGTGGAAGCTTCTCAGAGATTCTTTAGACTTTCAGTGGCTTCCTGGTGAGCTCTTGAAATAACTGACTTCATTGCTGCAGTCTGAGATCATTGGTGGTTGCTTCCCAGGTTTTACTCTCCTAGTCTTTCCAAACATTACGAACACCTCTAATTAATTCTTCCTTTTCCATACCTAGAATCCCTAGAGTGGCTTCTGTTTTCCTAACTAAACCCTGACTGATATAGTATTCTCATGAGTTAAGTGTGGATAATAATAGTTCCTGCCTCATAGGATTAAATGAAAAAATATGTATGTATACCTGAAGCTCTTTGAACGTATTATATTTTTGTTTATTAATTTTTTTATGTGTCTGCCCCATCCTCCACTAGAATATGAGCTCTGCTCTATTCTAGACACCCTTGTTGGAAGCCTTCTCTGCTTTCTGTTTTGTTTGCATAATGTAACTGTTCCTTACATTTCTATCCATTTCCTTAGATTGATAATTCTAAATGCAAATTTGATGGTTAGGAGAATTTGATCTCCTACCCATCAATAGCTCCCCATTATCCCTGAGGTGAAGTGGAAACTAGTTCCATGGATTGGAAGATAAAGTTGGCCATGATTGTTCACTTATCCACTCATTGCCTGTGCTGTCGCCCTACTGAACTTCTTGAGGATCCCAGAATTTTCTCTGGTGCTTCATACATCTATGCCTTTTCCCATTCTGTTCCATCTGCTGGGGAAATCCTTCCCTCTTTTGTCCACGTGGTTAACTCCTCTATCTTTAGTACTTTGCTTAAACATCATCTCTTCTGAGATCCTAGGCACACCAGTTGCAGTTGGTAATTTATTTTTCCTTAGTCCTGTTAACATTTTGAACTTAGTTATCAGGCTTACCTCAAAGTATTCAACTTAAATATTTGCATGTTTATCTTCTTCTTAATTCTGTAAGCTATTTGGGTCAAGAACCTTTTCTTATTCCTCTTGGTATCTGTAGCCCAGGGACCAGAATTGAATAGGTTTCAGTAATACGTATTCAACAAGCGAACGACCTAGCACTTTCATACTTACGTGGGCCTTACAACTAAAGGAATACACTTGGCCACGGGGGTTAGAGACCATGGTATTACAGATTCTGTCATTCCCTGAAAGCTATGTCTGGGACTATGCAACAACAGGAAATATTTTGGCCAGTGGGCACAAAGACTGATCTGTTAAACTGATAGCGACTGGCAACAAACTGTTACTGCTGTTGTGTCTCCAGTGCTGTCAGATGTTTGGGTTTGATCTTGCTGATTAGGGGAATATCTCATTCTTCAGGGGATGCCCTTTTCCTCTCTGTGAGCCTGGCTGTTGTCACTCGCGGTTTCACTGTGGCAGGCACATCAGAGCGTGACTGCCTGGTAGCAAAAGTGGTCCTTGGCTGCTGCTGTGAAGATGAAGCCAACCAGTAATATGCTGTTGCTTCCCCACAGGCTGGTGCAAGAGAAGATGGATATTTTCCATGGCTCTTCAGCAATACTTGGAAATTTTTAGCTAGCGGGTGTATCACAAGAATGCTTAGATCCATTATTTGCCAAATGGTACGAGTTAGAGATGGAAACAATGTGGCAGAATCCTTATTCATTTCTCATCCACACAGGCTGCTTCCCATTTAGCTCTTGTATTCTACTTCATTTTAAGTATTCCTAATGTTTGGACATCTCCCACTCTCTACTCAAGATGACTTAGTCATCAGAGCGCAGTTGGGAAGTTTTCCCCTATCTTTCTTCTTTAATTGGTGTTTTGAAAGCTTTACTCCCTGGTGGGTGGCAGGGAGCTACCTTCCAGAACATTTGGTCCTGTCCAAAATGTCCATAAGACAGTCGGTCCATTCCAAATGGTTTTGGATAGGACCAAATATCAAAGACCCTTTGACATGGACCAAATGTCTCCATGGGCCTTTTGGACAAGACCAAATATGACTAGATATCAAGGACCTTTTGGCGTGGACCAAATGTCTGATGGACATTTTCGATAGGACTAAATGACTGCTGATTGGGAGCTATAATAAAGTTTGACATAAAAGATCTGGGCTCGAGTCCTAGCTCTAACACAAACTAGCTTTGTGACTTCGGACAAATCACTAACCATTTCTGAGTCTCATGTTCCTGATCTTTTAAATAGAGATGATTAGAATTGCTCTTATCTCCTAAGGTATATTAGTCTGATTAAGGGCATTCTAGTTCTGGGGCAAAACTATAACTAGTACTTCTTTTCCTCTAAACAAGTAAGCCATTACACTGGGAATGTAGACTCCCAAGCAGTGAACTTTAACACCACCTCCTCTCCTGCCAGCATCCAGTAGGGGGAGGAAGGGAGAGTATATGTGGCCCAAAAGGAAGTTTGATGTTTAGGGTTTCTCACCATTCCAGGCAGAGTATAGTTTACTCTGATGGCAGAGAGGAGAGTCGAGTCATTGTACACTCTGCGAGACCTTCGTGTCTGATTAGGGGATACATGTATCTTAGTGGTTCTCAACTGGGGGCAATTTTGCCTCCCAGGGGATGTTTGGCAATGTCTGAATACGTTTTTGGTTGTTACAGCCATAGGAGAAGGAGGGAGTGCTACTGGCATCTAGTGGGTTGAGGCCGGCGATGCTGCTAAATATCCTACAATACACAGGACAAGCTCCTACAACAGAGAATTATTTGGTCCCAAATGCCAATAGTGCCGTGGTTGAGAAACACTGATATATCCTATTTAATTCTGTCCCAGAGTTCCAGGACTAATCAGGATGAGCTGCATCAGGATGCAGAGAGCCCAGAGGAGTGGCTTGCCTGAGGACCATTTCTTGGTTTAGTTGTGGACCCAACACCTGATTGCCGCTCCAGGTTTTCAACCTAATGAGCCCTGTACTTGCTTATGACATCAACTTGCATTAGACTCTTCTCTGCCTTCTGCTCACCCTGAAATAGTCTCTTGCATCAATATAACCTGATGGTTAAGAGTATGGACTTTACAGAGAGAATGACTGCTTTGAATCCTGGCCTGTCATTTACTAGCCATGTGACCACAGATGACTCTCTGTGCCTTCACGTACTTGGCTATAGAATGGAGATATTAGTACTCATCTTGTATCGTTGGAAATTAATATGTGGAAATAATATTATATGCCAATTAATAAGCACTTAGAATGGTGCTTGGCACTTAGCAAGTGCTTACTAGATGATTACCATTATGTGCCTGACTGTACTCCAGAGCCAGTATGCACCAATATAACAACACTGTGTGGTCCCCATATTATTTCAGTTCAACTGGTCAGAACTTTATTTCATGCCTTACTTTGTGCCAGACACAGTGCTGAGCAGTGGGAAATAAAAATTGCCCTAAATGAACTCACAGGCGTGTAAGTTAATTTATTATTGTATAGTCCAGTGAGTATAATGGAACTATATTTGCTCCGCTATGGCAGCTCCAAATTGGGAGTGGTTAATTCTATCTGAGACAATCTGGAAAGAAAGTTAGTTTTTTTTCTTTTTGGAAGGTTAATTTTTATTTTTATTTATTTATTTTTTTTTTAAAGATTTTATTTATTTAATTTTTCCCCCCAAAGCCCCAGTAGATAGTTGTATGTCATAGCTGCACATCCTTCTAGTTGCTGTATGTGGGACTCGGCCTCAGGATGGACGGAGAAGTGGTGCCTCGATGCGCACCCGGGATCCGAACCCGGGCCACCAGCATTGCAGCGCGCGCACTTAACCACCAAGCCACAGGGCCGGCCCAAGGAAGGTTAATTTTTAAAAAATGACAAAGTGGTTTGGAGAAGGGCTTTTCAGATAGAAAGCAGAAACTTCTTATTGTCTAAACCCAGGATGGTTTCTCTCTTGAACCTTCTCCACATCTAAGCTGCTTGGTCTCCCTAACTGGTATCACTTTGAATTCATCTCCCTGATCTGCGGTAGCAGGAAGTCATCACTCCTTCTTGTCTGTCTCCACTTTTTCTGCCTGGATAAATAGACTTGTGTCAGAAAAGATATCTCTGTGTGGGAGGGCCTCTGAACACGCTCCTTTCATTTCTTTCCTGCTTGGAAGAGATACCACTGTAGGAAGCCCAAAAACGATCACTAATTTGGGGAGCCCATGCAGTAGACCAGCTGGACGTGGTACCAGAACAGCAGTGATCTGTGGAGTTGTTTGAACTGGTTCACCCTTGTGATGATCAGGAGAAAAATCCTTCCTGGTAGGGATCGGCTGGCTGATGGTGCAGAGAGAAACTCAGGACTTAAAAAAAAAAAAAAAGGAAATCTCTTTCTTGGAGTTTTTAGACCTTGGGAAGTGTACCTAAACTACAAAGTGCCATTTTGACGGAGAAACGGGGATTATGTTTTGCTTGTAACTGTATTTAATGAGCTACATTTGTTTTAAGAGTTGAGATAAACGTGTTTACATACCCAGTCTTACAGCCAGTCTCTTGAGCCAGGCTGTAATACTCTGAATGCAACGGTGAATATTGAAGCTTGGCTTGATGTGGCTGGGGGAGGGCGAGGGGTGTGAATCTGAAGAGAGCTTTTAAAACTTGAATATCTCTTTCATGTTTATCTGAGAGTGAAAATGTGAGTGAATGATCAATTAATTATGGCCCATACAGTTGTGGATAATTGCTCATTCTCTTTCAGAGAACTTTGCTTCCCCAAATACTTGCTGCATTTTAGACAAGGGGCTTAAAATTTAAACTTATTTTTATCATCAGAGCATGTCCTAGGGAAGGCAAGTCAGATGAAGCCTTTATTACTGCTAATTATAATTTCATACCTTTAGAGAAGCACCTGTGTTGATTGCATGCGAACTGCTGTTCTTTGAATGTATGCAGATTACATTATGTACATGGTACTCGGCCTCTTGTTTTCTTGCACAGCAAGTTGCCTCTGAGACGTGAAATGGTACTTTCAGAGTGGTGATAGACCCATCTGCAAATTTGTTTATAGTAATTAAACTATCAAAAGAATGTGGAATTCACTTGAATTCCAAAGGGCCTGATTTCATTAGCACCATGTTTGGGCTGACCCAGGATAAAACCGTGAGAAGCAAAGTGAACTCCCATCCTTGACATCAGACCTTCTCTATCCTCTCTTCTACTGCCTTAATGAAAAGTGCAGTTTCAGGATTTGCCTTGGCATGATTGCTGTTTTTTTGTAGGGGCTGTCCTGTGCATAGTAGGGTGTTTGACATCATACCTGACTTCTACCCACTAGATGCCAGTCACATCCCCTTCCCCAGTTGTGACAACCAAAAGTGTCTCCAGACATTGCCACATGATTCCTGGGAGGAAAAATTGCCCCTGGCTGAAAACCGCTTTGCTACTTGATGCTTCATTTATACAGAAAAGAAAGGAATCCATTAGAACGTGACTCTCAATTTTATGCTGGGCAAATGCACTAGGTTCTTTGATGTGGTTATCTGTAGAAAACCATATGTACTGATTTGCCCAGGCATGTCCTGTATTAGAGAATTAGGTCTAACATAAAAGTTAGATTTTTAAGCAGGGCAAGAGAAATGGGTTAGGGTCCACGTCTGGTGACAATTTGCCAAAGGTCAGGATACACAGCCACTAAATTTGGTTGCTAAACTTTGAAATCAGGACTAAGTCCAAAATCCTATTGGTTGTTTTGATTTTTCTGTCTGATTTCCCCACAGTGATCTACAGTAACTCTTCACAGTAAAGGGTCTCAAGAGCAGCCATAGTGGCAAAGATGCTGAAAGTGTTCATCCTTCTCAGTATCCAGAAGGGAAGAGAGCAAGTTTAGAGTTGTACGGCCCTAAATTCAAGTCTGAGCTTCAGCATTTATTTTTCTGTGGCCTTGGGAATATGCCCCCTCTATTTATGCCTCTATAAAATTGAGATGATAGCCTGAACACAAGGCTATCATAAGGATTAAAGTAGATAATGTATGTATAGTGTGGCGCCTGGCATATGTTAAGCACTCCATAAATTATTGATAATTAGATTTCAAGATAGAAAGGAAAGCAGGCAGAATCCTAGGGCTGTGACAGGCAAGAAGGGTCCTGAGTTGAGGAGTATCGTGAAGGGTTACTTGTCAGGACCCTCTGGCTTCCTGAGGTGCCTGCATCTGGAAAGAATACTCCTTGAGATCCCGTACCCTGAAGCTTAAGCTCTTCATCCCTTCCTAGGATATTTCACATTTATAGGGAACTATTGAAAAGCAAAACACCATCAACACCCAGTGTCCTGACTGTATAATGGTGGGATTTCGCCTGGGACAGTTTAGTGCAGACAGGCTAAACCTGAGTTAGAAGAAACCCAGCCTCCAGTTCTCTTCACAGACAAGCAGCTGTGTGGGCTTGAGCAAGTCTGTCCCCCCAGTCTTAGTTTTCTCACTGTAAAAAGAATTGGAACTAAGCCTTAATAGCTTCCTTCTCATAAAAAAAAAAGACTCTCAAAACGACTTTATAGCAATGTTAAAAGAATACTAAACGAAATTATATAGTCACCCATAACGCCATCATCCCTCCAGATCACTTGTGTGAGTGTCCTTTGTACTTTCATTTTCAAATTCTGTGAATCTAGAGGGTTCCTCCCAGGTAATGACAATATGGGTGACTTTTATTTTATCTTTGTGTATTCGTTTGTATTTTCTAAGTGTTCTATCATGCATGTATATCACTTTTCAAATCAGAAAACAGTTAATGCTGCTAATTTCTTTTTAAGTCTATGAACCTACAAATTGAATAGGCCAGTGGGGAAAAATACTCCCTACTTACAAGAAAACTTCCTATGAATCTTAAGACTTGAAATGTAGGCAGTGTGCGACCCTGCGGGGCCTGTGGACTGTTCCCTGAGAGATAATGTACCATGCAATGTGCTAATGAAGACAATGCATGATGTTTGCCCACTTTAAGCCCCGACTCCCAGCTGCATGTGCACAGGTGGCTGGCGTGGCGTCTTTGTTCTGGCCCATCACTCTGGGCAAAACAGACGTGTATAGCTTTTTGCTCAGTTGCTTCGATGGGTTTCAGTGCACCACATTTATTTTTTTTCATTTAGTACGTATATTAATAATCACTGAGCATTGCTCTAAGGCAACGCAGCATTGCGTAGAAGCTGTTCTACCAAAACAGGTGCAAATGTTTTTCTAAATCCTTCTTACAAATAAAGATGGCTATTTAGTTCTCAAAAGTAATAACAATTCCCATCCTTTATAGAGAAGAAGAAAGTCCTAGAGATGTTTTGATATTCCAGAGTATGGGAACAGACACATTCAGCTTCACTCAGAGAATCAGAAACTTCAGGGATGTGTTTGTATATTTCATTCATTCTCAAATATCTGAACTATGACATCAACTTTGAAAAATGGGTTTACTTAAACTCAAGTCAGGGGAATGATACTGATTATCATCTTTATCATTAATTTGACTAAATTCTCTGTTTTCTGGCTTTCTTTACCTAACAAGTTCTTTGGAAGTTGTCAGTATTTTGACCTGTGGACTCGTATGGTCTCTACAGGACATGCTGCAGTAGTTAAGGGCTCAGTTCTGGAGTAGAGGCTCAAGACCCAGCTCTACCACTTAACAGTGTTAGTTAAAATGGTACTGTCCCAACTTCTTCATCCATCAAGTGGAAATAATAGTACCTATCTTGTAGGATTGTTTTGAGGAGTCACTGCATATAGATTGCCTACAGGGGCGCCTGGTGCAGGTTCAATCTCAGTGACTGTTCACTTTTATTTTTATTGTCTTGCATGAAGGAGACTGCATTCTGTGGGTGACAAACCTGAAACAAACTTCCCTAAAACAAGACTTAACAAGGCAACAGGATCCTCACTTTGTGTCTATTCCAAGGCTTATTCAATAATCCAAATTGCCATGGTTTTAATGATCCAGACTATTTTTCCCTTTCTTCTTGCCTGTTGATGTAAATTGTGGTTCATTCAATGGGAAAAATTCACCTAAAACTTTTCTTCCCCTCTCATTAATGAAGTGTTCTCTGTCCATTTCAACTCCCCAGTGATCTCTCTCTGCCACAAACTCCAAGTGTTTCTTCATGTCAGTGTCTCATTAATTCATTCATGAAATGAGTGACATGCTTGTCCCACTTGCTAAGGAGACTGTATAAATCAGACAGAAATGGTCACTGCCCTCAAAGAGCTTGTCTTGAGGACCATGGTCTATATAATGTTTTTGAAATTTCCGTGTATCATCTTTTGTTCTCTGCTAGATGTTTTCCTCTTCCCAGTGCCTGATGTGGTGCTTTGCATCCATTGTAGGTGCTCAAAAAGTACTTGATGAGTAATAACTATAGAAACTGTAGTCATTCTTTACTGACAATTGGTGTACCCAGCTCTGTGCTTATTATATACAAAGTCTCGTTTAATCCTTGCAAACCTATGAGGTATCGGTGTTATTCTCCCCATTTTATAGTCAAGAAAGCAAAGACTTAGCAAGGTTAAATAACTTTCCAGGGTCCCAGACTTGGTTAATGGAAAAATCTGTATTTGAATTCAGATTTATCTCATTCTAAAGTCCGTGTTCTGAACTGTTTTCCTATGCTAGAAGGATAGATGCGTGGGTACATGCATAATCAGGCGAATGACTTGAATCTGAAGGAAGTTTATATTACATTATGTGTCCCCTGGTTTTCCTCTGGCTTTCCTTTTGGCTACTTCTCCTCAGTCTCCTTGGCTGGTCCCTCCTCACCTTCGTGAGTCCTAAACATTGGAGCTCCAGGGCTCTCTTCATGGACTTCTCTTTCAGTTTTTACTCACTCCCTTGGTGATCTCACCTAGTCACATGGTTTTAAACAGCATCTGTGTAGTGATACCCACGTTTACGTCTGAGTCCAGACATGACCCCTCCATCCTACTCCTTACTTTCTCTCTCCACTTGATGTGCGGAAGGCATGTGAAACTTATATATTCAAGATGGAGCTCCTTATATTCCCCACAACCTGGCCTCCCCAACCTGCTTCTCCTCCAGTCTTCCCCATCAATTAAAGGCAGTCATTCCAGTTGCTCAGGCTCCAAGGATGGAGTCATCCTTGATTCCTATTTCTCACACTGCACATTTAATTCATCAGCAAATCCTGTCAATTCAACCTTCAAAATATATTCAGAATCTATCTGACCACATCTCATCATCTTTATTGCCATTATTCTGGTTTAAGCCACCATGAACTCTCACCTCTATTATCTCAAGTCTCTTAACTCCTCTCTATTCTGCTCTTGTATACCCCTCCCCACCTCTTCTGCACACACTGCTAATGTGATCCTGTTAAAGTGCACATCAGATCATGTCACTTATCTGCCCAGACCTCTTCAACAGCTTCCTAATTCACTCAATCTTCAAAGCCCTACCTCGTCTGCTATGCCCTTACCTCCCAGACCTCGTCTCCTCCTGCTCTGCCCTGTGCCTCGCCTCTTCCTGCCACACTGACCTTCTTGCTGATCTGCAGGCACGCCAGGCACGCTTCTCCCTCTGGGCCTTTGCAATGACTTTTTCCTCTGCATGGCTCATTCCCTCACCTCTTCGGTTTCTTGCTCACATGTCACCAAATCAGTAAGGTCTATTTAAAATTGCATATCATCCCCACTTCCTGTCCCCCTTCTCTGCTTTTATCTTCTCCATAAGCAATCATCACCATCTAAAACACTCTACAATTTACTTAGTAGATGGTAAGCAGTATGGAGGCAGGGATTTTTGTCTCTTTCGTTATTGTCCCAGCCCCTAGAACACTGCCTGACACATTCTATACGCTCATTAAATATTTGTTGAGGGGCCAGCCTAGTGGCTTAGCGGTTAAGTTCACACATTCTGCTTTGGTGGCCCGGGGTTCGCCAGTTCGGATCCTGTGCGCAGACCTACTCACTGCTCGTTGAGCCATGCTAAGGCGGCGTCCCACATAGAAGAGCTACAACTCTACAATTATGATACACAACTATGTACTGGGGCTTTGGGGAGAAAAAAGAAAAGAAAAGGAAGATTGGCAACAGATGTTAGCACAGGGCCAATCTTCCTCAAAAAACATATTTGTTGAATGAATGAATAAACTGTGCATTTGCTTTGTGCGAGGCACTATAGTGAGCATTTTGCATTCATTATTAAATTGTAAAATATTCACCATGATCCTTTGGATTAAGTAATCTTATTGTACATAAAATTTTTTGTATTTATTGTATTTACAGATGAGAAACCTGCACTTGGAGATAGTAAATCTTGCGCAGGGTCACACAGCTAAGTGTAGACATGGGTTGGATTAATCTCAAAAACTCCTGCTCCAAACAGTTACTTTCTGCTGGTTTTTGTATGCCAGCCCAGATCGCTGTCCCTCCCTTTCTTAGAAACACATGCAGTTTTAGCCCTCTTGGGACATTTCCGTCTGGTGGGCTGCAACATGGCATTTCTCAGTGTCCTGTGAAGGGGGAAGCATTCTTTGGGGGAAGAAAGGAGAATCAATGCTAGTGATTACTTTTCTTTCACTGAGCATAAGGGATTGGGTGGGGGGAAGGTTTAGGATCAAAATTTATTTTAAATGACATTTGTAGGAAAAATGTTAAGCACATTGTTTTAGTTCTTGCAGGGCGATAATCCACCATATCTGAGAGTGCCAAGCAGTCTCACAGGACACCTCGGAGCTCAAAAGACGGCTCCCATGGTTACTTTGGGGAAAGCCTGACTTAGCTGTTTCATCTGTATTTTTGATTTTTCTACCTAGTTTTCAAGCTCTTGCAGGGCAGGCGACCACGTCTTCCACTAGCAGCCAGTGAAGCGCTAGTGACTGTTAACATAAGATAAACAAAATACTAAGTTCCAAACTGGCGGAATAAAGGAAAACACGACTGCATGGAGTTCACTCCTCACCCTCTCTTTCAGAGTCTCCACACCAGGCCTGGAGTTGGCACTGATCTTCATGCCTGTTTATTCCTCCACTTTGTTGTTAATGCTCAAGATGTCGATGGAATTATGTGCAAATAATGCATTGGTGCTCTCAGAATTGGGTTGTTTCAGCCATAATCACCTCTCAGATTCTAGGATTCTTCCAGTGGGACCTGAAGGTAGAGGGTCAGTTTTAAAGAGAATCTTCATACGGCTTACAGCTCCTAAAAGCTTTTTTTTCTGTTTTGTTTTGATTTTTAGCAAGAAGCAGTTTAGTTTCCCTGAAATCTTAGTACTCTCTCTGGAGCAGTTCATTTGTTGGACAAAGAGGAGCAGTTAAAAGGCATTAGGAGGAGTTGCCCTGCTGGGGTAGGCCTGGGTGCAGGAGAGAGAAGCTGAGCTGTCTGTCAGGCGCCGTTTCATGCGGAATTCCTGCTGCAGCTCACCTTCTCGGCGTCTCTCTCCTCTTGCACATGTTACAAAAAGTCCAGTGGATTCAAGTCCTTGGGAGAACGTCTCCGAACTTGCTTCTTTGAAACTCATTTGTTCCTTGCAGAACCTAGCTGAAAATAGAGAAAAAACAAAATATAATTGTATAAAAGTCATATGTATCTACACTCTAGAAGCCAGTCTACATTTTTGAAGGGATGTAAGAATGGTTTTCACCCTGCACCTAAGATTTCCTTGTTTGGGGCTATTCCTCCAAGATTCTGATTTAATTAGTCCAGGGTAGATAGGGCATCCGTATTTTATTTAGGACACCACTATTTTCCTTTAAAGCTTCCCTTGTGATTCTAACATGCAGCCAGGATTGAAAACTGCTGCTTTAAGCAAGCTCTGGTCTTGGTGCTGAGAGAATCAGCACCTCCTGCGGACTTCATGTAGTGCTTTGGCCCGAGAAAATATGACCCAGTCGGAGCTGAAAGAATATTTAGGAAACACAGGGGCTTTAAATTAGTGACTTCATGCTGAAGACCTAATCAGCGTTTCAAAGGGCAGTGATAGCAAGTAATGCCCATTGATGAAATGAGAAGCTGGGATTGACAAAACCAGTTGAATTAATTAATATATTTACCCGACGATGTACTGAGTCTCTCTCATAGACTGATTTTATTCTAGTCATCTTTTTCCCTCTCTGTACTTCTCTCCCCTTCTCCCTCATTTGTATCCACACTTTCTCTACTTCTTTATTGCTTCTTTAGCTTTCATCTTTGATTTATATTTCTCCACTTTTCCCTTCCGTTTTTCTTATTTTTCTATTTGGCCAGAGTATGAGATGAGGTTATTTTGTGTTGTCTATGATGTTTATTGAAGAATTGTATATGTCTCCAGTGATTTATTTTAAAGGCAAATTAGTTGGACAATTTATATTTCTCTTAATTTACAAAGCCTTCATGTTATTATTTTTTATTTATATGTTATCCTGAAAAGTTTGCATCCCAAACTCCACTCTCCCCATCTTGTAAGTTGTGGGAACATAATAGAAATAGATTTCCTCCCTGAGTTAGCGCCACGCAAGTTAAATTAGAATCTTCTTAGCTGACTAATGCTCCTTTCTCCTCCTCTGTATTGTGGATTTATAAGTGTTAACTTTAATGTTTCAGAAACCAAGCACAAAATAGCACAGATTTTCTGCTTATCTTTGGAAATAAAGGGATTAAGTGAATCACAGACATATTTGCTTTCCTGTAAACATCTCGTTTAGATGTCAGGGATGTGTGTGTTCTGTTGTTACCTTACTGACATTCATTGAAGGTGGTGGAGACAGGGGTTTGTCTTCAATAAATGGCAAAGTTAAGCTTAATTTAAACTTCACACCGTAATTAATCTGTACCGTCTTGCTTTGACATGTTTTTTGTCAGTTTGGTGTCTGTTTTGTTTTGTTTCTTAGGTTTATATGTGCTGAATTTCCCAGCTTCCATCACTTCTTCTTCGATATCTTCCTCCTCCCCATCACCATCCTGACCGTCATCATCATCACACCATCATCACCACCATCACCAACACTGTCACCACCCAAAGGCCCTAGGAAAACCTAATTGAGATCTGAATCCCTGTGCAAGAACCTGACCTACCAGGGTTGTTTCTGAAAACTCCATTTTAATGACCTCACATAGATTAATTTGATTTTCGGAGTTCCAAACTTATTTTTTCCTGTGCTGCTCACTGCCATGAGTCTTGGATTCAGGCTCACGGTCCCCAGGGGAAGCATGAGAGGAAGAAGAGAATAGGAGAGGGGTTACATAAAGGGCATGGAAGAATCGCCTAACGTGTTGGCTTCCAGCTTTCAATCCCCTCTCCATTCATCCATTTCTCTAAAAAGGAAAAGAAATGGAAAAACCATTAACCACTTTTATTTTGATGGCAGGTACATTATACCTGAAAACAAGATTGAAGATCTTAAAATTTCTCCAACCTCAGCAAGACCTCTAGTGACCTGTGGAGTAGGTACTTGAGAGATTGCCAGCGCAGAACTCAATGAAGTGACTGGAGGCAGATCACAATATATTAGATGCTAGGCACACACAAGTTTGGGAAAGTGACAGCCTGTAGTATTGGTTATTGGCTTGTGAATTGAACTTTAAAATTACATTAGATATTTCTTTAGGGGTCAACAGAAGAGGCTCAGTGGAATGGATATCTTCCATAAGAAAATTGTTACTGCCCTTGTATGTCTGGGTTTAGGAACTCTGGATGGGTGGGAAGGGTCCCATATTCATCCTGGTCCAGGTTAAAGCTTTCTCACGACTAGAAGACATGATGTAGCTCTGTAGTTGGGTGGTCTGCACTTTTTGAGACACCATTGGACCTTACATTTGCACAGACAACTGTTATAGATGAAACGTTGTGGCTGGAATGGCTTTTTGATGTTCAGCGAATGCTGTTGTTAAACCAGAATCTTGGGAGGTTAGAGTCCACCTGTATTTGGTTGTCAGTTATATATCTGAGGCCAGTTAGCTTACTTGACTAGGACCCAGTGATAATGAGAACCAGTCTATGACATCATACAAGTCAATTTCAGAGATGTTTTATCTTCATCTTGGATTCTTTATTTTCTTTTGATTCTATTTTCTTCTAGCATGTTAACTTTTACCTGTTTAACTCAATGGGGGAGTAAGATATCTAAAGTTGCTGGTGCTTTTGTAAAAAAGAAGTTCTAAAACTTATTTGTTAATTTTACTTTGTTCAGATTAGAGCAGAAATATATGTTCATATTAGAGAATGAAGATAAGAATCACCGATGATTTCAAAGCCTCCACCCCAGATATAATTAATATTCATGTGCTGGCACGTTTACTTCCAGGCTTTCAATATGCATATATCTATCACTATTGTCAGTTTTTACATCAACATCAATGGTTGAATAAAATAAGTATCATACTTTTAATACCATATTTCCCTTGACTGTTGTATCATTAGCATTTTCCTAGGCTATAAATATTCTTTTAGAAAATGATTTATGACTGTGTATCATTGCATTGCATAGACACACCATTCTCTGCACTTCCCTATTATTAGAAATTTAGGTCATTTTCAATTTTCACTTTTATAAATAATGCTTCAGTGAACATCCTTGTATATAAATCTTGTTTAAATCTCTGACTATTCCCTTTGAGTATATTCTTATGTTAATACTCAGAATTTTTTTCAGGTAAAATACTATTTCTGTGGGGCTTGCTAAATCTGTAATGTATTCTTTAAACTTCTTGGCGGTTGCAAGGTGACACTGTGTTCTGGGAAGAAACTGAATTAGAGTGTAGAAGACTTAGATTGAGGACAAGTGCTGCGACTTCTTAGTTGTGTGACTTGGGGCAGGCAGTTCACCGCGCTGGTCATTTTTCCTGCCTTGTTTGCACATTGGGGAGTACGAAACGTGTGTTACTTGCTTTTTCCGGTTGTTGTGAGGGTCAAATGAGGCAGTGAAAAGAACAGCACTTTGTAAACATTAAAGTACTTTACTCTCATGAGATTTCTCTTAATATTTCTTTGTACAGCAGATCTTTTTCAAGTGGGCTGTATCTTTTTCTTTGTTTTAATTTATTATTAAGAATTTTAGACAAATGGAATGATACGAAAAATAAACTAATACAAAAAATGCAAAGATACAAAAAAAAATCCATGCGGCTACCATCTATTTTAAGAAATAAAACATTTCTTATGTATTCATTGCTAATCTAATTGAGGCGTTGTACCCCCACTCCAATTACATTGCCTCTGCACCCCCCAAATACTCTTCAGAATTAGGTCTCTATCATTTCCAGTATGTCTTTATAACTTCGCTGGCTTTGAAGTTATACAGTTTATTTCTCTATTTCTGATTGTTACCCTTAAAATTTTAACATCCAGACTTAGCATAACAAAATCTAAAGTTAATATTTCGTCCTTCTGAAAAGACTTTTCTTAGAATGCTTTAAGTGCGAACCCCTCTTTCTGTCTTTCATGTTACTTTTTTCAGAATTTTAGTTCTATTTTCTTTCGTTACTATCCGAATTAGTGGCTATTTATATTATTATCTTGCATGGTCATTGTTGGTGTGATTTCTGCACGTGCCCTGTGCTCTCCATCCCTTCCTGCCTCTCAGTCTTTGTTCTGGCTTATGTTCTTTTGGTCAAAGTGTATCTCTGAAAAGTTTCTTCACTGAGAACTATCAGTGGTAAACACTTTAGTTTTTGTGTGAAAATGACTATTTCACTTTTATTCTTAAATAATCATTTATCACAATATTTAATTGTAGGTTGTCAGTTATTTGCTGTCAGCATTTTAAGCACCATCTGTGGTCTTCTGGCTTCCCCCTGTGGGTGTGGAGAAGTCGGCTGCTTTGGTCGTCAATATTCTTTTTCAAGTGATGCTTCACTCTGACTACTTGTATAATCTTCTTTTTCTTTGATCATCTGCAGTTTTATTATGATTTATCCAGGTGTGGATTTCTTTATATTTATCCTGTTTGGTATTAATTTCCTGAATTTGAGGATTGGTGACTGTCATAAATTCTGGGAAATTTTTAGCTGTTCTCTTCAGGTTTTGTCCCTTCCACATCCTCTCTATTCTCTGTCCCTTAGAACACAAATTAGGTTTTCTCACTCTGCCTTCCTTGTCTCTTTACCCATGTTTCCATACGTTCCATGGAAGGTTCTATGCTGCATTCTTTTTAATTTATTTAGATATATCTGTCAGTTAATGAATTCTTTCTTTAGTCACTGAATTTGTAATTTTAGTCATTACACACACATGCACTCATACACACATCACATATATGTATACACACACACAGATATTTCTAGAAGTTCTGTTCTTTTTCAAATCTATCTGATCCCATTTGATAGTCTCTTTTTCCTTAGTTGTATTTTTGAGTCCATCTTCAGTTTTAAAAAACATTTAAAACATATATGTTTTATAGTATATATTGTAAAATTCTATTATCTAAAGTTATTATTAGTCTTATTCCACTGTTTGTTCTTTGTCTGCTTACTCTCATTCATGGTGCCTTGTTTCCTTGTTTAGTAATTGTGGATTGTGAACTCATTTTCAGCAGCACTTAGCTATGAGAATCCTGTGAAGCCTCGATTAAGAATGTGTCTCTGGGGCCGGCCCCGTGGCTTAGCGGTTAAGTGCGTGCGCTCCGCTGCTGGCGGCCCGGGTTCGGATCCCGGGCGCGCACCAACGCACCGCTTCTCCGGTCATGCTGAGGCCGCGTCCCACATACAGCAACTGGAAGGATGTGCAGCTATGACATACAACTATCTACTGGGGCTTTGGGGAAAAATAAATAAATAAATAAAATTATAAAAAAGAAAAAAAAAAAGAATGTGTCTCTGTAGACCAATACTGTTCAATAGCATTATTTCTGCGATGATGGAAAGGTTTTATTTCTCTGCTGTCCAGGATGGTAGCCACTAGTCACATGTGACTTCTGAGCACTTGAATGTGGTTCTTAGGAACTGAATTTTAATTTTAATCAATTAAAATTTAATTTAGTCATATGTGGCTTGTGGCCAACTTATTGGACAGCACAGGCCTAGAGAGTATTTGATTTTTGCTTCTTCCAGGTGCACTCAAGAACTACAAATTTAGGGCTATTTTATGTTAATTTTTTGGCCTGAGGTATTCCAGACAACACAGATAAATCGATTTGATCCTGAAACTGTCAGTATAGGCCTGTGGTTATAGAAATTCGGGGGGATATTGTTATATACACAAGAGAGGCACATTCCTTACCCATCTCCCTTTTCTGGTGGCCCCATAAATTATTAGCCCATTCTTTCCCCAGTGCATGAGTAGTTCTTTAGGAGTCCCAGCTTTATTTATGAATTTCATTTACAATCCTGGGAAAATTGAAATCCTTCTCTCCTTTCCTGAACCTTGAAACCTGACGGTCATTTGGTGAGCGATCACTTGTATCTCTGGTTTTCAGCTCCCTCTTCCTTTGTAGTCCCTGCAAATTTCACCTACATTCTTGCAAGCTCAGAGAGTCATTTAAAAGAGTATTTTTTCCAACATTATTAACTGTTATAAAATAGGTAATTATAAGGACATTTATTCTGCCTTATTGCTGGAAATTTGTCTCCAATTCTTTTTTTTTTTTTTTTGTGAGGAGATCAGCCCTGTGCTAACATCTGCCAATCCTCCTCTTTTTTTTTTTTTTTTTTTTGCTGAGGAAGACTGGCCCTGGGCTAACATCCATGCCCGTCTTCCTCCACTTTATATGGGACGCCGCCACAGCATGACCTGCTAAGCAGTGCATCGGTGCGCACCCGGGATCCGAACCGGCGAACCCCGGGCCACCGCAGCGGAGCACACGCACTTAACTGCTTGCGCCACCGGGCCGGCCCCTGTCTCCAATTCTTTTTGACTGACTCATTTCTTTGTAGTGGACGGGTCTGGAAGCTTTTCTTGCTGGGCATGGAGAGAGGTATTTGTTGGCAGTTAAATGACAGAACAAGAATGTAAATAGGTCTTTTTCATGGGCCGTCAACTTCATGAATAAAATAGATGAAACATAATACTTTGTATTGGGAATACTGTTTACTTATTTATAGTTAGGGTTTAACATACCCGGTTTATGAGCAAACTGAAAGCATCCTATTCTCCCAGCTGCCGCAAGGCACATGGGATTATTGATAAGTGAGCCAAGAGTCCATGTTGGGAAGGTCAAATTACCTTATTGCAACTGTACAAGAAATCCGGAAGGTAATTGTGAGGTTCAATCAGCGACACAATGGGTTGTAAATACTTTTGTTTTTTTTTTTTTCCTTTTGTATTTGGTTGGTTTTGCAAAGATAATCTTGGTTTAATGAGTCTATTGGTGATAAGTAGTCAATATATTTTCTATCCCTCTCCACTTTAAAATGGATATATAAATTAGATGCTAACACAGGAAAAACAAATAATACAAAATGAGAAGGCCAAGGGTAATTTGTACTACAAAGAGAAGTGTAGGAGTATACCTTAGCTCATAAAAACAGGAAGAGGCTAGCAGTGATGGCTCATTTTCTGAATCTTTTAATTTTATTCTATCAACACTATCATCGTAATTGCCAATATTCACTGAACACTTACCATATTCCAGGTACTGTTTTAAAAGCTTATTAGCTTTTTTGAAAATGCTTCAACTACTATATAATGTAGTTTCCATTATAACTCCCATTTTCAATTGAGGACATAAGCACAGAGAGATTGACAAACTTGCTCAAGTTCATACAACTGATAAACAATAAGCCTGGGATTTGAACCCAGACTCCAGTGTCTGACTCTTAACCACTGTGCATTGTTTTAGAAATACACTCTAATGTTGCGCATATTGATTTCTGTAATTACAGAATCAATGGTATAAGTGAATATTTTAGGTGTGCTTTCTCCCATACCAAGGTTTTTTTTTTTTTTTCCTGTCACACGGATGCTGGTTCAATGATGCTGTCAAGGATCTGGGCTCTTTTAGTTTTCTTCCTTCCATTCTTAGCATGTTCGTTTTCATCCTCAGGCTTGCCTCATGGTTGCAAGATGGCTTTTGTACTCTAGACATCACATTCTTGTTCAAGGTAGGAGGAAAGGAAAAGTAGTGGCAGTTATGTCTGTCTCTTTAATAAGGAGAGAAAAGACTTTCCCTAAAGCTCCCACAGAGACAACCTCTTCTGTCTCATTGGATGATATTGTGTCACATGGCCACCCTGGCTGCAAAGGATGTTGGGAAGTTGTGTGTCTCACTTTTTTAAGATTCTATAGTAGAAGGAAGGCAAGGAAGGTTTTGGGAATGGGCAGTGAGATAGTTAAATAAGTGTCTGCTACAGTGGTGTGCTGGAAACTTAGATTGGATGGAATCTATTGGTTAGATGAATTTTCTGGGACTCATTTGGATAAGAAAGTCACAATATGGGGCCAGGAAGGCCCACTTTCATTAGCTCTGCCTTCTCCTTGCTTATACTGGTGTAGGCACTGAGGATGTATATCTGCAGACCCAGCCCCATTCAATCCCAGAGCCAAGCATATGTGCACCAGCTGATGGCTGGGATCTGGAATTAATCTTGTTGTCTTGACACCAGGCTTCTGGAATGCCTGGCTGAGACCCTAGCTTCCACCTGTTTGCTGAGTGTTCTAGTATTCCCTAAGTGCCAAAGGGTTTCTGCAGTTCCTGTGGTTGGTGTTCAGCCTTGATTTCTTGACTGTACTTCAGACCCTCCTTGGCATCCCCACATGCTGGGCTGAGGTTAGGACACCTGGATTAGTTTTATGCAGGCCCATTCCCTTGATACATGCAGGCCTATGTTCATTGAATCATGACACCATTACTGCCAAGAAGCTCCTGCCGCCTGGTTGGCTGTCACGGCTCCTACCTATGGAGTAAATCAAGCTACCAACAGGGCAGTCTCAGGTTCAACATGACTTGGGAATACTGCTTGTTTTATTTGCCCTCTTCTCAGGCTTACCCTTTTCTGACTTTCACATGCTACCCTTCCTCCTGTTACATGCTTCACTGCCAAGGCTGCCCAAGCCGTGTCCATGTTTAGGACCAAAGCTGTCCTATGTCCACACCTTCCCAGGCCTGAGGCAGAGACTCCCAGTAGTCTCTTCCATAGTAGACAATTTTAACATGGCCTGAGACTTCCTCAATTATCCAACTAACTTTCTATTCTATTTTCTAGTATCTAAAATCCCACAACAACAAGTAGTTCCTCATTTTAGCCAACTTAACAAGGAGTTATTGGCACCTTCTAGGTTCTGGGCTCTGAAGTGGGGATACAGTTATGTAATATATTGCCGTCCACATTATAGCCTAGCAGAGAAGACCAGAATCAACACAGTTATCACAGGGTGAAGGTTTTATGAAAGGGGTAATACACAGGGGAATGTGAGGGGGTCTAATCTATCCAGGGAGGTTAGAAATGCCTTCCTGAGGGACAGGTTGGGACCTGTAGGTAAGGGAGGACGGGAAGGTGGGTCAAGCAGCATATGGGGCTAGGGCAAGTGTGGTAAGTTCAGGCCTGTACTGAGAAAGGCCTTACCCTTGGTTTAATGCTCTGCTGTTGCCATCTTGAAATTCTTAATAATTTTTGAACAAATAATTTTTAACTCTTAATAATTTTTGACCCTGCATTTTCATTTTGCACCGGGCCCCACAAATTGAATCCAGTCCTGACTGAGAGGAATCCAGTACAGTCATGAGTCTCATGATGATGTTTCAGTCAAGGATGGACCACATATACGATAGTAGTCCCAGAAGATTAGCACCATACAGCCTAGGTGTGTAGTAGGCGATACCACCTAGGTTTGTGTAAGTCACTCTATGATATTCACACAATGACGAAATCGCCTAAGGATGCATTTCTCAGAACACATCACCATCATTAAGCGATGCGTGACTGCTGAAGGGTCGCTATCGGAGTAGATGAAGAAGAAGTAGGTAGTTTGCGAAAAGAGAAATACCTGTGGGAAAGTGACAGTAATTATCTTTTATTCAATCATTTATATTTAACAAATATTGAATAACTACTACACATGTCAGACACTGTACCAGGTACTGGGAAATTGTAGTGAACAAAACCAACAAACAAAGCAAATCCCTGCTCTCATGGAGTCCACTTTCTAGTGGGGAGACAGACACTAAACAATACTACGTCAAGTGGTGATAGAGCATTCTGAAAGAGCAATGCAATAGGGTAGGAAGAAATGATGATGATGGGGAAATGTAGGGGGTGTGTGCCATTTTACATAGATTAGTCAGGGAAGCTGTGGCCATGTAGATAGGGTGTGATGAAAGAGGAGATAGGGGTAAGGGGGGCATGGAGAGGTGATTGTGTTGGTCCTTGTAGGCTATGGCAACAGGGACTTTGGTTTCACCCTGAGTAAGAAAGGAAGCCATTGGAGAGTTTGCAGCAGATGAATGACATGTTTTATTTGTACCTTAGAAGTATCATTCTGACTGTGTGTTAAGAATAGACTGATGCGAGGCAAAGGCAGAAGCAGGAAAATCCATTATTATGCTATTGCAATAGTGTAGCACATGAGGATAGTTGCTTATAGAGTTCTAGCGGAAAAAGTGGTGAGAAGTGGTTGGCTTCTGGATAGATATATCATGAGGCCGATAGGATTTGTTGATGAGATTGGATATAGAGTGTGAGAAAGAGTAAAATGGAGGTCAATTCCTTATTAATCATTTACATGTTAGTGCCAATAAGCATATTTAATCCCTTGCTGAGAGCAAATCTGATAAAGGAAGATAGAGAATTCAGGGAAATGAAAATGAAACAAAGGGAGGACTGGGAACATTTCAGGGAAACATTATATGCTTATAGTTTTGCCTTACTCATTTTTATGAGAAAGCTAGTGACATTATATCTCATTCATATTATATGCAGGACTGAAACAAAGCATTCCAGTAAAGATTGATACAGGTAAGATTGAAAAGCACCCCCAGTGGCTGGCCCCGTGGCTTAGCGGTTAAGTGTGCGTGCTCCGCTACTGGCGGCCCGGGTTCGGATCCCAGGCGCGCACTGACGCACCGCTTCTCCCGCCATGCTGAGGCCGCGTCCCACATACAGCAACTAGAAGGATGTGCAACTATAACATACAACTATCTACTGGGGCTTTGGGGAAAATGAAAAAAAAGGAGGAGGATTGGCAATAGATGTTAGCTCAGAGCCGGTCTTCCTCAGCAAAAAGAGGAGGATTGGCATGGATGTTAGCTCAGGGCTGATCTTCCTCACAAAAAAAAAAAAAAAAAAAGAAAGAAAAGCACCCCTAGAAAGGTAGATGAAGGAATAAGAAATATTGGGCTTGCTGACTGGCTTGTTCTTTAGAGTAATTTTATCATTTATGCTGATAGTTCTCAAATATTTATCTGACAACAGATGCTGGCCTAGTTACATTGGAATCACCATCAGCACTTGCTAAAAATAGAGATCCCTGGGCCCCATCCCTCCCAATTCCAATAACCTACTAAGTTTGTGTGGTGTATAGTTTAAGAAAGCTTCCGCTGTGGATTCCCATGCATAGATGTTTGGGAAACTACTGGTTTATGATATTTCATTGATGATGCTTTATCAAAGCCTTGCCAAGAAAATTCTGGACAGGCAAGAAAGCAAATAGTAAACCAGCATGGGAATCATGCATTTAATGAGTCAGCCAGCTGTGTATAGGCTGAGGGATAAAAATATGTTAGTCTTCATGCCTTTTAAAACCTGGGGAAATAAAGAAATGGGTTGCCACAGAAGCTGGAGTTTGGTTGCGTTGCCTTTTATATTAGGAACGTGTGTACTAACAGTGTTGTCTTGGCAACTTGCTGAAGGAGAAAGAATGAACACTAGATTGAAAAAATATGGGTTCTAGTACCAGTTCTGACACTGACTTGTTATGACAGTGGTGCGCTGGAACTGGCTTGTGAGAGCCAATTATGAAATTTTCAGGAATCTTGAGAGCAAATTAACACCATATTAAAAGTTAAATTATATAAATGTACAATTAAATAAATTGTATTAAAAACAAAGGTAATAAATACTAAAAACTCATCACTTCCTAATTATTTTTCTATGTTTTAGTGTTACTATTTATCATCTTGTATTGTATCTGTGTGGTAGAAATGCTGTATAATGGTTCTTTGGACTGAATTGTGTTCTCCTGAAATTCATATGTCGAAGCTCTAACCCCCCATGTCACTATATTTGGAGATAGGTAAGGGGGTAATTAAGGCTAAATGAGGTCATCAGGATGGAGTCCTAATATGATAGGATTACTGTCCTTAGAAGAAGAGACACCGGAGATGTGGCACTCTCTCTCTTTCCCCCTTTCTTCTCTCTCAGGTCACAGAGAGAAGGCGGCTGTCTGCAAGCCGGGAAGAGAGATCTCACCACAAACCAAATCAGCCGGCACTTTGGTCTTAGACTTCTCAGACTCCAGAACTGTTAAAAATAAATTTCTGTTGTTTAAGCTCCCCAATCTGTTGTATCTTGTTATGGCAACCTGGGCAGACTAAGACAAATGGTATGCTGCTCTGCATTTCTTCTCAACCCCACATTTAGTGACATCATGTCAGTAGCTTGAAATTGGCCATGGTAGGAGTATTTACATCACAGAAATTGGCAAATGCTACAAACCGGAGTTTATTTGATTTATTGTTTTGTTGATTGTCTAGACCGAGGTTTGACAAATTATGTTCTATGGAACAAACCCAGCCCAGGATTGTTTTTATATAGCTAGAGAGCTAGGCGTGCATTTTACATTTTTCAAAAGTTATAACAAGAAACAAGTAAAAAAAAAATACACAAAGAAGAATATATGACACAGACATATGTGGCCTGCAAAGCCTAAAATATTTACTATCTGGCTCTTTACAGAAAAAGTTTATTGACTCTTGGCCTAGACTAAAGAAAGTGATGGAGAAAGTGTTAATAATAGAGTAAACTTCAAAGCTTTTCATGTCTGTAGTAGTTACATTGTGATAGTACAAAAAAAAAATGGAGGAAATAGTCTTCTGGGACTCAAAAACTATTTTCTAAATCAGCAAAGAAGTCTCTCAGCACTGGCAAGTCAATGAAGTTCTGAAATATGTCTTTGTTGCTTCACTTTTGTCTTACTCCTTAGTGTAAATAAAAATATCAACCAACATTCATGTTGGAACTTCACTCGTTCATCAGTTGCGAGCATAAATTGGCTGTGGCTACAAGAATTCAGCAAAAATACACAAAAGTATTTTGTGAGAATCAACTGGCTATATGGAATTTACAATAAAGGCTATTGCATATTTTATTATTATTTGTAGTACTCTGCATCCTTTATAGCAGTAAAACTGTAATAAAGGTATGTGCATATATATGTGTATTCTAGGTATAGATTGCTACACAATTAATTACTATAGACTGATTGGCTCAAACAGCATACATTTATTATCTCACAGTTTCTATGGGTAAGGGATCCAGCACAGATTAGCTGAGTTCTCTGCTCAGGGTCTCCCAGGGTTGTAATCAAGACGTCAGGTAGGCTGTGTTCTTATCTGGATGCTCAACAGGGAAAGAATCTGCTTTCAGGCTCCGTCAGATAGTTGGCAGAATTCATTTCCTTGAGGTGTAAGACTAAAGGCCCTGGCCCTCAGTTGCTAGAGGCCAGCCTCAGCTCCCTGCCATGGGGGCCTCCCACATGGTCACTTACTTCTCAAAAGCCAGGTAGGGAGAAAGACACTCTCTAGTGGGAGTCTACTGGCAAGATGAAATCTTATAGAATGTAAGTTAATCACAGAAGTGACATCCCACTGCTTTTGCGTGTCACAGATTCTACCCACATTCCAGGGGAAGAGCATACACAAAAGTGTGAACACCAAAAGATGGGAAGCACGAGGGCCACCTTAGCGTGTGCCCATCACAGGGTGTATGGGTTTTGGAGACAGGGGGTGAGGGAGGAGAAGTGGTTGTTAAACATTTACCAGCACACCACTGGGTGCTGGTCAAATCACCAGATGTCTTTGAACTTTAGTATCCTCATTTGTAAAATTAAGGTATTGGACAGCATATCTCAACTTGGGCTCCAAGGAACACTTGGAGATTCACAATGTGCATTAGCAGCTGAGGTTTTTTTTTTTTTTTTTTTTTGACATTTTAAACTTAATTCAACTTTTCCTAAACATGTTTGACCAGGGAACATTTTTAAAATGAAATACGACTTACCGTCCTGTGGAGCTTGTGTTCTGTGGCACTCTCTTTGGGAAGCTCTAGCCTAGGTGATTTCCAAAATCCATTTAACACTTAATAATTCTGTCATATTTTTACTTAACTTTTATATTCCACCGCAGGATCTTTGCACCAGCTGTTTCCTATACATGGAAATTCTTTCTCCAGCTCTTTGCTTGGCTAGCTTTTTCTTACCAACTCATATGTCACTTTCTAACACATTTCTTTCCTGACCATCCTTGTTCCTCACTACTCTCTCTGGTCTGTTGCCATATGTCATTTTATCCAATGCATTTATCACTCTCTGAACACACTGAGCTAAAGTTTTGGAGAGACTGGGCAGGGGTAGAGTAGTGCACCTGAAACTGTGGTATGTGGACTAATGCTGCTCTGCAGATGTTTGTTACTAGACTATGACAAGAAGAGGAGCTTACCCCAGAATGTAAATCAACGAAGTCACCAAGTGTGCTGCTCATCTCAGATGACATTTTTGTCCCTTTCTTTATTTGTATTGTGTTTTTTGTCTATGAAGGAAGTAGTGTGCTGATTTACATTCTGGTACAAAATCTTTAACTTATGGACTGGAACAAAACGTACTCAGAAGAACCACTTTGAGTAACACTGAGTTAGAGGATGAGGAAGGGTTGAAGAATCAAGGAGGTAAGAAGGAATTGGAATAAGACTTGATGGGCGATAGATAGTGGGTCAGAGATGAATGGAAGGTGCTATGTTTAAGAGAAAGGGGGAGAGTTCTAGATGAGAGAAACCCCAGGGATTTTTCTTTTTAAAGCAAATATTTACTCTGCTTTTAGAGAATTTCTATATAAAGAAAAAATTACCACTGCTGTATAATTTTCTGGGTGGGGAAAAATTCAGTATTCTGGGGGAGATCTCTGTTAAAAATCTCCAGCATCATCATTGCCAACTGGTTCAGTTTTCATTGTGTAAAACAAAAGGATGCAGTCATATAGCAGGTTTGGCTTTATGAGTCCCCATGCAGGGGCCAACAGAGAGGAAAATCCTTCTCTAAAATGCATGAAGCTGGAAAGTGAAAATTCCCCAAGGCAGTCTGGGATCGTTTCTGAGCTAACATAGTTCTCCAATGTACTTTTTCTGTTGACACACACCTTTCTTTGGCTTTTAGTGCTGCAAAGTCTTCTTTTGAGGCGAGCTCAGCCCTGTTGCAATGGATTCAAGAAATGTTAATAGTTTTGTAGAAATTGTGTTGTTTAATATTTTTACTGATACTAAAATAACACAATTACTTCAAACATAATAGAAAATACAGATAACATAAAAATAAAAATATTTCCTCCTAATTTCATTAGCCTAAAATTATCACTAATATTTTCATGTATGTCCTTTCAGCTTTTTTCTTTCTTTTTTCCATCCATATACTTTTTTTTACATAGTGGAGATCACACTGTGAATACTCATACCTTTTTTTTGAATACTAGGCATCATGTCAAAAGCACTTCCCTATGCCCTTAGAATTTTTTGTAAACATCAATTTAGTGGCTGAACAATAGCCTATCATAAGCATAGAGTAAATTATGTGATCAATGCACTATTTTTGGACACTTAGTTTCCTTTAATTGTTTTCCCTAGTATATGTATGAGTTGGTAAACATCTTTTGACTCATCTTTGTATACATTTTGAAAGAATTAAATTATATTAAATAAGTGGGTGTTTGCAAATGTGACGTCAAGTGGCAAAACCTTGTAGCCCTCTAATCTCTGCACTGCTCTGTGTTCCTCTTCTGTCACCTTTGAGCTCGGGAAACCATGGATGTGTTGGTGGTGCTGGCTTGGACCCTTTCTGACATGAGCACGGAGAAGGATCTAGTGTTCTCTTAATAGGGAATTTTTATGTCTGCTCGGACACTGGGATTTCTCTGTCAATAGCGTTAGTCAGTCTTTAACTTCTTTGGCCTTCCTAGCCAATCTCGGATAAAAAGACAAGAGTGAGTAGTTCCCCTAAGTTCAGTGGAAATTCAACTGTACCTGTATTTTCATGGCGAAAGCTTAAACCACTTATCATTCATATTATCTTGGGTCATTAGGGAAAAAAAACCTGTTCTCTGACCTAATGTAATTTCTGAAGCCATTATACAACCCCTTTGCAGCATGAATTGGTAATAGACTTTAAAATCTAAAAGTATGAGGTTGTGAGCAGAATGATTAACGGAGAGAAGGAAAAATGGAATTGTCAAGGTCAGTAATCAGCGTCCTTGCTTTAAGACCAGTGTTCCCTGCCATGACTGTCCCGCTCTCTTTTTCAACTTTCTGTTGTTTTGTATCTTATGTACATTGTTCTGAAATAGCCAGACCACCTCTTGTACCCATCAGCAAACCACAATGTAATACGACATTGAAGGAATTTAGAGAAGGGCTCCTTTGATTATAATCGGACATAGTCTAGTGCAGGTAACAGCAGCACTTGAGGAAAAGGAGGAGCTGGGTCCAAACTAGACCACTGATTATGTATCGATGCATCTCTCCAGTAAGTCTCTTAACTGCTTTAAAATTCATTTTCCACATCAAGGAGATTGGGCTAATAATGCCTTAATTGCTTACCTTTCATAGTTGTTATGAGTTAACATTTAACACAGTTTAAGTGTTTTAAAAATATAAAGCGTTAATACTAATATAATATCATGGCATTAATGGGTGAGCACTCTGAATATTGAGTTAGGTTTTTAAGTAAGCAGCAAGTCAGGGAGTCAAGTAAAGGGAAAAATTGTGCTTTATTTCTCCAGCTGTAGCTGGGTGGTTGCACATATTGACTTTCATAATGCTTACAACCACTGTGGGGAAACTGGTTCTAAGAGAATGTGTAAATTGCTCCATAGACCATAGCAGTAGTTTCTGGTAGAGCTGGGATTTGAGCTTCGATTGGTCTGAATCTAAATATTATACTTTTTATACTGGATAAGTTTTCACAAACTTTTAATAGAGAGAAAACAAACAAAAAACATAGATTTTGATTTAAATACATTTATTCTAATAGTTCTTAAATATGTAAGCATAAAATTAGGTATATATTCCTAATAATTATAGCTCTTACACGACTACAAAGGCAAACCAATTTACTAGTTAAGTATAAACTAAACCACAGACCAATAACATTCAAATTAATTACGTTGATTCAACATGACCAAGGATGGTGTTTTGCTGAATTAAATCAACACTGGCAGCATGGGTTCTAAACTACAGGGTCTTCAGATTTGGCATGTGTACATCCTGGCTGTGGCATGATGACTCATTTTTCTCCACTTTGTATATTTGAACCATTATTAAGTCTTCTTTTGAAAAGCATGCTGTAAATATCATTTGGCTTTTATTTGGCTTGACCACATTTTTTGTCAATCATGTCTACCTCTTTTCTCATTTGCTAACGGTATTTAAAATATAACGTCTTTGCACAATCCATTGTAAATAAAAACAAAAAAAATGGGCACAAAAATTGCATGGCGGTACTCAGTTATAAAGGGTTCGTCCAAATAATCCCAAATATACTTACATGAAAATGTTAGAGTTATTGTCAAAATATACTGTGGAGGACTCATAGACCCCTGAAAACATCCATGTATTCCTATGTCCCATGAATCCCTTTTCAGGACATGGCCATGCTGCTCTGCTCTTGAGCTCACAGGGAAGACAGGGTCTGGGAGGTGTCAGGGGCTAGGAATAAAATATTCACAGGTATTACTGAGCTTCGTAATGCTGTGGAGCAATACCCACCGAGAGAGTCAACAATGGTGCTAGGGCAAGTAGCATATAACCTACACCAAAAGTCTAGCCCAGATATAGAGCAGTCAGAAGTCTCAGCACCAGGAGCCGGAAATGGAAACCCGCTCTGGAGGCAGCGGCTTCCTCACAGCAGCTGCCTTTTCATCTTGTGGGTGGAGCCAACCCCTGCCATGCTGGCCTGGGGACTTGCAGGTGAGGATGCTTGAAAACATCTGAGGAGAGGCGAATGGGAGGTCAGGGACCTGTTCCTGACACAAATTCCAAGCCGTGGGTTCTAGCACCATCGGAAATTGAATTTTACAATGTTTGGTTTACCACTGTGGCAGGAGTGGCATGATACAGAACATGCTTTGCAAGATTTCATTTCATTGAAATGCCCTTTTTTTCAGTTTTAGTGAATCAATGTATCTTTTGATAAACTGAGGACCCAGAAGGAATAGTGTTTATGGACCAGTGCATTGAAGCAGCTTTTGAAATTGTCATGAGCACAATGAGAGTGGCTTATGGTGCTATTAGTAACTCACAGAGGTGGAAATGGGACCTGACTATGAAAAAATTTATCTTTTCAAAGCAACTAAAGATGGTTGCAAGAGAATTCGGCAGCCCTATTCAGGTGAGAGGGGCGTATTGATGAGGAGAGTACTTCTGTTCCTTCACTAATTTAAGAAATATCTATTGTGAACCTGCAATGGCCAAGCGCCTATGCTCATTACAGGGGATACAGCACTAGAGAGATTGACAAGGCCTGGCTCTGAACTTGTGCAAGTTATATTCTGGTGTGGAAGATGGATATTAAATGAGAAAATAAGTAAAATGGCTATAGATTTTAATAAGTTCCAGAAGTCAACGCTTTACCTTTGGAAAGAGCATGGTGTGTTTTAGGGAGTGTGGCTTTTGCTTAGAGAAATAGGGGAAAAGAGGCACATCGTGAAGTTGAGGAGGCTGGCAGAGTCCATGTTTTGAAGGGTCTGGGGGCTATATTAAAGAATTTTTAATTTTTTCTAAGTGTTAGGATTTGTTGCTAGAAGATTCTAAGCAGAGGCAGAACATGTGGTTTAGATTTTTATACAATCCAGTGACTGCTGTATGAAGAATGCCTTGGAGGAAGCCACAGTGGGAGCAAGAGAGGATGGTGATTGGATGGTGGCAATGAAGATGGAGGAAAGTGGATGGATTTGAGAGGCATTTATTGAGATATATTTAAATAGATAATACTCAGAGATGGATTTAGTATAGTGGAGTAAAAGAAAAGGAGGAGTCAAGGATGACCACAAAGTTTCTGGCTTTAGTAATTGTGTAGATGATGGTGTCACTTTGAGAGGGGGACATGTTTTGTTTGAGATATCTGTGAACTATTCAAGTGGAGATGAGTAGTAGGAAGTTGGACATATGAGTCTCGAGTTCGAAGGAGAAGTCTGCACTGGAGATATAAATTTGGGAGTTATCAGGATATAAGCGACATCTAAAATGTAAAAATGGTTGAGATCATCAAGAGAATGATATGGGCTCAGACCAAATCCTGAGGAGTCTTAAAGTTTAGACTTTGGGTGGAATTGGAGGAGCCAGCAAAGAGGACTGATAAATTGTGCCCAGTGAGATAGAAGGTGCCTTCAATGAGAAGGCAGAAGCCTAAGAAAGGATTTTAAAGAGGAGGAGTTAATTCTGTCAAATGATGATGAAAAACATTAGGAGATCAGAAAGATATCTATTTGATTTGGCAAGAGTTTGGCTACTGGTGATTTTGACAAGGAGCAGTTTCCATGGGAGTAGTGGGGGCAGAAGGCTGCTAGATAGGGAGTAGATTGAGGAGCGAATTAAAAGTAAGAATGTGGAGAAGCACGTGTAGGCAACTCTTGAGAAGTTTTGAAGGGTAACAGAAAAATGAGTCGGTAGCAGATGACAGGTCAGGAGACAAGTTGAAATTTATTTTGGTTGTTGTTTGGTTGTTGTGTGTACGTATGTTCATTTTGTAAGATGAGAGATATCAGAGCATGTACAAATGTGGATGGGAAGGACCCAAATAGAGGAGAGATTTGTGATGTCAGAGAGATGGGGTCATTTAGGAGGCAAGTGGTGTGGTATCTTGAGGACAAGTGGAGAAACTGCCCATTGATGGGGGATAGACATTGTTTTTTTCTTAACAAGAAGTGAAAGATGGCTGTGAAGTAGGAGTGTTGATTTGGTGGTGGAAAGATGGGAGTGTTTCTGTAGCAGGCAGTTTGTTTTCCCTATGGAGTGTGAAGTGGAGTCATCAGGTAAGAGCTGGGAGCACACAGAGGTGGGAGTGTGGAGGTGAGAGGAGGTTTCACGCATCTGCTCAGAGACAGGGAACAGAGGTTAAAAGGGAATGTGTAGGAGTGTCCATTAGACACTCCATAAAGCTGGTTGTGTGAATTTGTTTTCCTTGAAACTCAGTTGTGTGAAGGCAGAGAAAAGTAGAGAGATGAGTTCAACAAGGTTTAGGGTTTTGCCTCGATAAGTATATAGGAAAACAGATGGCCAAGGGGGTTGAGGTTAAAGGAATGATTAAAAAGAAAGACATGGAATCTAAGCTATACAGGGCGAGTGAAGACAGGGGAGGAGGCTGATCTACACGGAGAAAATAAATAGTAGATTAATGGATTGGCAGCCTCCATGAGGTAGAAGAATTGTGGCCGAGACGAAGCAATGCAAGTGAGCCGAAAGCATAAGAGATAGTGGTTTGAATGTTGTTGTTATGGGTGACCCTGCTGGTATTTGAAATACTGGCAGCATAGCTTTTAGCATCACAGCAACATGCAGCCTCCACAGTATGACACCAACAGACTGGTGGTGTGGTTGCCCGACCAGGAAGAGTACTCGGACCAAGGCAGTGAGAGCGATGAATATTAACTGCTAGACTGCTCGGGCTGGCTTTGAATGCAAGAGGTTTGAAATGAGACTGTTGGAGGTAGTACAGTTCTTGATGATGATGAATTCTGGGGTGTGAGTAATGGTGTGAATGGCTGCAGTGGATTGAGGGAAAAGAGTGTTGAAGGTGAGGAGGTCAAGAAACTGAGAGTCCAGGAGACTCTTTCACGTGTAGTATTTTGAGCATTTCTCAAACTGTGTTCCGTGGGGTACAGGAGATATGTATAGGGACTGTTTTATAAAGAAGAGAGTCCTGTTCACATACACGTGGTAAATACCACATACCTTTCTATGAATCCTTTTCCTCAGACACAGATCATATTTGCATATAGAAGGCTCCAAGAAGTTCTAGTAGAAAGATACTTGTTAAATTCGTTAATTAACTTTAATTTTATAAGTTTTTTTTTACATCTTTATATAACTTTTTTTAACATCTTCATTTCTTACTTTTTGCTAAACTTTCTTGACTATTTACACCATTTATTGTTCCAGACCAACATGGTCACATTTCAGTAATAATCCTGTGTGGACTTTAATTGAAATTGAACTAAACATATAATTAAATTTCAGAATAATCACCTTTTAAACATTGTTTAGTTTTATCACAAATGTTTTTCCATTTATTCAAATACTCTTGGGTCTCTAGGTAAAGTTTTATGGTTTCTTTCTCCTAACATATGTCCTTGCTGGATATTTCTTGTTAATTTCTGGTTATCTTTTATTGTGCTAATATGGTGATTATCTTTTTCCATTATATTTTATACCTTTTTATTGCAGGTGTTTAAGGATGCTATTGATTTTCCTATATTTACTTTTTATCTGTCTTTATTACTGAACTCTTTTATTAGTGTTAATGGCATTTTAATTGATTCTCTAAGGCAGTGTTTCTTATGTCTCTGTGTGGTGTAGAATAGTTTTTAAAGGAAAAATATTTTTAACAACTTGTGATGACAAATTATTTTTGAAGATAATTAGAATAACGTTCCTAAAATATAAAAACTTATAACTAAGAATATGCTTTTTATTCTGGTAGCTCTTAATTGTAAACCTCAAATCAACAACATTTACTCTGTGTGGTTAATAACATTATTTTGCTGAATTCAAACCAATGTTTGTGATGTGGCTGAGTGCTGATTGTTCCAGCCCAGGGTCATTGGGTTCTGCATGGCTCAGATATCATGTACTTTGAGAAGAATCAATTCTTTCCCTGGTTTTCATTTTTCCCCATCACTGGAAAGCCTGCATTCATGTCATCACTTGATGAAAATGCAAAATTTGTATGTCATTTCCTACTTTGTTCTCTTCTTATCAGCACTCAACAATCACAGCAGTAATACGTGGGGGCAGTTGTGACCAAATCAGGTGGCTGTTCACAGTTCTGATCATTATTGAGCTGCAGACCAAATCCAGCTTTGCCCACTCATTTACTCTAGATTTTTAAAAAGCTTATATTTATGGTTTAGATGATCAGAGAAATAAGAATATAAATATAAAACCACTATGGCGAAGTGGAGAATCCCTGAAAATGTACCCTTGAACCTTTAGGGTTCCATGAACCCAAGTATGAAATGTTGCTTTTGGGAAATTTAGGTAAAACCAAACAAAACAATCCATATATTTTGTGCAAAAAGTCACCAATTATATTTCCTTTTCAGTTGCTCTCTAGGTTAGTTTACCACAGGACTTTCTAATGGTAGCTAATGTTTAAAAAAATGATAATAGGCATCCTGTTTTTGTTTGTTTATGATTTTAATGGGAATTCCCCTAGTGTTTTATAACAATCTGTGTCAAATTTTATCACATTCTATACTATACACAAAAATACTATTTCCTGATATTTTACAGCTCTATACTTTAGTAAAATTGGCTTTTATTTTGGAGCTGTTTTTCTGATTGTTTGGTGTTGTTATATTAGGTTTTGCTGTCAAGATTTGCTAACATAACAAAATGGATTAGGAAGAGAGTTTAGCCAGACTGCTGGGGCTGGTTTAGGTTCAAGAATGATAACTCACACTCGGTTCAAGGTTGCTTTTACTTGTCTACTGAAACCAGCTAACGTGTAGTCTAAAGGTTATACAGCAGCTGAGGATGCAGGTGAATGGATACAGCCTCCCAGTACATCCCCAGTTCTCTAGGGAAGCATGCCAAAGATTGAGTGATCAACACAACCCATGAAGAAGGTGAATCTTCCAAGTCAGAGAAGCTCAGAGCTGAGGGATGACTTTGTTCCCTTAGGCTGAGGGAGAACTCACAGCTGTGTTGAAGGTCCACCTCTTACCATACAAGGCTTGCTCTACCACACTTGGGTACTTCTCTGTTCTGTTTCTTACTATTTCATCAGCCCTAGTATAGTCCTGGCTATGGCTCAACAAAGAACATCTATTTTTTTTCTTTAACTTGGGAGACTATATAGCATATGGGTTATTGGTGACTTTGAAGTTTGAAATAGCATTCTGGTGAAAGTAGGTCTGGAAGCTTTTTTGAAAATAATTATTGGATGACTTGTCATTTCTTATATACTTTTTGATCTAGTCAAGTTTTATGTTTCTGCTGAATCAATCTGTGGACACGTGTTTCCTAGAAAGCAGTCTATTTCTTCAAAATTTTCATATTCCTTAACAAAAAAGTCAAACTATTTCTATAAATCTTGTACCTTCAGGTCTTCTGTTAGGTTCTCATTTGTATTCCTAACTATGAAGATCTGTGTCTGCCTCGTTCCTCCTGTCTTCCTGCCTCTTACGCTTCTCTCTTGGATGACGTGACCGTGTCATACTGCTCCTTGTCCTGTCTCTTCCAGGAGAGGAGTTTTTCACCTACTTCGTTCCTTTTAATTTTTTGGTTCCTGTGCCTTAGGATTGGCCTTTTTGATGTTGTGAACAAACGTGACTCTTGCTTTCTCAGGGCTCTACAAACCACACGGACACAGTCACAAGACGTCTAGCGCTGTTCACCAATTACTTCTTCCCTTGGGATACTTCCCTCTCTGCCTTTTTATGAACCTACAGAATGTTCATGCTTCTGATGGCTTCTTGTCATTTTCCTCCGTTGCTATTATCCTGTTACATGGTGGCTTCCTTCTGTAACCACAGCCCTTTATTATTCCCATCTGGCAAGGCAGTGCTTTGGGGGAAGTGTCTTAGATCTAGTTCCCCAGAAAGCATACTCTGACTTGGAGACCAGCATGCAGCAATTTCATTGGAGAATGCTCTCAGGATCAATACCTGGGAAGAAATGAAGGAAATGGGACTGGGGAAAGGAAGAAGTTGAACTGCCATGCAGTCACAATAAAGGCCTTGGCCAAGCCCATGGGAAGCTCTGGAGCTAGGATGGCTTGGCAGGGTTGTCCTGTGTTGAAATCAAAGGATTGCATCAACCCAACAGGAACCGTCATTGGATGTGCCCTTGGGGAAAAGAAGGAAGGGGACATGACCTTGGGCAAGGCAAGGGAGGGGACATGACTTTGGGCAAGGCAGACCTCCTCAGGTGAGGGAAATTCTTAGAGAGAGACTCACTCCCAGACTCTGAGGGCACAAGTGCTTCAGTCCTGAAAAGAGAGTCGGCAGCGTGGCCCCTACAGCCATTCCGAGAAGCCTCACTGTTACCCTTTCCAGCATTTGCTTTTGATGGTGAAACTTCTCCTGACCAGCCATCCCTGCTGCAAGTGTTTTCAAATTTATTCCCCCCCTGACCTCGCCAAATTACATCAATTTCAACTAACTTTAGTTGATTTGGCTTCTAGATGATGCCAGAAACTATAGTGACTTGAAATGTTCATGATTCAAGGAACGTAAAGCAAATTTTTACCAAGGTCTGAGCTAGATAGATAGCATTTGACCTCATGTTCTTTGCTCAGCAGGGCCACTGTCATAGGGTGTGTTTTGGAGTTTCTACTGCCTTAGAGTGAGGAGCTGACCCAATGACTTTTGCTGAAGAGCAAACACCCTAAAACTTACTGTCATAACAAAAATGTGCATAATTTTCTTACATTTCTTTAGGTCAGCCAGAGCCGGATGGTCTAGGAAGACCCCACTCACATGACTGGAAGTTGGCATACTGGGGTGAATTAGCCACATATCTGCCATTCTCCAGTACACTAGCTTGGCCTCGGTCACATAGTGGTGCTTTCAGAGTTCCCAAGAACAGCAAGAGAGGGCAAGCCGCAGTGCACAAGCACGTTTTATGTCTCTATTTTTGTGAAAGTTCTATTGTCCTATTATCTAAAGTAAGTCATGTGGCCAAGACCAGAGTTCGTGTCGTAGGGGATTACTCAGAGGCCTGGATATGGGGAGGGGAATTATTACGGGCATTTTTGCCAAAGTCTACCATAGGTACCATCATCAGAGGGTGGGACAAACTTCTTCCGTCTTTGTTCAAGAATCTGGAATTACAGTGTCCTGGAGTCTACTTATGAGGCCCTGAGTCCCCTTCATTATTTTTTCCTTATGCCAACAGGAAACCCGGTAGGGTCCATCCTCATACTCCATGGTGTCTGAGGTGGTTCTGCACCTTACATATGGTTTCTTTGTCCTTGTATAGAACTCTGACTCAACTCAGTTTTATTCTCTGATTCTCCAACGCCTAGCAAAATGTAAGCTGTCAGTCAATGTGGAACGGATGAGTAGATGAAGGAAATGAGTGAATGAAAGGAATTACTGATTGATGGCAGTACCTGTTTTTTATAGTAAAGGGCAAAGTCCTTGGGCGTGATCCTATTGGTTTAAAAATGTCAGTATCTTGGTACTGGGAATAGGTAGAAAATAGGGAAGGAGGGAGGGGTCATTGCTTAACTCTAGGGAGCTCTATTCACATGGAGCATTGTGTGAATGGCGCCCTCTGCAGTGGTGCAGTGTGGGTGGCCCCGGACCACATACATTATAGATCCATGTCTGATGTCCTCTTCTCCCCTAGTTCCTTCACATTGCCTCCTTCCACACTAAAGTGAACTGTGTTGAAGCTTTCTGAGCTGCATTTTTAGGACATGGTATCCATACAACACTTCCTAAGTATTTTCCTGCTAAGCCATGAGGGAAGAGGGAAAGCTGATTAAGACTGGATACCTACTCACAGACATCGCCGTAAGGCCTGCCCTGCAGCATGGTGGGTCTCAGAACATGCAGATCCATCCCCAGCAATGATCCCAGCTTTATGTGGCTGCATTCAAGCTAAATCTTTTGAGCACCCTCCCAGCTCAGTAATTCAGGGCAGCTCCCTACTGCAGACCTGAATTCAATGCTTTAAAATTTAAATTGAAAAAAAAGATATTAATGAAATGTTCGTTGGACAACTGATGCTGCGAGCAAACACAGGGGTAGCTGTCAGTCACTGGCGATGGCTCTGCTGCATTTTAAACACTTTCAGAGCCAATGAAGAAAAATAAGAGAGAATTGTCTGCTTTGGTCACAGTATTGTTCACTCAGCTTGCCCTCCCCCCCATCACATGAGATGATATGTATGGTTTCGTGTAGCGTTGCAATGTCAGGGGTAGCTGAGGCAACCAGAAGAAAATCCTGCAAGGGTTTCTTTCTTCTTGTAAAGCTTGCTCCAGTCTTTCTTCTGTAAACTAACAATTTTAATCAGATTCTTGGAAGTGACGATCTGAATAGAGATTACTTACAACTCATCAATTACATAAACTTAATTTTTGAGACAGTCTATTTTAAATTGCATTTTTTTTTTAGGAAGTTGATTTAATAAGGTGTCACGTGCATGTTAGATAGCACGGGCTGGAAACGACTGGCAGAATTAAAATATGCAGTGTTATCTGACTCAGACGAGAGGAATTATTTCCAAATCTGCTGTGACACATAAATATGCAGACCTACATCCAGGATCAGCCCATAAGGCTCGGGCGAGGGTCAGCAAAAGCCTCTTTCTAAGATAAATGCTTCGTAAAAAGTTTTCTGCTTTGATGTTTGTCCTCTTCCCTAACTGGGATTAGGGGGTACCAGGGTGACCTCAGAGTCACTTAACCTCTCTGGGACTTCGTTTTCTCATCTGTAAAGTGAAGGGGTTGGACTCTGAGACCACAAAGATTCCATCTGATTTTTGACATTTTGTGATGCTAAGACCTGTTCCAGACAGCCAAGTGGCTGTGCCTCTGTAGATTTAGGGTTCAGGGGACTACTCCTAACAATTCTCCATCACCCTGCTGGTTCACCAAGGTTGTCACAGCTGCTGAGGCCTAAGTCCTGTTAATGGAGAGGGATCCCGGTGACAAGAGCCTCATAGATGAGCACCTCTCACATCTGGACTCTGCACCCAGTAACATGTAGTGGTTGCATTGTATTGGCATCAGTTTAACTATGGGTTTCCTTCTATGGGACATGATACTTCATTTGTAGATGCTGGGGCTGGAGTGACAGGGGGGTGAGGAAGTAATCCTCACCACATGTGCCTGTTCTATTGTCTCTTCTCGTGGTTCATTCTTTCGTTCACTCAACAAATATTTGTTAAGAGCCTATGGTGCCCCAGGCATTGTGCTAGGGGCTGGGGGTGGGGAGTATAACAGTGGACAAAACTGACCAAAATCCCTGCTTCTGTAGGGCTTACATCCTGGCAAAAGGAAATAGAAAATAAAGATAATAAATTAGAATATGGTGAGTGTTAGAGAGAAAAATACAGCAGAGTCAGGTGGGTGTGCAATGCTGGTCGTGGGAAGCATGCAGTTTTCAGTGGGGTGGTCAGCGTGGTCCTCCCTGAGAAAATAGGAATTGAACACACTTGAAGAGAGTGAATGAGCCATGTGCGTATCTGAGGAGGAGAGGAAACAGCCAGTGCAAATGCCCCAAGACAGGAATGTTCTCGGCTTTGGCAAGGAGCAGCCAGGAGGCCGGTGTGGCTGGAGTGCAGTGAGAGGAGGAGGAGTAGGAGGGGAAGGAGACAGGTCAGGGTGGGTGGGATCTCCAAGGCCTTGTGCATCATTGTGAGAACTTGTGCTTTTGCTCTGGATGAAACTGGGACCATAGAGGAGTCTGAGCCAAAGAGTCACATGATCTGACTTTGTTTAAACAGTATCACTGCGGCTGCTACGCTGAGAATAGACTTTCGGGGATGGGGGAGAACGGTGACAAGGGTGGAGGCAGGCAGATTACCTAGGAGGCCATTCGAAAAATCGGAAGAGATGGTAGTGTCTTGGACCACAATGGTCACAGTGGAGATGCTGAGAGTGGTAACATTCTGCACTTATTTGGGGGGTGGGGCCAACAATTTGTTAATTTGGTGAATCAATCCACAAATATTTTTTGAGTCGTCTTCGCTAAGCCAGCTACAGTTCCAGGCATGGAGATATAGAGAGCAAGGGAATCTCCAGTAGTACACTGTGAGGAAAACAGAAGTGGGTTGTAGCTTGCGCTCTAGAGAGCGAGTGGGTGAGAGCACTGGTCCACTCACTCAGGTCACTGAAGGGGTAGCTGAGAGCTGGATGAGGAGAAGCCACCGTGTAAAACTTTGCTGTAGAGCGTTCCACTGCCGAGGGGACAGCAGACGCAAAGGCTGTAAGGCAGGCACAAGCGTGGCCTGTTTGAAGAAGCGCGGAGTCCAGTGTGGGTGGGTGAGTTGGAGAGTGGGAGGTGGAGATAGAAGGTGAAATTGGCGAGGTAGTCTGGGCCGGATCAGGTGGGGGATTGTAGATCAGTGAGGGAGGGTGTTTGGATCGCCGAGGCTTGGTGATGCAGAGACACCAGGCAGTTTAAAGGGAGAAAACATGCATTCTGTATATGGAATTAGAACCACATCACTGAGGCTGAATGCTAGCTGTCTCGCGAGGGCTCCCATCGCAACTGGCCAGTGAGGTGAAGCTGGAACTATGGATCAGTTACAGCTGGATGGTCTGTGTCAGCATGACCCGTTCTGAACTTAAGTGCACACTCCCTGTTGAGACCTTCTTGGAGAACCTTGCAGAGTTCATGGCAGGAGCTCTGCCCAGGGAGCTCAGGCGGGTACGCTCAGCACTGTATACTCAATGTCAGCTTATAAGTAGCAGAAGGTGTGGGATGAACTACCTCGAGTCCTGCACAGTTAAGGGAAAAAAATCCATCAGCCTTTCTTTCAGGCGTTTCTATCACTTTCAAGAGCCTCCCACCACAGTCTCCATCAGTCAAAGACAGAGGCAGGTGGAGAAATTGTCAGGCCTGGGAAGCTTTCTCTAAAACATAATTGTTTGGCAAAATTGCTTTTCTTTGTATATGTGTCCGTGTTTACACTAGGTCTCCGTCAGGCTGCAGGGGGCCTTACTTGTGCGAATGTGTCTCTCTGATAAACCGGATTCTTGGTCAAAATCAATTCCTGTTTATATGAAATCTAAACAATAGGAATAACAACAGCAACAAAAAAACTTGATGTGTTTTTTTCCCCATTACCTAGTTTGTAGATTCTTCCTATGTATCTTACAAACTATGATTGCTTTTCCTGATTTCAAAAGTAGTGTGTTTTCATTGCAGAAAAGTTGGAATGTAGGAAAATCTCAAAAGACAAAATAAAACTGTCCATAATCCTACTACCTAGAGGTAAACCACAATTAACATTTTGATACAGACTCTTCGAGTTTCTGCCTCTGTCTTTTTCTCTTTTTCTGTGTCTATCTTTCCCTCCCTCTCTAATGTGAACATTTTCTTTTTATAAAGTTGGTATCATATTGTACTTATTATGTGGTACAATGCTTTTCCATTTAATAATATATATTCAACCATAAATATTCCAGACCATAATTTTAAATGGCTTCTTGCATTATAGCTTCTGTGTACTGTAATTCTGTAAAGTTTAGCATTTTTTAAACAAGTGTTATGGTGACTTTGTGTACATGTTTTTGTGAATATCTCTATTTTTTTCTTAAAACATATACAATGGCTAAAAAAATAGATTCCACTGTTTTAAGGTTCTTGTGAGATATTGCTAAATTGTCCTCAAAAAAGTGTGTGACTGTTCATACCTCATATCATGCTTTTACCCCAACCAGGTCATCTTTACTGAAGTCAAAAACAAGTAATTTGACAGGTAATTTTGAAACCTAATTTGATAGGTAAACCAGTGACAGCTCACTGTTGTTTTAATTGACATTATTCTGATTACTAATGTGTAACATATTTTTTCATGGGCATATTGTGCATGTGCATTTCTTTTCTGAATTGCATATTTATGCCCTTTGCCCTTGTTTTTTTGGTGTATTCATCTTCATCTCTTTTGGTTTTATGGCTTAAGAATATATTCAGTTATTTTCCAAGTTTGTCATTTGCCTTTTAATTTTGTTCATAGTGTTCCTGGTTTGATAGAAGTTTCTGATTTACATCAAATCTTTAAAATCTTCATCATCATTGCTTTTTTCTTTGCTTTTATGATTGGAAAGGTATTCCTCACTGGTGGACTATTTTAATTTCTGTTATTTTACAGTTTAATTTTAAACAATTAACGATGTATTTGTGCTTTACCTTTCCTTGTATTGTGAGGTAGGGATCTGGAATTACTATTTTTTTTCCTCAAATAGTTGATCAAATGCACCAGAACTACTTACTAAACAATCCTCATTTTATTGCTAATTTAAAATATCTTTCATCTTTGAAAAAATTACCTATATAGTACCTAAGTCAGTATTTCAGTTTTTATAGTTTTACACTATGTTTTTAAGATGCATTTTCATTGGAATTGCATTACATTTATAAGTAAGTAATTTTGAGAGCATTGACATCTTTACAGGAATATAATCTCTCTCTTTTGCAAGTTAACTTTCTTAACCCTTAATAAAAGTTTCTAAGTTTATTTTCTTCTTGTAGGTCTTGCCTATTTCTTTGTAAATCTATTACTATGTATTTAAGCATTTGGTTTACCATTATGAATAAAAATTTCTGTTACCCTTCTAACTGATTGTTCGTCCTATTTAGGAAGGATATTGATCTATGGTTTTATTTTTTGACTGGTTTCCTACTGAGTGGAGGAAATACGGAGGAGGGGTTGTTTAAATGTGGCCCAGATGGGAGCAGTGGGTCAGGGATGCCTCCCTGGACGTGGATTGTTTCCCTTTCATCTCCTGTTCCTCATACAGCTCAGCATCATTCTGTACACATGACAGAAACTTAATAAAAATCTTTTGTAAAAAATACTTGCCGGTTATTCAAGAAGTAATCCTCTTGACTTCTGCTAATAATGAGATCGGGAAAGGAAGGATAGGAAAAATACTGATTAGTGCCCTATACACTTTGGAATATTGTAATATCTAAGTCAATATATCACTAGCCTCTAACATTTACTGAGCACTGTCACCTGCCTGGGCATCGGGCCCAGCACTAAGCGTGTGTGAATGCATTTCATCTTCACAAGATGCTTCTGAGGTAGGTACTTTGTTCTCTCCATTTTGAGGACAGAAAGGCTGAAGTGAGGGAGGTCCAGTAATTGGCCCAGGTCACAGCGGCAGTAGGTGTAGAGCCAGACTTTGAAGCCGGGCAGAGCAGCTCCACAGCCCTTGTCCCTGAACCCAGAGCTGAGTTACATTGATTCCTGGGTTCTCCTCATGAACGTCCCTCCCAGTGAGTAATATGCCATCATATTGGCCATGGCAGTATGACGTGATATTGGCAAATAATTTGACGTTATTTGCTAATTTCCCAAAGTTGAACTTGTTACACTCGGGTTTCAGTGCTAAAGAGGTCCTGTCGCAGAAGAAATCCCCCTCGGAGGTGAGGAGATTTGGATCCCTGTTCAACTCTTCATCTGACTCCTTGTGTGACTTATTAATCACTTTCCCTTTCTGCCTCAGTGTTGTCATCTGAAGAATGAGGGTGGATTCTGTAAACATCAGGGAACATTTCAGTAACTCTAACAACATGTGGTTATACTATAACCTTTTGGGAGAAGGGGGCATTCGTCTGAGACCGACTATATTTTCATGCTGAGCAGAAAGCTTATTCTTTTAATAAATCAATTGCTTAAGCAGGCTCTTCTCTCCATTAAATTCCCTTTCATTTTTAATTAAAGTTTAAAATAAATACTCCTCTAAAATATAAATGTACACCAAATGAAGACTTCAATATTTGCCAGGTCGCAGAATCACCAAATTTTAGAACCAGAAAGGAGATTAGAAATTGTCTAGCATAGATAAGGACACTGAAGCTCAGAGAGGCTGAATTGTTTCCTGAGATCACACAGTGACTAGTTGGCAGAAATGTGAATCAAAACCACGTTTGGCTTCTAGCTACAGCCTATGTTATGTCAGTGATTTCCATGGTAAAAGTAATTCGATAACAAAGGCCTGAAAAATTGAAGAAATTTCTAGGAAAAAAGATAAGAAAGGGCATTAGTGGGTTTCAAAGTTTGAAGGCTTTAAAAGTAAAGGACAAATAAATTTACAATATATATGACTGTGTGTATCCTTAGTATATTAAGAACTTCACCAAATCAATAAGAAAAAAATAAATGTAAATTTTTTAAATGGGCAAAACAAAACACATAAGAAGGCATTTCATAAAAGAAGAAATGTAAACCACCCATTAAAAACCGTTAAACTTGTCTGGTAATTAAATACATGCAAATTAAAACAATTAGATGCCATTTTTCACTCTATCGAATAAATCAAGATTAAGGTAAAGATAGCCTGAACAGGGAAATGGACACCCTCACACTTTCCTTTTGGAAAATGAACGGGAACTACTATTTCAACATAGCAACTTGGCAGTGTGCATCAAAAGTCTTAAAATTCTGCATATCCCCTGAGCCAGCAATTTTACTCCTGGGCATTGATCTTTAGGATACGATTATGGTTGGGCATAAATATGTCAGTATATGGATGTTTATCCAGCTGTTGTTCAAAATAGAAGAAGATTAAAACAAAACATGTCCAGTAACAAGAAACTGGTTACATTTCATTAGTGTATATCCATATAATAAGAAAAATGTAGACTTTGAAATAATATTGTAGCAAATATGCAATAAAAGAGATAAATACTTGGTATATTATTCTATGTACAAAAAGCAAGCTGCTAACTGGGTGTTAAATGAAATCTTTCTTTTGAAAAATTATATCAATATTTGGAAATTTAATCTCCAAATTTAAAACTGACTGTAGATTATGAATGATTTTAAAATTTTTACCTATCTATATTTATTTTTCTATAATGACCATAAATTATTTTAATAACCAGGAAAAAATTAAGTGCTTGAATTATTTCTAAAACATTTAAGTAGTTTAAAGAAACTACAGTTATTTTTCCGTATACCTTCTCTTATATGCAGAGTTTGTTGATTAAAACTTCCTATGTCAATTGTTTGTCATCTTCCAACCAAAAGAGATTGAGTTTGAGCTCAAAGTGTAGGCTGTAGAAGATCCCAGAGTATAAGCCGTGCCATTGTATCCAAGGCTAAGTTCTCTCTCTAAGGAGAGTGTAACACTCACTGGTGGGCGTAGCTCCCAAAAGATGTAATTGATGGACTGTGGGTAGAGGGGCAACTGTGTGGATATGTGTCCACAGATGTCATATGAAGGAAATTTGTACAAGGTTCTCTCTGGTTTAGGGATTCATAAGTTTATTATAAAAATTTTATAAAAACGAACTCAAATAGATTTTTATTTACTTAATCTAAAAATGTATTATCTTTACATGTTCCTGTCTTCAATTAAATAAAATAGTTTGGGTCTGACAGCCATCTTCCGAAATGAAAACATGATTTAATGAAATGGCATTGTCCAAGCTTTAAGTGAAGCGGATGTTTGGATTAGCTTGTTTAAATGAAATTGTTGTTTTCTTGTGCTTTTATTAGTAAGCACACACCGCACTGTGCATTGAGATTTGCTTTGGAAGCCGGATGGGAGGCTTCTCAGCCTTTTACCCTGCTTTCATGGTGACACTTAGGCCTCTAACTGCTGCAACCCTAATGGTGATATTTGTGTTTATCCTGCACTGATAAAGCAAGGTGATCTCTCAGATCGAATATGAACTTTACTTTTTCTTTATCCACAGTGCCAAGTGCATTTTCTGTTGGTTTTGGGGGAGATGTAATTAACTGAGTGAGATGTAGCAATGGATTATTGTATAAGCTGGGCTTTAAAGCTCTAAAACGTCTTATGGAAATGTGACAGCTAGTTTTGATGAAGGTGCTTGGTCTTACATTGAAGCATGAGAGGGATTGTGAGCTATGGGGATTCCAACAGACTTGTAGGATCAAATTCCTTTTCTCCCACCCTTTCATTGTTGTGGCATCTCTTTGGTTTTGTGGCGAATTCCAGAATGAGATTCATGATTTCTCTGCAACGAGAAAATTAAATTCCATTGAATCTGGATCCCGAACCACCTTTGGTGGGCAATGGCAGACGATCACCATTTTACCTGGTCTCCTCTGGCTGAGTCTTGTTGGCCTTTGCATCCTCAGCACCTAATGTGATGTTAGGCACAGGATGAATTGTGAAATCCTGTTTATCCTTCAAGGCTCAGGCAAATGTTACCCTTCTCTGTGGTAGAACAAAGATTTCGCTTATCTTTGTTCTGGTAATATTCTCAACATACCTCTTTTTACATACTTTTCACCTTGCATGGCAGTTACTTTTTATTAACTTCCCATCTCCACATCTATACTGTGAGTTTCTGAGCTTCTTGAGGGCACAGACCAAGTTTTATTCAAATTTTTATCTGCAGTGCTTAACCCGTAGTCAATACTCAATGACTATTTGCTACATCCATTGAATGCACCTTGGGGATTTCTCAGTCTACTTTTGGTGCTGCTTTCTGAACCAATGCAAGAGAATCTTTCTCAGATTCACCCCTCACCTACACGCCCCAAGAGGACTCTTGCCTGTTCTCCTGGCTTTTAGTCCTGATGATACCAGAGGGCATCCCAACAAGAAATTCTTAATTACTCTGACGTAATTTATTTCACCAAGTAAAAGAAAAATTGATATATTACCAACTCAGAGAAATTGAGAGCTTCTTGCTTTCTGATATGCACCAGGGTCTGAAAGTGATTAACATGATACGGCCGGCTTCCCATACTCTTGAAGACAGTTGCCACCTGTTCTCTGCCTCGTGAGACCCAGGGAATGATGGGGCATGAGGATGAAAATAGGTCTGCTTTCCACCAGTGCTTCTACCATTGCTACCACTGGAATTAAGTGGAGTAGGCTGTTGCTTGATCAGAGGTTGGATCTGTATTCTTCAACTATAAAAATTGGTTCATCTTATGACATCTTCAGGAGTCCATCTTCAGGGGCCCAGCAGGCCAACCATAGTGAAGAATGTTTTATGCTAATGAACCACATGGTGTCAGGCACATTAACTGGGTGAATAGGACCTTAGTGTCACTCTCTGCTTCTGCTTCTCTTGTGAAGGCCATGTTGTCACTATTCATTTCCTCTAGCCATTTCCGTATCTCCAGCCTCACCTAGCCTAGCTGTGGCTCTGGACTCATGTGGCCCTGGATTTGAATCTTCACTCTGCTTCTTACTAGCTTTGGGACCTGGAGCAAGTCACTTAACCATGCTGAGTCTCAATTTCCCCTTCTGTGATGGTTAATTTATGTGTCAACTTGACTTGGCTAAGGGATGCCAAGATAGCTGGTAAACATTATTTCTGGGTGTCTGTGGGGGTATTTGAATCAGTAGACTGAGTAAAGAAGATCGGCCTCACCAATGTGGATGGGCATGATCTAATGTGTTGATGGCTGTAACAGAAAAAAAAAGGTAGAGGAAGGGTGAATTCTCTGTCTCTTCTTAAGCTGGGATGTCTGTCTTCTCCTGCCTGGGATATTAGACCTTCTGGTTTTGAGGCCTTCAGACTCTGGGACATAAACCTGACCCCCCAGGTTTTAAGGCTTTAAGTTTTTGAATTAAAGTTACACTATTGTCTCCCCACATTGGTTCTCAGGCCTTTAGGACTCAGAATGAGTTATACCACTGGCTTTCCTGTTTCTCCACCTTGCAAATGGCAGATTGTGAGACTTCATGGCCTCTATAGTGATGTGAGCCAATTCCTATAATAAATCTCCTCTTATGTCTATGTGTCTGTCAATCTATCTATCTATCTATCTATCTATCTACCTACCTACCTATCTATCTAATCTTATTGATTCTGTTTATCTGGAGAACCCTAATACATCTTCTGTATAATAGAAATGATAATATTATTTACTTCTTAAGAATTTTATGAGGATTAAATTAAATTGTGTAATACATGTTAAAACCTTGGGAATTATAAGCACTTAAAAATATTAGCTGTTATTCATAACTAATAAGTTATGTCATTTGGTTTCCTGTGACTATGAGCTTTAGCTATGCCATCATTATTATGAGGGATGGTCTTTCCACGCATATGTGTTTTTATATAACGTTTCCACATAGTTCTCATTATACTTGCTGACATCTGGTAAAATGTTATATTATTGATTTCGGAATCTTATTATGTACCAAATAATGAACCAGAGCGTAGGGAAGAATAAAATACAAAAGAAGAAAATTCTTGAATCTTTTGGGACCGCCTCCATTATCTCTATTGCAAGTAGTTGAGTTTGTGGACCTCCTCTCTTTTTTATGCCTAAAGAGACTTTGACATCTCAAAATCTAATAAACAGCCTGACACTGCCTAGTAAATGTTAGTTCTTCCTATTATGGGCACGAATCACTGATTCAAACCCTGGAGATACAACAGTTAACAAGAAAGAGAAGGTCTTTGTTCTCACGGAACGTGTATTCTAGTGGCGACAGGCAGTGAACAAACAAGTATGTGAGGGGTGTGTGTGTAAAAATTTTGAGTCATGATAAGACACTAACAAAATCAACCAGAGTAATGAGAGAGAAATGACTGGGGTGGGGTGGAAATAGGATCTACTTTAGCAAGGAGATCAGAGAAGGCTTCATGGAGGAATTGATATTTGCCGAGCTTTGAAGGGTGCACGGGAGTTGGCCAGGTGAAAAGAAAAGGGAAAGCTGTTACGTTGTAGAATTTTAGTTAGGAAGTTAGACTTTGGGGTCAAAGATTTGGTTTCCAAACCCACTTCTTACCAGCTGGCCTTGGACAAGGTATTTAACCTCACTATACCTTAGTCTACTTACCTGAAAAAGAGGTTTGCTATAAAGATGAAACAAAATACAGTTCTTAAATTGCTTGATATGGTGCCTTACTCAAGAAACATTAACTGTCATTAACATCTGCAAAGGCTTTACCATGAGAGAAAGGGAGACAGTCTGCTCTGCTCTTGATTTTGCTGTGGACGATAGAGAAGCAAAGTTCCCTTTACCTTCCCTCTGGAGAAAGGGAGGTCCTAGGACTTCTGGTGCTTACGCACTTACCCCTCCAATTTGACTGGTCAGAATTCAAGGTGTTCCTTGGGCCATGCTTCACTAGGAGAGAGTGAATCTGTTGTCTGTTCTACAAGATGGGCTCTGCTCTTTTGAATTGCACCCCTACCCCCAAACTCCTAGCCTCAGGATCTCCTGTGAAGGAAGTCAGTTAGGCAGGACTTCAGGCCATCCATTCTACAGTTATTCTAGTTGTAACTGGTCGGTCTGTTCTTTTCAAGGCAGTTTCTAATATCTAGAACTAAGCTGTCCAGTGTGATAGCTATTAGCCACATGTGGCTATTGAGATAGCACTTGAAATAGGATGAGTCCACTTTCAGATGTGCTGTGAGTGCGAACTACACAGCAGATTTTTGATGAATTAGTGTGAAAAAAAGTAAAATATCTCAGTAATTTTTTATATTGATTATATATTGGGATGACACTTGGGGCATAATGAGTTAAATAAAATATATAATTAAAATGAATTTTACCCTTTCTTTTTGCTTTTTAAAAAGTGGTTACTAAAAAAATTAAAATTATGTAGGCATCTCAGATTTGAGGCTCACATTATATTTCCTTTGGATGATGCTGGTCTACAAGTATGAGAAGACTAGGAGCCTCCTTTCAACCTTAGATTTAAGCTATAGTCTTTAATCCAGTTCTTAATAAATCTATTAATTTGATACCTTTTGGCCAATACTTCTTCTCTGTTTTATAAGCCAGTTAAAAACTAAGAGATAGAAAGAGTGATCTCTAGGCTACTTGTCTCCGGTATGTTTGAGGGACTATATTCCTACATCAACAAGTGAACTGAAATTCAATTCTAGCTCTAACCACCTGCAGTTAGCAGACCCTACAAGTTAAAGGGCACAGTTCACAACAGAATGCCCTCACTTCACACCGACTGGCTATAAATCTGGGGGTTCTCACAGCCTTCCTCAGGTTCAGTAATTCACTAGAACAAATCACAGAGCTCAGGAAAGTTCTATCATTATGGTATAACTTTATTATAAAGGATACAAATCAGGACCGACCAAATGAAGAGACACAGAGAGTGAGGTCTGGGAGGGTCCCAAACACGGAGCTTCCATGCCCTCTCCCCATGGAGTCAGGGTGTGTCACGCTCCTGGCACATCAATGTGTTCACCAACCGGGACGGTCCACTGAGCTTTGGTGTCAAGCGTTTTTACTGGGATTTCATTATGTAGGCATGATTGACTGAATCACTGGCTATGTGATTGAATTCAATCTCCAGCCCCTCTCCTGTCCCTGGTGGCCAGGGTGGCTCAAAGTTCCAACCCTCTAATCAGGAGATTAGTCTTTCTGGTCATCAGCCCCCATCCTGAAGTTGTCTAGGGGCCCAACAAGAGTCACCTGGTTAGCATAAACTCAGATGTGATCCTGGAGGCTCAGGAATAACAAAGACACTTCTCTTACTTGGGAAACTCCAATTGTTTTAGAAAGTCTGTGCCAGGAACCTAGGACAAAGACCAGATAAATTCTTTATTATGCAACAGACTGAAAAGTCCAGTGTGGGAAGAGCAAAGAAATTGATTCATCATTCAACTAATGTTTATTGAGTTGCCGGGCACTGTTCTAGAAACTTGAAATATATCGTGCCGTCTTGGAACTTATATTCTAGCAGGGGAAGACAGACAGTAAACAACCAAAAAACCCTAATAAATAAATCAATTATAGAGCATATTAGAAGGTGGTACAATGGGAGAAAGCAAAAGTGGAACAGAGATTGCTGTGGTGGGAATGACAATGATGGGTTGTAATTTATAATATGGTGATCTTGAACATTAGTTCTTTCAAGAGAGTGATATTGAATAAAAGATTTGGAAGAGGCGAGGGAGTTAGCCCTGCAGAAATCTTGAGGAAGAATGCTCCAGACCAAGGAAACAGCCAGCGCAAAGGACTGAAGGCAGAAATGTTCCTGGTATGGTCAGGAAACAGCCAGAAGGCCAGTGTGAACAGAGTGAACAGAGCAGCAAGAGCAAGGGAAGATAAGAATCGACAAGAAAGGTGGAGGTAACGGGAGCCAGATTGTGTAGGGCCTCCGAGACCATTGTGCGGACTTTGGATTTTATTCTGAGTGAACTCTTCCCCTGGAGAATTTTGAGCAGAGGAGTAACATGAACTGAGTTCTTTTTAAACAGTTTCTCTCAGGCTGTTGTGGTAAGAATTGAGAAATAATAGAAAAAGAGAGACTTGCTTTGAGGCAATTGTCATTATCCAGGCAGGAGCTGGTGGTAGCTCAGTTAGGGTGACAGCAGAGGAGGCAGTGAGAATGGTCACATTCTGGTTAGATTTTGAAGGTAGAGTTAATAGAATTTCCTCAAAATTCAGAGAGTGAGGGATCGAGTGGTCCAAGGTGAGACTGGGCACTGGGTGTCTTCTTGGCCATGGTAAGGAGTTTGGATTTTATCCTAAGTGCAATGGGAAGCCACTCAAGAGTGTAAGCAGAGGAGTTCCTAGATTACATTAGCATTTTATAAACATCCCTCTGGACGGTCTGTGAAAGAAGGATGGGAAAGGAGAAGAGAGTGTAGGATGCTGGGGAGAGGGGTGGCATTTAAACTCCTTGTAGGTGTTATACCTTAGAGAGCTCCACCCACATCCTCTATTAAAGAGCAGTTTTTGCTGTAAAAAAATTACAGGAGTTTAATAATTTTGCTTTTGAAATTATTTGGCCTGGGTCACACATTTAATTCATGAATGGCTTTGATTTCTCAGCACTCATTTTGCATACTCAAGGTAAGTGAGAAAATCTAACCTACAAATTGTTTTTGGATGTAAAGATGGTTTGCAAATGCAGAATTTAACAATTTGTGAAATTGATAGAATGGTACATTTTGTAGACAAATCAACACATATTAATATTGATTGTGTGGTTTTCTTTTTGAGCACATACCTTTTTTTTTTTTTTTGTAGGTCTCAAAAATTTTTATAGGCTCCTAAAAAGTTTATAGGCTCATAAGCCTAATGGATTAAGTAACCCTAGATAACAGGAGAACAGTTAGGAAGCCGTTTCATCTGAGAGGGACCTTTTAGAAAGATGTGGTTCCCACTGGCTTCATGAAGGCAGGACTTTAGGGAAGTCCAAGTGTGTACAGTGTCCTAGCCTTTGTTATGTAATTTCTGCATTTCTTTTTCAGAATTCACCTTGTGTCCCTTGGACAGGCAGATCTTGGATTTGCTAGAATGAGTTGATGATTCTGCTCCTTGACTCAATTTGCTGTAATATGGTCTGTTCCTGTCACTGCGGCAGTATTTTCCACTGTGATTTAGGGAGGATATCTAGAGAATTATTAAGAGGCTTCAAAAAAATACAAAACGTTGATTTTGTTTTTATCACCCTTGATAATGGATTTCCTTTTTTTTCCTGGTCACCTAGCTTTGGATTGCATGTATGGAATTCAAAGAGCTATCTAGTCCTAGCTATATTATAGAGGGCTAGACGTAACTATGGAGTACATAATTCTAAGGGGACACTGCTCATTTTAACGTTGAATTCACTTCCAGTTATTATAAAACAGGGCAAAAGGTTTTGCAATGAATCTGGGAAGAAATGTCTTTTCCCCATTGAACTGAATAAGTGCTTGTGTGATTAAATGTTCTGATATTATATGTGCTACAGAAGCAAGAGAAAATATCAGTTGAAAAAATCGAACTAGCAGTCTTTAAAGATCAAGTATTTTTTCCTTATTGTCAAAATGCTCTGGCTAGGACCAGTTATAAACACTTTATTCCTTTGTAAGGGAATACATCCATGTCTGCCCTAGGTGTCCTTAATTCATTTCTAATTTTGAATATTACGATTCATCTGATTTGTAGCCTTTTCCTAAGTGGGATTCCTTGTTCCACTGTTAAATGAATCGAGTTCATCAACTTTGATGGTTCTCTTGTGCTCAGAGTCCTTGCTGGTAATGAAACAAGAGGCTTTCAGGCTGGATATCTGAGTAACAAATGATGGCAGCTTTTCCCCTTTACCTTACTTGGAGATGCTAGTCTCTTCATAAAGACATTATGTCTCCCAATTCTTGGTGCACCCTTTTGTCACTATAATAGAGAACTTCACAGGCAGCCCTGGAATCACATTCATTGTCATCATCTCCATATTTGTTATTGACAGTTGTCCATGAAAAATAATTTACTTTCTTCTCTGACTGTATTAGTGGAGTTGGTGACAGGATGTTTTTTGCTTTTGCTTTTGTTTTTAATATACCATGAAAATGTACAACAAGAAATAGTGGGGAAAATATGTGCTCTGGATTTAGAATTTGCCATCTGTAGCTTTTCCCTCCTCTGGGTACAGTGGGCAAATTAATTGACTTCTCTTTGTGTTCATCAGCTTACTGATCTGTAAAATGACATTTGCTGTCATTCACTCATTCGGTGTGTATTTATTGAGAACCCCAATGTACCGGGCGGTGTTCTAGGCACTGGGTGTATAATCCTGATTAAAAGAGTTGCTGCCCCCTTGGATTTTACCTTTTATTGAGGCTTGAATGAGACAGGGTGTGGGACTGTCTGACACATAACAGTCCCCAATGCAATGCTACTTCCTTGACCTTCCCTCCTTTCACAGTAAGGGATCAGCTTAGTCAAGTGTATTTTTAAGTTTTTCATTGTTTCATTTCTGTTGGTTTGCTTTGAAACCTGAAAGGGGAATTTGTGATGAAGTCATAGTTTTTGAACATGAGAGTCCCTAACAAGGACAAGGAAAGCAAATGACCAAGGGAGATTCTGGACGGCACATTAAGTCAGATGTCCTAGATTCTGACTGCTTGCGAGAGTTGAAACCTTCTGAATTTGCAGACCTGATATTTTCTGAAAGTCTTGCATTTTAAAGCAGTGTTCAGTCCTCCCAGCCCAGCCTGGGATAAAACACTCTGTCTCTAATTGGAGTAAGGCTTGCTCTGCTGAGACCTTCCATGTACTGGAGGAAAACAGTTCACAATGCTCAGAGGAACCTCCTCAGGAATGTCTTTGACCAAGGGAAAAAGCGACAAAGAAGTTTTACAGAGAAGAGGTTCTCTTTCCATTGAGGAAAAATGCATTAACATAGGAGTCTGGAAATGAACTGGAGGCAAACGCACAATACTGGGGGGAGCATTGGTTTGGTATATAACGGAAATAAGATATATTTCTGAAACTCTATAATCTGTATTCTTTTCCTCCCAGATTTGTCACTCGCCTTGTTTTAAGTAAGCACTTCTCATAGAGGCTGATGTGTTCCTTCTAGTGTCTGGTGGACTTTGGATGTATCCTAGACCCTTCATCAGGATGAATGCAAGTCTCTATGTAGGAAGGGCCCTGCTGCTTGATGTGAACAATGGCTAATGTTTCTGGCGTGCTTACCATGTGGTATATTCTGTTTTATACCTTTTACAGGTATTGCCTCATTTAATCCTCACAATAAATATTCTCCCCATTTTAGACATAGACATAGAGAGGTTAACTAATTTGCTCAAGGTCATTGACTTAATAAAGAGAATCAGGATTTAAAGCAGAGCTATCTGAGTCCGGAGTCTACTCTTTTCCACTTCATTAGATAAGCAATGGATAATTCTATAAGGATTAGAATCTACTGATTGGCCTCGAATAAATATAGAAATTGAGCCATAACTCTCTATATGGGGCTTACTCTCATTCTCTTTGCCTTTCAACACACACACACGCACACGTGCACACACACACACATAGAAACACATGTACATTCAAACACACACATTTTCCAGAGTTTGGATTACTCATCAGCTGAAGATAAATGGGTGCAGCCAGCAGGTTGGGGCTGCTTGAGAATGCAGTGTCTCAACTTCGAAGAGTCTAAAGGAGGGAAAAAGGAAAGGCTAGTCTGCTGGTAATAGAGACTCTGCTTTGACCAACAGATTCAGGAGTCCAGGGGCCTACAATAGCTGTGCAGTTGGGCTGAAGGTGAACGAGTAAATCGATCTTGGGGCTGGATTGATCATGCAGGACTTAGAATACCTTAAGTTTGCCTGCAAGAAAATCTCCAGGATCTCATAAAGTGCTTAATGTTTATTAAATAAACAAGGCTTTGGGGTCCTGGTGAGCTCCTGGACTGAGGCAGTGGCAGAGGGGATGGATTAGCTCTAAATGCATGTAGGTACAGGAGTCTACACATTCCTTTGAGTCCTAAGGGACCTAATCCTACAGAACAGAGCCAGACACGGCCTTTCATTCAGAATTTCCTTTCTTGTGGAAACACTTCATTTGGCTCTTATAGTCTGGAGTTGAAAGCAGTGAATATCTCTGTCCACTTGGCAAGAACTGAAGGCCTTGGATGCGGAAACAGACGTGTTTGTTTTTCAAGCCCTTTGGTTCATTGCATGAAAAATTATTACACATTGTACCTTCTGTTTGTGGTGAGGGCTTCTGGAAGTTGTCAACAGTACTTAAAGATCTCAAGAAGTGGAGCCTTCGGAGCATTCTTGCTGGCATCTTGCTTAGTGATGTTACTTTGGGAGGACGGGGCCAGGAGGTGAGGCAGCATGGAGAGTAAAATCTGTACATTTAGTCCCGTAAGTCCCAACCTTTTGTGAAGTTGTGTAACCTGATGTTATTTAATGAGGCCCATTCTTCCACACAAAGCGTTGTGTGGCGTACATTTATTAATAAAGGTTTTGAGACTAGATAGAATTTTGGTTTGCAGTATTGTTTGGAGAATTTTGGAATCTTTCTTGAAAGGATTGTAATACTGTAGGCTGGGAATCACCAATTAAGGGCCAGAGAAATACATTGGAAAGATATGGACTGTGGAGGCAGAAAGTCAGGCTTTCTTCTCACCTTTACTGCTTACTGTGTGTGTGGCTTTGTTTGGGAAGTTTATTTAACCTCTCTGAGCTTCTTTCAGGTCATTACAAGCTTTAAAAAAGATGAAGCTCGTGGGCACAATGCCTAACACACAGTGGGTGCTCTCCATACATCTCCTTTCTTTATGTCTTCCCTTCTGTCGCATATACGGCTACACACAGACGGTTATGGCTCTGTTAGGGACCACATGGCCAGTTAAACTGAAGGGACAAAATAGTTTTCCTGTCCAAAATGCCATGTTTATTCATCTCACACCCCAAGCAGCTGACTCACCTGGTCACTCCAAGGCTGTTTTATTGAAGTAGCCTGATGCCAAAGGTATACCGATTGTGATTCCGACGTGCAGCATTGTGCGAAATTAAATGAGAGGAAAACTCAAAGGAAGCTGGCTATACGGTGATATCTATACATATCCTTTCTCCTCTGGGGCTTTCTTATTTAATAGAGATAGAACATTTCAGGAGTTAAGAAGCCCTTGTAAACAGAGGAAGGTTCGGGAACTGGTAGACTTGGTGTTTGGGGATCCTGGCTGAACTTGAAATTAGAGTTCTTTATTCTCTCCAACTGGTGATGTGAGGCTGGGTTCTCAGAAGCTGCAGTTAGAGGAAAAAGCATTAGAAAACCAGACACTGGGCTGA